>NC_134687.1:492813684-493554934 GCF_050947455.1 Rhinoderma darwinii
TATAAACATGTTAACTGAATTTTTTGCAAAAAGGCAGTTTGTCCAGGCCATGTTAGAGAACCACATGATGCTGCACAACTGGGCACAGTAACCTTGGTTTTTAGGTGTATAGGTACAGCTGACAGCCCCACAATGGTAGATATTAGGGAAAAGAAGAATTGTGAATTTTGGATTTCAACTTGTCCAATTCTTTGTACCCCTAAGAGGTAAGCCTCCCTATTGAAATAAAGATACACACTCAACTGCTCCCAGACGGCATGTTTATAGGGGAAGTTGGGGGAGATAGCGGCAGTGAACAGCTATAAGTGTAAAGTCGGCATTTGTTCCGAGATTGATTGTTTTTTCTATACATTACTATAGTTTGTTATTTAAACATAAGTGAATGGTATGTATATAATAACACATGAGGTAATGATTGTAGAGAAGGTTCCTGGTTTTTAATAGTCCTGTTACCAGTAATTCCAGTAATGAAATCATAGTATGGCATTATCTAAGGTATACTCATACAAATGTGTTCAGACACATCCCTGTCTAGCAGAAAAATGGAGGATGACACAGAAGAGGGGACGGGAAAAGGAGAGAGGCAAAGGAGGGACTAGTAAGAGAAGGCCGTCTAAAATTGGACACCCTCAATAACATGTCCAGTCCCTTCTGGGAGTCATCAGCTGTTACAAAAGCAGATTCTTAGAGGGTGTTTCATAGGCTCCAAATACCCAGCTGACAGGCCACAGGCTGCAAACATGA
The DNA here is from genome assembly GCF_050947455.1 of Rhinoderma darwinii. NCBI lineage: Eukaryota > Metazoa > Chordata > Amphibia > Anura > Rhinodermatidae > Rhinoderma > Rhinoderma darwinii. The sequence continues at coordinate 492,814,429 of NC_134687.1, forward strand.
ACAGGAGGATATAAATAGGAGCTATTCACTGCAGCACTGGAGTTTACAGAACTTTCTCGGCTGATGGTAGTAATGTTTATTATAGCTGGTGCAGGGCATTTGCAGACTGAAGCCAGAGGATCAAGACGCTGCTCTCACTCCCAATGACTCTGCTAAATTCTCTTAAGAATTTATAATACTTATAGTTTATCTTGGCTCAGCTTCATTCTCTTTGCAGATTCATTCTTGAGAAGTAACCGATCATAGCTTCAAACTTTGCCTGAACACCATTCATTTGGAATTAATTCTCTCTTATTTTCTTTACATTTGTTAAAACTTTGCACGGATATGGCAGAAAGTCAGTTGCCCTTTACTTGTCATTATCCTGCAAGTAGACTTAACAGAGCCCGGGATCCTTTCCGAGAACAAGGCTTGTCTACACGTATGCTGGATGATGATTTTGGATTTTCAGACGAGTTAACCATGGACTGGCCAGACTGGGCAAAGCCTAGGCTGACTGCCTCCTGGTCAGGCCCGTTGAGATCAGGCCTGGCACGGACAACTGGTGTTTCCCCTCCTGGATACAGTGCTAGATACACTGGTTACCCTGAGCCTCGTAATACTGTGGCCACCCCAAGCCAGCCCTGGAAAGTGTGTGTTAATGTACAAAGTTTCAAGCCAGAGGAACTGACAGTGAAAACCAAAGATGGATTTGTAGAAGTATCAGGTGAGTCAATAGTAAACTAACCCAAAAAGAAAATCATATGACTGCTGAAGGCCAAGTCACATTCTGTGATACCATAATTTAGATTGACAGAAATAGTGTTGGATGACAACCGTACCAGATCAGTTGTTTTATCCTTATGTGACAGGTTACAGGCACAGGAGTTTGTATTTGTGAGAAGGGATCAAGTACTGAATAATCAAACATTTGTATATACTGTATTTAGTTTGGCCATTCTCCAGCCACAAAATATTAAGTATGTATAACCTCAGAAATGTTTGTCTTTTTATGATGTACCGTTAATAGACCAGCAATTGTGATAGACTAAAGATGTTCTTATAGCTACAATGCTAACATTTCAGAATAGATGCAATACTTAGGGGGTCTTTTAACTCTTAGGTCACGGCAGCATTTGGGTCAGTATAGTGCTGCTGAAAAGACAATAGGTTTTGTTTACATGCTGTATTAACGTACATGGCTGTAAGAACAGACTACGTGCATACAGATACATAAACACAATATAACTAAACACTATATACCTTCCCGCTCTGTCATGGGCTACAAGATCAGCTCTAAGGACCAAGTTTTTAGGCCATTAATTTAGTCAGCACATCCGCCTTTATGTATGACCTCAGTTAACATTAAGGACTTTCTACAAATGCATATTGGATATTTTTGTTGGGTACACAAAGTAACAAACGGAAACTGACTGTACATATTAGTGGCTATAACAAGTTTTAGTAGCCATCTTGAGGCAAAAAGCCATGTAGTTATTGCTGTCACACATACAATCCTCAGTGACTCTTTGGGCCTTTGCTAGCAACGAAAAAATTATATTACACTGATAATGCTGAATTATCTAAAATATTCTGTATTTTTGTTGCTTTCTATTTTTTGCAGTCTTTGTATAGATTTATTAAATTGCTACAGGAAGCATAGCCACTGATTTGTGGCATAGGCTCAAGTCGAGCCTGTTTTAGAGTTTTCTTCATCGTTTCTTGTGTGTAGGAAAATAAATTGTTAGTGTTATAGTTGTTTGGCACATGTTGTTCTGAATTATGGAGCAAAAGCATTAGTTTGAAAAATCAATGTCAATGACTCAAGGAAGTATAGTGTTGCCACTTTACAGTCATATCTTATGTAAAACAGTTTCAAACAAAAGCTGTTTTTACATGTGTAATATAAGTAACATACTTTTTAACTTAGGAGGTTGTCCCATCTGAATAATCCTTCCTAATAAGAAAGCATTCTGGCGATCAGTTGATCGTCGCAGACCTGGCTGCTAAAACCCCCAACAATCAACTGATATCACTGGAAGAAGGGACATAGCTATGGGGGGGTGCAGAAGTAGCAGTCGCACCCAGGCCACGGCACCTGTTGGGCCCCAAAAACCCCTCAGCCACATTAGAAGACACCTGTATTGTATATGATATATGGTAGGTGTGGGCCCTGTCATGGGGCCCTGTTATATATTTTTCATTGGGGCCCAGGAGCTTCAAGTTAAGCTTTTGACTGGGAGAGTCGTCAGGTGACCTCACATTTACCCTGCAGTATCACAATTGGCACGCTATGTAATAAAAGGATGTGACGCAAGAGCAGGAATCATTCTTTTTTTTTAGCTGCTCTCCGTCCTGATTAATACAGGGAGGCCCTTCTGTAGCACTAATATGCTAATAGGGCACATGGAAAGGAGTTGGGACAGCCACTTTAAGTCACATAGAAGCATCAAATTATGTACGAATGCACTGGGCCCTCCAGATAAAAGATGCTTTTTCTAACAATTCTTAGCTGACTAGGGTTAAAAAATGAGGGAACCCTTCTACTGTCTCACGATGCGCTAATTTAACAGTGGTTGCCAGACAACCCCTGTAATGAAATTAATGGAGCTTTACCTTTCTTTAATATTGCTATACCCAAAAAATATATAATATCTATCATCCTTTGTTCATTATATTCTTTCTATTTTTCCTTATTTTTTCTTTCTTACTTTGTATAGTCAAGAAAAATGTATTACTATCTTAAAACCTTCAATTATCTGCTAATGTGTCCATTTTTTTTATTACACATTCCTATTTAGTACTTTTAATTCAAAATGATATCCTGCTAAAATGGGCTCTGGTGTATTGGCTCATTAACGGGATTTCCCATTCGATCAACCAAGTTCCATATTCTCTATTAGGGGGTTCCTCTTTTTCAACACATTCCCATATTTAGAGAGCTGCTAGAAAGAGAGTCCCTCACTCTTGGGGACCAACAGGCATTGTGTAACGCTTCATGCCCCAGTTCAAGGGATAGGAACACTCCACCAAATAAATCCTCATAGAAAACATCCATCCTTTAACCCCTTCAGGACCAAGCTCATTTTGGCCTTCAGGACCAGACCCATTTTTTCAAATCGGACATATTTCACTTAATGTGGTAATAACTCCGGAACGCTTTTACCTATCAAAGCTATTCTGAGATTGTTTTCTCGTGACACATTGGACTTTATGATAGTGGAAAAATGTGGTCGATAAATTCAATATTTACCAGTGAAAAACACCAAAATTTGGTGAAAAATTGCAAAAATTAGCATTTTTCTAAATGTAAATGTATCTGCTTGTAAGACAGGCAGTTATACCACACAAAAATGTTGCTAACTAACATCCTCCATATGTCTACTTTAGATTGGCATCGTTTTTTGAACATCCTTTTATTTTTCTAGGACGTTACAAGGCTTAGAACTTTAGCAGCAATTTCTCAAATTTTCAAGAAAATTTCAAAAGGCTATTTTTACAGGGGCCAGTTCAGTTGTGAAGCGGCTTTTAGGGCCTTATATTTTAGAAACCGCCAAAAAGTCACCCCATTTTAAAATCTTCACCCCTCAAAGTATTCAAAACAGCATTTAGAAAGTTTCTTAACCCTTTAAACGTTTCACAGGAATTAAAGCAACGTAGAGGTGAAATTTTCAAATTTCATTTTTTTTTGCAGAAATTCATTTTTATTCTATTTTTTTTGTAACACAGAAGTTTTTACCAGAGAAACGCAACTCAATATTTATTGCCCAGATTCTGCAGTTTTTAGAAATATCCCACATGTGGCCCTAGTGTGGTAATGGACTGAAGCACCGGCCTCAGAAGCAAAGGAGCACCCAGTGGATTTTGGGCCTCCTTTTTATTAGAAAATATTTTAGGCACCATGTCAGGTTTCAAGGGCTCTTTCGGTGCCAAAACAGTGGAAATCCACCAAAAGTGACCCCATTTGGGAAACTACACCCCTTGAGGAAATTATCTAGGGGTATAGTGAGCATTTTTACCCCGCAGGTTTTTTGCAGAAATTATTGGAAGTAGGCCGTGAAAATAAAAATCGTCATTCTTTCAAAGATTATGTAGGTTTAGCTAATTTTTTCTAATTTCCACGAGGACTAAAGGAGAAAAAGCACCACAACATTTGTAAAGCAATTTCTCCCGAGTGAAACAATACCCCAAATGTGGTTATAAACGGATGTTTGGACACACGGCGGAGCTTAGAAGGGAAAGAGCGCCATTTGGCTTTTGGAGCTCAAATTTAGCAGGAATGGTTTGCGCAGGCCATGTCGCATTTGCAAAGCCCCTGAGGTACCAAAACAGTGAAAACGCCAAAAAAGTGACTCCATTGAGAAAACTACACCCCTTGAGGAATCCATCTAGGGGTGTAGTGAGCATTTTGCCCCCACAGGTGTTTCATAGATTTTATTAGAATTGGGCAGTGAAAATAAAAAAAATCCTTTTTCTTCAATAAGACGTAGCTTTAGCTCCAAATTTTTAATTTTCTCAACAAATAAAGGAAAAAAAGAACCCCAACGCTTGTAAAGCAACTTCTCTGGAGTACGGCAATACCCCACACGTGGTCGTAAAATGCTGTTTGGGCACACGGCAGGGCTCAGAAGGGAAGGAGCGCCATTTGCTTTTGGTGTACAGATTTTGCTGCATTTGGTTTCTGGTCGCTATGTTGCATTTGCAAAGTCCCTGTGGGACCAAAACAGTGGATCCCCCCCAGAAGTGACCCCATTTTGGAAACAACACCCTCAAGGTATTCACCTAGGGGTGTAGTGAGCATGTTAACCCCACAGGTGTTTTGCAGAAATTCGTGTGCACACGATGTGGGAGAATGAAAATGGGAATTTTTCCTTAGATACGCCAATATGTGGTGCCCGGCTTGTGCCACCATAACAAGACAGCTCTCAATTATTATGCGGTGTTTCCCTGTTTTAGAATCACCCTACATGTGGCCCTAATCTTTTGCCTGGACATTCGACAGGGCTCAGGAGTGAAAGAGTACCATGTAAAATTGAGGCCTAATTTGGCGACTTATAAAGTATTGGTTCACAATTGCAGAGGCTTTGATGTGAAATAATAAAAGAAACCCCTGAGAAGTGACCCCATTTTGGAAACTGCACCCCTCAAGGCATTTATTAAGAGGTGTAGTGAGCATTTTCACCCCACAGGTCTTTTCCATAAATGATTGCGCTGCGGAAGGTACAAATTAAAATGTTCCCTAGATATGCCAATTCAGTGTCAAATATGTCATGCCCAGCTTGTGCCACTTTTTTTTTTATATACACCGTTCACCGTACGTTATAAACTACATGTTACCTTTATTCTGCGGATCAGTACGATTCCGGCGATACCAAATTTATAGAACTTTTTTATAACTTTTTGCACAATAAAATTACTTTTGGAAAGAGAATATATTTCTTCTGTCGCAATGTTGCGAGAGCCATAACTTTTAAATTTTTTTATCGATGGAGCTGTATGAGGGTTTGTTTTTTGCGAGACGAGGTATAGATTTTATCGGTACCATTTTTGGATACATGCGACTTTTTGATCACTTTTTATTTCAATTTTTGGAAGACAGTGACCAAAAAAACAGTAATTATGGCAGTGTTTTTGAGTTGTTTTTTTACGGCGTTCACTGCGCTGGATAAATAACATAAGATTTTTATAGTTCAGGTCGTTACGGTCGCTGCGATACCAAATATGTATGGCTTTATTATTTTTTTCAATAATAAATGACTTGATAAGGGAAAAAGGGCGATTGTGTTTTGTGTTATTATTTGAAACTTTTATTGTATGTTTTACAACTTTTATTTTTACTTTTTTTACACTTTTTTTTACACTTTTCTTTAGTCCCACTAGGGGACTTGAATGTCCAACTGTTTGTTTGATGTTCTAATACATTGCACTACCTATGTAGTGCAATGTATTGGAACTGTCAGTTGTTCACTGACAGCAAGCCGATCAGGCTCCGCCTCTGGGCGGGGCCTAATCAGCTTACGTAATGGCAGACAGGAGTCCATTGTTAGGGCTCCTGTTGCCATGGTAGCAGTCGCCAGCCTTGCCATCGCATGGCAAGGCTGCCGATTTTCTACAAACCTCTAGGATGCAGCGATCACAATGGATCGCTGCATCGAAGGGGTTAATGCCAGGAATCGGAGCTAGCTCCGGTTCCTGGCGATAGATCGGGGTGTCCGCTGTTACATACAGCGGACACCCACTGCTGACGACGCCGGCTCAGCTTTTGAGCCGGAAGCTGAGCCGGCGCCATCTTGCCGATGTTACCGGAAGCCTCCTGGGCCCCGCCGACGACGGGGCATAGGAGGATTCCGTTACAGGCTGATCGGGAGGTAAGCATTAGCCCTCCGATCGCCTTTGCAGCCACCGGCAACCCAGCGATCACGTTGCATGGGTGCCGGTGGCTATAAGCTCCTCACATGCTGCGATCTCTATTGAACGCAGCATGTGAGGGGTTAATCGGTCGGATCGGAGGCTAGCTCCGGTCCTGGCCGATACCTTAGGGTGCCAGCTGTAACATACAGCTGTCACCCGGCGGGGATGTCGCTGGCTCAGCTCCTGAGCCAGCTTCATCTCCATGACGTACATTTACGTGAAAAGGCGGTAAGCCACCGATTTTAATGACGTATATATACGTGATCCGGCGGGAAGGGGTTAAAGGATTACGAGACAGGCCGGTTGCAATGTTTGCCCTTAATTAAACTATTCAACTATTGCAACAAGTTATCTTTATTTAAGTAGTAGTCAAACAGATAATTGTGTTTGTTATCAAATAGTATGTTAAGTACCCAAAAACTGTTACTAATATCACTTCATGTAATAAAAGTAATCATTAGCACTCCAAATTTACTTCATAATGTTGTCTATTGTATATTTACAGTATACAATTCTGTATATGCTCTATGAAAAACGTATTTATTTTTGTTAAATGGGCCGGCTCACCAGTATCTGGTAATACCATTAGATAACTATAAGAGATATGAGTTGAACCCATAGGTATAATGTCATGAAATAATGTCCATAAGGTCAGCTGGTAATTGTTGTCAGCTATTTCTGTATTCTGCATTTTAGCTATTAGCTAAGCTTGAGAGTTATGTTTCTGTTGCCATGATAAGCCAAGGATAAGGCTACTGCATCGGAATAAAGCCCATTAGTGGCCGCCGTAAAAACACCTATGGGCGGTCACTAACGGGTTAAACATTAGCTGTTCTTGTTTTAGAACAATACACCCATAAACCCATACAGTGGCTATAAAATAGTTTTTCGTTACATAGGTTGAAAAAAAGACACAGGTCCATCAAGTTCAACCTTTCTTAATCAATTTCACGTCTTTCATGGTTAGTTTAATTATAAGCTTCAATGCCAATAAACATCTAGCCCTTTTTTTAAATTTTGACATAGTATCTGCCATTACTACCTCTTGGGGTAAGGCATTCTATAGTTTGACTGCTCTAACTGGTAAAGAACCCTTTCCTATATTGATGTCTGAAACGTCTTTCTTCCACACACAACAATGTATAGTGCACTGTTAGGGTATGTTCACATGCAGTGTTTTCAGACGTAATTCGGTTGTTTTACGCCTCGAATTACGCCTGAAAAAAAGCCCCTAATACGCCTACAAACATCTGCCCATTGCTTTCAATGGGTTTTACGGTGTTCTGTTCCCACGAGCCTTAATTTTACGCGTCACTGTCAAAATACGGCGCGTAAAAAGACGCCCGCGAAAAAGAAGTGCATGTCACTTCTTGGGACGTTTTTGGAGGCGTTTTTCATTGACTCCATTGAAAAACAGCTCCAAAAATGGCCGTAAAATACGCCGCGAAAAACGCGAGATGCTACGAAAACGTCTGCAAAATCAGGAGCTATTTTCGTTTGAAAACAGCTTTGTATTTTCAGAAGTTTTTGGTCACTGCGTGTGAACATACCCTTAGACTTTATAAAGCTGGCTATACACATTAAGGGTAGGAACACGCTGGGCGTATACACTGTGAATTTTCCGCAACGGATTTCCTTGTAGAAAATCCACAGCGTAGTACAGTAGCAGCAATGGGGATGAGATTTGAACAAATCTTATTCACACACTGCAGAAAAAAAATCGGCCGAAAAAACCTTCATGAATTGACCTGCGGTGTGGTTTTTTCATCTGCAGAATGTCAATTTATGCTGCGTAATCAGTGCTCTTCTTCCATTGAATCCAATAGGGACTTAAAACCAGCAAGAAACATCCATGTGTTGTGACTTTTGCGGCATAAGCGCTGCGATTACTCTGCAAAGATCACAAATGAGAAAAAAAAGCTTTTTTTTAAATGTAAAATTAATAAAAAAGCTTATACTTGCCAGCCGTCACGGGCCCCCCATGCCCGGAGGCTCTGCTAGCAGCCGCTATGGCTGCTACATGGGTAGCGACGCCACATTCAATAGTGTCTGCTATCTCCCTGCTCTTCTATAGGCTACTGTACACAGTGCCGTAACTCTAGGGGTCACAACGGTCGCAATCGCGACCGGGCCTCTAAGCTTGGGGGGCCCACAGGGCCCCTGTAGCCACACAGCGCTAACCGCGCTGGTCCCGCTTCCTGAATGCTGGAGCAACGGCTCCTTGCTCCAGCATCCACTCTGCCGTGAGCGGCTCGGTGCAGGCAGGCGCGATGTTGTGAGTCACTCACAGCACAGACCGGAGGAGAAGGACCCGCCACCCGTCATGGGAAAGGGGATAGGTAAATAATTATGTTATTATTTTTATATTAGGCACTATGGGGCATTAAAATCTTTATTGAAAATCACCCCCTGAAGAAGCGATACGCGAAACGCGCGTTGGGGCAGCACTTTAGCCACTGGGTCATACCACTACACCACTGAATATGGGTAAGCAGTTGACTACGACTTTGTCAGGCTGTAGTGATAACTAGGACTCTCTGTATATTTATTTAGACAGGAACTGTGAGTATTTACATCTCACTTTCACTTTTCCCTGTCTTTCTGTCCTGACTTACTTTCACTCATATGAATATTGTTCTAAGAGTGATTTTTCTACACTATACACTATTTGTATTAAACTTCTATTTATGTCATGCATTACCTGTATCCATTTTTATTAAAATTTACTTCTATTTGATGACCCAGTTAAATATTGTATTTTAGATTCCTATATGTTTTTCAATAAAGATTTTGTACTTCTTTAAACATTTGGATACTTTGGACTCTTTTTTCTCGAGTTTATATATTATTTTTTGGAGTCCGTATCTCCAAAAAATTGTAGGTGGTTGAGATTTTATATCCCACCTTATACTGTTGTGTCCTGTGAGACTTCTTTTGTTTAATTATACTATGGGGCATTATACTGGGTAGGGAGGGGGGCTGATATGGTGGCAGTTATAGGAGCATTTTACTATATGAGAGGCATTTTACTGTATGGGCGGCATTATACTGTGGGGGAATTATACTGTGGGGGCAGCTATGGGGGACATTATACTGTGGGGGCAGCTATGGGGGGCATTATACTGTAGGGACAGCTATGGCTGGCATTATACTGTGGGGCAGCTATGCGGGGGCATTATACTGTATGGGGCAGGTATGAGGGGGCATTATACTGTGTGGGGCATTATATGGTGGGGGAAGCTATGGGGGCTTTATACTGTGTGGGGTGCAGCTATGGGGAGCATGGGGCAGCTATGGGGTATATACTGTATGGGGGAATTTGTTTCGGCATTGTAAAGCATGGGGCATCTGTGTGGGCATTATACTGTATGGGGCATCTGTGTGGGCATTATACTGTATGGGGGCATCATACTGTGTGGTGGCAGCTATGGGGCATTACTGTGTGGGGGAAGCATGATACTGTGTGGGCTGCACCGTTTGCTATGGGGCCCAGTGTTTCCTAGATATGCCCCTTGCCATAGTGATGTGATCCTCTATTCTGAGAGCAGCCCGACCTCCTGGGATGATGTTTCATCCAATCTGACTACTGATCTCAATCAAAGGCTGCAGCGGTCACATGGACTACAGCGTCATCCCAGGAGGCCGAACTGTGATCAGAACAGAGGGATGCGTCATCATGACAACACGTGGGTGGTATGTATAAACTTTTTTTTTTTTAGTTCTGCAGTATTTCGCAGTGGACATGCCGCCTGAAAAACTGCACCACAATTTTTTTAGGGTGGAATTCCCTGTGACTTCCAGGACGGATTCACCATGTACTATTAGACCAGTCAGATCTAACGACAACCTAATGAAATTGTAAGAAATAAAAATTGGGCACAATAAAATCTTATGTTCCCCTATGAGATAAGGGCTGGCAAAGGTGTAAATAAAACATGCACAATTGGCCTATCTGAGTGTGCATCTTTATGTGGGAGCTGCGTCTGAGAGCAATCCTAGGGTCAGCTTAAAATGAATTGGTAAATATTACAGACCTATTCAAATAAGGACATCAGTGTAATATTCTAACTAGAGATGAGCGAACCGGAAAAACCGAAAAGTTCGGTTCGCAGCGAATCCGAACTTCACCGGGTTCGGCCGAACCCGTTTTGACCGAACCCGGCTACATTTTGGCGCCTGCCACATGTTAGATGTAAAATGGAGGATTTCACAATATCACCTGACATCAGGCTACCCCATAATGGCTTGCAAACGGCTCTCCCAGCCAATCGGGAGGCAGCATAGGGGCGGGCTCAAGCCTGCAATAAAAGTCTATGCACAGAGCTCAGCGGCCATTTTACAGACAGGAGCTGTAGGGATAGCATCTCTGTGCAGTTAGGGAAAGCTTTAGGAATCTAAAAGCCAGGAATCCAGCAATCCACTACAGCGGGAGTCTACTCTACTCTCAACAATCAACATCCAAATTGCAATACAAATTCTCCATTTGCCAAGCCAGTGTGTGAATAAGCTTTTATAAGGGGCTCACCCCTGTTGCATGGGTTAACATAACAATCCAACTTGCAATACAGGCAGCCTTTGTAGTACTACAACGCCCAGCATTCCCTGAGTGCACAGTGCCTGATAGAAATTCTCATTCATTGCCATTTGCCAAGCCAGTGTGTGAATAAGCTTTTAGAAGGGGCTCATCCCCGTTAACATAACACTCCAACGTGCAATACAGGCAGCCTTTGTAGCACTACAGCGCCCAGCATTCCCTGAGTGCACCGCGGCGTGGCTGATAGAAATTCTCATTCATTGCCATTTGCAAGCCAGTGTGTGAATAAGCTTTTAGAAGGGGCTCATCCCCGTTGCATGGGTTAACATAACAATCCAACTTGCAATACAGGCAGCCTTTGTAGTACTACAACGCCCAGCATTCCCTAAGTGCACCGCGGCGTGGCTGATAGAAATTCTCATTCATTGCCATTTGCCAAGCCAGTGTGTGAATAAGCTTGTAGAAGGGGTTCATCCCCGTCAACTTAACAATCTAGCTTGCAATACAGGCAGGTCCTCATACACAGCACAGCATCATCCGCAGTACCTCTGACAAGTCTCAGAAAAACAACCAGAGGGCTTGTCCTGTCCACTCTTTTTTAATGTGCTGCTGTCCTGTTGATGCAGCTACTACTACCACCACCACCCGTGCTGTCAGTATTCCACCACCACCACTACTACCAGTCAACCACCACCAATCCACCCCCAGCGCAGTCTGCTACAAGCAGGCCTGCTCCACCACAGGGCTTTGTCCTGTGACTGTCCAGTGTCTTTTAATGTGCTGCTACTACTACTACCATCCTTGCTGTCCGTTGGCTACCTCTACTACCACCAATACACCTCCACTGCCGTCTGCTACAAGCAGGCCTGCCCCACCACAGTCTTTTTTTAATGTCCTCTTTATCTTGGGGATTGTAAAATTCTGCCACAGTTTATTTTCCACATGTTTTGTTCCAAAGGAAGCCTTGGCTTGATCTTCCATGTTGTCTGTGTCTGTGTAATGTCGGGGTAGGGAAACAGACAAGTGAGCCCTAATCTACCCGCCACTCAGTCCCTGCCTACTTGCAACGACCCGCCCTAGGCGATGGGGTACAACTGGGCGACGGTCCCTACACTCAATAGGTGCACGACAGACAAACAGACAAGGGTACAAAGAAGTCAGGGAAATGGGGAAGTTGCCCACGGGAACACCGTGAGCAACAAGCGAGGTGAACGAGCCGAGTCAAACCAGGAGATGAGCGAGGTACAAAAACGCAGAGCAGAAGAGTGGTCAGAAAAGCCAAGGTCAATCACAAGCAGAGGATCAGTAGTTCAAGAAGCTGCAGCATGGCCAGGAAACCAACAGAGAAGAATCACAAGCAAAGGAGGAACAGGAAAGGCAGGTATAAATAGACAGAGGGCGGGAGCTAGCTCCGTCTGGCCAGGCTATAATAGGCTCTCCCACTCCTAAGCCTGCCATCCTGGGTGGTGGAAGATGGAGTCAGTCTCACAGACATAGAAGCAGGTGCAGACTGATTACCTATGGGCGTCGACACAGAAGTTGTGTCTGGCAGATCCTTTACAGTACCCCCCCCCCCTTTTATGAGGGGCCACCGGACCCTTTCTAAGTGGACCTGGTTTATTGGGGAAACGAAGGTGGAACCTCATACCTCAGCGTGAACATCCCGGGCGGGTACCCAAGTCCTCTCCTCAGGCCCGTATCCCCTCCAATGGACCAGGTACTGGAGGGAGCCTTGGACCATCCTGCTGTCCACAATCTTGGCCAACTCGAATTCTACCCCCTCAGGGGTGAGAACAGGGACCAGAGGTTTCCTCGAGGGAGCCAAGGACGGGGAGCAGTGTTTAAGGAGGGAGGCATGAAACACGTTGTGTAATCGAAAAGACGGGGGCAACTCCAGTCGGAAGGAGACAGGGTTAAGAACTTCAATGACCTTGTATGGCCCTATAAACCGGGGAGCAAACTTCTTGGACGGGACTTTAAGGCGCAAATTTTTTGACGATAGCCACACCAGATCCCCGACCACAAACAAGGGGTTAGCAGAACGTCTTCTATCTGCCTGAGTCTTTTGTATGCTCTGGGACTCCTCTAGGTTCTTCTGAACCTGGGCCCAGACTGTGCACAGTTCCCGATGAATGACATCTACCTCGGGATTGTTGGAACTACCAGGTGAAATGGAGGAGAACCGTGGATTAAACCCAAAATTACAGAAAAAGGGGGAGACCCCTGACGAGTTACTGACCCGGTTATTAAGGGAAAGTTCGGCGAGGGGAATGGATGAGACCCAATCATATTGACAGTCAGAGATAAAACACCTTAAATATTGTTCTAGAAACTGATTAGTCCTCTCAGTTTGGCCATTAGTTTCAGTATGGAAGGCAGAGGAGAAGGACAGATCAATCTCCAACTTTTTACAGAAGGCTCTCCAAAACAATGAAACAAATTGTACCCCTCTGTCCGAAACAATATTGACAGGGACCCCATGGAGACGCAGGATGTGTTTGACAAACAAGGTAGCTAACGTCTTAGCATTGGGTAGTTTCTTGAGGGGCACAAAGTGGCACATCTTACTGAAGCGGTCTACTACAACCCACACCACCGACTTGCCTTGAGATGGAGGCAAATCGGTGATGAAATCCATGGAGATATGGGTCCAAGGTCTCTGGGGAACGGGCAAAGAACATAGTAAGCCCGCTGGTCGGGACCTGGGAGTCTTGGACCTAGCACAAACTTCACAAGCGGCGACGTAGGCCTTAACGTCTTTGAGCAACCCAGGCCACCAATAGTTTCTGGCAAAGAGGTGCTTGGTACCCAGGATGCCTGGATGGCCAGATAGTGCAGAGTCATGATTTTCCCTAAGTACCCTTAGCCGGAATTGCAGGGGAACAAACAGCTTGTTCTCAGGAAGGTTCCGGGGAGCTGAACCTTGATCAGCAGCAATTTCAGAGACTAAATCAGACTCAATAGAGGAAATGATTATACCTGGAGGCAAAACACAAGCAGGATCTTCCTCCGAAGGAGGGCTGGCCATGAAGCTACGCAACAGTGCATCAGCCTTAATATTTTTAGACCCAGCCCTATAGGTGACCAAAAAGTTGAATCTGGTAAAAAATAACGCCCATCGAGCTTGTCTCGGGTTTAGCCTCCGGGCAGATTCTAGGAAAAACAGATTCTTGTGGTCGGTAAGGACCGTAACCTGGTGCCTAGCCCCCTCCAGGAAGTGCACGATAGACAAACAGACAAGGGTACAAAGAAGCCAGTGAAATGGGGAAGTTGCCCACGGGAACACCGTGAGCAACAAGCGATGTGAACGAGCCGAGTCAAACTAGGAGATGAGCGAGGTACAAAAACGCAGAGCAGAAGAGTGGTCAGAAAAGCCAAGGTCAATCACAAGCAGAGGATCAGTAGTTCAAGAAGCTGCAGCAGGGCCAGGAAACCAACAGAGAAGAATCACAAGCAAAGGAGGAACAGGAAAGGCAGGTATAAATAGACAGAGGGCGGGAGCTAGCTCCGTCTGGCCAGGCTATGATAGGCTCTCCCACTCCTAAGCCTGCCATCCTGGGTGGTTGAAGATGGAGTCAATCTCACAGACATAGAAGCAGGTGCAGACTGATTACCTATGGGCGTCGACACAGAAGTTGTGTCTGGCAGATCCTTTACAGTCTGTCTAGTAACCGACGCCGGTCCTCATACACAGCACAGCACCATCCGCAATACCTCTGACAAGTCAAAGAAAAACAACCACAGGGCTTTGTCCTGTCCACTCTTTTTTAATGTGCTGCTGTGCTGTTGATGCAGCTACTACTACCACCACCACCCATGCTGTCAGTAGTCCACCACCACCACCACTACTACCAGTCAACCACCACCAATCCACCCCCAGTGTCGTCTGCTACAAGCAGGCCTGCCCCACCACAGGGCTTTGTCCTGCGACTGTCCAGTGTCTTTTAATGTGCTGCTACTACTACTACCACCCTTGCTGTCCGTTGGCTACCTCTACTACCACCAATACACCTCCACTGCCGTCTGCTACAAGCAGGCCTGAGGCCTGCCCCACCACAGGGCTTTGTCCTGTGACTGTCCAGTCTCTTTTTATGTACTGCTACTACTACTACTACTACTACCACCACCCTTGCTGTCCGTTGGCTACCTCTACTACCACCAATACACCTCCACTGCCGTCTGCTACAAGCAGGCCTGCCCCACCACAGGGCTTTGTCCTGTGACTGTCCAGTGTCTTTTAATGTGCTGCTACTACTACTACCACCCTTGCTGTCCGTTGGCTACCACTACTACCACCAATACACCTCCACTGCCGTCTGCTACAAGCAGGCCTGAGGCCTGCCCCACCACAGTGCTTTGTCCTGTGACTGTCCAGTCTCTTTTTATTTGCTGCTACTACTACTACTACTACCACCACCCTTGCTGTCCGTTGGCTACCTCTACTACCACCAATACACCTCCACTGCCGTCTGCTACAAGCAGGCCTGGAGGGCTTGTGAAAAGCCATTGCTTGTTGCTTTTACATCCATGTATGGATGAACCCCGGCAGGCATCTGCCAATAAAAAGGGTAAATTTTTGGAGGGCTTGTCAAAAGCCATTGCTTGTTGCTTTTACATTACATCCATGTATGGATGAACCCCGGCAGGCATCTGCCAATAAAAAGGGTACATTTTTGGAGGGCTTGTCAAAAGCCATTGCTTGTTGCTTTTACATCCATGTATGGATGAACCCCGGCAGGCATCTGCCACCATAAAGGGTACATTTTTTGAGGGCTTGTCAAAAGCCATTGCTTGTTGCTTTTACATCCATGTATGGATGAACCCCGGCAGGCATCTGCCACCATAAAGGTTACATTTTTTGAGGGCTTGTCAAAAGCCATTGCTTCTTCTTTTACCACCTTATATGTATGAACCCTGGCAGGCATCTGCCGCCAAAAATGGTTTCTTTTTGTACCTTTTTTAACAATGCATTAAGCATACAACATGCACAAGTGCAGTGGTTTCTATTAGTTATCACCGTGTCCCATCCGTTTTCCTATAGCTATACATGTTGGCGTAACTTTGACACTAACTTTGCCTTAAAGACAGCTCAAAAGTACTTGGATACACTCATGGGTAACCTAAGAGTGTTATACAGGGCTTCTAGGGCTTTTAAACAGTGTTATACACGATTTTTAGGGGCTTTCTTGTATTACAGGTTCGGTCCGAACTAGTTCGGTCCGAATCAAACTTTTTCTTGAAATTCGGCGAACCAAACTTTTCATAAGTTCGCTCATCTCTAATTCTAACGCTATGTACACACATGGTGTTTCATGCCATTTACACCACGATTTAAAAAAAAAAAAAAAAAAAACTGTTATAATACAGTTAAATACCCTAATAGAGTTATGCCTACCTGCCAAGTGTAAAAATTTTGGTGGTATACTATGGTATCATTTTTACCAATTTTCTTCAATTCAGATGAAACCATCCAGTGTAATGAAAAAAAACAAACAACATTTAGGAGCATTCCTGGATGCTTCTTTGTCATTTTAATTTAACCCCTTCAGGACTGAGACTGTTTTGGCCTTCAGGACGAAGCCGATTTTTCAAATCTGACATGTGTCACTTTATGTGGTAATAACTCCGGAATGCTTTTACCTATCCAAGTGATTCTGAGACTGTTTTCTCGTGACATATTGTACTTTATGTTAGTGAAAAAAATTGGTCGATAAATTCAATATTTATTTGTAAAAAATACCAAGATTTGGAGAAAATTTGCAAAAATGTGCATTTTTCTAAATTTAAATGTATCTGCTTGTAAAACAGATAGTAATACCACACACAATTGTTACTAGTTTACATTTCCCATATGTCTAGTTTATGTTTGCATTGTTTTTTGAACATTCTTTTATTTTTTATTTTTCTAGGACGTTACAAGGCTTAGAACTTTAGCACCAATTTCTCATATTTTCAAGAAAATTTCAAAAGGCTATTTTTTTAGGGATCAGTTCAGTTCTGAAGTGGCTTTGAGGGCCTTATATATTAGAAAGTCCCAATAAATCACCCCATTTTAAAAACTGCACCCCTCAAAGTATTCAAAACTGCATTCAGAAAGTGTTTTAGCCCTTTTGGCGTTTCACAGGAATTAAAGCAAAGTAGAGGGAAAATGTACAAATTTCATTTTTTTTTTTGCCAAAATTCATTTGTAATAAAAAAAATTCTGTACCACAGTTTACCCGAGAAATGCAACTCAATATTTATTGCCCAGATTCTGTCGTTTTTAGAAATATCCCATATGTGGCCCTAGAGTGCTAATGGACTGAAACACAGGCCTCCGAAGCAAAGGAGCACCTAGTGTATTTTGGGGCTTCCTTTTTAAGAATATATTTTAGGCACCATGTCAGGTTTGAAGAGGTCTTATGGGGGCCAAAACAGTAAAGACCCCCCAAAAATGACCCCATTTTGGAAACTACACCCCTCAAGGAATCTATCTAACTTATCTAGGGGTATATTTAGCATTTTGAACCCACAGTTTTTTTTGCTACATTTATTTGAATTAGTATGTGAAGATGAAAATCGACTTTTTAAAAAAAAAAATGTAAATGTTTTAAAATTTTACAAGGAATAAAGGAGAAAAAGTACCCCAACATATGTAGAGCAATTTCTCCCGATTTTAGTAATACCTATATGTGGTAATAAACGGCTGTTAGGACTTACAGCAGGGCTCAGAAGAGAAGAAGCACCATTTGGATTTTGGATTTCTGATTTTGCTGGAATAGTTTTCAGTGCAATGCACTGCAGGGGCCAAAAGAGTGGAAACCCCACAAAAGTGACCCCATTTTGATAACTACACCCCTCAAGGAATTTTTCTAGGGGTAAAGTTAGCATTTTGACTCCACAGTTGTTTTGCTGAATTCATTGGAATTAGTCTGTAAAGGTAAAAATCTACTTTTTTTCTGATAAAACGTAGTCATTTTTAATTTTTACAAGGAATAAAGGAGAAAAAGCACCCCATCATTTGTAAAATAATTTCTCCCGATTATGTAAATATGCCATATGTGGTAATAAACTGCTGTTTGGACCCACAGCGGGGCTTAGAAGGGAAGGAGCACTATGTGGCTTTTAGAGCTCAAATTTAGCTGAAATGGTTTACGGGTGCCATGTAGAATTTGCAAAGCGCCTGAGAGACAAAACAGAGGAAACAACACAAAAGTGACCCCATTTGGGAACTACACCACTTAAGGAATCGATCTAGGGGTATAGTGAGCATTTAGACCCCACAGGTCTTTTGCAGAATTTATTAGAATTAGGCCGTGAAAATGAATATCAATATTATTTCCACTAAAATGTTGAATTTTTTCAATTTCACAAGGGATAAAGGAGGGAAAAAGCACCCCAACATTTGTAAAGCAATTTCTCCCGAGTACGGCAATACCCCACATGTGGTCATAAATGTTTTTTGATTAGAAAGTAATGAACCCTTTCCGGACTGATCCATTTTTGCGTTTTCTATTTAGTTTTTCCCTCCCCGCTTTCCAAGAGGCATAACTTTTTTATTTTTCTGTCACTAGAGTGGTGTGAGGGCTTATTTTTTGCGGAACGAGCGGTAGTTTTTATTGGTACCATTTTTTGGTACATACAACTTTTTGAGCACTTTTTATAAAAAATTTTCGTAGAGCAAAGGTTACCAAAAAACAGCAATTTTGCAGTTTTAAATTCTTTATTTTTCACGGCGTTCACCGTGGCATTTAAATAATGGTATATTGTAATTGTTTGGACTTTTACAGACACAGCGATATCAGTTTTGTGTAGTTTTTTGTTTTTTTTAACATTATTTTAGAGAAAAAATGTGAAAAGGTTTTTTTTTTTGGACTTTAAATATTTATTTAATTTTCTCCACTAATAAGAATTTACTTTGGTTTTTACACATTTTATTAGTCCCCCTAGTGGACTTGAACCAGCAATCAGTAGATAGCTGGTACAATACACTGCAATATTAATGTATTGCAGTATATTGTCATTTTTACAGGCTCCTGTAACAGCGCGATCGCTGTTCCAGTCTGTTAGTCCCGGGTGTCAGCTGTAATACACAGCGTATTGTGCAGGCTCAGCGCGAGAGCCCGCTCCATACATCACCCCCCACACCACAAACTGCTATTAAGTCGTGGTGCGCGAAGGGATTAATGTGCAACGTCTGGTGCAGAGTGAAAATGTAAAGGATCTGCCAGGCACAGCTTCGGGGTTAACTCCCTTAATTAATCAGTCAGCACCTGAATCTACATCCCTGAGACTGACTCCAGCTTCCACCACTCAGGCTGGCAGGCTTAGGAGTGGGAGAGCCTATCGCAGCCTGGCCAGACTCAGCAAGCTCCCGCCCTCTGTCTATTTATACCTGCATTTCCTGTTCCTCCTTGCTTGTTATTCTTTTTCGTGTGGTTTCCTGGCCCAGCTACAGCTCCTTCTATTTTGTTCCTGCTCCATACCGACCCTGGCTTACTGACTACTCTTCTGCTCTTCGTTTGGTACCTCGCACACTCCTGGCTTGACTCGGCTCGTTCACCACTCTGGTTGCTCACGGTGTTGCCGTGGGCAACTGCCCCTTTCCCTTGCTTGTATTCCCTTGTATGTTTGTCGTGTTTGTCGTGCACTTACTGAGTGCAGGGACCGCCGCCCAGTTGTACCCCGTCGCCTAGGGCGGGTCGTTGCAAGTAGGCAGGGACAGAGTGGCGGGTAGATTAGGGCTCACTTGTCCGTTTCCCTACCCCCCGGTCATTACATAATAACAAGCCCCCCTTTTGGTGGTAATAACAAGCCCATACCTAGTCTACCCTGGTCCCTGACACCACTATGGACCCCCGTGAGACCCTGGCTCAGCAAATGCAGGGTCTCTCCCTACAGGTCCAGGCCCTGGCTCAGAGGTTCAACCAGCCTGATGCTACCTTGGTAGTTCCCCTCACCGCACCTCTTGAACCCCACCTCAAGTTGCCCGACCGGTTCTCAGGGGACCGGAGGGCTTTTCTCTCCTTTCGGGAGAGTTGTAGGCTTTACTTTCGTTTAAAGCCTCATTCCTCAGGTTCTGAGAGCCAGCGGGTGGGTATAATTATGTCCCGGCTCCAGGAAGGGCCCCAAGAGTGGGCCTTCTCCTTGGCTCCTGACGCCCCTGAACTTTCCTCCGTTGATTGTTTCTTTTCTGCTCTCGGACTTATTTATGACGAGACTGACAGGACTGCCTTTGCCGAGAGTCAGCTGGTGACCTTACGTTAGGGTAAGAGACCTGTTGAGGAGTATTGCTCTGACTTTAGGAAGTGGTGCGTAGCTTCTCGGTGGAATGACCCTGCCTTAAGGTGCCAGTTTAGGTTGGGTCTGTCGAATGCCCTGAAAGACCTGCTAGTTAGCTATCCCTCTTCTGACTCCCTGGACCAGGCTATGGCTTTAGCGGTACGACTTGACCGACGTCTCAGGGAACGACAACATGAACGTTTATGTGTTTTCTCCTCCGACTCCCCCATGATGCCTCCCGAAGTTCCGTTGCTTCGTTCCTCCCCGAAAGACTCAGAGATACCTATGCAACTCGGGGCCTCCGTGTCCCCCCAACAACGTAGAGAATTCCGCAGGAAGAATGGTCTCTGCTTGTACTGTGGGGATGACAAGCATCAAGTGAACAACTGTCCTAAGCGTAAGAATGCAGCCAGAGAACTTCCGCACCTAAGTGATCATCGAGGAGGTCACTTGGGCGCACAGGTATTTCCAGTAAATAGGAAACGTACTAAGATCTTGCTTCCCTTTCAGGTCTCTTTTGGTGGTAGGTCTGCTACCGGCAGTGCCTTCGTGGATTCAGGGTCCTCTACTAATATTATGTCTGTGGAATTTGCTATGTCTCTTGCTATGCCTCTGATTGATTTGCCTAAACTTGTCCCGGTAGTGGGTATCGACTCCACTCCTCTTGCTAATGGTTATTTTACACAGCATACCCCTGTTTTTGAACTCCTTGTTGGCTCCATGCATTTGGAGCAATGCTCTGTACTGTTGATAAAGGGATTATCGTACGATTTGGTTCTAGGCCTTCCCTGGTTGCAGTTGCATTATCCCACGTTTGACTGGAATACTGGGGATCTTACCAAATGGGGTAATGAATGTTGTACGTCATGTTTTTCTGTTAATTCTATTTCTCCCCCTGAGGAGGCGAATACGCTACCCGAGTTTGTTCAGGACTTCGCTGATGTTTTCTCTAGGGAGGCCTCCGAAGTGTTACCTCCTCATAGAGAATACGATTGCGCTATCGAATTGGTACCAGGAGCTAAGCTTCCTAAGGGTAGGATATTTAATCTTTCTTGTCCCGAACGTGAAGCCATGAGAGAGTATATCCAGGAATCCCTGGCCAAGGGTTACATTCGTCCCTCTTCTTCTCCGGTAGGTGCTGGCTTCTTCTTCGTGGGGAAGAAGGATGGTGGTCTTAGGCCATGCATTGACTACCGTAGCCTGAATAAGGTCACGGTAAGGAACCAGTATCCCCTTCCTTTGATTCCTGATCTCTTTAATCAGGTTCAGGGGGCCCAATGGTTCTCTAAATTGGATCTACGGGGGGCGTATAACCTTATTCGCATCAAAGAGGGGGATGAGTGGAAGACTGCGTTTAACACGCCCGAAGGCCATTTCGAATACCTCGTCATGCCCTTTGGGTTGTGTAATGCCCCTGCGGTCTTCCAGTAATTTCATAAATGAGATTTTGAGAAATTACCTGGGGATATTTCTTGTAGTGTACCTTGATGACATACTGGTGTTTTCCAAGGACTGGTCCTCCCACATTGAGCATGTCAGGAAGGTGCTCCAGGTCCTTCTGGAAAACAAACTGTTTGCCAAAACCGAAAAATGTGTGTTTGGGGTACAGGAGATACCAGTTTTGGGTCAAATCCTCACTCCTCATGAATTCCGCATGGACCCCGCCAAGGTTCAGGCTGTGGCGGAATGGGTCCAACCTGCCTCCCTGAAGGCGTTACAGTGTTTTTTGGGGTTCGCTAATTATTACAGGAGATTTATTGCTAACTTCTCGGTCATCGCTAAGCCTCTTATGGACCTCACTCGCAAAGGTGCTGATCTCCTCCACTGGCCTCCTGAGGCTGTCCAGGCTTTTGAGGTCCTTAAGAAGTGCTTTATCTCGGCCCCGGTGCTGGTTCAGCCCAACCAAATGGAGCCATTTATCGTGGAAGTTGACGCATCTGAGGTGGGAGTGGGGGCTGTCTTGTCCCAGGGTACCAGGTCCCTCACCCATCTCCGCCCCTGTGCCTACTTCTCCAGGAAGTTTTCGCCAACTGAGAGTAACTATGATATTGGCAACCGCGAACTCTTAGCCATTAAATGGGCATTTGAAGAGTGGCGCCACTTCCTGGAGGGGGCTAGACACCAGGTAACAGTCCTTACCGACCACAAGAATCTGGTTTTCCTAGAATCTGCCCAGAGGCTAAACCCGAGACAAGCTCGATGGGCGTTATTTTTTACCAGATTAAATTTTTTGGTTACCTATAGGGCTGGGTCTAAAAATATTAAGGCTGATGCACTGTCGCGTAGCTTCATGGCCAGCCCTCCTTCGGAGGAAGATCCTGCTTGTATTTTGCCTCCAGGTATAATCATTTCCTCGATCGATTCTGATTTAGTCTCTGAAATTGCTGCTGATCAAGGTTCAGCTCCCGGGAACCTTCCTGAGAACAAGCTGTTTGTTCCCCTGCAATTCCGGCTAAGGGTACTTAGGGAAAATCATGACTGCGCACTATCTGGTCATCCAGGCATCCTGGGTACCAAACACCTCATTACCAGAAATTATTGGTGGCCTGGGTTGCCTAAAGACGTTAAGGCCTACGTCGCCGCTTGTGAGGTTTGTGCTAGGTCCAAGACTCCCAGGTCCCGACCAGCGTGCTTACTGCGTTCGTTGCCCATTCCCCAGAGACCTTAGACACATATCTCCATGGATTTTATCACCGATTTGCCTCCATCCCAAGGCAAGTCGGTGGTGTGGGTGGTGGCAGACCGCTTCAGTAAGATGTGCCACTTTGTGCCCCTCAAGAAACTACCCAACGCCAAGACGTTGGCTACCTTGTTTGTCAAACACATCCTGCGTCTCCATGGGGTCCCTGTCAATATTGTTTCGGACAGAGGGGTACAATTTGTTTCATTGTTTTGGAGAGCCTTCTGTATGAAGTTGGGGATTGATCTGTCCTTCTCCTCTGCCTTCCATCCTGAAACCAATGGTCAAACGGAGAGGACTAATCAATCTCTAGAACAATACTAAAGGTGTTTTGTCTCTGACTGTCAATATGATTGGGTCTCATTCATTCCCCTCGCCGAATTTTCCCTTAATAACCGGGTCAGTAACTCGTCAGGGGTCTCTCCCTTTTTCTGTAATTTTGGGTTTAATCCACGGTTCTCCTCCATTTCACCTGGTAGTTCCAACAATCCCGAGGTAGAGGTCGTTCATCGGGAACTGTGTACAGTCTGGGCCCAGGTTCAGAAGAACCTAGAGGCGTCCCAGAGCGTACAAAAAACTCAGGCTGATAGAAAACGTTCTGCTAACCCCCTGTTTATGGTCGGGGATCTGGTGTGGTTGTCGTCTAGGAACTTGCGTCTCAAGGTTCCGTCCAAGAAGTTTGCTCCCCGGTTTATTGGGCCGTATAAGGTCATTGAGGTCCTCAATCCTGTCTCCTTCCGGCTGGAGTTACCCCCGTCTTTTCGTATACACGACGTGTTTCATGCCTCCCTCCTTAAACGCTGCTCCCCGTCCTTGGCTCCCTCGAGGAGACCTCCTGTTCCCGTCCTCACCCCTGAGGGGGTGGAATTCGAGGTGGCCAGGATTGTGGACAGCAAGATGGTCCAAGGCTCCCTCCAGTACCTGGTCCATTGGAGAGGTTACGGGCCCGAGGAGAGGACTTGGGTACCCGCCCGGGATGTTCACGCTGGGGTATTGGTCAGGAGGTTCCACCTGCGTTTCCCCAGTAAGCCAGGTCCACTTAGAAAGGGTCCGGTGGCCCCTCATAAAAGGGGGGGTACTGTAAAGGATCTGCCAGGCACAGCTTCGGGGTTAACTCCCTTAATTAATCAGTCAGCACCTGAATCTACATCCCTGAGACTGACTCCAGCTTCCACCACTCAGGCTGGCAGGCTTAGGAGTGGGAGAGCCTATCGCAGCCTGGCCAGACTCAGCTAGCTCCCGCCCTCTGTCTATTTATACCTGCATTTCCTGTTCCTCCTTGCTTGTTATTCTTTTTCGTGTGGTTTCCTGGCCCAGCTACAGCTCCTTCTATTTTGTTCCTGCTCCATACAGACCCTGGCTTACTGACTACTCTTCTGCTCTTCGTTTGGTACCTCGCACACTCCTGGCTTGACTCGTTCACCACTCTGGTTGCTCACGGTGTTGCCGTGGGCAACTGCCCCTTTCCCTTGCTTGTATTCCCTTGTATGTTTGTCGTGTTTGTCGTGCACTTACTGAGTGCAGGGACCGCCGCCCAGTTGTACCCAGTCGCCTAGGGCGGGTCGTTGCAAGTAGGCAGGGACAGAGTGGCGTGTAGATTAGGGCTCACTTGTCCGTTTCCCTACCCCCCGGTCATTACAGAAAATTGCAATTTTCCACTGATATGCCATTTTAGTGCACAATATGTTATGCCCAGTTTGTGCCACTGAAGACAAATACCTCATAAAATATTAATCGGGTTCTCCTGGGTATGGCAATGCATATCTCTGGACGTAAACTGCTGTTTGGGCACGCAGTAGGGCTCAGAAGGGAGGGAGCGGAATTTGGCTTTTGGAGCGCAGATTTAGCTTGGTAGTTGTTCTGTTTGGCATTTTGCTTGTATTTCATTTTATAATGTGGGGGCATATGTAATCTGTGCGGAGAACATCGGGGCATAATAAGAGGGTATAATAATGGAGTAAATAAATAATAATCCGCAGATATGTGGCCAGTGTTGCCAGTACTGATAAATTGTTCCCAATCTTTTCCGCTTTTGGAACACTACAGATTTTGCATCACTATATTCTGACAGCCAGAACTTCTTTATTTTTTGTCCACCGGAGCTGTGTGAGGGCTTATTTGTTGCGGGACAATCTGTATTTTTCATTGGTACCATTTTGGGGTACATGCAACTTTTTTTAATCACTTTTTATTCCATTTTTTGGCAAGCAAGGTGACCAAAAACCATCAATTCTGAAGGTTTTTGTTTTTTTATGGCGTTCACCCTGGGCTATAAATGACCATTTTACATAGTATGAGTAATGGCTCTTGAGAGCTAGAAATGCGTCAGAGGGGACGGACGCTTTATGTAATTTGTCCACTTCAAGCTGTTCAACTTTTCCGCTGGCTATTTAAACAAATAAAGAAGATTTATTTTTCAAAATTCCACAAGGAGTGCTGATCTTTTCCTCCTGAATGTTGTTCCTATAACGTGGAGATCGCTGTCTTCTTCGTGCACCTGGGAGGGTGAGCAGACATTTCTATTTTTATTTATTACAATTACACCTACTAAGCAGCCCACCAAAGTGCCAAACAATAGGGCTAAAAATAAAAAAAAAGCACTTCCTGGTTCTGTAGGGTCTTTGTCAGTTCTGCTGATTTGCTGAGAAGGATTACGTGGCACTGTCTAAGACTCCTTTGGTTATTTGGAGTCACAGAGAAAGTACAACGTGATGTTACAATTTAGTCAGTTTATTCCCTTACCTAATTTTAGTATTTAATTCTCAGTGTTATAAGGTTAAGAAAAAGCTGGAAAAAAAATCAACACCAGCCCCCATGTAACAAAACATAAAAAATATATATATTTACTAAAATAATATCTAAACAAAAAAGATAAATCAAGTATGTCGTCCATGGTGTTACTCTTCTCAATATTGATGACCATTTCCTCTGTACAGTAAGTTATTGTTAGGCTTTGTTCATACAGAGTTTTTTGGTGCTGATTTTGACGCGGAAACCCATACATTTGTATCATGTCGGCAGCACGTCTCCCTGTTTACACAGGGAGTTGTGCTGCCGACAACGATAAAAGTTTATGCATTGAAAACGATGCAATCAGCCGATGA
Source organism: Rhinoderma darwinii (assembly GCF_050947455.1). Taxonomy (NCBI): domain Eukaryota; kingdom Metazoa; phylum Chordata; class Amphibia; order Anura; family Rhinodermatidae; genus Rhinoderma; species Rhinoderma darwinii. Next base: position 492,840,398 of record NC_134687.1, read on the forward strand.
TCGACTGATCGTTGCCCCTCGTTTGCCCGATAATTGGCCAGTGTAAAAGGGACTTTACACGGTCTGGATTATGTTGATGTATTTGATCAGTACATTTATTTTTAGTACTTAGAAGACTAATACTATTTGTAAGTATATTCAGACAACTGGAGTGTGAACATCTTCAGAGTTGCAAATGACCCTTCTGACATCTTTAGTAACAGCTGCGCCAAAGGGCCGTGTGCATGAGAATAGATTAAGCAACAGCTGATAGGGAGGGTTGGAAGAGAGCACTGAATAAAAGCTCAGATCATTCTTATAATTAATATGCATTAAAGAATCTAGCTTATTGCAATATCATTGACACATACTTGTTACTTTTTAATCCAATTAAAGAAATAAGGTTTAAAAGGGCGTATGAAAATAACACCGATGATTTCCAGCAGTGATTGCATCTACTCACAGATTTAATTGCCGGCTCTAGAGCACCAAATATTAACATAAATATGACTTATCACTAACAAAAAAGCTAATAAAAGCCTCAGATTTTACCGACTTTTTTAACATATCTGTCATTGTTCATCTGCCTGACCTAATAACATATTCAATCTCGAAAAGGACAGAATTCATTAATATGCTTAAATGAAATCAATACTTTTCTTTAAGTAGGATTGGGGCTCATGCACACTGGCGCATTATGGCTCCATATTGTACTAAGCTGTAATAGGGCGGCCATAGAGGTACATGGGGCATTTCCATTACCTCCTTATGTTTTTTTATTTCTTACAGAGGCATACAGAGTTTTTTTCTGTCAGATTCTGTATGAAGCATTGTATGGCAGGACACAGAGTCCTATACGGTTCAGTAGTAAGTAAGCAGCCATACAACTTGCTGTGTGCCGCCCTATAACTTCCGTTCCATGTTCATGAGGTACTTCTAGAGCTTACGCAATCTTGTATTCTTCTACTTTAAAAGGCTTTCTGGTAAACCGCTTCATGTAATGTATATTGAAAAGTAATGCAATGTTCAAAATATAATATGCGGGAGAATAGGATTCACGTGGTCTAAGATTTGGCTTATCTTGACCTGTTAGACACTTTTCTCTTCCATATGTGGCTTATTTTGTTACAAAATTTTGGTTCCATTTGGCGACTATTTTCACTACACCATGCCCCCTGTTGAAGACACTTTTTAAAAGTGTCTAGAGAGGCACGGAGATCTGTTCTTTTTGGCGCATTTGCTTAATAATTATGTCTAAAATCTGATACGTTATTATGTGTCAAAATGCATCACATTATGGTGCATTTAAGGACATATCCAAAGCACAAATCTGACTTTTTGTGTTTCAATTCTTCACCATTTCAAGATCTCTGTTTGCAGTGGGTGAATTTAAATGCATGCAGATCTTCTTTTCTTTCCAATTTTCTTTTTATTGTTTAACATATTGATATAATAAACTAATAGCAAAGATACAGGTAGTGAAACCACAACTAGAATAACAACAATAACAATGAAGGTATACAATTTCCAATGTTTTCGATTAACATTAACCTGTTACATATATATAACGCTGGTGATGTTGTTTTAAAATAAAATTATCAATGTCATTAAGAACCAATGATACAGAGTTAAGTAGGAGTGGGGGAGGGGGTTTACAGTGGAAGGGGAAAAAAGGGAGGGCAGGTAATCAGAAAGGTATTTGATGTAGCATCGGATTTTACTTGTCCAATCATTACTGTTAATTATATACAAACAGGTTATGTTGTATCAAAGATAAGGCAACTACTGGGAATCCGAGGTTGCTTTAAGAAATTGTTCTGAAGTGCGGAAAGTAAGCCAAGGTTTCCATATCTCTAAGAATCGATGGCATGAGCGGTTAGATAACGCAACAGTCTCTATAATGTAAAAAATGTGTTCAATTTTATTCAATCATTGTGAGGTTGTAGATATTTGAGCAGATCTCCACAGAGGTGGGATTAATAATTTGGCACCTGAGAGAAGGTGACGGATTAGTAAATTGGTACTTTTGTTTAGGTTATTAACAGGTAGATTCAGAAATATAGTAGACGGGGGAATTTGGTTAGGAATGTCACAGACCTTGTTAATGAGGTCTAATATAGAGTCCCAGTAGTTCCGAATCCTTGGACACTGCCCCCAAACATGAATATAGGAACCCACTTCTTCCATGCATCTCCAACAAGTGTCTGAGATGGATGGAAACCATAAATGTGTCTTGTCCGGTGTGGTGTACCATCTTGATATAATTTTATAGGAGTTTTTCTGTATTCTGATACATTGTGATGGACTGTGGGAGCATCTGTAGAGTGTATTAATGTCTTCTTTAAAAATAGTAAGTGACAAATGTTTCTTCCAGAGCAGAATGAAAGATCTGGAATTAGTTGGTAGATCTGAGATATTATTTTCCGTGGATACTTGGCCTGTCTCAAGAGGGTTTCAAAGGTGGTCATAGACCTATCCAAGGAACCACTCCTAAGGTAAAGAGATATTGCTTTCTTTAAAGAGTTGTAGTGTATTAGGTGCAGTTCCGGGAGGTTAGGGTTTTCGGTCCATTCTTGAAAAGACATCAATGCTCCATCTATCAACAAAGAGTCTAGAGTATCATGGAGTCTGATATGACCTCGAATGACCACCAAGTCCCTCTTTATAGAAGTCAATTAGGTCTGATATCTGAGTTAGGGGGGGAAGGAGGCGGAAGAAGTTATACGGAGATAATGTTTTAGTCATAGTCTTTATAAGATAATTTTTAATCACAAGGTTATTTAGGCTATCTGGATGTGCAAGTAAGATTGCCCTCAACGGAAAAGGAGCTAACAATTCCTCTACTGTGATTCATAGTTTATCAGGTTTGCGATACCAATCTACTATCCGGGAGATGGAAGCTGCATGATAATAAATTCTAAAATCTGGAGCTCCAATTCCCTCCATGTCTTTGGGAAGGGATAGGGTTGCTGCACTAATTTTGAGATGTTTATCATTGCAAATATAATGGAAAAGCAATGAGCGCAGTTTTGGGAAGTAGATTTGTGGTATGTGGATAGATAGCATTTGAAATAAATAGTTACATTTAGGTAGGATCAGTCCTTTGATTAAAGAGGCCCTATCTCCTACATAATCTGATTGCCACTGTAATGTAGAGAACAACAGTGGTTTTTATTTTGAAAAACGATCATTTTTTAGCAAGTTATGAGCAATTTTAGATTTATGCTAATTAGTTTCTTAATAGACAACTGGGCGTGTTTTTACTTTTTACCAACTGGGTGTTGTGAAGAGAAGTTTATGACGCTGACCAATCAGTGACCAATCAGCATCATACACTTCTCATTGTTCCAGCCCAGTGTGATTGTGCAGTGAAAGAAGCTGGGCTGGAACAATGACAAGTGTATGACGCTGATTGGTCACTGATTGGTCAGCGTCATACACTCCTCTGTACAACGCCCACTTGGTAAAAAGTAAAAACGAATTAGCATAAATCTAAAATTGCTCATAACTTGCTAAAAAAATGATATCAAAACAAAATAAAAACCACTGCTGTTATCTACATTACAGCACCGATCAGATTATGTAGGAGATAGGGAACTTATAATGTGGGGACAGAGCCCCTTTATGTTCTTTCTACTTATCCAGGAAATAAAGGGAGCTAGCTAGGAATTTATTTAAAATTGTGTAGTTAATAAAAGCAGGCTGTAATTTAGAGTGAAATGATCACGCCAGTGTCTACATATTTTTATACCTAGCTATGTAATACTTTTAGGAGGCCATTTGAAAGGGTGCATAGATTCTAGAGATTGAGTTGTAGTGTTGGAAATATTGATTTCTAGGGCTGCAGATTTTTCCGTATTGATTTTGAAATTGAAAAGAGCACTAAAAGTGGAAAATATATGTATCACTGCAGGGATGTCTTTATCTGATCAGACATAATGAGGAGTAGGTCGTCTACAAACGCTGCTGTTTTGTGTTAAGTGGATTGTGTTGTAATGCCTTTTATGTCTGGGTGTTGTCTGATTTTTGGTATTAACGTTTCCATAACCAGGACAAACCACAACGGAGTCCCTGTCTAGTTCCGTTAAGTATTTGGAAATATGGTGATAATGTGCCGTTAATTCAGATTCTAGCTGTAGGTTGTGTGTACATTTGTAATATTGCTTGGATAAAAATACTAGGGATATTAAAATGGTTCAAGGTTTCTTCCATGAAGGTCCAGTCTACCCTGTTGAAGGCCTTCTTCACATCAGTATTTAAGTGTATTAGTGGGCTATTCTTTTCTCTAACCAGTTGCATTAACTGTAGGAGTCTTAAGAAATTGTCTTTCCCCTCTCTACCTTGTTCTGGGGCAATTAGGGAAGGCAGTAGCGGACTTGAGCGGTTAGCTAAAAGTTTTGTGAAGATTTTTAGGTCTGTGTTTAACAGGGAGATAGGATGGTAGTTATTGCATATTGCGTTATGTGGGCTTCGAACGATTGTTTAGGAAGACCCGAGACATTCTATATAGCGTTGCACAGATCAAGTAGGTGGGGTTGTAGTTCCGAGCAAATATTTCTACATTTCTCATGGTCTTCGAGGATGGAGTACATTTTGTTGATATGTTCTACCTGTGATTCGAGACAGTTGGTGATTTCAGTGTAGGAGCCGATGATAGATGTTTGAATATTTTCAAGAACATCAACTCTATTGCCAACTTGCAAAAGTTCATGTTTAATATCAGTTAGGTAATTTGCAATCAGTTCTAGGCAGTGGCGTAACTACCGCTATAGCAGCCGTAGCGGCTGCTACGGGGCCCGCAGCATAAGGGGGCCCGTGCCACCCACAAGCATGGGCCCCCCCCGATGGCGGGAGGCTCCGCTAGCAGCTGCTATGGCTGCTACAGCGCGACGCCATGAAGGGGTTTTTCCTATAAAAGACATGCATCCCCTATCCACAGGATAAGGGATACATGTGTGATCGCTGGGACGACCAGCGATAAGGAGAACGGGGGACTGAAAGTCCCCCGAAGTTCCCCATGACAAACCTCGGACTTCCGGGGTCTGTCTGCAGCTCCATAGAAATGACTTGCACACCGGTAGCGCTTGTGCGCATGCGTGACCAGCGCTCCTTTCATTTTTATTGCACTGCGCAGACGCCGGAAGTCAGAGGTTTGTCTGTTATCTATAGGGGGGTCTGTATAGAGTTATCTACAGGGGGGTCTGTATAGAGTTATCTACAGGGGGGTCTGTATGGCGTTATCTACAGGGGGGTCTGTATGGCGCTATCTACAGGGGGGGTCTGTATGGCGTTATCTACAGGGGGGTCTGTATGACGTTATCTACAGGGGGGTCTGTATGACGTTATCTACAGGGGGTATCTGTATGGCGTTATCTACAGGGGGTGTCTGGCGTTATCTACAGAGGGGTCTGTATGGAGTTATCCACAGGGGGTGTCTGTATGGCATTATCTACAGGGGGATGTCTGTATGGCGTTATCTACAGGGGGATGTCTGTATGGCGTTATCTACAGGGGGATGTCTGTATGGTGTTATCTACAGGGGGATGTCTGTATGGCGTTATCTACAGGGTGGGTCTGTATGGCGTTATCTACAGGGGGGATTTGGGGCTGTAAGACATTATCTACAGGGGGCTGTGTATGGTGCTATCTACAGGGGGCTGTGTATGGCGCTATCTATAGGGGGACACTGTGTGGTGAAATCTATAGGGAGGCACTATCTCAAGGGGGGGGTTGTGTGATACCCAGCGGAGCGGGGGCCCCAGTCAAAAGTTTGCTATGGGGCCCAGGCTTTCCTAGTTACGACCCTGGTTCTAGGGCTTTAACCAGGATTCTTTTCATGAGGGATCTGAAAACTGGGAGTTCCCCTTCTTTTGTAGTGTGTTCTTTTTCACTAAGCTGCTCAGATTCGGAATCGCCCCTTTTGGGGATGTCACTGTTAGGCAAGGATAATTTGGGTTGGGAAAATTTCCCTCCTTGCTTTTTCAGGAATTTATCTATATCTACCCATGTAGATTGTTGTTGGAAAAGAGATGGATTAATAGGGGATATCGCTCTTTTTATTCAAGTTATTCCTGGGGAGTTCGTATCCTAATTCATAATGCAATTGATAGTAAAATGATGGCCAATTCTGTTGACAAGGCAGGCAGATATATATTCCTGGATATTATACTCAATGTCTATGGACTTGTGTTAGCCAATGTTTATATTGCCCCACCTTATTCACCCGGAGTCTTATTTAAATTATTTGACTTTACAAAAAAGAGCGCTAACATACCGCTGTTGGTTCTAGAAAACTTTAATCAGGTGTTAGACCTTGAGCGAGATCATTTTGGTCAAAAGAAAAAAAACATCTATGGTTATGTGTCTTATTTAGCTAGACTAATGGAGAATTTGGGTTGGGCAAATCTATGTGTAATGAAATTTCCTAATGAAGTGGCTTTTTCTTGTTTCTCAAAGTCACATGGTACGTTATCCAGAATCGATTTGGCTTTGGGTAATGATTTATTTAGATCAATGTCATATAAGATCAAATATAAAGCTAAAGGAATCTCTGACCACTCCCCTTTATCGGTTCTTATAACAACAGAAGAGACAAAAATCCCTAGATATAAAATAAATGTAGATTTATTGGAACTATGTAATAAGGATGATCTAATAGGAACCAAATTTAAATCCTCTCTCAAGATTAATGTAAATGGCACAAGTAGCCTTTGTGTATGGGATACACTTGAAAATTTATTTTATCACTAACCCCCTCAAAAGCTTTAAAAGTGCTCGAGAAAATGTGACAACCAAATATAGAGTCACGTAGAAAAACAAACTCATCATACCCTCTCCAGTAGAAAAAAATAATTCTTCATAAACCTAAAAGTCTACCCTCTAGAATTATTGATAATAAAAACAGGAAATCATGTATTGGTATTATCATGCAGCACAGCCCTGGAGTTGGAAAAAATACAAAGAAGAGCAACGAAGCTAATTAGGGGCATGGAGAATTTAAGTTATGAGGAAAGATTAAAAGAATTAAACCTATTTAGCCTTGAAAAAAGACGACTAAGGGGGGGACATGATTAACTTATATAAATATATTAATGGCACATACAAAAAATATGGTGAAATCCTGTTCCTTGTAAAACCCCCTCAAAAAACAAGGGGGCACTCCCTCCGTCTGGAGAAAAAAAGGTTCAACCTGCAGAGGCGACAAGCCTTCTTTAAAGTGAGAACTGTGAATCTATGGAATAGCCTACCGCAGGAGCTGGTCACAGCAGGGACAGTAGAGGGCTTTAAAAAAGGGTTAGATAATTTCCTAGAACAAAAAAGTATTAACTCCTATGTGTAGAAATTTTTCCTTCGCTTTTCCCGTCTCTTGGTTGAACTTGATGGACATGTGTCTTTTTTCAGCCGTACTAACTATGTAACTCCGGAATGCTTTCACCTATCCAAGCGATTCTGAGATTGTTTTCTCGTGACACATTGCACTTTAAGTTACTAGCAAAATTTGCTCGATATAATCAGTATTTAATTGTGAAAAACACCAAAAATTAGCGAAAAATTGCAAAAATTAGCATTTTTCTCAATTTAAATGTATCTGCTTGTAAGACAGGCAGTTATACCACACAAAATTGTTGCTAATTAACATCACCCATATGTCTACTTTAGATTGGCATCGTTTTTTGAACATCCTTTTATTTTTCTATGACATCACAGAGCTTAGAACTTTAGCAGCAATTTCTCACATTTTCAAGAAAATTTCAAAAGGCCATTTTTACAGGGGCCAGTTCAGTTGTGAAGTGGCTTTGAGGGCCTTATATATTAGAAACCCCCAAAAAGTCACCCCATTTTAAAAACTTCACCCCTCAAAGTATTCAAAACAGCATTTAGAAAATGTCTTAACCCTTTACACACTTCACAGGAATTAAAGCAAAGTAGAGGTGAAATTTACAAATTTCATATTTTTTTGCAGAAATAAATTTTTAATACAATTTTTTTTATAACACAGAAGGTTTTACCAGAGAAATGCAACTCAATATTTGTTGCCCAGTTTCTGCAGTTTTAGGAAATATCCCACATGTGGTCGTAGCATGCTACTGGAATGAAGCACCGGCCTCAGAAGCAAAGGAACACCTAGTGCATTTTGGGGCCTTATTTTTGTTAGAATATATTTTAGGCACCATGTCAGGTTTGAAGGGCTCTTGCAGTGACAAAACAGTAAAAATCCCCCAAAAGTGACCCCATCTGGGAAACTAGACACCTCAAGGAAATTATCTAGGGGTGTAGTGAGCATTTTGACCGCACAGGTTTTTTACAGAAATTATTGGAAGTAGGCCGTGAAAATTAAAATCAACATTTCTTCAAAGAAAATGTAGGTTTAGCGATTTTTTTTCTAATTTCCACAAGGACTAAAGGAGAAAAAGCACCACAAAATTTGTAAAGCAATTTCTCCCGAGTAAAACAATACCCCACATGTGGTAATAAATGGATATTTGGACACACGGCAGGGCTTAGAAGGGAAAGAGCGCCATTTGGCTTTTGGAGCTCAAATTTAGCAGGAATGGTTTGAGAGGCCATGTCACATTTACAAAGCCCCTGAGGGGACAAAACAGTGGAAACCCCCCACAAGTACCCCATTTCGGAAACTACACCCATTGAGGACATTATCTAGGGGTATAGTGAGCGTTTTGACCCCACAGGTTTTTTGGATAAATTATTGGAAGTAGGCTGTGAAATTATAATCTAAATTTTTTCAAAGAAAATGTAGGTTTAGCTAATTTTTTCTCATTTCTACAAGGACTGAAGGAGAAAAAGCACCGTAAAATTTGTAAAGCAATTTCTCCCGAGTAAAACAGTACCCCACATGTGGTAATAAACGGATATTTGGACACACGGCAGGGCTTAGAAGGGATGGAGTGCAATTTGGCTTTTGGAGATCACATTTAGCAGAAATGGTTTGCGGAGGCCATGTCACATTTTCGAAGCCCCTGAGGGGACAAAACAGTGGAAACCCCCCACAAGTGACCCCATTTTGGAGACTACACCCATTGAGGAAATTATCTAGGGGTATTGTGAGCGATTTGACCCCACAGTTTTTTTGCAGAAATTATTGGAAGTAGGCCCTGAAAATAATAATCTACATTTTTTCCAAAAAGATCTAGGTTTAGCTATTTTTTTCTCATTTCCACAAGGACTGAAGGAGAAAAAGCACCACAAAATTTGTAAAGCAATTTCTCCCGAGTAAAACAATACCCCACATGTGGTAATAAACGGCTGTTTGGACACACGGCAGGGCTTAGAAGGGAAAGAGCACTATTTGGCTTTTTGAGATCACATTTAGCAGGAATGGTTTGCGGAGGCCAGGTCACATTTGCAAAGCCCCTGAGGGGACAAAACAATGAAAACGCCCAAAAAGGGACTCCATTTAGGAAACTACACCTCTTGAGGAATTCATCTAGGGGTGTAGTAAGCATTTTGACCCCACAGATGTTTCATAGAATTTATTACAATTAGGCAGTGAAAATAAAAACAGTCCTTTTTCTTCAATAAGACGTAGCTTTAGCGAAAAAATTTTCATTTTCTCAACAAATAAAGGAAAAAAAGAACCCAACATTTGTAAAGCAATTTCTCCCGAGTACGGCAATACCCCATATGTGGTCATAAACTGCTGTTTGGGCAAACGGCAGGGCTCAGAAGGGAAGGACCGCCATTTGGAGTGCAGATGTTGCTGGATTGGTTTCTGGGCGCCTGTGGGCCCAAAACAGTGGAAACCCCCCAGAAGTGACCCCATTTTGGAAACTACACCCCTCAATGCATTTACCAAGGGGTGTAGTAAGCATTTTAACCCTGCAGGTGTTTTGTAGAAATTAGTGTTCACTCGATGTTGCAGAGTGAAAATGGGATTTTTTTCCATAGATATGCCAATATGTGGTGCCCGGCTTGTGCCACCATAGCAAGACAGCCCTCTAATTATTATGCGGTGTTTCCCGGTTTTAGAAACACCCTACATGTGACCCTAATCTTTTGCCTGGACATATGACAGGGCTCAGGAGTGAGGAGTACCATGCGGGGTGGAGGCCTAATTTGGCGATTTACAAAGTATTGGTTCACAACTGCAGAGGCTCAGATGTGAAATAATAAAAAGAAACCCCTGAGAAGTGACCACGTTATCGAAACTGCACCCCTTAAGGCATTTATTAAGGGGTGTAGTGAGCATTTTCACCCCACAGGTCTTTTCCATAAATGAATGCACTGCGGATGGTGCAAATTAAAAATTTATATTTTTCCCTAGATATGCCATTCAGTGGCAAATATGTCATGCCAAGCTTATGACGCTGGAGACACACACCCCAAAAATTGTTAAAAGGGTTCTCCCGGGTATGACGATGCCATATATGTTGAAGGAAACTGCTGTTTGGGCACGCTGTAGGGTTCAGAGCCGAGGGAGCACAATTTGGCTTTTGGAGAGCGGATTTTGCTTGGTACTATATCTGTTTGAGTATTGCTGGTGTTTTATAATGTGGGGGTACATGTAAGCAGAGCAGAGTATATAAGGGGCATAGTCAGGTGGTATATAAAAAAAAAAAAATCCATAGATGTGTGTTACGCTGTGAAGCAATCCTTTCCGCACAGTCCAGTGTCGCACTGATAAATGGTGTCATTTCTTATCCCCCTTTTGGTCCACACTCCGCACCTTTTGTAGTTTGGGGAATTTTGCTTGGAAAGTGTTGTCCTGGTATAATACGGGCACCGTCGCTTCCAGCGGATATGTTTGGGCTCTCCCCTTCCTGGTTCCCTAATTTTAGGTCCTTGATAAATCGCCTCTTGAAACAGAAGAAATGTTCCCCTCGGTCACAACTGCATATTTTTTTATTTCCTGACTTATTGGAGCCATAACTAATTTTATTTTTCATAGACGTAGCGGTATGAGGGCTGGTTTGTTGCGGGACGAGCTGTAGTTATTATTGGTACCATTTTGGGGTACATGTGACTTTTTAATCACCTTTTTCCTATTTTTTGGGATGCCAGGTAAACAAAAAAACGCAATTCTGGCACAGCTTTTTTCGTTTTTTTTTATACAGCGTTCACCATGCGTTATAAATTACATGTTAACTTTATTCTGTGGGTCAGTACGATTCTGGCGATACCTAATTTATAGCACTTTTTTATGTTTTACAACTTTTTGCACAATAAAATTACTTTTGTAAAAAGAATGTATTTTTTCTGTCGCCAAGTTGTGAGAACCATAACTTTTTAATTTTTTTGTCGACGGAGGTGTATGAGGGCTTGTTTTTTGCGGGACGAGCTATAGTTTTTATAGGTACCATTTTTGGATACGTGCGACTTTTTGATCACTTTTTATTCTAATATTTGTAGGGCAGAGTGACCAAAAAACAGAAACTCTGGTAACGTTTTTTAAGTTTTTTTTTTTTACGATGTTCACCGCGTGCAATAAATAATATAATATTTTGATACCTCAGGTCATTACGGTCGTGGCGATACCAAATACATATGGTTTATTATTATTTTTCAATAATAAAGGACTTGATAAGAGTAAAAGGGGGATTGTGTTTTATTTGATTACTTGAAACTTTTATTGTTTTCAAACTTTTATTTTTTGCACTTTTTTTAACACTTTTTTATACTTTTTTTACACTTTTCTTCAAGTCCCACTAGGGGACTTGAGGGTCCAACGGTCAGATTTTTTTTTTTCTAATACATTGCACTACCTATGTAGTGCAATGTATTAGATCTGTCAGTCATTCACTGACAGCAAGCCGATTAGGCTTCGCCTCCCGGCGGGGCCTAAATCGGCTTCCGTAATGGCAGAGCAGGAGACCATTGTGTCTCCTGTTGCCATAACAGCAGTCGCCAGTCCCGATTGCCTCTCAGGGCTGGCGATCTGCTAGTAACCGCTACGATGCAGCAATCGCTTTCGATTGCTGCATCGAAGGGGTTAATGGCAGGGATCGGAGCTAGCTCCGGTTCCTGCCGTTACAGGTGGATGTCAGCTGTACAGTACAGCTGACTTCCACCGCTGATGACGCCGGATCAGCTCCTGACCCGGCGCCATCTTGCCGGCAGCTACGGAAGCCGATCAGGCACCGCCGCCGGGCGGATCTTGACCGGCTTCGGTGCTAGGCAGACCGGGAGGCCAGTATTAGGCCTCCGGTTGCCATTGCAGCCACCGGAACCCCGGCAATTTCATTGCTGGGGCTCCGATGAGCTGCAAACACCTTAAGTGCAGTGATCGCGTTTGAGCGCTGCACTTAAGGGGTTAATGGCGGGGATCTAAGCTAATTTCGGTCCCCGCCGTTACAGTCGGATGTCAGCTGTAAGATACAGCTGAGATCCGACGAGGATGGCACCGACTCAGCTTCTGAGCCGGTGCCAAACATTTGACGTAAATGTACGGTATTTTGCGGGAAGTCAATGCTTTCCATGACGTACATTTACGTCAAATGTCGGGAAGGGGTTAATATTAAATTCTTTCAAACTTGGGCTAGCCAATATATTCCTAAAAATACCAGGCTAACCAAGTAGGTGAAGGCTAGATAAGGGTATCAATAGTGAGTAATAATTCACAGAAAGTTCAACTATTTGTAACAATGCCACATAATACTAGTTACAAATATATACTATGCCTACCTGGCCTAGTAGCAAAGTGTGCATTCACACTGAATAAAGATCTGATACCTAGCAGAGTGTGCATGCACACTGAATAAAGATCTGACACCTAGCAGAGCGTGCATTCACACTGAATAAAGATCTGATACCTAGCAGAGTGTGCATTCACACTGAATAAAGATCTGATACCTAGCAGAGTTTGCATTCACACTGAATAAAGATCTGACACCTAGCAGAGTGTGCATTCACACTGAATAAAGATCTGACACCTAGCAGAGTGTGCATTCACACTGAATAAAGATCTGATACCTAGCAGAGTGTGCATTCACACTGAATAAAGATCTGATACCTAGCAGAGTGTGCATGCACACTGAATAAAGATCTGACACCTAGCAGAGTGTGCATTCACACTGAATAAAGATCTGATACGTAGCAGAGTGTGCATTCACACTGAATAAAGATCCGATACCTAGCAGAGCGTACATTCACACTGAACAAAGATCTGATACCTAGCAGAGTGTGCATTCACGCTGAATAAACATCTGATACCTAGCAGAGTGTGCATTCACACTGAATAAAGATCTGACACCTAGCAGAGTGTGCATTCACGCTGAATAAAGATCTCATACCTAGCAGAGTGTGCATTCACACTGAATAAAGATCTGATACCTAGCAGAGTGTGCATTCACACTGAATAAAGATCTGATACCTAGCAGAGTGTGCATTCACACTGAATAAAGATCTGATACCTAGCAGAGTGTGCATTCACACTGAATAAAGATCCGATACCTAGCAGAGTGTGTATTCACACTGAATAAAGATCCGATACCTAGCAGAGCGTACATTCACACTGAACAAAGATCTGATACCTAGCAGAGTGTGCATTCACGCTGAATAAACATCTGATACCTAGCAGAGTGTACATTCACACTGAATAAAGATCTGATACCTAGCAGAGTGTGCATTCACACTGAATAAAGATCTGATACCTAGCAGAGTTTGCATTCACACTGAATAAAGATCTGATACCTAGCAGAGTGTACATTCACACTGAATAAAGATCCGATACCTAGCAGAGTGTACATTCACACTGAATAAAGATCTGATATCTAGCAGAGTGTGCATTCACACTGAATAAAGATCTGATACCCAGCAGAGCGTACATTCACACTGAATAAAGATCTCATACCTAGCAGAGCGTGCATTCACACTGAATAAAGATCTGATACCTAGCAGAGTGTGCATTCACACTGAATAAAGATCTGATACCTAGCAGAGTTTGCATTCACACTGAATAAAGATCTGATACCTAGCAGAGTGTGCATTCACACTGAATAAAGATCTGATACCTAGCAGAGTGTGCATTCACACTGAATAAAGATCTGATACCTAGCAGAGTGTGCATTCACACTGAATAAAGATCTGATATCTAGCAGAGTGTGCATTCACACTGAATAAAGATCTGATACCCAGCAGAGCGTACATTCACACGGAATAAAGATCTCATACCTAGCAGAGTGTGCATTCACACTGAATAAAGATCTGATACCTAGCAGAGTGTGCATTCACACTGAATAAAGATCTGATACCTAGCAGAGTGTACATTCACACTGAATAAAGATCTGATACCTAGCAGAGTGTGCATTCACACTGAATAAAGATCTGATACCTAGCAGAGTGTGCATTCACACTGAATAAAGATCTGATACCTAGCAGAGTGTGCATTCACACTGAATAAAGACCTGATACCTAGCAGAGTGTGCATTCACACTGAATAAAGATCTGATATCTAGCAGAGTGTGCATTTACGCTGAATAAAGATCTGATACCTAGCAGAGTGTGCAATCACACTGAATAAAGATCTGATACCTAGCAGGGTGTGCATTCACACTGAATAAAGATCTGATACCTAGCAGAATGTGCATTCACACTGAATACAGATCTGATACCTAGCAGAGTGTGCATTCACACTGAATAAAGATCTGATACCTAGCAGAGTGTGCATTCACGCTGAATACAGATCTGATACCTAGCAGAGTGTGCATTCACACTGACTAAAGATCTGATACCTAGCAGAGTGTGCATTCACACTGAATAAAGATCTGATACCTAGCAGAGTGTGCATTCACACTGAATAAAGATCTGATACCTAGCAGAGTGTGTATTCACACTGAATAAAGATCTCATACCTAGCAGAGTGTGCATTCACACTGAATAAAGACCTGATACCTAGCAGAGTGTGCATTCACACTGAATAAAGATCTGATATCTAGCAGAGTGTGCATTTACGCTGAATAAAGATCTGATACCTAGCAGAGTGTGCATTCACTCTGAATAGAGATCTGATACCTAGCAGAGTGTGCATTCACACTGAATAAAGATCTGATACCTAGCAGAGTGTACATTCACACTGAATAAAGATCTGATACCTAGCAGAGTGTGCATTCACACTGAATAAAGATCTGATACCTAGCAGAGTGTGCATTCACACTGAATAAAGATCTGATACCTAGCAGAGTGTGCATTCACACTGAATAAAGATCTGATACCTAGCAGAGTGTGCATTCACACTGAATAAAGATCTGATACCTAGCAGAGTGTACATTCACACTGAATAAAGATCTGATACCTAGCAGAGTGTGCATTCACACTGAATAAAGATCTGATACCTAGCAGAGCGTGCATTCACACTGAATAAATATCTGATACCTAGCAGAGTGTGCATTCACACTGAATAAAGATCTGATACCTAGCAGAGTGTGCATTCACGCTGAATACAGATCTGATACCTAGCAGAGTGTGCATTCACACTGACTAAAGATCTGATACCTAGCAGAGTGTGCATTCACACTGAATAAAGATCTGATACCTAGCAGAGTGTGCATTCACACTGAATAAAGATCTGATACCTAGCAGAGTGTGTATTCACACTGAATAAAGATCTCATACCTAGCAGAGTGTGCATTCACACTGAATAAAGACCTGATACCTAGCAGAGTGTGCATTCACACTGAATAAAGATCTGATATCTAGCAGAGTGTGCATTTACGCTGAATAAAGATCTGATACCTAGCAGAGTGTGCATTCACTCTGAATAGAGATCTGATACCTAGCAGAGTGTGCATTCACACTGAATAAAGATCTGATACCTAGCAGAGTGTACATTCACACTGAATAAAGATCTGATACCTAGCAGAGTGTGCATTCACACTGAATAAAGATCTGATACCTAGCAGAGTGTGCATTCACACTGAATAAAGATCTGATACCTAGCAGAGTGTGCATTCACACTGAATAAAGATCTGATACCTAGCAGAGTGTGCATTCACACTGAATAAAGATCTGATACCTAGCAGAGTGTACATTCACACTGAATAAAGATCTGATACCTAGCAGAGTGTGCATTCACACTGAATAAAGATCTGATACCTAGCAGAGCGTGCATTCACACTGAATAAATAACTGATACCTAGCAGAGTGTGCATTCACACTGAATAAAGATCTGATACCTAGCAGAGTGTGCATTCACACTGAATAAAGATCTGATACCTAGCAGAGTGTGCATTCACACTGAATAAAGATCTGATACCTAGCAGAGTGTGCATTCACACTGAATAAAGATCTGATACCTAGCAGAGTGTGCATTCACACTGAATAAAGATCTGATACCTAGCAGAGTGTGCATTCACACTGAATAAAGACCTGATACCTAGCAGAGTGTGCATTCACACTGAATAAATATCTGATATCTAGCAGAGTGTGCATTTACGCTGAATAAAGATCTGATACCTAGCAGAGTGTGCATTCACTCTGAATAGAGATCTGATACCCAGCAGAGTGTGCATTCACACTGAATAAAGATCTGATACCTAGCAGAGTGTACATTCACACTGAACAAAGATCTGATACCTAGCAGAGTGTACATTCACACTGAATAAAGATCTGATACCTAGCAGAGTGTGCATTCACACTGAATAAAGATCTGATACCTAGCAGAGTGTGCATTCACACTGAATAAAGATCTGATACCTAGCAGAGTGTGCATTCACACTGAGGCTGGGTTCACACGACCTATTTTCATACGTAAACGAGGCGTATTATGCCTCGTTTTACGTCTGAAAATACGGCTACAATACGTCGGCAAACATCTGCCCATTCATTAGAATGGGTTTGCCGACGTACTGTGCAGACAACCTGTCATTTACGCGTCGTCGTTTTACAGCTGTCAAACGACGACGCGTAAAAATACAGCCTCGTCAAAAGAAGTGCATGACACTTCTTTGGACGTTTTTGGAGCCGTTTTCTCATAGACTCCAATGAAAACAGCTCCAAAAACGGACGTAAAAAACGCCGCGAAAAACGCGAGTTGCTCAAAAAACTTCTGAAAATCAGGAGCTGTTTTCCCTTGAAAACAGCTCCGTATTTTCAGACGTTTTTGGTCACTACGTGTGCACATACCCTGAATAAAGATCTGATACCTAGCAGAGTGTGCATTCACACTGAATAAAGATCTGATAAGATGTGCTCACCCTAGCAATATACCATCACTTGCTTTGGTTAAAATATCCCTTTAACCCCTTCCTGCCGCAGCCATTTTTTTTTTCTTTCCACCTTTCAAAAGCCATAACATTTTTATTTTTCTGTCGTTATAGCCGTATGAGGGCGTTTTTTTTTTTTTGCCGGACGAGTTGTAGATTTTCATGGCACCATTTATTGTATTATACAATGTAGGGGAAAAACTGGTAGACTATTCTTTGTGGGGTGGTATGGGAAAAAAAATAAGCGATTGCTCAATTTTTGGGGGGGTTTCACGGCAATACAGTGTGGTAAAAACAGCACATTAACTTTATTCTGCGGGTCAATACGATTACAGCAATACCAAATTTATATGCTTTACTACTTTTATGAAGAAAAATCTGATTGTTAAAAATAAAATTAGTATTTTGTCGCCATATTCTTCAATAGTTTGAACAGCACATTCCAACAAAATGATACAAAACGTGTATGCAGGTGCAAGAACACCTGTGACTGAAAATATACTCTATTGTAAGCCGATTTAGCAGTAATGCATATTGATTTATATTTAGCGGTTTAGGTTACATTAGTGTTCGCAGTGTGCTTTTTTTGGGTGCTGTACAAACTTTTGTGTTGTTTATGTGATTCATATATGTGGGGTTAGTGACTGCCTCCATTTTTGTTCTTGCACTCCTCCCATTCTGCCCTGGGTGATTTTAATTAGTTCAATGCTGGATCCTACCATCCCCAGATATATGTATATAGGCTTAGTCCCAGTTCTGGGTGTATGTGCAGAGTAAGTCCGCACCTATGGAGGAGGCCTTGTCGTGGCAGGTGAGCAAACACTTTTTGATCAAAATGTGCACTAAGAACCTCCCTATATTTTCAAATATTTGTATAGTTGTCCTACAATATGGACAAAATGTACTATTGTATAAAACACTATTATTGCCTACTCATCCACACCTAGTGTGTGACCAGAGGCTTTGTTAGATTAGGGGTTGCCAGATTGCAGTGTTGAGCTGGACAGCAATCCTTGTTCTCACGTTAATATTTTGCTCCGCCCCCTAGATGTGAGGGCTAGAGGCAGTAATGAGATGCACTCTCTGCGCCTGCGCGTTTGGCATGACGATGGTGGTGGGTTTCCAGGTACGTCAAATTACGCGCCGGGAGTCACATGACCACACGTCACGGATGACATGGGCGACTTTGATTGGCCGTTTTCGAGGCTTAGCCTCAGCCCAAGGGGAGGAGTATTAATTATATAAACTCGGAGTCCTGAGTGAAGCGTGCCGCTGATATCAATGCGAGCATGCTTCCGTGTGTGTAACAGAATATCTGTTACAAATCTATATCACTGGCGCAAAAGCTAGTCTGACAAAAGTACAGACCCCTGATGAAATTATATATAGAAACACGTAGGGTCAGATGAGAGAGGGGTCTAAGCGTAGGTGACAGCGGTATCGTTGGGCAACCCCAGCACTGGGGTACATAGGAGCGGTAACTGCAGGCTCTGGTGTGGTGTACGGTCCCATTTGCTGATACACCAATGGTTAAACGCTGCTTGATCCCATGTATTCAAACATACTCAATTATAGGAGGGTTCGCAAACGAACCAGTAATTGCAGTATATATTTAATACATTTTTAAATAAGCAGGGTGGGCTCTTCTCACAGTGGTGATTGTACCCCTGTTTTTAGAGAGTTATTTAATACAAATTATAAGTTTTACTCATTAGTCACTTTAGTGAATTGCTATTGTAAGTAGATTTAGCATGAAATGCATATTTATTTATATTTAGCGGTTTAGGTTGCATTAGTGTTTGCAGTGTGCGGTCGCAATTTTTTTTGTCTGCTATATATATACATATATATATATATATATATATATAAGTTTAACTCTATTTAACTTTTTATACTAGTCCACTAGGGGATTTAACACAGCGATCATTGGATCGCTTGCATGATTACTGCAATCCTAATGTATTACAGTATATCGTTATACTGACAGTCTCCTATGACGCCCTGCCGGGAGCAGGGCTTCATAGGAGTATAAAGATGGCAGACCATCAGGCTCCCAGGTTGCCATGCCAACTATCGTTAAGCTGCAATCGCGTGGCTGGGGTGGGGTTCCGACGTAGAAGGGGGGCGCCCCCTTGTTACTAACCACTTAGATGCCGCGGTAACTTTTGACCGCGGAATCTAAGGGGTTAAACTAGCTGGATCTTGCTCGAGTGGGATCCCGCTCATTACACGGAGGTGTCGGCTGTTACACACAGCCAACAAGCTCATTCTATGGAGCAGTCTCAGTCTGTGAGCCCGCTCCTTACTCGACCACCCGACCTAAGCTGTATATTTACGCGGGTGTCGGGAAGGGTTTAAGGCCACATTTACGCGAGCGTGAATCACGTTCGTGTGCTGTGCGTTGAAACAATGCATAGCACACTGACCCATTGATTTCAATGGGGCCATTCACACATGCGTGATTTTTCACGCAGCAAGAGTCCGCTGCGTGAAACTCCCTGCATGTCCTATATTGGTGCATTATCACGCACCTATGCGCCCATTGAAGTAATGGGTGAGTGAAAACCACACACCGCACATGGATGCACATGCGTGTGCGGTGCGTGATTTGCCCATCAATTCAGTTGAAAAGAATAATAATAAAAAAAAAAGCTGTGCTCTGCGAGTGCATGAATAACGCATGCACCTCGCAAAGCACACTGATGCATAACGCAACACACGCGGACCCGATTCACGCGCGTTTTTCACGCGCGTGAATCGGATACGCTCGTGTGAATGAGGCCTAAGGCCAGAATCACACACACAGTTTTGATGCAGTTTTTGCTTCAGTTTTTTTAGTGAAACACAGAAGTGGACACAAAAGAAAGGATCCACTTCGGGCTTTGGCTCAAAAAACAAGCAAAAACTGCACCAAATACTGCTTCAAAACTGTGTGCCTGATCCTGACCCAGGGCCGCCATCAGGAATCTCAGGGCCCCATACAGCTAAACTTTCTGGGACCCCCTACCGTGGCACCGCCTGTTAACGGTACTCCGTCCAGCACTATATCATGCTACCCATGGCCGCCAACAGGGGTGTATTAGGGGTACTGATGTTAGGGGCCCGGCCAAACCTAATTGAAAGGGGGGCCCGGCAACTGCCGCGACTTGCCTTTGGTAGAAAAAAAAACAGGCCCCTTCAATGGGGCCCGTTTTTTTCACCAAAAGAATGTCGTGAGCTGCGGGCCCCCCCCCTCTCGTCATGGGGGCCGTCAAACACCGCCCGCCTGCGCGACCGATCGCGCGCACCCGCAAACTCCCGCACGTGCGCACTCACGAGCGTCCTCGAGCGTGCACCATCGACCGCACGCACCCGCGACCGCTCGCACGCGCACCCGCGACCGCCTGGAACCGTGCACCGAATTTTGAGGCAGATTTTGACCTGCCTACACTATCTTGCCGCGTTTTTTGCCCGCAGTGATTGAGGACAGCAGACAAAAAACGCAGCGAAAAATGCATTTTCTGCCTCCCATTGATTTCGATGGGAGGTCAGAGGCGGAACAACGGCAAGAAAGGACGTGCTGCTTTTTCTTTTTTCCGCGACTGGCTCCCATTGATTTCAGATTAAATCAATGGGAGGCGGTTTTGGAAGTTGTTTGGTGCTGATTCTGACGCAGTGTCCGAGTCAATATCAAGGCCCAAAAACTCTGTGAACTGGGCCTTATTGTTAGGGCTTATTCAGACGAACGTGTAATACGTCCGTGCAACGCTCGTGATTTTCACTCGCCTCGCACGGACCTATGTTACTCTATGGGGCCGTGCAGACTGTCAGTGATTTTCACGCAGCATGTCTCCGCTGCGTAAAACTTACGACATGTCCGATATTTGTGCATTGTTCGCGCATCACGCACCCATTGAAGTCAATGGGTGCGTGAAAATCACGCCCAGCACTTCCGCAGCAGTATAAACTATGAATGTAAACAGAAAAGCACCACGTGCAAACATACAGAGTGTCATAATGATGGCGGCTGCGCGAAAATCACGCAACCACGCATTATACACTGCTGACACACGGAGCTGTTACGGACCTTTTGCATGCGCAAAACGCCACGTTTTTTGCGCGCACAAAAAGCACACGCTTGTGTAAATCCGGCCTTAGGGTAGGAACACACTAGGCATGAACACTGCGGATTTTATGCAACACATTTTATTGTGGAAAATCCGCAGCGTATTACAGTGGCAGCAGACTGGATGAGGTTTGAACAAATCTCATCCACACGCTGCAAAAAAAATTGACCTGCAGTGTGGCTTTTTAAGCCGCAGCATGTCAATTTATTCTGTGGAATCGCTGCTCCTCTGTTGCGGAAATGTTGCGGTTCTGCCGCAAAAATAACAAATGAGAAAAAAAAAGGCACTTTTTTAAATTTATAAAAAAGTTTAGACTTACCCCGGCCATAGTTTAGGTGGGAGTTTGCGGGTGCGCGCGATCGGTCGCGCGTGCGGGCGGGCAGTGTTTGACGGCCCCCTTGACAAGAGGGGGGACCTGCAGCTCACGACATTCTTTTGGTGAAAAAAATGGGCCCCATTGCAGGGGCCTGTTTTTTTCTACCAAAGGCAAGTCGCAGCAGTTGCCGGGCCCCCCTTTCAATTAGGTTTGGCCGGGCCCCTCACATCAGTACCCCTGATACCCCCCTGATGGCGGCCCTGTCCTGACCTAAATGTGCCATGCTGCTTTCTGAAACAGACTCTGGGGGAAAGAATTTATCAAGCAGCTTTCAGGCATAGAAAAGTCGCAAGTTGCGCAAAAAAAAAAATGTGGTTTTTTTTTATGCCGCCTCAGCCACTTTTAGAGAAAGTGAACAGGGTTTAGTGAGAAGGGGCATGACCACTCTCAGCCAGACAAATTCATTTTAACTTATGCCAGAAACTAGCGCAAATTAAATCCAGGTTATAGCTGACTCCGCTCGGACAGCCAGAGATGCGCCTGATTTATTACGAGGCGTGCGCCTTTTAATAAATTAGGCACATTTTACTCCAGTGCTCTTTATATTAGGACTGTGAAATGAAACGCCAGTCTTAATAAATCTGCCCCTAGGTGTTCTTTTGCGTGCCGTTTTTTTTTCTCCCGCTGACTTCAAAAGGAAAAAGCTGCGAGAGAAAAAACACATGTAATAACTGATTATGCTGTCTCTACATGTAGCAGCTCAAATATAGGGAAAGGTTTACTAAGCAAACTGCACCAGCATTTTAGCACAAATTCTATTATTCAAAAACTGCATTTCTAAACTTTTTTTTATCTTTATTGGGCATTTATGGTGTGCGTAGTCCGTTATGACTGAATGCTGACACAAAGCAATATGCAAAAATGAATTCAATTTAATGTTCTTCTGAATGTGCAGCCCACTCATTAAAATCCAGCGAGTTATTCATATGTAACATACTTCTATTAACATTGTGTGAATTTTACAAACCTATTATGGAATTACAATTAAGAATTAGGACATAGAGTCATATAGACTAATGTTGTCAATAGTTTTGAAGTTATCTTTGGGGTACAGTAATGACCGATCACGTGGTGGCGACACTATCTCTCCTACATGCAGAAATCGTCACGTTCATCAAAAGAGCACACACGGGGTAGAAAATAATGCCAGATTGTATTAATATACTGCATATATAGCGCACTCCATTGCAACTCTAAAGCGCTACTCACTTTTTATAACACAGTCGCATATTTCCGAAAAAGTGTTGCAAGGGCTTTATAAGGGGTAGTTTACACAGCGTTTATTCCTTCCTGAAGGGATTTTGAGGCAGTTTTTTTCTGGCTGACAAAAAAACTGTGTGTGAACTCCCCCTAAATTTGGCTTTTTTCCTAGATGACATATTTTTCAATATATTTGCGACAGAAAACTGGTGTAAATACATCACATCTGCACAAATGTCTCGATACCACCATTAGGCTTTATTCACACTAACGTATTTCTTGTCCCTGTCCTGTCCGTTTTTTAACAATGGACAGCACGCTGACCCATACATGTCAATGGGTCTATTCACACATCCTTTTTTTATCGGAGCTTAACTCACAGCATACCCTATACTGGTCCGTTATGGCACACCAGACTCGCCAATTAAAGTCTATGGGAGCTAAAAAATAAAAAATAAAGGACAGCACTTCATACATGTGCTGTCAGTTTTTCACCATTCAGTTTCTAAAAAAAATGCAGAACAAAGGTGAAACTAGGAAATGGTTGCAAAGAAAAAAAACGGATGGGGAAAAAACTGATGACACACGGAAACCACAGACGCAACACGGATATTCATATGAATGAAAAACAATTAGGGGACCTAAATCTGACACGCTTATGTGAATAAGGCCTTGTGGCTTATTCACAGTCAAATCGTCCGTGAAAAACTACAGTTTTTCACGGCCGATTTGTATGCGTACAGACCCGATTTTACAGATTCTTTATAGACTGGAGTCTATATCCTATTTTTTCACGGGCCGTTCACATGGTCCACTAAAACAATGGCCGTGTGGATAGCTGTCACACAGCCCATAAACTCGTTTGTGTGAATACCCACTTCTTCTTATAATTATTCTACTTGTAGAGCTTGAACTTAAAGGGTAACTAAACGTTCAACAAAATTTCTGACATGACAAAGTGAAATTCTGTTTGGCTTTTTCCGGAAATCAATATAGCGGAATACGGACTCAATAGAAAGTTTATAAGCCCGTACACCGCGACATCAGCTTTCCCGAAAAAGCAGAACAGAAACGAAGCAGCTCAGCGCTCACACAAGCACATCTGCCGCTTCATTTTAGCAATTGGTGGGGGTCTAGGTGTTCGGACCCCCACCAATCAAAATTTCTGATATGTCAGAAGTTTGTTGAACGTTTAGTTACCCTTTAAAAGGGGTATTTCTATTTTAACAAATACATTTTATACTTTGTATAAAGAAAAGATATATAATTTTCCTAGATAATTTCTGTATCAATTCCCCGTGGTTGGCGTTATTCAGTAGGAACCTTCAGTGTTTGCTTCCATTGAATAGAAATCTGTCCTGGTCATGTGATGGATATACAGGCGCACGCTTGCTTACAATTACAATGCAGCTATCAGAGTTGTGTCTTGTAACTAGCTGTGTACCTGTGTGATTATCACATGACCAAAACTGATTTTTATCCCATGGGAGTAAACAATTGAAGTACCTATTGAATAAATGCAAGCAGAGATCTTAAAAAAAACTTGAGAAATGTATATAGAAAGTGTATTGAAATTTTTTATAATTTTTCATTATACATTTATTTGCTAAACATGAGGAAGGTAGTATATTACAAATACATTTTTTGCATGGTTTGTCTATGATATGGGTCTAATTTTGTTATTGTTTCTAATCCTAGGGAACCATGAAGAACAGCAGAAGGAGGGAGGAATAGTTTCAAAGAACTTTACCAAGAAGATTCAGTAAGTGCTTGTCATTGCTGATCACAGCTGCTGACCTCTGACTCTGTCATTTAGAAAATGCCAGCAATGATCACTATCTGTATGTGGCTATATAAAGCGGCAGTCGCAATAATTTGTGACAGTAGGGAGTGTGGTAGGAAAACTGCAGAAAAATTAAAATATCATTCAGGTACTGTTAGGGTATGTTCACACGGCCTATTTACGGACGTAAATCGGGCGTTTTTGCCCCGAATTACGCCCGAAAATAGCGCCTCAATAGCGCTGACAAACATCTGCCCATTGAAAGCAATGGGCAGACGTTTGTCTGTTCACACAAGGCGTATATTTACGCGCCGCTGTCAAATGACGGCGCGTAAATAGACGCCCGCGTAGAAGAAGTGACCTGTCACTTCTTTGGCCGTAATTGGAGCCGCTATTCATTGACTCCAATGAATAGCAGCGCTAATTACGGCCGTAATTGACGCGGCGTTCAAGCGCCTGCACATGCCGTTACGGCTGAAATTACGGGGATGTTTTCAGGCTGAAACATCCCCGTAATTTCAGCCGTTACGGACCCCCGCCGTGTGAACATACCCTTAGAGAATTGCATAGTTAAGCTCATTTCCATATTTAATATCTATTACTGGAATAACTTCCTTTACTAGCAGCGGCAATGAGATAATAAAACAGGGGAATGTCAGGAAAATCAAATTTACCACTGTTACATTGAAAACTCATCAGCAGAATATAGGCCGCCATATAAGGACGACTGTATTTTGCCTATGCAAAAGCTGTCACAACCCTTTGTCTGCTTATTGACGGAAGCAGGGGCGTAACTAGGAAAGACAGGGCCCCATAGCAAACTTTTGACTGGGCCCCCCCCCTCCCCTGGGTGTCACACAACCCCCCCTTGTAGATAGTGCCTTTTTTACAGCCCCCCCTGTAGATAACGCCATACAGTCCCCCCTGTAGATAACGCCACACAGCCCCCCCCTGTAGACTGTATGGCGTTATCTACAGGGGGGACTGTATGGCGTTATCTACAGGGGGGACTGTATGGCGTTATCTACAGGGGGGACTGTATGGCGTTATCTACAGAGGGGAACTGTATGGCGTTATCTACAGAGGGGGACTGTATGGTGTTATCTACAGAGGGGGACTGTATGGCGTTATCTACAGAGGGGGACTGTATGGCGTTATCTACAGAGGGGGACTGTATGGCGTTATCTACAGAGGGGGACTGTATGGCGTTATCTACAGAGGGGGACTGTATGGCGTTATCTACAGAGGGGGACTGTGTGGCGTTATCTACAGAGGGGGACTGTGTGGCGTTATCTACAGGGGGGACTGTGTGGCGTTATCTACAGGGGGACTGTGTGGCGTTATCTACAGGGGGGACTGTGTGGCGTTATCTACAGGGGGGACTGTGTGGCGTTATCTACAGGGGGGACTGTGTGGCGTTATCTACAGGGGGGACTGTGTGGCGTTATCTACAGGGGGGGCTGTGTGGCGTTATCTACAGGGGGGACTGTGTGGCGTTATCTACAGGGGGGACTGTGTGGCGTTATCTACAGGGGGGGCTGTGTGGCGTTCTCTACAGGGGGGACTGTATGGCGTTATCTACAGGGGGACTGTACGGCGTTCTCTACAGAGGGGGCTGTATGGCGCTAACGCCATAAAGCCACCACTGTAGAGAACGCCATACAGCCCCCCCTGTAGAGAATGCCATACAGCCCCCCTGCAGGGAAAGCCATACAGCGCCCCCCCCCCTGCATGGAACGCCATACAGCCCCCCCCCCCCCCAAAAAAATGCGACCTATAGTGTGTCCTACAAATAACATGCATCCCCTATCCACAGGATAGGGGATACATGTGTGATCGCTGGCAGCGATAGGGAGAACGGGGGACTGAAAGTCCCCTGAAGTTCTCCATGACTAACCTCTGACTTCCGGCGTCTGTGTCGGCAGCTCCGTAGAAATGAATGGAGCGCTGGTCACGAATGCGCACAAGCGCGACCGGCGCTCCATTCATTTCTACGGAGCTGCCGACACAGACGCCGGAAGTCCGAGGTTTGTGATGGAGAACTTCAGGGGACTTTTAGTCCCCTGTTCTCCCTATCGCTGCCAGCGATCACACATGTATCCCCTATCCTGTGGATAGGGGATACATGTCTTTTGTTTAATAGCAGAGCGGGGAGATACCTGCTCTGCCGTAGTGTTCAGTGGCGTCCCGCTGTAGCAGCCATAGCGGCTGCTAGCGGAGCCTCCGGCCATGGTGGGGGCCCGTGCCGGCGGGCGACACGGGCCCCCTCATGCCGCGGGCCCCGTAGCAGTCGCTACGGCTGCTACGGCGGTAGTTACGCCACTGGACGGAAGCCATGGAAACGGACACGTCATATTTCATAAAGGGAGTGAATCTGAAAATAGAAGTTTACTACATAATTTACGTAAAGATAATTTCTTTACATACAAGCATAAGTTGACTTTTGGCTTACTAAAGGTAAACCTATGCTTTATCTATAGGACAAATCCACTAACCTTACTGATTTTACATGCAAAAATGGATATAGCACTTGGTCCTTTTATAGAAGACCTCCAGTGGAAACACAACTTTCCATGTCTACATTCCCCACCTGACTATATACCACACTCCACACTTCTTTTATGTATTCTGTATTTACTTTTTCAACTGCTGCCTTGTCTGTGCTTTTTAAAAAAAAGCCTCCATCTTGATTCTTAGATTGCCCCAGCTTTCTCTTCCTCTCTGCTTTGCTATCAATCCCATGATGCTTTAGCACAGCATCACATGACCAGCTAAAGTCCATACCATTTTCGCATGCTGGGGGACACTGTGATTATCTCTATATTCTCCTAAATAAGCTGAGAAACCATAAGTATACAGACAGGGAGGCTGCACTATATTCTTCTACATTATACCTGTCTAAGTATCAGTGGTAGCGGATGATAGATGTTGAAAAACTAGTGTGGTACAGGAACGGTTGAAACCTGTGATAGGTGACACATAGAGCTCCATAGAATCAAGTAGAGAAAGTGTGTCACCGAGCCTCATTCACACTGCTGCTAAGCAACCATCCCAGTCTGATATATAGAGAGAGATAGAAGCAGCAAGAAAAATAACAAGTGAGAGACTGATACATGGAATACCATAATGGTACACATGGGAAAGTTCAGTTTTGGCCGAAGTGTCCCATTAATATTCAAAAGAGGAGATCTTGAAAGATGATCTCTGTTCATGAGATCTAAGCAATACTGAAAAAATTGGGCCATTAACAGACTTATTGTAGCATGACAACTGTGTCACACACACAGCAATAACAATCCATAGGTTTACAATGAATCACATGTATATGCAACTTAGATTAGGTATTAATGCAATCTTTGGGCAAAAAGTTGCAATTAAATTGTGTGAAAGTCATGTGGCAATTGCTATTGAAGCTGTTGCACACTAGTCGGGTTACACAAATGAATGTAGCCCCAGCCAAGAAGTGTGAAACATACCAGGTTTAGTCCATTCAATTGTGTGTGTCAAACCAAATGATCATTCTCGCCAAAATTGTTATATAAAAACCTTACTGCATATTAAAGGGAACCTGTCAGCTTCTATTTGCCTACCCAACTGGTCCCAGTGTTTGGTAGGTCTTGTAAAACTATGTGCCCACAAACCTGTTGATTGCTTTGTATTACCTTGTTTGTCCAGATAAACGACTTTATTGCCATATGCAATAGATCTAGGAGGAAGGAGAAGTATAAGTTCTTGGCTACTTGCACACGGCAATATTTAGGTCAGTATTTGGAAGCCAAAGCCAGGAGTGAAACATACTTGTAGAAAAAAAATAGTGGGATTTTCAGAGGCGCTGCTATTAATTAAACTCTATTTTAGGCAGGAGATAAAAATCAAAGCCTTTTTAGCTATTTTTTGAAGCAAAAAAACAAAACAGAACTTGGAAAGCATAAATTGCTAAAATATGATAAAAGCATATAAAATGGATCCAACCGGTTTCGGGACTGGACTAGTCCCTTCTTCATGGAAAATATCATCACTGGGGATAATTTTCCTGAAGGGACTAGTCCAGTCCCGAAAACCGGTCGGCTCCATTTTATATAATTTTATAATGCCCATTGAAGCCTATGGATTCGTCAAAACAACGGACGGCACACGGACCGGTTGCCAATCAACGGCAGGGCAAGCCAAAGTTCCCTGCATTCAACACACAAGATGGATTTTAACAGAGCGTTTAAAACGGAAGACAAACGGAAGCAAAACGGCAGTTTAAAACGGAACAACGGAAAGGATGCGGAGTGACAACAGAAATCACAACGGACACACGGATCCGTTTCAAGCGGCGTGAAAATGGTGCATGAGGCCTTATCATAGAGAAATTGGGGCAGATCAATGCTGTGTAGTTAATGGACTTTTTTATATGATGTTTTTGATAGAATGTTTGGATGCTTTTGCAGCTTACCTTCAGGACAATTCTTTAAAGGCCGCTATAGGGTGGTCTGGTTGTAAGAACTATCTTCCTAGTTTCTTTAAAAGCATCAATGTGCAATGGACAAGATGTAAACCACGCAATATATGGAAACTTTTTTTTTTATCAGCTTTAGGGGGGATTCACACGAGCGTGTATTCGGTCCGTGCGGGCCGCGTGGTTTTCACGCGGCACGCATGGACCAATACAAGTCTATGGGGCAGTACAGACAGTCCGTGCTTTTTGCGCAGCGTTTGTCTGCTGCGCAAAAAGCGCGACAGGTTCAATAACTGCGTATTTCGCGCATCACGCACCCATTGAAGTCAATGGGTGCGTGAAAACCACGCAGGTTGCACGGAAGCACTTCCGTGTGAACTGCGTGTTTGCGCAACAGCTGTCAAAAGGATGAATGTAAACAGAAAAGCACCACGTGCTTTTCTGTTTCCGAACATCCAAACGGAGTGTCTTTGCGAGGAGCGAACCCCGACAACCGAAGCTAACTTCACCGGGTTCGGCCAAACTCGTTTTGGCCGAACCCGGCAAAAAAAATTTCGGTCCGCGACATCGGGAGACATTCACTGTGCATGGTGCTGAAAGAGTTAAACTGTTTCAGCACCATGGACAGTGACTTGCGATCCCAAAATACATGAACCTGTAAAAAAAAAACGAAGTTCTAACTTACCGATTACTCCTGTCTCCTTCCTGCAGTCCGACCTCCCGGGATGACACTTCAGTTCAAGTGACAGCTCCAGCCAATTACAGGCCAAGCACAGGCTGCAGCCAATCACAGGCTGCAGCGGTCACTTGTACTGCCGCGTCATCCAGGGAGGTGGGGCCCGATGTCAAGAGAGGCGCGTCAC
Source organism: Rhinoderma darwinii (assembly GCF_050947455.1). NCBI lineage: Eukaryota > Metazoa > Chordata > Amphibia > Anura > Rhinodermatidae > Rhinoderma > Rhinoderma darwinii. The sequence continues at coordinate 492,870,305 of NC_134687.1, forward strand.
CAAGGACGCGTCACCAAGGACGCGTCACCAAGGCAACGGCCGGGAAGTTCTCGGTAAGTAGGAACTTTATCTTTTTTTTTTTACAGGTTTTTCGCTGTTGTGTTCGGCATTCACTGTCGAGGGTGCTGAAAGATTTAGCTCTTTCAGCACCTTGGACAGTGACGGGCGTCGACAAGCCTCATCTCTATGATGCCGGCTGCGCGAAAATCACGCAGCCGCGCATCAGACACGCATGACACACGCAGCTGTCAAATCTTTTTTGCGCTCGCAAAACGCCGCGTTGTTTGCGCGCGCAAAAACGCAACGTTCGTGTGAATCTGCCCTTAGGTTTTATATTTTCCTTTCTCTCTTGAGCCATTTCGAGTTAAGGCCCAGTTCACACAGAGTTTTTTTTATGCAGAAACTGTGTCGCAATCAGCACCAAAGTACGTCCAAAATCGCCCCCCCCCCCCCCATTGATTTCAATGGGAGGCAGAAGGAGTTTTTTTCCCGGGTGGCTTTTAGCCGCTCACAGGGAAAAAAAGTGGCATGTTCTTTCTTGCCACGGCTCCACCTCTGACCTCCCATTGAAATCCGAGAGTTTTGCGTGATGTTTTTTTCCCACTGTTTTCAATGGCCGCGGGAGAAAAATGCAGCAAAAAACACTGCGAAAACCGTGGCAAAAAAGCTCAGGCAGGTCTTCTGCCTGAAAAAAACTCAGTGTGAGCTAGGCCTAAGGGTTTTTATCCTTGTCTAATGTACAGTTCTGTTACCATAGCACCGGGATATTGTTTCTAATTGTATAGTTCTTGGGGAGTGTATCAGTTAAACAACATTTTTTTCTTTCTAGTTGTCTTATTGGCACGTGCAATATATATATTGATGATTTATGGGTTTATTCGTTGTCATTTTTAGTTTCACCAATATAACATCCTTGCTGACACCAGGTAACATTTCTACAAGTACAGAAACATGATCCTATGATGTTAAAAGTCCCACATAACTGATTAGTATGGCTGCATAATTTACATGGTTTACTTTTGACGGGTTTAGTTCGTGTCCCTTAGACAAGGTGGAGAGCTTCTCTGATCTTACTAGTCTCAAGGGCTTCTCTTCTATACGTGCTATTGTAAAGCCTGTGGAAGACATTTCTAAAAGTCCTTGTATGGGTGAAAATGTATCAGTACATAGATTTGGCTGCTTGCCATGAATGCTGCGGATTCCCGTCTTTTAAGCTCACAGAAACTTCCAGAAATTTCACGACGTGCACTTGTAGATTAAACAGAAAGTTACAATGAGGTGTAAGGCAAACACTTTGTCATCTTATTTATACACAGCGGGCTGGAAGAACTTGTTCTGGATTTGTCTGTTCCTGCACTTTATTGCAGGCTGCAGACGACACCGGAATTTTGTCATATAGGCTTTCAAGTTATTTGGTGAGTTTACCATCTCTAGCCATTCACCGTTAATCCATAACATAAAACCAGATATAGTATGCTGGCGAGCAAATTTGGTGAAGGTTTTCTGTGCTTGATAATATTTTAGACTTCATTTTTTTTCCTGTAACATTTGCAGAGATCAAAACTTGAAAGAAGGCAATTACTGAATTATAGCTGTAATGATACCGGCGCCCGATGCGGAGAATTTCCAGACTGTAATTTTTACAAACTTGTCTCTGGATGATATACAAGTTCCATTTTTTTTTAAGCTCATTATATTAAAAGGAGCTTGGGCTTTTATTTATAGCATAGAAGGATTCTGAAGATCTGCAAAAACAAGTTAAGGAGGCAGTCAGGTCAGAGCGAGACACGTAACAACTCGCTTCTCAGCCTAGGGATTAGTCACATTATGAAGGGTGTGGTGAGATTTAGAGAGATTGTATTTCATCCCACGTTGTAGTTGAGGTGCGGTTAGAACTGCATAAATAAACACACTAAAACAATGCATGTTTTTTACCACGATTTGGTGCATTTTTCGATGCAGTTGCTTTTATTTTACCTCAATCCCATCAAAAAAGGCATCAAATCGTGGTAGAAACACATGCGTTTTAGGTGTGGTTTTTCATTGCATCTCAACCGCAATGTGTAAGGGTATGTTCACACGGCCTATTTTCGGCCGTTTTTAGGGACGTAAATGCCAGAAAAATCGGAAGCAGAACGTCTCCAAACATCTGGCCATTGATTTCAATGGGAAAAACGGCGTTCCTTTCCGACGGGCCGTTTTTTTACGTGGCCGTTTTGAAAAACGGCCGCGAAAAAGAAGTGCAGGTCACTTCTTGGGACGTTTTTGGAGCCGTTTTTCATAAATTTTATAGAAAACCGCTCCAAAAACGGCCGTAAAAACGCAGCGAAAACGCCCTGAAAACAGCTCCGTATTTTCAGACTTTTTGAGTTTGCATGTGAACATACCCTTAGGGTACGGCTACATTGAGCGGCCTTGACACGGTCGCAACGCGGCCAATAACCGCACTGGCACTATGTAGGAGCGGCTGTGAAATACCTCGTTAAGGGGTATTCCGGTTACATGCGCATGAGCACTGCCACTCTATTCATTCTTTATGGGAGCGCCAGAGATAGCCGAGTGCAGTGTTCGGCTTTTTCCGGCGCTGCCATAGAGAATGAATAGGGGGTAAATTGTTGTAATTTGCAAAATTGTGCGGCCATAAAGGGTGTCTTAATTCATGGCCGCACGATTTTGCACATAAAGTGACGGTTTACCCGCGTTAACATGCGGCCACTAACAGGCTGTTTGACAGCCGCACCGAACATGGTGCCTGCGCGACCGTGTCAGGGCCGCTCCGTGTGGCTCTACCCTTATTGAACCAGGGCACATTGGTGATCCTACGGGTTGTTATAATCCCACTTGCTATAATGGTAGATAGCAGTGTAACATTGCATATTATTACTGCTCATTTTAACTTATGGAGTTAGCATGATATTGCCTGTGCACATATGTCACGCATACTCCAACAATGTGAGATTTTTTTACAGTGGTAAAGTAATGGGCGCATGAAACAGCATGTGTGGCAACGCTGAACATTACACTCTGATCTGCCGTTTTTCATTTTGTGTCATTTTGTAAAAAAAATTCAGTACTATATGGAAATAACGCCATACCCAGTATATGCAGTGTTTGAAAAAAAAAAAAAAACAATACTGACCACAAAATTGCCTCAAAAAGTGCACAAGCCAAATGCAGTTGTATGTAGTGCATTTTATATTTTACTATAGACTTTTAATGTAAAACCTGGCCGCAAAAAAAAAAAAATAATTTAAAATTCTGTAAAAAAACATTGTTAAAACCGCCCCCCCCGATAAACGCACAAAAACGCAGCAAAACACGGTTTGTGATCCAGCCTTAGGCCGTACTCTCTCATTACAAAATCTGATCCCTATGATGATCCACGTTCAGTTCAGAAATATGGACTTTAAAATGCTATATGGCCGTTTGAAACCAGCGTTAAATGTCAGTTTTAGGTCCAAAATGCTATGCTGATTAATTTCTTAATATATCTTTATATTGGTCTGAGCTATGTTTTTCGGATACAGAGCTCAAAATCCCTGACATACTGGAGACGTGCATTTAAAAATTGAAGGCTGAGGCGTAGCTAGGGAAATAGCTCGTGGGGGGGGGGGGGGCCAAAAACATCTGAGTGGACCCCAACCCAGTATAATGCCCTTATAGCTGCTCCCACACAGGGTAATGCCCCTATTGTTGCCCCCACACAAAATAATGCTCCCATAGCGGGCCCCACACAGTATAACCCATTAGTGCCCCTCACATAGTATAATGACCCCCTAGTGCCCGGCAAAGTATAATGACCCCTTAGTGCCCCCCACACAGTATAATATCCCTATAGCTTCCCCACACAGTATAATGCCCCATATAGTGCCTCCCCATGCAGTATAATGCCCCTAAAGCTGCTCCCACACAGAATAATGCCCCCATAGCTTCCCTAACACAGTATAATGACCCATTAGTGGCTCCACACAGTATAATGCTCCCATAGCTTCCCTCCAGAGTATAATGACCCTATTGCTTTCCCCACACAGTATAATGCCCCCATAGAGCCTTTCACACAGTATAATGGCTCTAGAGTGCCCCCCACAGAGTATAATACCCCCATAGTGCCTTCCACACACTATAATGCTCCCATAGCTGCCCACACACAGTAGAATGCCCCATAGCTTCTCCCATACCAGATAATGTCCCATAGCTGCCCCACACAGTATTACCCCCATAGCTGCCCCTACACAGTATATTGCCCCCAAATCTGCCCCAATACTATATATTTTCCCATTGCGACCCCCATGCCCAGTATAATGCCCCCATAGTGCCTGATAATAATAAAAAATACTCACCTAGCCCCGTTCCCACGAGGAGTGGAGGAGATCCCTCTGCTTCTTTGCTCTGTGCAGTGTGTGGCTCTGTGCACACAGGCGCGATTACGTCACACATTATGTCGAGCCACTCACAGCTGGCATTACATAGTAAATGCTGGTGCAAGGAGCCGTGAACTTCCTGCTCCATGATAGGATTCAACTGTATCTGCGTCTGCAGATACAGTTGAAACCGGGACATGTCTCCGCTGGGGGACCAGCCCTTGGCCGCACCATCTCAGTGGACCCAGGGCTACCGCCCCCTGCTAGCTACGCCTCTTATTAAAGGGGTTTTCCAATCTTGGACATTTATGGCATATCCACAGGATATGCTATAAAAGTCCGATAGATGCGGGTCCCATCTCTGGGACCCGCACCTATATCTAGAACGGGGCCCCCTAAACCCTGTACTACCTTACTCGGCTCCCATCCCATTGCCTCCCAGCCACATCGTAGTTAGGTGGTCGGGAGTTACGGAAATAACCGATCTTTCTGTGCTACACTGTGTCCGTAACTTCCATAGAAATTAATGAGAGTTACAGAAACAGCGTAGCACGGCGAGCTACGCTGTGTCCATAGATACGAAGTTCCAGAAACAGCGTAGCTACGCCGTGCTACACTATTTCAGTAACTCCCATTTACTTCTATGGGAGTTACGGAAATTGCATAGCTCAGCGAGCACTCTGCTGATTCCGTAACTCCCGACCACCTAACCAGGAATTGGTCGGGAGGCAGTGGAGCCGATTAAGCTAGAACGGGGTTTAGGGGGCCCTGTTCTAGAGATAGGTGTGGGACCCGCATCTATTGGACTTTTATGGCATATCCTGTAGATATGCCATAAATGTGCAAGATGAAAAAACCCTTTAACATGGTGCCTACCAGCAGCCGCCACTAGTGGGAGCTTGGGAGCCTTTTTTCATACTGTGTTATTATTAAGTTAAAGGGATTATGTGGGGACCAAAAAGTATTAGCAGTTTACTCAGCAGTTTGCAGTATGTGAGTACAGTCGCTAATATACATTCCGATCCCCCGCCGCGCTGATCATGATATTTTAATAGATTTTTATTGCGCTGGCGGAGGACCAGAAGTCTAGTGGCACAGTCTTCCTTCATGAAAACATGACTCTTCGCCATGTGACAGGCCCTGCTGTATTCAATGTGATCGCTGCTTGTACATAGAGTACTGTGGGGCCGGTCACATGACGAAGAGTCGTGTCGTCATGAAGTAAGACTGTGCAACTAGACTTCCGGTTCCCCGCCAGCGCTATAAAAATCTTATAATCAGCGCGACAGGGGAACAGAATTATTATTATTTTTTTATTGTACTTACATACTGCAATGAGTACACTGCTAATACTTTTCGGTCCCCACTTAACCCCTTTAAATGTGTAACAGTAAGCTAGCTACTAGGTTTTTAAAGGGAATCTGTTGGTACGTTTGGAGCCACTAAACCACCAGCATGCCATAATTCAGCTAGGATTTAGGGCTCAAAACATGTCTACCTCTAAAATGGACGTTTAGAAAGTAATTAGTAAAGTAAGTTAGAACTTACCATGACGAAATCGGGAGCAGCATCTGCAGCGACCCGGTGGTGATGGGATAGTGTGAGTCGGTATAGGGTCACGGTGGCTGGGCCTTCAAGCACTCCCTGCGGAGCCGTTACAGGGAAATGGAGGGGGTCTGCACTGTATGGTGAATGTAGATGGTAGTAGTTGTAGTTTTCCCCCTGGGGCACACCCTGTTGTACAGCCTCCCGGTCTGATGGTATTTGGGGTGCCCTTGTTGGTAACGTGGGTGCAGATTGAATACATGGGAGACGGTTGAATAACTTGTAAATCGTAACTTACAGTCCTTTACTTGAGGTTTGATAGGTTACAGATAAAATGGCTGCAGCCTGGCAGGTGAGGAGACCAGGCAGGATTCCTTCTGAACTTCCTCCTTTGATTCTCTCATGAGCTGGATTCGCTCTCTGTGGTAATTACACAACTTGATTACTTGTGTGTGTTTTTCCAGGTTTGATCCAAGATCTCTGAACTGGATTTTCTCCTCAGAGCTGCAGGGTTTCTCCTACACAGGAACTACTACGCACTCCAACCGTTACTTGGCTCTCTCAGAACTAACTCATTCAAAACGACCAGGGATCCGCCATGACACCTCGATACAATGTCAGAAATCACAGTACATTGCTGCAGTGTATCTGGGACACTGCATATCAGGCGCATGAGCATTGCACACATAAAGCAGAGAATAGTATACTGCACATGCACAGTGAAGCGAGGTGCACTGTCGCCAGCTTCATCTGCGCAACGCGCATGAGCCCTATGCCACCGGACTCCCTATCTGGAATCCATTCGGTAAGTTCTAACTTACTTTAGAAATTATTCCCTAAACGTACATTTTAAGAGGTAGAATGTATTCACACTGTGCGGTTTTGCCAAGGTTTCCATGCTAACTGCAAAACATCAACAAATCGTGGTAAAAAAAACCATGCATTTTTGCAGTGCAGTTTTCAGCCGTGCAGAAAAAGCTATGTCACGGCATGCTTGTTGTTTAGTTGCTCCAAACGTCCTGACAGATTCACTTTAAATATATGTCAATGCAGGTGTTTAGGAGGATTTGTTTCAGAAAAAAAGAGCTCTGACAGCCGTGATGTTATAGTAAGAAATTAATCAACACAGAATTTATAACCTATTTAGATTTAAAAGAAAGAATGTTTTCCAGCATAGAAATTAAATTTAAAAAGAACCTTTCACCTCCCCATACATGTGCAGCTGAGTGCAGCATGTAATGGGCAGGGCTGCACAAACCCCAGGGCACTTTAAAAAAATTTCTACCCTCCTCCTTATTTAGATATTGGTGCCGTTATATTTGCCGCCCGATATTTGAAAAAAAACCTGAACTGTCAATGGGGCGTGTAATGGCAAGGGGGCGTGTAACATGGCTGTGACACTGTCCAATCAGCTACAGACAATGTCACAGCAAGAGCTGGAGAGGGGAGACCGTGTGCGTGCGCATGCTCTCACTCTTCAGGTCTCGGCAGACAAGTACAAGACTGCTTTCTCGCGAGAGATCGCTCAGTCTTGTACTTGTCTGCCAAACTGGCAACATCATGTTAGAGCCTTCCGTCGAAAGCATACGTCGGAAGTACTTCACGATGTATGGCTCCAATAGAAGACTCCATCATATGCCACTGTATAGGCATACAGTGGCATACGTTGTTCCTACAGTCCTATTACAAAAAAAAAAAATTGTATACCATGCAGTGTACATTTTTTTTTTTTTTCACTGGATAACTGTATTTCACACGGTAAAAAAAAATAATAAATAGGTATGCCGACGCATAAAATGATAATTTTTTTTAACATATGTTGGGTCAGTAGGGCCCTATAAGTATACTCGGTCTATACACCAGGAAAACATAATGTGTTTGAACATACTGTAAATATCCTGACATACATCCTTTATATTTAGGCTGGGTTCACACGACCTATTTTCAGGCGTAAACGAGGCGTATTATGCCTCGATTTACGCCTGAAAATACAGCTCCAATACGTCGGCAAACATATGCCCATTCATTTGAATGGGTTTGCCGACGTACTGTGCCGACGACCTGTAATTTACGCGTCGTCGTTTGACAGCTGTCAAACGACGATGCGTAAAATGACTGCCTCGTCAAAGAAGTGCAGGACACTTCTTTGGACGTTTTTGGAGTCGTTTTCTCATAGACTCCAATGAAAACAGCTCCAAAAACGGACATAAAAAACGCCGCGAAAACGCAGCGAAAAACATGAGTTGCTCAAAAAAGTCTGAAAATCAGAGGCTGTTTTCCCTTGAAAACAGCTCCGTATTTTCAGACGTTTTTGGACACTACGTGTGCACATACCCTTACACACACATCATCCATACTTACACACAAGTCCTCCATACTTACACACATGTCCTTCATATTTGCACGCACGTGCTCTACACTTACACACACGCCCTCCATATTTACACACAGTTTTACATACTTTCACTTAGTCCTCCATACTTACACACATCCTCCATACGTACACACAAGTCCTCCATACTTACACACAAGTCTTCCATACTTACACACACATCCTCCATACTTACACACATCCTCCATACTTACACACACGTCCTCCATACTTACACACACGTCCTCCATACTTACACACTCGTCCTCCATACTTACACACTCGTCCTTCATACTTACACACACGTCCTCCATACTTACACACACGTCCTCCATACTTACACACACGTCCTCCATACTTACATACAAGTCTTCCATACATACTTACACATCTTCCATAATTACGCACATCCTCCATATTTACACACAAGTCTTCCATACCTGAACACATGTCCTCCAAATTTACAAACATGTCCTCCATACTTACACACGTCTTCCATATTGACACACAAGTCCTCCATACTTATACACACATCCTATATACTTACACACACAAACTCCATACTGACACACATGTCCTCCATATGTACACACACGCCCTTCATACTTCCACACAGTTCTCCATACTTCCACACTTGTCCTCCATATTGTTACACACAGTCCTCCATACTTACACACACCTCCTCCTAAATAACACACAAGTCCTCCTTACTTACACACAGTTCTCCATACTTACACGCAAATCCTCCATACTTACACACAGTTCTCCATATTTACACACACATCATCCATACTAACACGTCCTCCATACTTACACACACATCCTCAAAACTTACACAAGTCCTCGATACTTACTCACATGTCCTCTATATTTGCAATATTTGCACAAAAGTCCTCCATACTTACACACACGTCCTCTATACTTACCCACATGTTCTCCATATTTACACACAAGTTCTCCATACTTACACACATGTCTTCTATATTTATACACAAGTCCTCCATACTTACACACACATCCAATATACTTACACACACAAACTCCATACTGACACACATGTCCTCCATACTGACACAAATGTCCATATTTGCACACACGTCCTCCATACTTACACACTGTCCTCTATACCTATACACATGCCCTCCATACTTACACATACGTCCTTAATATTTGCACATACGTCTTCCATACTTATACACAAGTCCCCCATACTCACACACATGCCCTCCATACTTACACACAGTTCTCCATACTTGCACAAACGTCCTCCATACTAAGTTACACACAACCCTCCATACGTACACACACACCCTCCATACATACACACACACATCCTCTCTCTTACATACTTACACACAAGTCCTCCATACTTACACACAGTTCTCCATATTTACACACACATCCTCCATACTTACACACACGCCCTCCATACTTACACACACGTCCTCGAAACTTACACAAGTCCTCCATACTTACACACATGTCCTCTATATTTACACACAAGTCCTCCATACTTACACACAGTCCTCTATACTTACCACAAGTTCTCCATACTTACACAAATGTCCTCCATACTAAGTTACACACAACCCTCCATACGTACACACAACCCTCCATACGTACACACATGCCCTCCATACTTACACACAGTTCTCCATACTTACACACTCGTCCTCCATACTAAGTTACACACAGTCCTTCATACTTACACACTCGTCCTCCATACTTACACACAGTTCTCCACACTTACACACACATCCTCCATATTAATAGTCAGTGACCACAAGTATCATGACTTATGGTGCTCATTTATATTAAAGTGACTATGTAGTCCCCTGACTGGACAGTCACTCTAGGTCCTGATAGCTATAATAAAACATTTGTGTCAGTTTGAAAAATAATGACACTCCCCTAGAATCTGCGCCCTGTCCCTCCTGTTCCTTGCTGCCACTTCAGAACAGAGTGCAGGCAGATACTGATGAGTGGTGACCCCAGCTATGCCCACCCCATCAATTCACTTTTACTGATGACATCAAATTACATCTGTCATCACAAACTCAGATTACTACTTCTCCCATATTGCCACTGGGAAGAAGTCGCAGTCTGGATTAAAATAACTTTACCATAAACTTTGATTTTATGTAACAACATCTAACATTCACTCACCTATTGATGTGGCCACTTGAGCAGAGGCGTAACTTAAAGCTCCTGGGCCTGGTTACAGATGTAAAATCTGTAACCGGGCCCTCCAACTATCACACATCCTCCTATGGTGCAAAGGGAACATTAGGCTCAGGCAACAGCTGCACCCCCCCCCCCCCCATAGTTACGCCCATGCACTTGAAGATTTATTTTGCCTACTGAGGATATCATGTGGTTGAATAACATTTTATTATTAATAGTTGTATATTATGTGAGAATCAGAGCAACAGCTGTTATCTGCATATCTACACCACTCCTAAATGTTCTAGTCATTATATATGCCTGCAATGTAATAGATAGTGAGAAGCTAGTCAGCATATTCATCCAAGTTCTTTAACTTAATCAAGTCGGTTATTTTAAATTCAAATGTGAGCAAGATATACAGCATATACTGTATTTACTTGAAGGCTATGTACACCTTTTTGGAAGCCTTTTATTTTAATTATTAAATTAATGTGTTATGTGTTTTTTATTCAACTTTCAAAATGATTTTTATTAATCTTTTTTTTAGTTTTTATCATACAGCTGCTATGTATCCTAGATAAACATAGAAGCTGCACCTTTCTCTTTCAGCCAATTCCATCAGTTCACCTAAACTGGCGGCTCGGCTGAGAGTGGTCTCTGTGTGTCTTAAACATACAGGGTCTAGCTAATAATGAGATGTGATCGATATTAACTGGACCCTGTGTGTCAGAGATATGCAGGACTCGCTCTCTGCCGAGCCATCTGTTCAGCTAAACTGACAGATTCGGCTGAGAAAGAACGATACAGCTTCAATGTATACAAAATATATAGAAGCTGTATCATAAAAAGTAAATGATTTTAATAAGTCAATTTAAAAGCTAAAAAAAACACATTAAAAAAATTGCTTTCGAAGGTGTATATAGCCTTAAAGAGGCTCTGTCACCAGATTTTCAAACCCCTATCTCCTATTGCAGCAGATCGGCGCTGCAATGTAGATAACAGTAACGTTTTTTTTTCCAAAAACGAGCATTTTTGGCCAAGTTATGACCATTTTGATATTTATGCAAATGAGCCTCTTAAGTACAACTGGGCGTGTTTAAAGTTATACTATACCTAAATGGAGGACACCAAACAGTTCCCTAGAAAGTTCATGGTTGGTGGCCCATCACAATGATGTGCGGGCACTGTCGGGAACCGAGCCTCAGGCCCAAAATAAGCATGGCGGTAACGGTGGACCCGCTAAATATACAACAAAACCTATAACTAGGAGTCTGACACACGAAAAATGGGTTAAAAAATATGAAAGTTTATTGAATCAATTAAAATAAACACATATGTAAAATTTATAGAGATGTAAACCACAAGAAACAATGGACAGCCAGAACACATGTCACACAGAACAACACTGTGCGAACAGGCTATTATGTAAATACATAAAATATACATATTCGATATCGTCGCAACCGTAATAACACATTTATAGCGTCATTCATGTTTACGCTGTTATAAAATAAAAAACTGCTTTCTTTCACATATTAATGTGATGCACGAGGTATTATGAATTTTGAACCTCCATGTGCCTCACATTAATAGTAATTAACCCCATCATGTACCTCACACATTAACCCAATGTTGTCCATTATGACTGAGGAACATGATGGGGTTAATTACTGTTAATGTGAGGCACATGGAGGTTCAAAATTCATCACACCACGTGCCTCACATTAGAAAATGGAAGAACTTTTTTTATTATTATTGTTGGCAAAGCATCGTTTTGGTATCGAGTATCGCAATACTACACAAAGTATCGGTATCGAAGTCCAAATTCTGGTATCGTGACAACCCTAATCCACACATTAAACAACTGTCGGCCGGAGACTCATTTGGCAAACACTTATTTCTCTTGACTCCCCATAAACATGCTTGCTCGGCTTGTTAAAATCCAACATGTCCGATCTTTCTTTTCCCCGACATCTGCTGAAATTGATGGCTTCGGTCAAGCTTTGTCTAATTTAAAAGGGCCTTTTGGTTTATCCTGTGACCCAAAATAAAGCAGACCTTATAGAAACAGATAAGAATCTATCTACAAAAATATAATTTTCCGATAATTTGCCCTGTCTGCATACGTAATATAGTAAATGTGCATAGTTCACATGTAAAATTATGTTATTTAGAAAATGATATAACGGACCTCTTTTTAACATTAGAACCAGACTAAATCTTGTATAAAAGGACTGTAAGCAGTAGTTTCCCTTTAAAGATTTTCATTGGCACTGAAATAGTTAACATTGAATAATTTCAATCCATCTGTTTCAATTTCTAGTTACAACAGCAAATAGGGAATCATTCACAAGTGATGCCATAAAAGAGGAAGATAAAAGTGATTTAAATGTCTTAAACTTCATGACTACACCATAGGATGCATCTGTTGTACACAGTGACGTGTATAAATCAAAGACTTGGGAGGCCCAGGTCTGTTAAACGCTGACACGCTAAACTATTATGGAGGAATACAGCATTGATTCTTCAAAATCATTTTACAACTCTCCTTCCGGATGCCCACATTTATCAGATGTATATGCAAAAATGTTATTAGTTTATGTCTTTGGCAGCACATGGAAACTTGGTATGGTAGACACTTGCTAAAGTTGCATTGGCTCTCCACAACATCATTGGCAGCTTTTTTAGGGCATGGCCAGACGTGGGGTATTTCTGCAGACACTGTCCGCATCAATGCCGCACATAATCTGCGTTGCAGATTCCGTTGCGCCTTTACCTAAAATGTGCAGTAAATTGATGCGGATTAGTCGTTGCGTATTCAGGTGAAGATTACTTCCTGCTCTCTTTTAAAACATTTCATCTCAGTCTGGCAATAGACCTCGAAACACATAGGTCCAGCCAGAATGAAGAAATATCCTGTTCGTAAAACCAATCCGCAACGCAACACACATAACATCTGCGGATTTCATTGCAGAATTTTGAATCTCCATTGAAGTCAATGGAGAAATTCTGCAATAAGTCCGCAACAAGTCCGCTACATGTCCGCAACAGCCAGTGTATGCTGCGGACACCAAATTCTGCACCGCAGCCTATGGTCCACAGCTGAGTTTTCCGCCACGTGTGCACGAACCTAACTAAAAAGGTGTGGAAACCAATGGAGAAAATGTCCGCTGCTGATTGCCGCAGCGGACTGGCCGGAGCGGAATTCCAGAGCAATTCCGCCATGTCTGGCCATGCCCTTACCGGGTTTTCTGGGATTTTACATTGATGGCCACGCCTGGTAACCCCACCGATTACACATTGGAGGCAGTGTAAACCTTTGAACACTTTTTTTAGAAATCAAACTATATCATATTATTTGAAACAACTTTGTAATTGGTTTTTATAAAAAAAAAATCTTACTTTTTGGAATACAGCTACTTTGTATCCTGGGCACATAGCAACTGTATCTTGTGCTCAGACCTCGAATCCGTCAAGTCAGCAGGACTGACTGCTTTGGTGACAGCGGGTCCTGCGTGTCTTTGGATAAATAGAAGCTGTATCTCAAAAAGTAAAACAAATTAACCAAAACAATTACAAAGTTGTTTAAAAGAATAAAATACATTGTTTTATAATAATAATAATAATAATAATAATTTTAAAAAAAGTGTTCAAAGGTTTACATAGCCTTTAATGGCTTATACTAAGGAGAGGACAACAATGTAAAATCCCAGTAAAATATGTATAAGGCTGTGTTCAAATTTTTTTTTTACGTTTTTGCCATGCTCTTTGCTGCGTTTTTAAAAAAATTAATAATACAGAAAAGGAAAACATAGTAAAAACATTGTCTCAAAATTAAATGTTACCCCCTAACCACAGGATAGGCGGTAACATGCTGATTGGTGGGGGTCTCACCGATGGGACCCCGACTGATCACAAGAATGGGGGTCCCGTTCCTCCAAATGAATGGAGCAACAGCTCGCACATGCGCCCTCCTGCTTCATTCATTCTCTATGGCTCTGCTGGAGACAGCCAAGTGCTGTACACGGCTATCTCCGGCGGTCCCATAGAAAGTGAATGGAGCGGCAGTGTGCATGCGCGACCTGCAGCTCTATTCATTCGGATGAACAGGACTCCCATTCTGGTGATCGGTGAGGGTCCCAGCGGTCAGATCACCACCAATCATCCTGTTATCACCTAACCTCTTGTTAGGTGATAACATTTAATCTTGGGACAACCCCTTTAATTATTTTCTTTTTTTTTTCATATGGTCCACATGAAACTTTTCTGAATGTCATTTGATAGTCTTTTTACCTATTAATTAAATTCTTCCATTTCAAGAAAATTATATATTACTTAGGCCCCATGCACACGACCGTAAAATCGCCCGTAATTACGGTCCGTAATTAGGGGCCCATTCATTTCTATGGCCGACGGACACCTTCCCGTATGTCTACGGGAGGGTGACCGTACCGTAGAAACCTGACGAAAAAAATAGGACATGTCCTATTTTTCATTTTACGGACCGTGCTCCTATACTTTATAATGGGAGCACGGCTTGTAGAAACGGCTGGCTGTACGGGTCGTAATTACGGCCACTGTCATGTGCATGGGGCCTAAGGGTTGGAAGTCAATTTTCCTTGTTTGCAATGAAGGCAGATGGGGTATCAGAGCTCCAAACTAGAAAATATCTGGTGGCTGAGCCTGGTTTATTGCTATAGGGAGATAGTTAAAAAGCAGCTGCCAGTCACCTCTAGTATCACTTATCTCCAGATAAAACAAAGGATTGAGCATATTAAAGCTCAAAAGGGGATGGGGCTCGCACCAAATTTTATGCCTAGGGGCCCCCACAAGCCTTAATCTAGCTCCACCTATTGAATTGACTCTCGCAAGCACTCTTGTATGAATTAGGATACATAGCTCCAAAAACATACTGATAGGTTAATTGGCTTTCTATGAAATTCGTGTTCGTATGTGTGTCTGGGATAGGAAAATTAGATAGTGAGCCCCTTGGAGACAGGGACATCTGTGAATGGTGACAATCTCTATACAGCACTGCAGAATATGTTGGTTAGATACGTATAAGCAATCGAAAATAAATACATAGGTGACTGAGAGGGTACTCTGTGATTTACAGTGTGCAGCAAGGCAAAGGTCAGCTTTATCTAAACAATGATGAATACAACTTTATTTAGGAAGGTCTGTTTCCTGCTGCAAGATCTTTTTATTTTTAAACCTGAAAACAATAAAAATGGGAGGTACACTTAGATTTGTAAAAGGTATATTTATAGTTTTGTTCTTTAGATTTATAGTATACCAATCTAGTACAAACTTTACAACTGCTTCTTCTTCTTCCTCTTCTTTTTTTATGCTCAACAGTTGCAATGTGGATGTTGGTGTATCCAAAGACATGGTCATCTTGAGAGCCCAGGGAACTTTTAAGTCTAATAATATATTTCAGAAAACAGCTACAGGTTGCTGGACTCTTTGTACCAGTAAAATGTGAACATAGTTATTTGAACAATACAGATTTTGGTAAAAGACATGTAATAAGTAGTAGAAGTAATGTTATGGAATGTTTTGTTATTAGGAACAGTGGCATATGCAGGGGGGGTTTCCAGTTGCCCGGTAAACCCCCCTGTGACCAGGGACGGAAGGCCCTTGCATGCTATTGTACTCAATTGTATCTACGTCTTTAGGACACGGATACAATTGACAGCCCTGGCGAGGCAACTTTCAGTGCTTTACCAGTGATGCAGACTTTACCAGTGATGCAGACGGCCCGATGATGTCATTGTGCCACCTGCATCTTTCCGCTGGAGCATGCCTGGTCAGAAGAGACCAGACCTGCATTGCTGGAGGAGAGGACGGTGCGGGAACAGGTGAGTGTGGCGCTACCTACAGGGGCATTATCCACAAGGGGGACTGTGGCACTACCTACAGGGGAAATTATGGCAATATCCATGGCACTGTGGCACTATTTATATGGGCAGCGTGCGACACTATCTACAGGGGGCATTGTGGAACTACCTACAGGGGTCAGTGTGTAGCACACAGTGTGCCACTATCTATAGTACAGCACTGTGGTACTATCTAAGGCTAGGCTCTGTGGCACTATCCACAGGGGGCAGTGTGGGGCACTATCTACAGGGGCCAGTGAATGTGGCACTATCTATGCTGGTTTTTACGCTAAGAGTAGTGGTCAGCACATATCCATTAGACCTAGCCCTTTATATTAGTGCTTCTAAGGGCTCAGCTGGTGGATATATGCAGAGTATAAAACCCAGAGGGTAGCGGGAGTGTGGCGAAAATAACTTGATTTAAAAAATATGCATTTGGAAACCCCCCCTTTAAAAAATCCTGCGTTTTCCCCTGAGGAAGGTGGATATTTTGTGGGGGAGGATGTGTGCCTGCTTAAAACTAAGAGGGGGGATAGCACTGTGTATCAGCAGTAAAACAGCTTTTTCCGACATGTTTTTCCCAAGAATTGTTTCCCTCCTCCAAAGGACCTTGAGCTCATGCAGATGAGCATACGTTGGCTGAGCTGCATTCTTTTGATATCACGTATCTACTAGCATAGAGCTACTACAGACATTTGTTCATGGTTTATGCATATAATTGTTTTCCCTTGGTTCTTGTCATCAAATGTGAAATTAATTGTGCGGCCCTTGCATGATTAAAAAAACACTCAATACATTAGACCTAAAGTCCCTTTTTTTTCTTTTTTAAATGATTCTTTATTTCAAAATACTGTAAGATAGTTATTAACAAATTACTGCAGTGACCTCAAAGGCATTCTTCTGTTGAGGAAAGTATTTTGTCCAGTATTTGGATATTTTCATGTATTGAAAAAATTGCATTGGTTTCCACTAGTTTTTATTTTTATAGTACTATCCAAGGCCTACAACTTAGTTGAAGCAAATGAAAACATAGTGTAGACTAGTTACATTATATGAGCAAGCCGTATCAATACAAGCGTGCAAGACAAAATCAACTACATTGGTAGCATGAAAGAGATTAGAGGTAAGCGAATCTATGAAAATTTTCTATTACAGAGGCGTGTTTCCCCCATATAAGACAATAGATGGTGAAATCCTCTTTTTCACCATTTCAACCTCGATTGTCTTATATGCCTGAAATACAGCTCTGTGGGAGGAAATGTATCTGTTGGGCAAGCTGTAAGATGAAGTCAGCATTGGAACACTATTTAAGGGAGACGTAAAGGTGTTTGTCCATCAGAGACTTTTATGACATATCCACAGGATATGCCATAAATGTCAGATAGATGCGGGTCCCACCTCTGAGACCCACACCTCTCTCTAGAACGGGGTCTCCCAGTTCTACCATTCTCGGCTTCCACTGCCTCTCGGCCGCTTCCTGATTAGATGGTATTGAGTTACGAACACAGCGTAGCTCGCTGAGCTACGCTGTTTCCGTTACTTCCATAGAAGTGAATGGCAGTTACGGAAACAGTTTAGCTCGCATGCTACGCTGCTTCTGTAACTGCCATTCACTTCTATTGGAGTTACGGAAACAACGTAGCTCAGCTGTGTTCATAACGCCCGACCATCTAATCGGGAAGAGCCAGGGGTCAGCAGGAGTCAAGAAAGGTAGAACTTGGTTGACGGGGCTCTGTTCTAGAGATAGGTGCGGGTCCCAGAGGTGGAACCCGCATCTATCTGACATCTATGGCATGTCCTGTGAATATGCCATAAATGTCCCTGATGGGAAAACCCCTTTAAGAACAGGTTATAAACTGTCACGTCCATATTAATAAGAAACTAGAGGGCATAAATAAATGAATTAGCTTATACATTCAGAAACTCAAGATATTAGGATGTCAAGATTGAGCGCTAAGACATATATTTTGATGTCATGAATACAAAGATGCTATTGACCATAGGTGCAGCTACAGTACAGAAGAGAAGGGGACAAAGGATTGAACCTTGTTAGACATCTACAAGATTAGCACTAGAATCTCAAGGAGATTTAATATAGAGCAATAGCTTTTACGCCTCCTGTACACGGCACACGCTACTCGGAGCCTCTACAATGGCACACTAAGATCCTACGGGTCTGTATTATAGATACAAAGGCTCTCTCAGTATCGAGTACACCATATTCTCCCTCAGAAGCATTGCAGAAGGTATAATCAAAAAGGAGAGTGCAAGGGATTGAAAACGGAGCAAAGACTTTTAAAAATGTAGGACCCCTGTATTAGAGGACCACGAGACCTAAAATAAAGGCTCATACAAGTGCAGGTCAAAAATATTGCTGTTTATATCATTTACCTGTATCTAAAATGTGTCTGAAGTTATCAGACCTGGAGATATGGGAGATAAAGTAGAGGTTATGGAATCACTACAGCCAGTTTTACAGTAGGATGAAATGCCTGCGTAAAGTGAATAATAGATAACCTGAATAAAAATATAGACTTAGGATTAGTGTTTAGCAATATTTGACAACATCCTGACTTTGCAGTAAATGAGATATGAGCAGTGGGTAATCCAAAGGACCAATTTTGGTTAACATAAGGCTGATAACTGGATACATTATTTAACCCCTTCACGACTGCCGTACGGCTATATTTGTTCAAACTGCCGATGCCCCGTGCAATTAGCACGTATATAGACGTTGGCAGCCTGGAACGGGTTTAATGAGTGCAGTGCTGCTTCAGTGTGAGCAGCGCTGCACTTTCATGTCGGCCGGGGCTTTGAGAGCCCCGGAATACACCTCCCACTGTAGATAGTGCCACCCACAACCCCCTGTAGGTAGCGCAAAACCCTCTGTAGCTAGCGGCACCTAAGCTACCTCCGGCATCGGAATCCCCGGCCAGAGCTCTGGCCGAGGGTTCCCCTCCTAGAGGGAGCCTCCACCGTCTCTCCATCCCCGCTGTAGATAGTGCCCCCCCTGCAGATAGCAACCCCCCCACGCTGTAGATAGCATTGCACTCCCCCACTTTGGATAGCGCCACCTGAACTGACTCTAGGAGCGGAATCCCCGGTGTCAGATCTCACTGGCCGGGTATTCCGCTTTTAGAGAGAGCTCCTGACGTCACTTTCCATTTGGACAGTGACGTTAGTGGCTCTCTCTAGGAGTGTAATCCCCAGAGTGGAATCCTTCTCCAGGAGTGGAATCCCCGGCTGACACTATATATAAAGAGAGAGAGAGAGAGAGAAAAATCTTGCATCACTCCAGTATGAAAAAAGGTGTGGTTTATTCAGTCAACAAAAAGCAACGTTTCTGTCCTACAGGACCTTTATCAAGCATAGTGACACATCAAATACTAGTGATATATATAGGGCAATACCCCACTTATGGTCATAAATTGTTTTTCATTAGAAAGTAATTAACCCTTTCCGAACTGATCCATGTTTTGCTTATTCTTTTTCGTTTTTCCTCCCCGCTTTCCGAGAGCCACAACTTTTTTATTTTTCCGTCAATAGAGTGGTGTGAGGGCTTATTTTTTGCAGGACGAGCTGCAGTTTTTATTGAAACCATTTTTTGGTACATACGACTTTTTTAGCACTTTTTATCACATTTTTTGGTAGAGCCAAGGTGACTAAAAATCTGCGATTTTGCCGTTTATAATTCTTTATTTTCCACGGCGTTCACCGTGCGAGTTCAATAATGGTATATTGTAATAGTTTGGACTTTTACGAACCCAGCGATACCAATTTTGTGTATTTTTTTTATTTTTTTACATTACTTTAGAGAAAAAATGTGAAAAGGGTTTATTTTTTAACTTTAAATATTTATTTAATTTTTTCCACTAATAATAACTATTTACTTTTGATTTTACACATTTTATTAGTCCCCATCGGAGACTTGAACCAGCAATCGTTAGCTCACTGGTAGAATACACTGCAATACTAATGTATATTGTGATTTTTACAGGCTCCTGTAACAGCACAATCGCTGTTTCTGTCTGTTAGTCCCGGGTATCAGCTGTAATACACCCGCAGTGTATGGCGCGGGTTCAGCGCGTGAGACGCTCCATATATCACCCCCCACACCACGACATGCTATTAAGTCGTGGGGTGCGAAGGGTTAAATGCGCAGCGTATGGTGCGGAGTGAAAATTAAAATTTTCCACTGATATGCCATTTTAGTGCACTATATGTTGTGTCCAGTTTGTGCCACTGAAGACAAATACCTCATAAAATATTAACCGGGTTCTCCCGGGTACGGCGATGCCATAACTGTGGACTTAAATGGCTGCTTAGGCACGCTGTAGGGCTCAGAACGGAGGGAGCGCCATTTGGCTTTTGAAGCACAGATTTAGCTTCGTAGTAGCTCTGGCGTTTTGCTGGTATTTCAGTTTATAATGTGGAGGTACATGTAGGCTGGGCAGAGTACATCAGGGGAATAATAAGAGGGTATAATAATGGGGTAAATAAATAATAATCCGCAGATATGTGGCCAGTGTCACACTTCTAAATGGCGCACGATCTTATCTGCTTTTGGAACACTGCACATTTTGCATCGCCATATTCTGGGAGCCGAAACTTTTTTATTTTTTCACCACCGGAGCTGTGTGAGGGCTTATTTGTTGCGGGACAATCTGTAGTTTTCATTGGTACCATTTTGGGCTAAATGCGATTTTTTTCATCACTTTTTATTCCATTTTTCAGCAACCAAGGTGACCAAAAACCATCAATTCTGACAATGATTTTTATTTATTTTTTACGGCATTCACCCTGGGCTATAAATGACCATTATATTTTATTCTGCGGTTTGATACGATTACGGCGATACCTTATGTATATAGTTTTTTTTATGTTTTGCAGCGTTTGCACAATAAAATAACTTATTTATAAAATAAATTATTTTTTGTGTCACCATATTCTGAGAGCCGTTTCTTTTTTAAATTTCAGTCAAAAAAGCTGTGTAAGGGCTTGTTTTTTGCGGGATGGGTTGTAGTTGGTATTGGTACTATTTTGGCGTACATGCGACTTTTTGATCACTTTTTATTGTTTATTTTGGGAGGGGTGGTGATCAAAAAATAGTGATTCTGGCATGGTTTTTCGTTTATTTTATTTCCGGTGTTCACCGTACGGGAATAATAATATTATAGTTTTATTGTTGGGGTCGTTACGAACGCGGTGATCCCAAATATGTGTACTTTTTTTTTTAGGTGTTCATTTTTTTCCTATAATAAAAGACTTATTATAGGAAAAAAAAGCAGTTCTTGTTTATATCACATAACTTTTATTTTTACACTTTTTTTTAAAACATTTTTATTCTTTTTTTAACTTTTTTTACTTGTCCCACTAGGGGACATTTAGACTTGCACCTCTGATCGCTGCTGGAACACATTACACTACCTACGTAGTGTAATGCATTCCAACTGTCATTGTGACGTGACAGTAACACTGACAGGAAGCCTACGACGACCACCCTCCGGCTGGTACTCATAGGCTTCTGTACATGGCAGCCCGGAAGCCATTGTCTGACGTCCGTTTGTCATGGGTACCATCGCCAGCCCCCGTGATTTCACGTGGGGGCTGCCGATCTGCGCTAAACACCTTAAGTGTGGCGATTGCAATATAACGCCGCAATTAAGGGGTTAACTGCCGAAATCAGCGGCGATGGGCCGCTGATCGGCAACGGGGAATGCAGGGCAGACACCCTGCACAGTTAACCGCCAAAGCACTGACGTAACTGCACGTCGAGGTGCACGAAGTTACTGCACACATCGACGTGCAGTTACGTCAAGGTGCGGGAAGGGGTTAATAAAGGCCTGAAGTTCTGATTGGTGAGTGGATCTACTGCATTTAGTTCTAGCACAGCTGGTGTATTTCTGATTATGTAATAATCATACGATTTTTATGGATTTGCTATTATGTATTGTGTTTATAATATATCGTACAAGCACATGCACTTTTTGTATCAACCTTATACCTTGACTGGTATTGTAATCACATGTTTATGATGATTTTTTTTGCACTATGCACTTTATTTGAATTCTAATGAGATCAATTATGCAAATGTAAGATATTGCTGTTAAAGTTCTAAGCCTTGTAACGTCCTAGAAAAATAAAAGGACGTTCAAAAAACGATGCAAACATATGGGATATATAAACTAAAAAGTATTTTGTGTGGTATTACTATCTGTTTTACAAGTAGATACATTTAAATTTAGGCAAAAATGCAAATTTTTGCTAATTTTCTCTAAATCTTTTTCCCTAACATAAAGTACAATATGTCACGAGAACACAATCTCAGAATCACTTGGATAGGTAAAAGCATTCCAGAGTTATTACCACATAAAATGATACATGTCAGATTTGAAAAATCGGCTTCGTCCTGAAGGCCAAAGTCTTGAAGGGGTTAATGTATATATCCATCAGGTTATGTTTGTAATGATGCACTGCTGCACACCACGTTGTGTTCGGCATGTGCCAGTGTAAAGTGCGCATGCGTCAAGCATTGAAAGCGGAAGTGTCACGTTGCCATGCAACAGGACGCTTCAGAAGCGTGATGACGACACAAAACACTCCACTGTGTAAACACCACGGACAAAGGCGTCCTCCGTTGTCAGGCAACCAGTTTGGAATCGCCACAAACCACCATTTTTTTCACACTTGGAGTGATGCAAGATCTCTACTTTTGTGTGTATATATACACAGTGAAGGAAATAAGTATTTGATCCCTTGCTGATTTTGTAAGTTTGCCCACTGTCAAAGACATGAACAGTCTAGAATTTTTAGGCTAGGTTAATTTTACCAGTGAGAGATAGATTATATATAATAAAAAAAAAAGAAAATCAGATTGTCAAAATTATATATATTTATTTGCATTGTGCACAGAGAAATAAGTATTTGATCCCTTTGGCAAACAAGAGTTAATACTTGGTGGCAAAACCCTTGTTGGCAAGCACAGCAGTCAAACGTTTTTTGTAGTTGATGATGAGATTTGCACACATGTTAGATGGAATTTTGGCCCACTCCTCTTTGCAGATCATCTGTAAATCATTAAGATTTCGAGGCTGTCGATTGGCAACTCGGATCTTCAGCTCCCTCCAGAAGTTTTTGATGGGATTAAGGTCTGGAGACTGGCTAGGCCACTCCATGACCTAAATGTGCTTCTTTTTGAGCCACTCCTTTGTTGCCTTGGCTGTATGTTTCGGGTCATTGTCGTGCTGGAAGACCCAGCCACGAGCCATTTTTAATGTCCTGGTGGAGGGAAGGAGGTTGTCACTCAGGATTTGACGGTACATGGCTCCATCCATTCTCCCATTGATGCGGTGAAGTAGTCCTGTGCCCTTAGCAGAGAAACACCCCCAAAACATAATGTTTCCACCTCCATGCTTGACAGTGGGTCATAGGCAGCATTTCTCTTCCTCCAAACACGGCGAGTTGAGTTAATGCCAAAGAGCTCAATTTTAGTCTCATCTGACCACAGCACCTTCTCCCAATCACTCTCAGAATCATCCAGATGTTCATTTGCAAACTTCAGACGGGCCTGTACATGTGCCTTCTTGAGCAGGGGGACCTTGCGGGCACTGCAGGATTTTAATCCATTACGGCGTAATGTGTTACCAATGGTTTTCTTGGTGACTGTGGTCCCAGCTGCCTTGAGATCATTAATAAGTTCCCCCCGTGTAGTTTTCGGCTGAGCTCTCACCTTCCTCAGGATCAAGGACACCACACGAGGTGAGATTTTGCATGGAGCCCCAGATCGATGTCAATTGACAGTCATTTTGTATGTCTTCCATTTTCTTACTATTGCACCAACAGTTGTCTCCTTCTCACCTAGCGTCTTACTTATGGTTTTGTAGCCCATTCCAGCCTTGTGCAGGTCTATGATCTTGTCCCTGACATCCTTAGAAAGCTCTTTGGTCTTGCCCATGTTGTAGAGGTTAGAGTCAGACTGATTAATTGAGTCTGTGGACAGGAGTCTTTTATACAGGTGACCATTTAAGACAGCTGTCTTTAAAGCAGGCACCAAGTTGATTTGGAGCGTGTAACTGGTCTGGAGGAGGCTGAACTCTTAATGGTTGGTAGGGGATCAAATACTTATTTCTCTGTGCACAATGCAAATAAATATATATAATTTTGACAATGTGATTTTCTGTTTGTTTTTTTTTATATAATCTATCTCTCACTGGTAAAATTAACCTAGCCTAAAAATTCTAGACTGTTCATGTCTTTGACAGTGGGCAAACTTACAAAATCAGCAAGGGATCAAATACTTATTTCCTTCACTGTATATATGTATATATATATATATATATATATATATATATATATGTATATATAAAAAATTACAAAAAATTGTTTACATTTTTAGTGATTTGTCTGCTCATAATAAAAATGAAAAACAGGGAATTAATTAAACTAATCTAGAAAATGAACGCCTCATAAGTCTTGTAAAAAAAACAAAGTAAAAATAGTTGTGATATTCAAAGCGGTTCCAAAGATATTATCGTTAAACCCGTTCCCACTCCTGGACGTACTATTAGGTCATAGTAACTACATCGTTAGCGCTCCGACCTAATAGTACGTTACGCGAGGATCGACCATTTCGGCCGTCCTCCCGACACATACAGGAGCTGTGACAACTGCTGTCTCGTACAGTGGTTGCCGCAGCTCCTTCAGCGGGGACCAATTGCGGTGTCCCCGCTGATTAACCCCTTAGAAGCCGCATTCAATAGCGATCGCGGCTTCTTAGGGGTTAAACCATCATCGACGGCCCGCTACACGATAGCAGGTGGCGATGGTGGCTCTGGCAACCGGAGGCCTCATAATGGCCTCCGGCTTTGCCATCTACGGAAGCCTAGTGGGTCTTGACGTGCTTGCTGTCAGCGAGTAACTGACAGCTCTAATACACTGCACTACGCATGTAGTGCAGTGTATTAGAATTGCGATCAGGGCCTCCTGCCCTCAAGTCCCCTAGTGGGACAAAGTAAAAAAATAAAAAAAAGTTTTAAAAGTAATAAAAAGTAAAACTCTCCCTTTTTCCCTGATCAGTCCTTTATTATTAATAAAAATAAATAAATAAACTACATAATTGGTATCGCCGCGTCCGTAACGGCCTGAACTACAAAAGTATCTAGTTATCTATCCCGTGCGGTCAACGCTATAAAAGAAAATAATAATAAACCATACCAGAATCACACTTTTTGGGTCACTTCACCTCCCAAAAAATTGAATAAACAAAAATGTAAAAAGTTGCATGTACCTAAAAATGGTTCTGATCGAAAATACAGTTCGTTACGCTAAAAACATTCCTCACACAGCTTTATTGATGGAAAAATAATAAAAAGTTATGGCTCTAAGTATAAGGCAACATAAAAAGTAAATGATTATTTATAAAAAGTATTTTATTGTGCAAACGCCATAAGACATAAAAAAAACTCTAAACATATGGTATCTCCGTAATCGTGTTGCCCAGCAGAATAAAGTCAATATGTAATTTATAGCACACGGTGAACGCTGTAAAAAAAATAGAATAAAAAACAACAGTAGAATTTATGTTTTTTAGTCACTACGCTGTCACGGTCACAGGGTATGTGGACCCAGTAGGCCTTTCCACGGTAGCGGACAGGCAGCTGACCAGGTCACAGTCTATACGATAGTAAATGGTAGATAGTAACGCTTGGGTACCTGAACTAGTCCAGACGGTGGCTGTGGCTTCAGCACTGATGGAGACCGGTACAGCAGGTAGCGCCAGACGTGGTGGGCAGTATCCGATGTGGCAGAAGACATTGGATGTGGCAGAAGACACTGGACGTGGCAGAAGACACTGGATGCGGCAAGGTGCAGTAGACACGACTCCAACACTGGTAGGCACAGGAACAAGAGCAGCACGGGATACAGGAACAGGTAACAGGGCACGGGTAACAACTGGAATGGGAAGCACTAAGGTACCATTTGCAAGACAGACTGGGATAAACTAACAACGCTCAGGCAAGGATCTGAAGGGCTGGGGCCTTCTTATAGACCAGGAAATCATGGGCCTTTGATGATGATGATTTTCTGATGTGCGCGCGCTGGGCTTTACACTGTCCGTAGCAGTGACATGCCCCCTTGCCAGTTCGGCAGAAGACTGATCTTCAAAGCTGAAGAGTGAGAGAGCGTGCGCACGCGCACACTCTCTCTCCTTGCTTTTGCTGTAACACTGTCCATATCTGATTGGACAGTGTCATAGCCATAGTAACACGCCCCCTTGACAGTACACGCCCCATCGACTGTTCAGGGGGTTATTTAAATATCGGGCGCCAAATATAACGGCACTGATGTCTACATAACGGAGGGAGGTAGAATTTTTTATTTAAAGTGCCCCAGAATTTGTGCAGCCCTCCCCATTACATGCTGCACTCAGCTGCACATGTATGGGGAGGTGAAAGGTTCTCTTTACGGCCAAAACTAGGCTGCGTCATTAAGGGATTAAAGAAGTGCATATCAAAAATTGAAAATTTGACCTGGACACAGGGGCATCAATGACCCTTGGTCATGAAAGGGTTAAACATGTTTTCTGCTCTATACAGCTTGCTATTTCACAGAAATTGACCCCCATGTTCGCACTTACTGAAAAAGTAGCACAGTTACAGTATTTCAATGTAAATTACTCTAAGCATGCAAGTCTTCTCTTTCCTCCATTGATTTATAGATTGCAAGCATTAGACATACACTATAAAGTTCTATGACAAAGTTCATAAAGTTATTATAGACGGATGTCACTGTTATAAAATGGGAAAGAAAGACAATTATTGGGACTATAAATGTAGCAAAGTTGGGAGAGGCATCGTCTGTTGTGTCTGATTTACGAATCGAAATAAAAATTAAATGCTTATTCTCCCTAAAGTTAAATCAGCTTTATTTAAAAAAAAAAAACAGAAACCTAAGTTTTTGTATAATGAAAATGTATGCAAGATTTTAATATACATGGTGTTTTAATTAATCCCCATTTTCAAGATCTCTGCCTTCTGTTAGGGAACATCTTATTTATATCCAGTGTTTAAGAACCTGTAAAGACCAAATACTTATTATATGTGAGAGTTTGCTACAATTGTCTCCAGCCCAGTCAATCCCCTGAGACAAGCAGCTACTGAAGAGAACAAAATAACCAGCATATTAGAAGAGTACAATCTATAAAGAGCCAAATACTGCAGGATTTGTGACATACTGGTGCAAAGTCCAATAGTACAATATTGACTTTAGTACTAAAATGCTAATGACATGGTTCTTAAGGTCCTCTTACAGGGTCCATCCTGGTCCGTGTAAACAAGCGCCGATCAACAAAACAGCTCGTTGATAGGCGCTCGTTTGCTCCTGTCACACAGAGCTATGGATGGGGACGAGCGGTCGTTACTCCGATCGCTCGTCCCCATACGTTATTATTATGTTGGCAGCACATATCCCTGTTTACACATGGAGTTGTACTGCTGACAACGATAAACTTTGACTTTTTCAAAACGATACGATCAGCAGATAATTGACCATTTGCTCGTTCATCTGCTGATCGTTCCCCTGTTTACACAGGGAAATTATCGGCAGCGAGTGTCCTATGAACGCTTGTCTGCCCGATAATTGTCCAGTGTAAAAGGGTCTTTAGCCTATTGCCAAGTATCTGTAATGCTAGGCTATCCCTGGTATCATTAGATAAGGATCCAGATAAAGTAAGCCCAAAAGTCAGATTTCTGAGTCAGAGGTGAGGAAATATTGCTGCACAGCATTAGTATTAAAGGGGTATTCCCAACTTAGACATTTATGGCTTATCCAGGGATATAAGTGGTCCCAAACTCTGGGACATACATCCATCTATAGAATGGGGGTCACTCAACTTCCGTCCCATCTAGGGAGGCAGTTGCCAGCCAGCGCACCTAGGTGGAGAATAAAAGGAGAGGTGGTCACGCATGTCGGAAGCTCTCTCGATTCATTTCTATGGCCATTACGGAAACAGCCAAGAACACTTGCTCGCCTGTTTACATAACTACCGAAGAACAGAATGGAGAGAGAGCCGTGCAAATGCCTGTGACTGCAGTTCTAGAGATAGGTGCGGGTCCCAGAGCTGAAACCTGCATCTATCAGACATTTATGGCATATCCTGTGGATATACCATAAACGTCTAAGATGGGAAAACCATATAATGGCTTTCAGTAATAGCTTTAAAATATTCCACTCATGGTAGAGGTATGTACTGTCACACTGCAGACGGTATCAGGCAGATGACTTATGACTCAGTCTGTCATTTTTCTTCTGACTCATGAAAAGATTCTAGTAATGTTAAAAGTGGGTAAAGTGAGCTCAGATCATATTATTTGATATCACAGTTTAATAGCAGGATAAGCTGCTGGATCGTCCATCTCACATGCACCATCTCATACATCAACATTTGTGAATAAACTATGCGTCTGTCTATGAGTTTTGATTCTAATTTTGTTTTGCTTTTTCAGAACACAGAAAAGGGCAAGTGGGTGGCAGACACCGTGCTAATGTTAAAGTAACACTGGTACATTGTGTTATGTCTAGTTTATCACTGTGTCATGCACCACCCGCTCTGGCCCTGCACTACATAAAACACACTGGCCCACAATCACTAATGCTGTCTAATAGTTAGACAGCGTAAACGTAGACCCAGCAGTCACAAAATCGCCACATTTATCACAGTGGTTCATACTGCATGAAAATGTTGGCGCATCTTGCATTACCTTTTATTTCTTTATACCACCTTTCATTTGGTTTATTTTGCACCAATATGTTGTGCCAGTTTTTTTGCGCATTTCTAGGGCAGTTTCCCACATTTTAAGCCATACACCTTTCCGGAAAGCCACTCTCCCTTTTCGAGACACTTTTAAAAAAGTGTCAAGTGAGGTACAAGCTTTAAATTTGCGCCAAAATTGGCACATATAACGACGCATTCTAGACCCAGACACAGCAGTAAATTTGCCGCACTGACCTTTTTAGAAATGTTATCAGATGTAGGTCCTTAAGTGCTACCTAAGGCTTGACCTCCACAAATAAGCAATTATGTAGTTCCGATACATATCAATACATAGAATTATGAAGAAAATGTTAAAAAAAAATTTGTCTTGTCATATGTAAGTATAAGAGAAGATTTATTCGTGACATGTGACGGTTCCCTGTAAAAAGTGAGATGCATTTCCTTGTCCATATGTAATAAACTATCCATAATCTCTGCCTCTTTACTGTTAGTGACAGTCTATGCCAATCGTATGCCATAAAACTTTATAATATGGATTCATCAATCAATTACAGTTGTATAAAACTGGCAATCAGCAGACAAAGAATAGCAGCAGATGATAGGTTTTACTGAAGTTGCTACAATAGAGGTAGAATCATGATTCATATGTTTAACTGGAAATTGTACCTCTGAGTGAAAATAAGTATTATCAGCAGTAGAGATAAAACTGCACACACTTCTATTTGAGTAGTTAGTGGGCTAAACTGTAGTATTACAAAATCCACAGTCTAATATTTATATAAAGTAGTTAGTGTTTATGAAGTGTTCTGTATGGGTGCATAGAGACACCTGCCTGAAAAAGGCATAAGGGTCCTTGATATTGAATCATAATTTCTTAGAAAATATTAAATATCTGATCAATGTTGGAAAGAGAAAATTCAACTTCAGCTCCACCATGAAACCATTTAGAAGATATGAGGGTGTTAAAGGGGTTTTCCAGTCCCAAAAAATTGATGACTTATCCTCAGGATAGGCCATCAATATGTGATCAGTCGAGTTCCGACTCCCGTCCCTTGCCGATCAGCTGTTCTGATGGGGCCACAGTGCTCGTACGAGTGCTGCTTCCCCATCATTTTTACTGCTCACGCTGTCCATTAGATTTTTGGGACTGGAAAAAACCTTTAAGCTATCAGCAATATCATGTTATTTTCAGATGTGCTCTCTTTAGAGGTGGGTGTCTCTCTATCAACACACATGGACAATAGCAAGGAGATCCTGCATAGTCTGCCACAGACAGACACTACCAATGATGCTTTTGTGTACGCATGAACTGTTTGTCATATATTTAGCCGGAAAATAACCATGGTGCCCTACAACAAAACATTGAATGGGATCTCACTCCACCATAACTACCTACAACAGGCATGTACATCCAGGACATGAAAAGTTTTTGATTACTTTGATCTTTACTCTTTCATGTATCTTTCTTTTATTGTTTACTACCACCATTATTTATATATTTATTTTCCTATTGCTTATATACGTAGCGCATATATATTAAACAGCGCTGCACAGAGATTGTCATCATTCATATTAGTCCCAACCTAAATTCTAGATTTCCTATCTCAAACACTCATACACTCTAGGGTCATTTTAATTTCAGTCTCATCACCTGCAGGGCAGCCCTTATTTGAATTGTGTTCAGTTCTGCAGAGTTATTGGTGATTGAAGTGATGAATGTGCTCCCTAATATAATGTTTAAAGTGACTCCAAAAAGAAGTTTCACTTTAAAGGGGTGGTCTTAAGACAAAACCTGAAATATGCCCTATACAAGGGGGTCCCCCTTGGATCTGTAACAGAGGATACCGCTCTGGTGGACTCGAGTCATCCATATATTAAATGGATGGAAATTCATCTGAATGACTGCTGCTGAGTGTCTGGTTGACTGTCTCCCCCAGGCAAAATCAGCTGATTGCCGTGGTGGCTCCAAGATGAAAGAGGTTGTCTATGATGCAATACATTTTTGAGGGGCTCTACAAAAATAAACATAAAATGATTGTTTTTCATACTACTATTTAAATTAAATCCAAGTTCCACAGTAATTAAAAATAACAGGAGATGTTAATGTAACCAACAATTGGTAATTGATAATGCTCGAAAAGAACAATATGACAACCCCTACAAGAAAAATGGAGCAACGGCAACTAGAAAAGTTTTATTTTTAGCAGGAGTTTTGGAAATGTTGATTAAATGTGTGAAAACACATAAGGAAAAAATTATAAAGAATGCAACTTTGTTTACATAGCCATGTCAATGTATGTAACACGCTGTATACATAGGTGCAGATATGTAAAGAAACATGCCTATTGTCTTCTAGGGAGCCAAACATGCATTACATACATATTGAAAAAGGGCTGGTATAAGAGCGGGTTTCCCCTACTTGTGTCACCCACTATTACTACCTCCTTTATAATCAGGGTCACTAGGGTTATGCCTAGTTCCCCTACCTTTTCCTTATACTAACGTTAATCTACTTGCGTTGCTGCTACTCAAGGGAATAAGACCGTACAATAAATACAATTGTATAGTAAATAAAGGGTAATATTTATTACTAACAATAATCACACTTACATATAAAATAAACCAAACACAGAACACAGTAAACGATCACCTTATAGTATCAGTATACCCCAATACATATAACAAGTTAATATTTACTGAGTATACTCACACTATACGTAGTACAGTATAAACACGGTATCACAATCCTAATTATACCGCCACCCACTTACCTAAACATACATAGAAGTTACGTTACAAAACAATACACATGCACATGCTCACTGTTTCTGTCCCACTCCCACATAGCAATGACTATCCCTGTAAACTAAGAGTTAATCAGGTAACAGGGACTGCAAGGGTTAACTTCAGGGATTGCAAGGGTTAACTCAGGGGCACCAAGGGTTAACAGGGACTCAGGGACACCAAGGGTTAACAGGGTATGGGAATGTGCAGGTGAGGATCTGGTGAGAAAGGGCTACTTAGAGTGTATAGGGGAGAAGATACTTAGCGCTTCATGTGGTCCAAGTTGGTGTGGTCTCTCAGGAAGGGCCATGAGGCAAGAGCAGACCAGGAGGGAAGGGGAGTCTATTGGGAGCAGGAAATAAGAGAGAACTTTGGGACCGTTTGTCCTTTTAACCCCCCCCCCCCGTGCACATCTGTGTGACATCACATGCTCATGCACGTGCAAGGGGGCAGAGGGCATGGGCCTCATGGCTACCTCATGGAATACCATTACCTGTTGAGGTGGATGGAAGCAGTTGGAACTTCCTGTTTCCTGGAATGCATTGGATGTGTATAATGTACAGGAAAGTGGAAAAAATTTATCCAGCGCTGAGATTTGTGTGTCTGTTAAAATGGGAAACTTCTTCCAAGTTTTATTCCAAAAGTAGTTAAAAGTTGAGAAATTGACACGAGTGTTTTTCAGAGTACAATAAGTGGTTGGTGGTATAGGCGGTGCCTACGCGTTTCAGATGGCGACTGCGTCCTTAGTCATGGCTTATTGTGGTACTCTCCCCCAGAGGGCAGAGATACACACCTAACTAATATCTGACATAGAAAACACTTCCCTTTACACATACCACAATTTTTTAAGCACCTATGGTATATGGTCCTTGCAGACCTAATCCATAAATGTTGATTTCCGTT
This sequence comes from Rhinoderma darwinii, assembly GCF_050947455.1. Classification (NCBI taxonomy): domain Eukaryota; kingdom Metazoa; phylum Chordata; class Amphibia; order Anura; family Rhinodermatidae; genus Rhinoderma; species Rhinoderma darwinii. Next base: position 492,903,086 of record NC_134687.1, read on the forward strand.
TTTCTGTTCCGTCACAGGAACAGGAAAAAGAAACGAACAGAACGGCTGGACACCAACAGCGCCCATTGAGTTTAGGGGAATACGATGGTTTCCCAGACAAAATAGTGCTGCATACTGCGCTATTTTGTTAGGGAGTTTTGTCGGAATCTGCAAGGGGGACCTCCAAAGCAGATGGGAGCGAAGCCTAACAAATACCAACATTTAAATTGCAATTATTATGCTGTTATTTTAAATATCCTGAACAAAGGTAAATTAAAATGCAACAATGTGTCCTTCCTTACATTTTCTCATATCCCAAAATAGGTGGCATGAGATGATCAGCTTTCAAATAAAGGTGATTTCGCCATGCTCTGTCACGAGATGTCCATGCTATATGTGTTTATGTGTGGCCACCCAGTAGTTGTGATGTGAATTTCAGCCTGTCAAGAGTTTTTCTAGCATGTCACAATATTGTATTGAATTGGTTTCATGACAAACTGGAGTCCCCAAATTCTAGCAAAGATGTAAGAGTGAACATCTGTATGTATTTGCCTCTGCCATATTATATTACATTAGACTTCACCAGCTATACATATTATCGTCAATGATCAATAATGAAAATCTCATAACTATGTTTTTCTTCCTGATGAGAATTCCATACTAAAATAACATATTGCAAAAATATAATATATAAAAGAATCAAATACTAGTTCTGTTTACTATTACTTGCACATGGAATAAAGATTAGGGAGCATGTATTATATGAATTATTCACTCTGGGATTACTTATATTACATATCCTGTTTCTTTTTAGACTGCCCCTTGAAGTGGATCCCCTGACAGTGTTCGCCTCTCTTTCTCCAGAAGGTCTTCTTATAATTGAAGCTCCACTGGTCCCCTCCTACAATCAGCAAGGTGATGATACTTACACCTATGAGCTTCCTCTCGACCCCCAAGATGTCATTGCTTCGTAAACCAAGCCAAGGAAAGCCTCCTCTGGAGAATCTCACTTGAATTCCACACAAAGCTGCATTAATGACCCAGAAGAGTTCATTGTATCTTGTATGTTTTGATTTATGTATAAATAAGCCTTGTTAGAGGTTTCACTCTAGACATAGACATACAATATTTCTGGATCCATTAAATGCACTTGATATGTCTTTGATGCAGTGACAGCTGAATGGCTACATGTCCAATACTGATTTTAAATAATGATGTATAACATTTTAGATAGTTTTGTAGTCAAGAGTTGTCTAACAAGGAAGGTCTATAATTAGAATTTCTACATGCAATTATTTCTATTTTCTATTAATATACTATATCATCCCTTACCAAGAACAAAGCAAATATCTTTAAATAAATTGTAAAAAAAACAAAAACTAAATTGCCCTGTGAGACGACTGAAACAGATAAAGATATTATAGAATAGTAGCTGTCAGGGTTGGACATCACAATATAGAGGTCTAGATTTCTCAGCCTTGAAGCGACATCTATATATATCCAGTTTACATGAATCACAGGTCACTAATAATTACACTAAACTTTAATGTATTATTAAAAATTGCCTTTGAATCCTAATAATGAAAATAATAGACCAACATGCAACACTGATTCATATTATTGAGGTCTTACATGTTCTTTGAGTTGTGTCAGTCTGTATTCCTTACTAGAGATCACAAAAGCTGAGCTTTTCCATTGTGCACTGTGGAAGGAAAAACTAAATTCGCTTACTTATCTGGGGTGTGATTTTACTCTAGGTTTGTATGCATATTGGAGAATTTAAAGGGTGTTTTTCATTTGTTTGAATTGCAAAAATGATAGGTATTAAATATTTATAAACAAGGATGGTGTATGTGTGGTTTTATTTACTTACCTCCGCATGATCACTATCAACACAATGCTCCTTTTTAAGATTAATAGACTTCATATAGAATATATATTATCACTGCTGGAAAGACAGAATTCGAAAGATCAGTATTAGGCAGAACTGTAAAGGGAAAGGCTAATGTTCTTGCTTTTGTTAGCTCTATTCTTTTTCATCCCCTCCTTTTCTATCATCAGGGCTACATAGAATGGATAGTAGTTATTTATGAATTTTAAAGTTTGAAATAACCAACCTATTCTTTTGTTAATAGTAATTTATCTCTGCAGTCATACAATTTGGGATACAAGATAGGGGAACCCTATTACTTGTGTTTGGAAGGGTTGTCAGTGAATAAGAATATTCATATATTGCAGGCATGTGAAAAGCAGTAATAAGTAATACTACTAGTAGGTAATAGTAAGACAACAGAGAATACAACAAAGGTAGTCTTATTATACCACCAATTTTGAAGAACCCACTCTATGGAATATAATTCAACTTCATTACAATGTGTGCAACACCTGATGTTGCACACATTTTTTTATCTTTTTGTTCTGTAGTGACAGAAGTCATACGACCACATTTTTGTATATTGTAAATTTATTTTCACATAAATGTAAAATAAAGAATGTAGAAAAGAAGGTACAGCATCCCTACCTGTGGCATTAAAAGAGCAAGATTTACTGGCAAAGCATAAAACCATAAGACTGTCAGGAGAGCGCCAGCTTATGAGCCTAAAGGTCCTTAGTCATAGCATACAAGTGACCATTAAATAATCATATATAAAGTTCGTCAACCAATGACATTTACGTTACAGTTCGCATGAACTGAAACATTAGTACAATAATGGTACACAGGCTTGTAATTAGCAAAATTTTTCAACTTGGCTTATAACAATTTAAGACAATGGAGGCTAAAAAAATGGATCCATATTTTAGTCAGCTTTGTCTGATAGGGCAGAAATACATTTATAAAGAAACATTGCTGAATAATAATTTGTCAACATCTTAGAGTATTTAGACATCATAGGGGTGTCTTGAGTAGGGCCGAGAGCCACTAGCGAACTCAAGATGTCCATGTATTGCAAGGTTGGCCATTTATTTGATTAGCCACGTGTAACACTACACTTTGCAGGAAAAATGTATGACTGACGGCTACTTCCTCTGGCAAAATTAGGCGTTTGCCGGGGCTGTGAGAAGCTCATTGGCTACAGTCTGAAAAGTGATGTTATTTGTGAGTACACCCTTCTAGTATTCAGCTGTCAATTTGAGTCCATAGTTAGCAATCAGCAACAGAGTTAAATATACGGCGGAAGCCGGAAGGGAAAATATGGAGCGTGCTCACAGGCTGAGCCCGCTCCATAAGATGTGCGTGTCGGCTGAATGTTACAGCCAACAATTCAGTGCAATGGGCGGGATGATAGAATACTACAATCCCACTCATTTAATCACTTAGATGTTGCGGTTTATAGCGACCGCAGCATCTTAGCTGTTAAAAATGAGGGGGTGGCCCACTGTCAAAGCTGATCGCATCCCCGCGACATGATTTCATGGTGCCGATGCTTGTCATGACAGGCTTGGGGCCTAATTAAATCCCCCTAGGTCTGCCATCTTTGTGCTTCTATTAAGCACAGCCAGGTTTTCAAAAAAACTACCCTTTTCCCATTTTCTCACAAAAGCAATGTAAAAAATGTAATAAAAATCAATATCACTGATATCACCGCATCTGTAAAAGTCCAAACTATTACTATATAACATTACTTAATTCGCATGGTGAACACAGTAAAAAAAAAAAATTAAAAGGCCAGAATTGCAGTTGGTTGGCCACCTCATCTCCCACAAAAAAATGGAAAATAAAGTGATCAAAAAGTCTTATGTAGGGGGCGTGGCCTGGCTGTTGAGGAAGATGGACGCATAAGCAGAGAGCTCCTGCACCCTAACGGCAATACAACAGAGTAAGACCTATTACATGGTCAAACTGAGACCTGAAGTGGATCCAAACACTCCTAAGATGCCGAGGAAGAAGAGAGTGGTAACAAGACCGGTGAAATTGACTGACTTCTATCCCCGCCAGTCATTCGAAGAAAAAGAAGGGGAGGATGAGGAAACACCGCGGGATGAAATACCTCCGGATTATAATCAGAGCCGGAAACAGAAAACCCCCATACGTTCCAGACACAACTCGGAACCGACGGGAAGTCCGGGGCTGAGATTCATTGCCGGGAGTCAGCGGCACCACGAGACGGACGGGCGAACGGGGAGACCGCAGCGCTCCACACCACGTGGGACGGCTAGATCGGCGCCATCTTCACCCTTAGACGGAAGTTCAGATCGAATACCAGAACAACTGCACAGTCCAGAAGATCTCTTGGATGGGGTAAGAAATCTTACAAACAACAGTATCATACCCCTGTCGGAGACAGAGACGCCTGACTTTTTAGGTCACTTACCTCCTTCTACAGACCCAATTACAGCAGACATGATGCGAAACATGTTGCAAGCATTACATAAATCTATACACAATAGCCTGACAGGCCTTATCCAGCCATTATCTACTTCCGTACAAGAAGTGGAACAACGGGTTGTACATCTTGAAAATAAAATGGGAGAAATCACCTCTTCTCACAATGAAGTAATAGATGCTCATTATGGCCTAGTGGAAGATGTCACTCAACTTAAAATCAAAATGGCTGACATGGAAGACAGGACAAGACGCAACAACGTAAAGTTCAGAGGAATCCCGGAAGAAATACTAAAGCAAGATCTAAATAAATTTGCACAGCAATTTATTAAAAGCTTGGTTCCGGAATGTTCACAAAATGATCTGATTATAGATCGGATACACCGTATACCGAAACCGAAACATCTTGCTGCAGAGATTCCGAGAGATGTGTTAGCACGAATACATTTCTTCCACGTTAAGGAAAAGTTAATGGAAGCGACTAGAAAGAAAGAAGGGAGACCACCACAGTTCCAAAAGATTTTGGTATTTGCTGACCTCTCGGCAACAACACTACAAATGCGCAGACAACTGAACCCAATCACGTTGGCACTCAGAGAACATCAGATCCTGTATAGATGGGGATTTCCAGTTAAATTACTGGTCAAACACCAGAATAATATACATGTAATTCAAACGCTGGAAGAAGGCAAAGAGATTCTAAACAGATGGAATATTGTGATTACGCACTCAAAAACACCAATGGGGAACCCTCCACAACACCTTAGAGAAGATTGGAAGAAAATACCTAAGCATGGATCCACACAACACTGAAGATCAGGATTTTCCAATATTGAGGCGATAGAACACTTATGGGTGCTCGAGACGTCCATCTTGGTTCGACTTCAGGATGACTTTTTCCCCCCCTATCTGTATGTTATACAGGCTTTGTTACACAGTTTTTTGCCTTGCAGAACTAGTCCATGAACACAGACCACGACAAGATCACGTATCGAGACTATCACAGTTCCGGCCTTGTAGAAGACAAGACCATATCCACATCACCGGAAGACCGTATCGATCGATTAAACCTGTAAAGTATATGTTGATGCATAGTACTTATATCCCCATAAGCAAATGTGGGAAATGTGGGATGTATAGATTCATGTATTGGCATGTAGGAGGAATATTATTGACGGACAACACTGATAGTATTTGTGACCATGACTATTAAGATTGCATCCTTAAATGTTAAGGGCCTTAATGTTCCTCAGAAACGGAGTTTTATGTGGGCAGAGGTAAAAATACTAGCATGCGACATATTTTGTGCTCAGGAGACCCATATCCTATCTAAAGATGCTCACCGCATCAAATGTCATAATTTTCCACATATCTACCAATCTCATTATAAAACCAAATCTAGGGGGGTGTTGATGGCGATTAAGAACTCACTAACGTTTCAGCAGTTAAAAGTACACACTGACCCCAATGGTCGTTATATCCTGTTGGTATGTTTGATTAACAATGTTAAATATACCTTGGTAACAGTGTATGCACCTAATACACGTCAAATACACTTCTTACATAAAGTGTTCAGGAAGATAGAGAAAATCAGAGAAGGTAAATTACTAATATGTGGGGATTTCAATATGGTAATGAACACAGCCTTAGATTCCACATCTGGTAATAGAACTAACCAAACCTCCTTGAGGAACCTGATATGGAACAAAGAATTATATGATAGTTGGAGGATACAGCATGGCACGGAAAGGGATTTTTCTTTCTTCTCTAACCCACATAACTGTTACTCCAGAATCGACATGTTTTTTACAGATAAGAATCTTTTACTCCTTATAGACAAAACCACCATAGAAACCATCAAATGGTCAGACCACGCAGCTATAACGCTTTCCTTAAAAGAACATCATATATCTAATCCCACATTTATGTGGAGATGCAACCCGTTTCTGCTAACACACTCTAAATTTCAACTAGACTTAATACGAGATTTGAAGGAATATTTTGAAATGAATGATAAAAGTGGTATACATATTAATTCACTGTGGAATGCCCACAAGGCGTTCATAAGAGGATCACTGATAAGAGTGGGTCATATTGCCAAAAAAATACGTCTAAGTAACATAACGAAGCTAACGGAACAAATTCAATCACTAGAAAAACTTAATAAAACAACCCCTTCCCCTATACAAACAACTAAGTTATATAATTTGCGCCAAGAGCTCAGACTGAACATGATCTCTGAATATGAGAAAAATTTACGCAAAATAAAAACAAAATATTATTCACAAAACAACAAAGCGGGTAAATTATTGGCGGCTCGTTTAAAACAACATCATCAAAAATCTAGAATCCCATACCTTATAGACCCAAACAAACAAGCTCAAATTTTACATCCGGTGGATATTGCTAACAAATTTAAAGATTTTTATGAAGCTCTTTATAACATTAATAGAGACCCTTTCACATCTCAACCAACGGAAAATAAAATCAAAAATTTCCTAAACAACATTTCTCTACCAAAATTATCAACGTCTCAATTAAATAGTTTAAACGCTCCAATAACAGAGAAAGAAATATCTGACATTCTTAAATCCTTACCACCAGATAAAGCACCTGGGAATGATGGTCTAACCAACGCTTACTACAAAACATTCCATAAACTCCTTTCCCCGTACCTATGTAGGTTTTTCCAAGCAGCCCAATCCTCGGGGGTTTTTCCCAAAGAAAATCAGGAAGCAATTATAATTACACTACCCAAACCCGGGAAACAAAACGACCAACCACAAAATTTCAGGCCCATCTCATTGCTGAATATAGATCTGAAAATATATGCCAAAATATTAGCGAACCGCATGGCTCCCATTTTACCACATCTAATAGCTGAAGACCAGACTGGTTTCATAAAGGGACGACAAGGTTCCGACAACACTAGAAGGGTGATAGGTTTACTACACCACATTGAAAAAAATCATATCCCAGCCGTACTATTAGCGTTAGACGCGGAGAAGGCGTTTGACCGCATATCGTGGAAATACGTCTTTTCTACATTAGAATATATGGGCTTCTCAGGGAATATAATGTCGGCCATTCAAGCTTTATATTCAAAACCCTCTGCCAAGATATACACAAATGGTGTGTTCTCTGGAGGATTTGACATTTCGAACGGTACCAGGCAAGGTTGTCCATTATCACCCCTCATATTTGTATTATCCATAGAACCACTAGCTCAATTGCTCAGATCACATAAAGAAGTAAAGGGCATTCAGGTAGGGACGACAACTCATACAGTATCTCTATATGCAGATGATGTGATATTATCGTTAGCTGAACCAGAGAGTTCTTTGGAGACTGCAATGGAATGTATAACAAAATTTGGTCAGGTATCTTTATATAAATTGAACACGCAGAAATCTCAGTGCCTCCCCCTAAACCTCAATACCTCAACCCTACACTTTATCCAATCTAAATACCCTTTTCAATGGAATAACATGGAAATTACATATCTAGGCCTCACTTTGTCAGCAAAACATAAGGAGCTGTTTGGGGTAAATTACATCCCTTTAGCACAAAGCCTTCAAGAAGAAATGAATAGGTTGCTCAAAGTGGAAGTGTCATGGTTGGGCAGAATCGCCGCGTTCAAAATGCTTCTCTTACCAAAGTTATTATATTTATTCCGAACGCTTCCCATTCACATACCTAGTTCATACTTCTCTCGTCTCCAACGTACTATGTTGAATTACATTTGGGATAAAAAGAAACCGAGGATAGCATCACATATTCTTATCAAAGATAAGAGGGTGGGAGGTTTAGGTGTCCCTGACTTATTTGGATACTACGTCACGACAATAACTGCACAAGCAGGGACATGGTGGAAGGAGGGCAATACGAAACCTTGGGTGAACATGGAAACATCTTACTTAAAATCAGGCAACTTAAAATCGCTTCTCTTCCTAACATTAGGGAACATACCAGTTCCAAGTGAAATTTCACCCCTGACCAGAACTACCTTGGCTTGTTGGTCATTTTTACATACCTCTGCAACACAGAAATTGCCTATATCTAGGTCATATATACCATTAGAATTTATAGAACTAGCTATGCCATATATGACGCTCAAGGGCTGGAAAACACAAGGAATAACTTCCTGTGATCAATTGTTTCAAAATAACCAAATAATAAGTTTTGCACAGCTAAAATCTACACACGGAATTCCTCAGAAGGACCTATTCACGTACCTTAGAGTAAAACATTTCCTTCACAGTCATGCTAATCTGATATTCCAGGGGAATCTGGTAGTAATAAGTGGATTCAACAAAGAAAAAAAAGGGTTAAAATATCTTTACGATTCTATGTCTCTCCACACTGAATTCCAAAAAACCGGACCTATTAGGAGATGGGAACAAGACATGGGGAAAACATTTACAGACCACCACTGGATTACAGCATTCAAATGGATGCATATCTCATTAAGATGTGTTTCTCATGTAGAAGCAGCAACCAAGACTGTTCTGAGGTGGTATTACACACCAGACCGTATACACTATATGTTTAAAAATGTATCTCCACTATGCTGGAGGCACTGTGGTAAGAAAGGTTCGCTCATCCATATATTATGGGAATGCACGAACATCAGAAGTTACTGGATAGAGGTGATTAAATTAATATCTGATATATTTTCTATGGAGTTGAGGCCTAACCCACAACTTGTTCTACTGTTTCTAGAACTAGATATGATTCCAGTGGAACACAGAAGGCTAATGTGTAAAATATTAGTTATGGCAAAACTGGTTATAACACGCTATTGGAAACAAGTGATAATTCCTTCAATGGATGAACTGATCTCAGCCATTAACATTTCTTATTCTTACGAGAGGGCGATAGCATATGGAAACTGTACGATCGATACTTTTGGAAAACATTGGAAGGCATGGATAGAATATCCTCTCTGTCTCAAATAATAGAAGAATACAACTCACATAAGGTCAGAACAAAATACTGATAAGGCTAGTAATTTATAGCAAAAGAAGAATAAACACAGAAATAATATAAATGTTCGGGAAGTTGGTTCTGCTGGCATATGTTGTTTATATGATGTTTATATATGTTGTTTATGTCATCACACAATATCTGGAGACCCCAGAAAAGATAGAAAGACTATCTGCATGCTCATGAAGGTTGAATAAAGATAATCAAATCAAATAATCGCTGTAGGTTAGATTCATGACATATGAGACAGATATGTTTTTGTTTATACAATAAGAGATGACAAGTATGTACGTGTATTGTTTTTGTATTTACCTGAAAACCTTTAATAAAAACCATTGAAACAAAAAAAGTCTTATGTACCCCAATATAAACTGAAACTCGCCTCGCTAAAACAAGCCCTCACACCCCTCAATTGATGAAAAAATAATATGGCCTGCAGAATAAGGCCTCATGCACCCGCGTGCCGACCGCAAATCGCGGCCCGTGCACATGGCCGCATCCATTATTTCCTATAAGCCTGGATCGCAGAACATGACCGTAATAAGACATGCCCGTTCTTTCTGCGGTCCAGGCTCCAGGGCAATGCACGGACCGTGAAAACCACGGTCGTGTGCATGGCCCCATAGAAATGAATGGGGCCGCAATTCTCCCGTGGATTTTCGTGGGAATTGCGGCCGCAAAGGCACGTTTGTGTGCATGGGGCCCAAGGCAACACAATACAATTTTTTTTAACAATTCGTTTTTTCCTAGTTAAAGCAGTAAAACATAAAAAACTATATAAATTTGGTATCGCCGTATTTGTATTGACCTGCAGAATAAAGTTAACATGTCATTTTACTGCACAATGAACGGCGTAAAAACAAAACCAAAAAAAACAATGGAGCAATCACAGTCTTTTCTCTCATTCCACCCCTCGTAAATTTTCCCAGGTTCCCAGTACATTATATGATCCAATAAATTGTGCTGAAAAAAACCTACACCTCGTCCCACAAAAAAAACAAGCTCTCATACGGCTATATTGACGGAAAAATAAAACAGTTATGGCTTTGGAAGGCTGGGAGGTAAAAACAAAAATGAATTTTTTTTTATAACATCCTTGCAAAGGTGAAGTATAGAGACACAGAAGTAAAAAGACACTAAAGAAGTCTTTCTAAAACATTAGACTAGTATATTTATTTTAGTTGTACATAGCAATAGCAGGTCTAAACTTTGAACTAGAATGATTTTTTTTGTGTGGGGGTGTTGTATTGTAAAAATATTGTTTACCATGTTTCCAGATGCAAAATTAATATCTAGAATAGATCTATGGGATCAGCAGAGAAATATTGCACACTGCGGTTTAGTATCTTGTTTATCAAAAGTACGCAGGTAATAAAAGAAGAAGATTTTGCTTTTGGCACCAATAAAATACTCACTTTATTTGAAAAAAAAAGTTAAGAAATCCCAAGTAACAACAAAATGCGTGAGTACTGACTATCTCTTTTTGGTATATGTAATACCTCTACCAACAAGGCAACAGGGACCTCCTGGATCATAAGCTTGTAATGACTCTATTCATCAAGCACTGATCCAGAGTGCCATAATTCCCCTAGGTTACTGTTATTGACCTCAATACTGTTATTATCATAACCCATGCAAAGCACCACCTCCATGCTTTATAAATAAGCAGACACATTTTAGACACTGTCTTAAAGAGGCTCTGTCACCAGATTCTCAAACCCCTATCTCCTATTGCATGTGATCGATGCTGCAATGTAGATAACAGTAACGTTTTTTGTTTTTTTTAAAAACATTCATTTTTGGCCAAGTTATGAGCTATTTTATATATATGCAAATGAGCTTTGAAATGGACAACTGGGCGTTTTTATTTCGTTATGTCCAACTGGGCGTGTATTGTGTTTTTAACTGGGCGTGTTTACGTGTATGATGCTGACCAATCAGTGACCAGTCAGCATCATACACTCCTCTCCATTCATTTACAAGCAGCACAGCGTTCTTACTAGAACGATGTGCAGCCAGATACACAAGTGTCCTGATAATGAATACACATGAAATCCAGCCTGGACGTCATGTGTACTCAGAATCCTGACACTTCTGAATCTTTTCTCTGAGATTGCAGCAAGAGAAACGAAATCTCGCGAGATTACGGAGCTAAACGAGATTTCGTTTCTCTTGCGAGTCAGAAGTGTCAGGATTCTCAATACACATGACGTCCAGGCTGGATGGTCATGTGTATTCATTATCAGGACACTAGATTAACGTTAATCAAGTGTCCTGATAATGAATACACATGACCATCCAGCCTGGACGTCATGTGTATTGAGAATCCTGACACTTCTGACTCTTTTCTCTGAGATTTCCAGCAAGAGATTACGAGTGGCTTGCTGGAAATCTCAGAGAAAAGAGTCAGAAGTGTCAGGATTCTGAGTACACATGACGTCCAGGCTGGATTTCATGTGTATTCATTATCAGGACACTTGTGTTTGTGGCTGCACATCGTTCTAGTAAGAACGCTGTGCTGCTTGTAAATGAATGGAGATGAGTGTATGATGCTGACTGGTCAGCGTCATACACGTAAACACGCCCAGTTGGACATAACGAAATAAAAACGCCCACTTGTCCATTTCAAAGCTCATTTGCATATATATATAAAATAGCTCATAACTTGGCCAAAAATGAACGTTTTTTTTTTTTAAATTTTTTTACTGTTCTCTACATTGCAGCGCCGATCATATGCAATAGGAGATAAGGGTTTCAGAATCTGGTGACAGAGCCTCTTTAAAAACTTGTGAGAGACACTCAACCCCTTTAAACTCTCTGTGGTACTATTAATTGTGTTTAGTCATTGTCACCACACCACCTTTTTAACACACAGGCTAAATGAAACTTTTTGTTTGTCTTCTTCTCCATATTAAAATGATTCTGTGCTCATTGAAATTTTATCAAGGAGTGATAATGACTTCTTTGCTAATTATATTAGGTTTTATGGGTCTATGGCAATTATTCTTGGTGTTTTCTGAGTAATAATATATTAAGCTTCATGGTTTTCTATCTCTTTTAATACAGAGTTGTTTGAGTGAAGAATTTTAAGGTGAATGCCCACAGGTTATATAACATGTAGACTTTAGCTACAGCAGAAACTTAACCTACTAGTGCCTGTTTCCTAAATTACTTTGTGTTCTACTCAATATAACAAAGGTAATATTTACAGGGGTTGTCTGGTTTACTTAATTCTGTGTTAAAAGATGGAAGTCTCTGTTCTATACCTAAAATGATGAGCCTGAGCAGGAAGAAACTACAATGAACACCTCCCAATCTAGAGGAACCACCACATATGTGCATTACATGGATGGCACATTGAATTCAGTGAGAACTTTGTAATGCTTCATTTCCCCTGCATTAGCACTGCATGGAAAGTAAAAACTTACTGCGGAGTACCCCCATAGATTACAGCTGATCTTTAGGTGTATACATTGATGTATGCTCTTCATAATGCTGCAGAACTAGGTAGATTTGTTGTTCTGGACTGGAAAACTGGGGGTCATATTGTTGCTCATCTGGAAATGACCGAATAAGATATTTTAACAACTTTATACAAGAGGACAGATCAATGACTTCTATGTACATGTTATTTTTTATTTTATTTTATTTCAATGGGGAAATTCTTATTAACCCTCCCAGCTGCCCGTTTAATCTTGTGTAGTATTATTATTATTATTATTATTATTATTATTATTATTATTATTATTATTATGGTAACAAAGATAGCAACTTGCACCAGATCATTAAATAGGCATATTTCATGAAGCATAATGTTAGTGATGATGACATGGCTGTATCTGAACAGGGCCGGTCTATGATACACTATGAGGAAAGTAATTGGGACACATGACTAACTGTAAAGAAAGATAAAGGATCTACCAAGTTTCTCAGCCAACAGGATCCTATCTTATCTAATATCTGATGGAAAATACGTCGATGAGAAACACCTGATGTGATGTCAAATGGACCAATATTTTACTTTGTCTCTTTAGACTTTGTGTGCTTCATAAGTCATTGCAGAACTTTAAAGAATAAGTAAGGGGACATGTCTTCTTATTGATAACACGCTAAAGTGATTGAGGTAAAGACACACCAATAAAGAGGAAACAATTTCTACCATGTACACAGTGAATGAATGTGCATCAATATAGGTATTAGTTATTAGGCATTATTTGTTCACAAAGCTTGAATGCAGCATGGTGTAATTTCTAGTTTCCGTTTACATCCATTTAGCTTAGGTCTAGGTAAAGTTACAATTCTGTGTAGAAACCTTTAATGACAATATCTGAGGAAGCCATAAAAGTGGCCATATTGGTGTCACGATCTAAGGGTATTAGGACCCACTAGGCCGCTCCGCCATAGCAGAGAGGCAGCTGACCAACTCACAGTCTATGCACAAAGTCTATGGTAGGAGTGTAGTACAAGGATACCTGGGCTTGTCCAGATGGCGGCAACGGCTCTGGCACAGATGACAGGCAACAGCAGACGTGGAGTATTTCAGTAGACGGGGCAAGGTACGGCTCATGTACTTTACAGGGTCGGGAAAACAGTAAGGAACCATTTGCAATACAGACATAGGAATACTACTGCAATGCTCAGGCAAGGAGTGGAAGAGCAGGGCCTATTTTATAGTCCAGGGTGGTCTGAGAAAAAATTAATTACATATGCGCCCTCGCAGCCACTGCAGGACATAGCGGCAGGATGTGCTGATGTCTTCGGGAAGGAAACATCAGCCACAGAGTGGAGCTCTGCGGTCTGCAGGTAAGGGAAGGCTGCGTTCCGTGACCGTAGCCATTACAGTACCCCCCCTTACGCCCCCTCTTTTTGAAACCAGAGCGAGAGAGGAATTTTAAAAAAAGGGTAGGGGCATTAAGGTTCTCCTCTGGCTCCCAGGACCTCTCCTCAGGACCAAACTCTCTTCACTCCTCCAAATAGTTCTTACTCCTACCCTCTTGCAGTCCAGTATCTCCTTCACCACAAACACATCAGATGAACCGCTGGGAGCCACTGCAGGACTAGGAGTCTTACTGTAGCAGTTCAGAACCACAGGTTTCAGGAGGGACACGTGAAAGGAGTTGGGGATTCTGAAGGTAGAAGGCAGCCGGAGCTTATAGGAGGCAGGGTTTAATTGTTGCAGGATTTCAAAGGGTCCGAGGAACCTGCGGGCAAATTTATATGAGGGCACCTTCAAACAGATGTTCCTTGAGGAAAGCCAGACCTTGGCTCCAGGAGAGAACTGAGGAGGAACTTTTCTTCTTTTATTGGCATGCTTTTCCTTGCGTTCCACTTCCTGGAGAATCACAGACTTAGTTTACTGCCAGATGTGAATAAAAGTCCCAAATGAAGAATTCGCTGTGGGTACTTGAGTCATGGCTGGCACAGGAAGAGGAACTCGAAGATGCTGGCTGTACACGATGTAGAAGGGAGACGAGGCAGTAGACTCACTTGTGTGATTATTGTACAAGAACTCAGCCCAAGGCAGAAGTTGCACCCAATTGTCGTGTTGAGCAGAAACTAAATGGCAGAGATAGTTCTCCAAAATTTGATTGCTCCTCTCCACTTGACCATTGGACTGTAGGTGATAGGCAGAGGAGAAGTCCAGCTTTATATCTAACAGGTTGCACAGGGATCTCCAGAAAATGGATGTGAACTGTACTCCCCGGTCCGAAACAATATGCAGAGGAAGACCGTGCAGGCGGAAGATCTGTAGAATAAACAAATTTGCCAGGCAGTGGAACAAAATGTGCCATTTTTTAGAACAAAACAAAACAGGAGAAGGAAGGTCAGTGATGAAGTCCATCGCAATATGCTGCCAAGGGGCATCAGGAACAGGTATGGGCAATAGCAGGCCAGCAGGTTTGGAGCGGGTAGATTTGTTCGAGGAACATGACGAGACAAAGTCTGCAACATCACCAGGCAGAGTGGGCCACCGATAGTGAGGAGCTATCAAATCCTGTGTCTTACGAACACCAGAGTGCCCAGCTAGTTTAGAGTTGTGGCCCCAGCGGAGAATTTTCTTCCTGTCAGCAAGACGGACAAAAGTCTTTCCAGGCGGAATGTCTCTGATTTGCAGGGGGTTAGCAGCAATAATCCTAGAAGGATCTATAATGTATTGAGGAGTCTCCTCAGAGTCATTGGTATCGAAGGAGCGAGACAGGACGTCTGCCTTCACATTCTTGTCTGCAGGATGGAAGTGAAGCAAAAACTGAAATCGGGCAAGAACAACGACCATCTGGCCTGGTGTGGATTTAACCGTTGGGCCGACTGTAGGTATATGAGGTCTTGTGGCCTGTATAGATGATAATAGGATGAATAGCACCCTCCAGCAAGTGTCTCCACTCCTCTAAGGCCAACTTGACGGCCAGCACTTCCCGATCCCCGATGGAATAGTTGCGTTCTGCTGGGGAGAATAATTTTGAGAAGAAGCCACAAGCCACCATCTTGCCTTTGGAATTCTTTTAGCACAGTAGTGCTCCCGCACTTATGGAAGAGGCGTCTACCTCCAGAAGAAATTGCAGAGAAGCATCAGGGTGATGGAGAACAGATGCTGAGGTGAAAACGCTCTTGAGATCAGAAAACTCAGATTCTGTCTCCGTAGGCCAGACCTTGGCGTTGACCCCCTTTTTGGTGAGGGCCGAGATTGGAGCAGTCAGAGATGAGAAGTTCAAGATGAACTGATCCCAGAAATCGTGGTATGGAACGAAGACCCTGACGTCGTGGCGATTCTAAGATGGATCACACCTACTCAGGATCCATCTTGAGACCACGGTCAGACACGATGCAGCCCAGGAAGGGCAAAGAGTTCCTCTCGAACACACATTTCTCGAGCTTAGCATATAGACGGTTCCCCCTTAACCGCAAGAGAACTTGGCGAACGTGCTTCCGCTGTGTCAACAAATCAGGTGAGTAAATGTAGATATAATTCAGATGGACCACCACACAGACATTCAGTAGGTCTCGGAAAATGTCATTCACAAATTCCTGGAACACAGCTGGGGCGTTACTAAGTCCAAAAGGCATTACGACGTATTCATAATGGCCATCTCGGGTGATAAATGCAGTTTTCCACTCGTCACCCTTGCGGATACGTATCAAGTTATAAGCTCCGCGCAAATGCAGCTTTGTGAACACCTTGGCCCCACGAGTTCTATCAAAAAGTTCGGAGATGAGTGGTAGGGGGTATTTATTCTTGATCGTAATTTAGTTCAGACCCCGGTAGTCGATGCATGGATGAAGAGATCCGTCCTTTTTCTTCACGAAGATGAATCCGGCTTCTGCCGGAGATGAACCCTCTCTCGAGGTTCTCCTTAACGTAGGCAGACATGGCTAGGGTCTCTGGCAGGGAGAGAGGATAAACTCGACCTCGAGATGGCAAGGCGTCAGGAAGTAATTCAACAGGGCAATTATAGATACGATGGGGGGGCGTCTCTGTCTCCTTCTTACTGAAGACATCCGCAAAACTGACATACTGTGATGGTAGATTGGAGAGTGACTGAGGCAGTGGTGGCAAAACAGGACGAACCTGTGGCAGGCAGCGGGAAAGGCACTTGGGACCCCATTGGAGCACCTCACCGGAACTCCAGTCAAGAACCGGAGGACAGGATTGATGGCTTTAGGCAGGACAAGGAAGGTGATCTGTTCCGAATGAAGAACTCCCATTTGTAAAGTAAGTGGATTGGTGATAGACACAATAGGATCGGGCAATGGTAGTCCATTTACAGAGGCAACAACCAGGGGTCTCTCAAGAAGAACTGTGGGTAGATGTAGACGATCCACTAAATCCTGCTAGATGAAATTTGCAGCTGCTCCGGAATCAAGATAGGCAGAGGAGGAATGTGATGTCTCTCCAGAGATGATGGTCACAGGAATAGATAAGTTGGAAGAGGTTTTAATGCTTGGAGTTGTCCCCCCTAGAGTTGCCTCTCCAACCAACCTGAGGTGCTGGAGTTTCCCGGCTTCTGTGGACATTGGCACACAAAACTACCCTTAAGGCCGCAATACAGACATAAACCAGAGGAGCGTCTGCGCTGTTTCTCCTGCTCGGACAACATGACTCTGTCTACCTGCATTGGTTCTTCAGTTAGCGCAACAGGGGAAAGCAATAGTGGTCTCTGGGCCGAGGGTGCTAGTCTGTGAAACCGGCTCTCCAGTCGAACCTCCTGAGTGCGTTCCTGGATCCTCATGTCGACCCGGGTGGCCAACAGGATGAAGGCATTCAAGGTAGAAGGAAGGTCGCGGGCTGCTAGCACGTCCTTGATGTGTAAGGACAGTCCCTGCCAAAAGGTCGCCACCAACGCCTCATTGTTCCATGCCAACTCTGCTGCCAGGGTACGAAAGAAGATGGCATACTCTCCTACTGTGGTGCCTCCTTGCTTAAGAATTAGCTGCTGCGCAGAAGATGTTCAGCCTGGATCCTCGAACACGGCACGGAAAGTCTGCAGGAACAAGGCTAGGTCAGAGGATTGAGGTCCCTGTTGTTCCAAGATGGGTTTCGACCATGAGAGGGCCTTGCCAGCGAGGAGGGAGATAATAAATGATACTTTGGCCTCCTCAGAGGGGAAGAGATGAGCTCGGAGTCTAAAATAAAAGGTGCATTGATTGATGAACCCTCTACAGGCTCAGGGTCACCGTCAAAGCGAGGAGGAAGAGGCAGTGAAACTGTGGATCCGGAACAAACAGGAAGAGTAACGGGCAGTGGAACGGCAGCAGTCTCTGTAGTAGGAACCGGAGGTGGAACAGGAAGTTGATCCAGTCGGATCATGATAACATTTACAGCCTCAAGCAGTCGATCCTGATGTGCCCTTAGGTCATGCATATCCGTCTGTATCCTCTGAACAGCGTTCTTAGGTTGGCCAGCGGGTTCCATGGCCTGAGCGTACTGTCACGATTTAAAGGTATGTGGACCCACTAGGCCGCTCCGCCGGCCATAGCAGAGAGGCAGCTGACCAACTCACAGTCTATGCACAAAGTCTTTGGTAGGAGTGTAGCACAAGGGTACCTGGTATAGTCCGAATGGCGGCAATCGCTCTGGCACAGATGGGGCTGGAAGTGGTGGGTTGCACCAGACGTGGCGGATGGTATCCGAGATGACAGGCAACAGCAGACGTGGAGTATTTTAGCAGGCGGAGCAAGGCACGGCTCAGATACTATACAGGCTCGGGAACAAGGCACAGCACGGGATACAGGATATAGGAGGCAGGACAAGGGAACACTGGGAGCAGGAAAACACTAAGGGACCTGTTAAGGATCTGCCAGGCACAGCTTCTGTATCCACGCCCATAGGTAATCAGTCTGCACATGCTTCTATGTCTGTGAGACTGACTCCGTCTGCCACCACTCAGGATGGCAGGCTTAGGAGTGGGAGAGCCTATCACAGCCTGGCCAGACGGAGCTAGCTCCCGCCCTCTGTCTATTTATACCTGCCTTTCCTGTTCCTCCTTGCTTGTGATTCTTCTCTGTTGGTTTCCTGGCCCTGCTGCATCTTCTTGAACTACTTGCCCCTGCTTCGTATTGACCCTGGCTTACTGACTACTCTTCTCCTCTGCGTTTGGTACCTCGTTCACTCCTGCTTTGACTCGGCTTGTTCACTACTCTCCCGCTCTACGTTTGGCACCTCGTACTCTCCTGGTTTGACTCGGCTCGTTTACTACTCTTTTTGCTCTCGGTGTTGCCGTGGGCAACTGCCCCGTTTCCCTTTGTTCTGTGTTTCTTTGTCTGTTGTCTGTCATGCACTTATTGAGTTTAGGGACCGTCGCCCAGTTGTACCCCGTCGCCTAGGGCGGGTCGTTGCAAGTAGGCAGGGACTGAGTGGCGGGTAGATTAGGGCTCACTTGTCTGTTTCCCTATCCCTGTCATTACATAATCACAAGCCCATATACCTACTCTACCCTGGTCCCTCACACCACTATGGACCCCCTTGAGACCCTGGTTCAGCAAATGCAGGGTCTCTCCCTACAGGTCCAGGCCCTGGCTCAGAGGGTCAACCAGCCTGAGGCTACCATGGTAGTACCCCTCACCTCTTGAACCCCATCTCAAGTTGCCTGACCGGTTCTCAGGGGACCGGAAGACTTTTCTCTCCTTTCGGGAGAGTTTTAGGCTCTATTTTCGTTTAAAGCCCCACTCCTCAGGTTCTGAGAGCTAGCGGGTGGGTATAATTATGTCCCGGCTCCAGGAAAGGCCCCAAGAATGGGCCTTCTCCTTGGCTCCTGACGCCCCTGAACTTTCCTCCGTTGATCTTTTCTTTTCTGCTCTCGGACTCATTTATGACGAGACTGACAGGACTGCCTTTGCCGAGAGTCAGCTGGTGACCTTACGTCAGGGTAAGAGACCTGTTGAGGAGTATTGCTCTGACTTTAGGAAGTGGTGCGTAGCTTCTCGGTGGAATGACCCTGCCTTAAGGTGCCAGTTTAGGTTGGGTCTGTCGAACGCCCTGAAAGACCTGCTAGTTAGCTATCCCTCTTCTGACTCACTAGACCAGGTTATGGACTTAGTGGTACGACTTGACCGACGTCTCAGGGAATGACAACGTGAACGTTTATGTGTTTTCTCCTCTGACTCCCCCATGATGCCTCCCGAGGTTCCGTTGCTTCGTTCTTCCACGGAAGACTCGGAGGTACCTATGCAACTCGGGGCCTCCGTGTCCCCCCAACAACGTAGAGAGTTCCGCAGGAAGAATGGTCTCTGCTTCTATTTTGGGGATGACAAGCATCAAGTGAACACCTGTCCTAGGCGTGAGAATAAGCTGCCGGAAAACTTCCGCGCCTAAGTGATCATCGGGGAGGTCACTTGGGCGCAAAGGTATTTCCCATAAATATGAAACGTAATAAAATCTTGCTTCCCTTTCAGGTCTCTTTTGGTGGTAGGTCTGCTACCGGCAGTGCCTTCGTGGATTCAGGGTCGTCTGCTAATATCATGTCTGTGGAATTTGCTATGTCTCTAGCTATGCCTTTGATTGATTTGCCTAAACCTGTCCCGGTAGTGGGTATCGACTCCACTCCTCTTGCTAATGGTTATTTTAGACAGCATACCCCTGTTTTTGAACTCCTTGTTGGCTCCATGTATTTGGAGCAGTGCTCTGTACTGTTGATGCAGGGATTATCGTCCGATTTTGTTTTAGGCCTTCCCTGGTTGCAGTTGCATAATCCCACGTTTGACTGGAATACTGGGGATCTTACCAAATGGGGTAATGAATGCTTGACGTCATGTTTTTCTGTTAATTCTATTTCTC
Organism: Rhinoderma darwinii; assembly: GCF_050947455.1. Taxonomy (NCBI): domain Eukaryota; kingdom Metazoa; phylum Chordata; class Amphibia; order Anura; family Rhinodermatidae; genus Rhinoderma; species Rhinoderma darwinii. The sequence continues at coordinate 492,923,644 of NC_134687.1, forward strand.
CCCCTGAGGAGGTGAACACGCTACCTGAGTTTGTTCAGGACTTCGCTGATGTTTTCTCTAAAGAGTCCTCCGAAGTGTTACCACCTCATAGAGAATATGATTGCGCAATTGATTTGGTACCAGGAGCTAAGCTCCCTAAGGGTAGGATATTTAATCTCTCTTGTCCCGAACGTGAAGCCATGAGAGAGTATATCCAGGAATGCCTGGCCAAGGGTTACATTCGCCCCTCTACTTCTCCGGTAGGTGCTGGCTTCTTCTTCTTCGTAGGGAAGAAGGATGGTGGTCTTAGGCCATGCATTGACTACCGTAACTTGAATAAGGTCACTGTAAGGAACCAGTATCTCCTTCCTTTGATTCCTGATCTCTTTAATCAGGTTCAGGGGGCCCAATGGTTCTCTAAGTTTGATCTACAGTGGGCGTATAACCTTATCCGCATCAAAGAGGGGGATAAGTGGAAGACTGCGTTTAACACGCCCGAACGTCATTTCGAATACCTCGTCATGCCCTTTGGGTTGTGTAATGCTCCCGCGGTCTTCAAGAATTTCATAAATTAGATTTTAAGAGATTACCTGGGGGTATTTCTTGTAGTGTACTTTGATGACATACTTGTGTTTTCCAAGGACTGGTCCTCCCACATTGAGCATGTCAGGAAGGTGCACCAGGTCCTTCGGGAAAACAAACTGTTTGCGAAGACCGAAAAATGTGTGTTTGGGGTGCAGGAGATACCATTTTTGGGTCAAATCCTCAGTCCTCATGAATTCCGCATGGACCCCGCCAAGGTCCAGGCTGTGGCAGAATGGGTCCAACCTGCCTCCCTGAAGGCGTTACAGTGCTTCTTGGGGTTCGCTAATTATTACAGGAGATTTATTGCTAACTTCTCGGTCATCGCTAAGCATCTTACGGACCTCACTCGCAAGGGTGCTGATCTCCTCCGCTGGCCTCCTGAGGCTGTCCAGGCTTTTGAGGTCCTTAAGAAGTGCTTTATCTCGGCCCCGGTGTTGCTTCAGCCCAACCAAATGGAGCCATTTATCATGGAGGTTGACGCGTCCGAGGTGGGAGTGGGGGCTGTCTTGTCCCAGGGTACCAGGTCCCTCACCCATCTCCGTCCCTGTGCCTACTTCTCCAGGAAGTTTTCGCCCACTGAGAGTAACTATGATATTGGCAACCGCGAACTCTTAGCCATTAAATGGGCATTTGAAGAGTGGCGCCACTTCCTGGAGAAGGCTAGGCACCAGGTAACGGTCCTTACCGACCACAAGAATCTGGTTTTCCTAGAATCGGCCCGGAGGCTAAACCTGAGACAAGCTCGATGGGCGTTATTTTTTACCAGATTAAATTTTTGGGTTACCTATCGGGCTGGGTCTAAAAATATTAAGGCTGATGCACTGTCGCGTAGCTTCATGGCCAGTCCTCCTTTGGAGGAAGATCCTGCTTGTATTTTGCCTCCAGGTATAATCATTTCCTCTATTGAGTCTGATTTAGTCTCTGAAATTGCTGCTGATCAAGGTTCAGCTCCTGGGAACCTTCCTGAGAACAAGCTGTTTGTTCCCCTGCAATTCCGGCTAAGGGTACTTAGGGAAAATCATGACTCCGCACTATCTGGTCATCCAGGCATCCTGTGTACCAAGCACCTCATTGCCAGAAACTATTGGTGGCCTGGGTTGCCTAAAGACGTTAAGGCCTACGTCGCCGCTTGTGAGGTTTGTGCTAGGTCCAAGACTCCCAGGTCCCGACCAGCGGGCTTACTTTGTTCTTTGCCCATTCCCCAGAGACCTTGGACCCATATCTCCATGGATTTTATCACCGATTTGTCTCCATCTCAAGGCAAGTCGGTGGTGTGGGTTGTAGTAGACCGCTTCAGTAAGATGTGCCACTTTGTGCCCCTCAAAAAACTACCCAATGCTAAGACGTTAGCTATCTTGTTTGTCAAACACATCCTGCGTCTCTATGGGCTCCCTGTCAATATTGTTTCTGACAGAGGGGTACAATTTCTTTTTTTGTTTTGGAGAGCCTTCTGTAAAAAGTTGGAGATTGATCTGTCCTTCTCCTCTGCCTTCCATCCTGAAACTAATGGCCAAACCGAGAGGACTAATCAGTCTCTAGAACAATATTTAAGGTGTTTTATCTCTGACTGTCAATATGATTGGGTCTCATTCATTCCCCTCGCCGAATTTTCCCTTAATAACCGGGTCAGTAACTCGTCAGGGGTCTCCCCCTTTTTCTGTAATTTTGGGTTTAATCCACGGTTCTCCTCCGTTTCACCTGGTAGTTCCAACAATCCCGAGGTAGAGGTCGTTCATCGGGAACTGTGCACAGTCTGGGCCCAGGTTCAGAAGAACCTAGAGGCATCCCAGAGCATACAAAAAACTCAGGCAGATAGAAGACGTTCTGCTAACCCCTTGTTTATGGTCGGGGATCTGGTGTGGCTATCGTCAAAGAACTTGCGCCTTAAAGTCCCGTCCAAGAAGTTTGCTCCCCGGTTTAGAGGGCCGTACAAGGTCATTGAAGTCCTCAATCCTGTCTCCTTCCGACTGGAGTTGCCCCATCTTTTCGAGTACACGACGTGTTTCATGCCTCCCTCCTTAAACGCTGCTCCCCGTCCTTGGCTCCCTCGAGGAAACCTCCTGTCCCCGTTCTCACCCCTGAGGGGGTAGAATTCGAGGTGGCCAAGATTGTGGACAGCAAGATGGTCCAAGGCTCCCTCCAGTACCTGGTCCATTGGAGAGGATACGGGCCTGAGGAGAGGACTTGGGTACCCGCCCGGGATGTTCACGCTGGGGCATTGGTCAGGAGGTTCCACCTTCATTTCCCCAATAAACCAGGTCCATCTAGAAAGGGTCCGGTGGCCCCTCATAAAAGGGGGGGGGTACTGTTAAGGCTCTGCCAGGCACAGCTTCTGTATCCATGCCCATAGGTAATCAGTCTGCACCTGCTTCTATGTCTGTGAGACTGACTCCGTCTTCCACCACTCAGGATGGCAGGCTTAGGAGTGGGAGAGCCTATCACAGCCTGGCCAGACGGAGCTAGCTCCCACCCTCTGTCTATTTATACCTGCCTTTCCTGTTCCTCCTTGCTTGTGATTCTTCGCTGTTGGTTTCCTGGCCCTGCTGCATCTTCTTGAACTACTTGTCCCTGCTTCGTATTGACCCTGGCTTACTGACTACTCTTCTGCTCTGCGTTTGGTACCTCGTTCACTCCTGGTTTGACTCGGCTTGTTCACAAACTAACATGACTATAGGTCTGAAAGAAGCAGTCAAATCCTTACAGGATAATAAAGAAATAATCATTAAGATGTCGGATAAAGGCGGCAATGTTACGGTGATGAATAAACATGACTACAAATCATCAATCATGACCATGCTATCGGATGAAACAACTTATAAAAGTCTAGACAAAAATCCAGTGGAAACAATCAAAACTAACATGAAAAAACTACTCAATGATGGCCTAATACAAGGCTTCATTACCCAAAAACAGCTGGATTTCATTTATATTGAACAACCCATCACTCCGATAATCCACGCATTGCCCAAAACACATAAAAAAAATTTTCCTCCACCGATGAGACCTATAGTCTCAGGTATTGGATCAATACTAGAGAGATTATCTGAATGGCTCGATACACTGTTGCAACCGCTAGTACAAAGAACACCTGGTTTTCTTAGTGATACTAAAAATGTCTTAAACTCACTATACAACTTACGGTGGCAAGAAAATTATACATGGCTCACTTGTGATGTGGTCTCATTATATACCTCAATCCCCCATCAAATAGCCTATACTGCTTTGGAAGAATATCTGTCCATGCATAGCAGTTATGATAAAAAATTCCAAATATACATTCTGGAAGTTCTAGTGTTTTTAATGACGAACAACTACTTCCAATTTGATGGAAAATATTATCTCCAATTAAGAGGGGTATCCATGGGGGCCAAATTCTCCCCCTCAGTGGCGAACCTGGTTATGTCGTGGTGGGAACAGTCCCACATTTTCTCCAGCAACAATCAATATGGCAACTGTATCGAATGGTACGGTAGATACATTGATGACATCTTACTTATATGGAAAGGGGACATTAACATCATCCCGGATTTTGTTGAGAGCTTAAACCACAACCAATGTAACCTCAAATTTACATACAACCATGACACCACTGAGATTGTTTTTCTGGACCTAAAGCTAAGCGGCATAGCAGGCCAGACTATATCCACCGAAACATACCGCAAACCCACAGCATCCAACAACATACTCCATGCCAAAAGCAATCATTCTAAGCAAACCATTCGGGCCATACCAGTGGGAGAGATGCACCGTGCGAAACGGAACTGTAGCTCACACGATCAGTTCCAATTAGAAGAAGATCAAATCAAATCCAGACTCTCAAAAAGAGGATATCCCCAGTGGTCACTAAAACGAGCGAGTGACATCATGTCAAAAAAACCTAGAACACAGCTACTTCAATATCATAATGAGACCACCACCAAGCAAACCACCAAAGGTCAGCCTACATTAATCCTCCAACAGAGCAACCAATTCTCCCAAATCAAAAACCTAGTAAACCAATACTTACCGATTCTTATGGAGGACGATAGTCTGCGTACCATCCTAGCGGGAGGAATTAGGGTGGTAGCTCGCAAAGCTCCATCTTTGGGCAGCGTTCTTTCTCCGTCTTTCTTCAGCTCTAAAGATAAAACGAAAACAACATGGTTAGAAACAAAAGGTTTTTACAAGTGTGGCCAACACCCCTGCAAAGTCTGTACTTATGCACACCCTACCAAAAATTTTTGCAACTCCACTCAAACAGATACATTTATCATCCAAAATTACATTAACTGTAACACAGAATCTGTTATTTACATAATTGAGTGTATAGATTGCCAATTGAAATACGTGGGCTGCACAAATAGAAAACTTAAAACTAGAATACTGGAACATCTCAGTTATGTCAGGAATCCGAATATTGTCAACATTTCTAATGCATCAAAACATTTCATACACAAACACAATAGGACAACCAGAACCTTTCGTTGCTACGCTATCGAAAAAATCCATTTGCCGAAAAGAGGAGGAGACATAATCAACAAAACCCACCTCAGAGAAGCCTTTTGGATATATAGATTAAAAACAAGATTTCCGGATGGCCTTAACTTAAGAAAGGAACTCATGTTCCAGTATTGAGAAACCAGGAAGTCCTCCAGTGCATAATCATCCCAGAGCACACAATACTAATAACTGCATCACAGTACTCTCAAAAAAATATATTCGATATTTTGTCCTAGCCAGAGGGTCTCCATCCACCCGTAATTTTAACAACCACCCCCCGTGGTGCATGCACTACATATGCTAAATGACATGCATTACTTCCCCATATTCCTGATTTTAGCCTTCACTTCACCCTTTTTTCCTTACCTATGCACTCACGATCCTACGATACAAACCAGTGATGACTGAACTATAGATACGCCAAATACCTCAAACTGGCTCTCCCCTATTATACCTACATTACAACACACTCTTCTACATATGATTAATAATAACGTCTATAGCCCCGGCCTCGCCATGATCAACATACTACATAAAGCATCATTCAACCATAAGTTATGTCAATCATAAAGAAATTCATTTCTTACCCATTATGTTTGCCTGAATGGGATGACTTTTGTCCGAGCAGATGGCTCTTCGTGATTCGTCCTGCATCTTGCGTTCCATATGGTCACGAGATCTGGAACGCACATGTGACCACCAATCATGATCCATACCACAAAGCTCTTACCTACATTTTAGTATTGCATTAAACAAGACATCAAACTCAAATATTACCAATAACTGATAATGAGATGTTCTTGCTGCATACATAGTATTGTACATGATCAGTACTCACCAGACACGTGAACAGGCGCATCTAACATGTTTTCACTTCCGGATTGCGTTCCAAGTGACGTGTCAAGCCGTGGAACGCAATCAGGACCCAGCTGTTACCACCGGACATAGTATAAAAGGGCCAGGGCGCCAGTTTCAAATCACACTACAGCCAAGTCTAAGGACGTCGCTATCGTCCGAAACGCGTAGGCTTTACAGGATCATTCCTCCCATTACCCACACACCAGGACCATACTTTAATGGACTTTTTAATAGAATCTCATTAAACTTGGAAATTCCTTCCGTTTTACCTCTACCAAAGCGCTGGATCTAACTTCCTTTCTACCTCTGCTTCTGCTACGTGTGCCGACACGAAAAGGATCCAGGCGCAGACAGCGACACTCATATTGTGTCAGGTGAGCTGGAGGATTCCTCCCTTTGTTTTCTACTACTACGAAATCGGTTTTGCCTCACGTGCTCACATCTGTCAAAATTGTCCACACTTGTACAACAGTGAGCTAAGCAGAATATCTGTGCATACTGTTGTTATTTGAAAATTTTCTTTACCTAATGGTGTGTCTCATGGGTCAATGAAAGTCTGCCTAACTAAGGAAAAAGTATATTGTAAATGTATACGTGACATCACGATCACGTCGGATATCAGTTTGCATCAAGTTGCAACAAAACTCATTCAATACGTTGGCTATATCTGCAATAATTTGATTTTAACCCACCACATCAAGGTTGTGAATACCTTGGAGACTCTCACAGAACATACGGGACGTTACAAATAATCTTATTCACATGGCTAATGAGGTTCAGTTAACTCGAACAGAACTAGCAGAGAAAGTTTTTGGTGTCAATGACATTCTGACTGAAAACGAAACCAACATGGAGGACCTATTCCACGGTCTTGAGAAACACCTGGCACAACAAGCCAAAATTTGGTGGGATCTCACCACTCTCAAAAACTACATTGCTAAGGATATGATCCCCAGAGGCCTTAGACTGCGAAAAACACCCACCTTTATCTACACTGAAGATTTCATCAAAGAATGGAACGAAACACTATCCGACTGTTCTATCAAATTAATGAAATTGATTACTAAACAGGAGGAAATAAAACTACTGGAACTAGACATACAAATATCGGACAACAGAAAACAATTAGAGGTTTTTTCCAGCTCACCCTCCTTCTCCTTTCTCCAGTCACGTACATCATCAGCCATTGATAAACTCGATCGTTCTATAGCAGAAACGAAGAAAAACAAGTTCAAACGAGATACTAAGGATTATGCACTAAATGAAATCTATACCTGGAACAAGAAAGAAAGAAATTACAATAGACCTAGACCCATCCTCAAAAAACGAAATTTCCAATACAAACAATACAAAGATCTACCCAATAGAGTAAGCTTTAGCTCGACCGAGCTAGACTCAGCTGAAGGCTTCTCAGAGGAGGAAATTATGAGAACACGGTCCTATTCCAACCACAGACAAGACACAACAGGTCATCAGTCAAAAAACGAGGAAGGAGGGGCGGTAGGAAACACAAACAGACCAAATCAAGAACAAAACCGCCGCCTCCGTCCCCGAAAATTTCAACACTATTAGAGTCAAATGTTACCAACTTATCCTCCATGTCTCTAACCAAGGAACAAAATCAAGTATTATCACTGGGCCTAAATTTTGCCCCAAAAAATAATTTCAACCTGTTCAATACAATACTCGACATCAATAAATTCATCCGCAACTTGACGGTTAAAAAACATTTCCTTGTACCAGAAACAACCAAGGAGGTCACCAATATCACGACATCTTCACCAAACACCATCAATATCATTGAAGAATCACCAGCAGGCACATCTCATGTCCAGCCTGAATTCTCATTTCAGGAACTTTCAACCATTGTGTGCCTAGAACACCTGTGCACTGAAAAACCTGACCAAATAGTCACGACTGCTGTCAACTTTGAAACATCAAATCCGAAGTTTTATCCAACCAGTTCACGGACAGATTCAATGGACGAATTCCAATTGGTACTGGAAAAAGAATTACAAACTCTAGCAGATGGACTCAAAACTCAAAAACAACAAACTAACATGACTATAGGTCTGAAAGAAGCAGTCAAATCCTTACAGGATAATAAAGAAATAATCATTAAGATGTCGGATAAAGGCGGCAATGTTACGGTGATGAATAAACATGACTACAAATCATCAATCATGACCATGCTATCGGATGAAACAACTTATAAAAGTCTAGACAAAAATCCAGTGGAAACAATCAAAACTAACATGAAAAAACTACTCAATGATGGCCTAATACAAGGCTTCATTACCCAAAAACAGCTGGATTTCATTTATATTGAACAACCCATCACTCCGATAATCCACGCATTGCCCAAAACACATAAAAAAAATTTTCCTCCACCGATGAGACCTATAGTCTCAGGTATTGGATCAATACTAGAGAGATTATCTGAATGGCTCGATACACTGTTGCAACCGCTAGTACAAAGAACACCTGGTTTTCTTAGTGATACTAAAAATGTCTTAAACTCACTATACAACTTACGGTGGCAAGAAAATTATACATGGCTCACTTGTGATGTGGTCTCATTATATACCTCAATCCCCCATCAAATAGCCTATACTGCTTTGGAAGAATATCTGTCCATGCATAGCAGTTATGATAAAAAATTCCAAATATACATTCTGGAAGTTCTAGTGTTTTTAATGACGAACAACTACTTCCAATTTGATGGAAAATATTATCTCCAATTAAGAGGGGTATCCATGGGGGCCAAATTCTCCCCCTCAGTGGCGAACCTGGTTATGTCGTGGTGGGAACAGTCCCACATTTTCTCCAGCAACAATCAATATGGCAACTGTATCGAATGGTACGGTAGATACATTGATGACATCTTACTTATATGGAAAGGGGACATTAACATCATCCCGGATTTTGTTGAGAGCTTAAACCACAACCAATGTAACCTCAAATTTACATACAACCATGACACCACTGAGATTGTTTTTCTGGACCTAAAGCTAAGCGGCATAGCAGGCCAGACTATATCCACCGAAACATACCGCAAACCCACAGCATCCAACAACATACTCCATGCCAAAAGCAATCATTCTAAGCAAACCATTCGGGCCATACCAGTGGGAGAGATGCACCGTGCGAAACGGAACTGTAGCTCACACGATCAGTTCCAATTAGAAGAAGATCAAATCAAATCCAGACTCTCAAAAAGAGGATATCCCCAGTGGTCACTAAAACGAGCGAGTGACATCATGTCAAAAAAACCTAGAACACAGCTACTTCAATATCATAATGAGACCACCACCAAGCAAACCACCAAAGGTCAGCCTACATTAATCCTCCAACAGAGCAACCAATTCTCCCAAATCAAAAACCTAGTAAACCAATACTTACCGATTCTTATGGAGGACGATAGTCTGCGTACCATCCTAGCGGGAGGAATTAGGGTGGTAGCTCGCAAAGCTCCATCTTTGGGCAGCGTTCTTTCTCCGTCTTTCTTCAGCTCTAAAGATAAAACGAAAACAACATGGTTAGAAACAAAAGGTTTTTACAAGTGTGGCCAACACCCCTGCAAAGTCTGTACTTATGCACACCCTACCAAAAATTTTTGCAACTCCACTCAAACAGATACATTTATCATCCAAAATTACATTAACTGTAACACAGAATCTGTTATTTACATAATTGAGTGTATAGATTGCCAATTGAAATACGTGGGCTGCACAAATAGAAAACTTAAAACTAGAATACTGGAACATCTCAGTTATGTCAGGAATCCGAATATTGTCAACATTTCTAATGCATCAAAACATTTCATACACAAACACAATAGGACAACCAGAACCTTTCGTTGCTACGCTATCGAAAAAATCCATTTGCCGAAAAGAGGAGGAGACATAATCAACAAAACCCACCTCAGAGAAGCCTTTTGGATATATAGATTAAAAACAAGATTTCCGGATGGCCTTAACTTAAGAAAGGAACTCATGTTCCAGTATTGAGAAACCAGGAAGTCCTCCAGTGCATAATCATCCCAGAGCACACAATACTAATAACTGCATCACAGTACTCTCAAAAAAATATATTCGATATTTTGTCCTAGCCAGAGGGTCTCCATCCACCCGTAATTTTAACAACCACCCCCCGTGGTGCATGCACTACATATGCTAAATGACATGCATTACTTCCCCATATTCCTGATTTTAGCCTTCACTTCACCCTTTTTTCCTTACCTATGCACTCACGATCCTACGATACAAACCAGTGATGACTGAACTATAGATACGCCAAATACCTCAAACTGGCTCTCCCCTATTATACCTACATTACAACACACTCTTCTACATATGGTTAATAATAACGTCTATAGCCCCGGCCTCGCCATGATCAACATATTACATAAAGCATCATTCAACCATAAGTTATGTCAATCATAAAGAAATTCATTTCTTACCCATTATGTTTGCCTGAATGGGATGACTTTTGTCCGAGCAGATGGCTCTTCGTGATTCGTCCTGCATCTTGCGTTCCATATGGTCACGAGATCTGGAACGCACATGTGACCACCAATCATGATCCATACCACAAAGCTCTTACCTACATTTTAGTATTGCATTAAACAAGACATCAAACTCAAATATTACCAATAACTGATAATGAGATGTTCTTGCTGCATACATAGTATTGTACATGATCAGTACTCACCAGACACGTGAACAGGCGCATCTAACATGTTTTCACTTCCGGATTGCGTTCCAAGTGACGTGTCAAGCCGTGGAACGCAATCAGGACCCAGCTGTTACCACCGGACATAGTATAAAAGGGCCAGGGCGCCAGTTTCAAATCACACTACAGCCAAGTCTAAGGACGTCGCTATCGTCCGAAACGCGTAGGCTTTACAGGATCATTCCTCCCATTACCCACACACCAGGACCATACTTTAATGGACTTTTTAATAGAATCTCATTAAACTTGGAAATTCCTTCCGTTTTACCTCTACCAAAGCGCTGGATCTAACTTCCTTTCTACCTCTTCTCCTGCTCTACGTTTGGCACCTCGTACTCTCCTGGTTTGACTCGGCTTGTTTACTACTCTTGTTGCTCTCGGTGTTGCCGTGGGCAACTGCCTCGTTTCCCTTTGTTCTGTGTTTCCTTGTCTGTTGTCTGTCGTGCACTTATTGAGTGTAGGGACCGTCGCCCAGTTGTAACCCGTCACCTAGGGCGGGTCGTTGCAAGTAGGCAGGGACTGAGTGGCGGGTAGATTAGGGCTCACTTGTCTGTTTCCCTATCCCTGTCATTACAGGACCATTTGCAATACAGACATGGGAAAACTACAACAATGTTCAGGCAAGGAGTGGAGGGCAGGGCCCTTTTTATAGTCCAGGGTGGTCTGGGAAATAATTAATTACATATGAGCACGCTGGCCCTTTAAGGCCGGGAACCAGTGCATGCCCCGTCGCGGCCATTGCAGGACATAGCGGATGCGCTGACGTCTCTGGGGAAGGATGCGTCGGCCACAGAGAGGAAGTCTGCAGGTAAAGGAAGGCTGCGGTCCGTGACCACGGCCATTATAATTGGTTGTCATACTGCTTGCTCTTTAACAGATATAACAAAACATAGCTAAATATAACTTCTTCTAGTTTGACATAATAGTACAATTTACTAATCCTTGGTTATATTAGGGGTTAAATGCTCCTTATCGCCAAAAATATTTTCAGACCTTAGTCAAATGCAGTTCACAAATGGCATTATCCAAGCAATATTTTCCCAACAAGAAGTTAATTCATTGAAAACTATGTAGGGAATTACTTAGGGCGTTCAGTTCCTAACTTTTGGAACATTGATTTGCAATAGCCGAAGGCAACAGAAACGCTAATTATAAACTTGATTACTTGCATTAACTATTCTTTCAAAATAGCAATGTTTAAATTTTACTGCAAATAATACCCAGAGGGCCAACTAAATCTTAAGTCTTATGGATGTTTGTCACAAGCCAGTTTTACAATGTGCAAAAATTGTGTTAACTGTGTTAAAATTAACAAGCAAAGATTCAGCCACCATCCAATTAGGTTGCCAGTGAAAAAAAAAAGGAAGCCATTCATGATTAAAGTGTACCTCAGGGTTGGGGCTCCAAAGGCTAATGGATAATATATTAGGGTATGTTCACACGCAGAGTCAAAAACGTCTCAAAATACGGAGCTCTTTTCAAGAGAAAACAGCTCCTGATTTTCAGACGTTTTTTGTGCCACTTGCGATTTTCGCGGCGTTTTTTACGGCCGTTTTTGGAGCTTTTTTCACTAGAGTCTATGGAAAACGGCTCCAAAAACTTCCCAAGAAGTGTCCTGCACTTGTTTTTCGCGGCCGTTTTTTACGCGTAAAAAAACGCTGTGAAAAGCGCTCCGGCGGAATAGAACGCCGTTTTCCCATTGAAATCAATGGGCAGATGTTTGGTCTGCTTCCGATTTTTCTGCCGTTTTTCGGGCATTTACGGCCCAAAAAACGGCCGAAAATAGGCCGTGTGAACATACCCTTAAGCAACTGCATTATACACGCACACAGACACACACATACATTTATATATATTCTGTAAGTTCACATAACGTTCTACCCCTATGTTTTGTGCATGTGCTAGGATTTCATTAGCCAGCTGTATGCCAAAAAGAGTGGTATAAGCTTTGCCTCAAATGTATTAAAAACTGTAGTCAACTACACTTTTAAGTACAACTGCATGCAAAAATAATAATAATACCGAGCGTTATACTTTTTAATGACAGTCAATATCAGACATATGCAACTATATAGGCATACTGCATGAAACATCTGGTGAACACAATCGGCAGAACAGTCTCGTAAAACATAATGACCCAATGTGATATAACCTAGCCAACAATCGTGAGTGGCTTAAAAAAACGTCTGAAAATCAGGAGCTGTTTTCCCTTGAAAACAGCTCCGTATTTTGAGACGTTTTTGAGTTTGCAAAATAAAAAAAATCATACTGAACCCCCATACCTATATAAAAAAAGACATATGGCACATTGTAAAAATGTTACTGAACACTTTATAACCGCAAGCAATTTTGTATCAAATTGTCATTATTCAGAAAAATGCATAAAAATTTATATTTGAATCTAAAAGTATGATCCAAGCAGAAAATTAGATGCACCACACATGCAAAAAATAAAAGTTCAATATATGCAAGGTTATTACATACCACTTAAGCAGGGGCTGTAACGTCTATGGCCACGGTCCGTTGTTCGGTCGTTAACCTCGACGGCCGTGGTCATGGACAACTTACCTCGTTGCAGCGTCGTCCTCCTGTCAGGCGTCTGCACTCACTTCCGGACTCAGAGTGCCTCCGGCGCGCCCGCGCGCCCCCGCGCGCCCCCGCGTGCATGTCCTTAAAGGGCCAGTGCGCGCATTTCTGCAGGAACTCTGCAATCTAGCCCAGGATGCCCTGGGCTATAAAAAGGGGCACTGTCTCCTTGCTCTTTGCCAGAGCGTTGTTCGTTACCCATTGTTTGTCATGCTTATGGTCTCCCAGTGTCTTCCAGTTTCCCAGTGTACCTTGCTCCTGTATCCCGTATCCTGTTTCCGTGCTACCTAGTGCTATTGCAGTGCTGTGCTATCTGCCGTGCTGTGCTACAGCCTACGCTTCATCTGCTACGCCTCACCTGACGACTTTCCTCCGCCTGGTCCTGGACGTGCCTGCCTCGCTACTGCCTACGATGGCCTCAGGTACCCTCGCTGAACTAATTGAACTCTATACCTACCTGTTTGGCCAGCTGCCATCCCACTACGCGGTACGGCCCAGTGGGTCCACACCCCGCATCGTGACAGTATGCTCTGGCCATGGACCCCGCTGGTCAATTCAAGGGCTTGGCACCCTCCCAAGCCATGCAGGCGGATCTGCTGGATCTCCGAGCTAGGCAGGATCAGCTCCTTGTGGCAGTGGACTCTATGGCGCAGCAGCTAGGGACGCTAGTTGCTTCTCTTCCTGCCTCTATGCAAGGACTTCAAGCCGACCCTCCTATTACTCCTCCTGGCAGTTCCTGTACGGATCTTCGGTTCTCGCTGCCATTGCCCTCTTGGTTCGATGGAGACGCCAGTGCTTGTCGGAGGTTTCTGAACCAATGCCACATTCATTTTACCCTGCACTCTCGAGCATTTCCGTCAGATGAAGCCAAGATCGCATTCATCATCTCCCTCCTGACTGGTAAGGCCCTGGCATGGGCTAATCCTATCTGGGAACGTCAGGGTTCCGAGACCCGAGATTTCCAGGAGTTTGTGCGAATATTCCGAACTGTTTTTGAGGAGCCTGGGCGAGTTTCATCGGCAGCCACTGCCATCTTCAACCTTCGCCAAGAGGACACCTCCGTGGGCGAGTATACGATCCAGTTCGGACTCTGGCAGGAGAGCTATCCTGGAACAATGAGGCCTTTGTGGCATCCTATTGGCATGGCCTGTCTTCCGAGATCAGGGATGAACTGGACGCTCGAGACCTGCCTTCTGCCTTGGACGACTTGATTCTGCTTGCCACTCGGGTAGACATAAGGCTGAGGGAAAGATCTCACGAGGTTCGTCAGGAGCGTCGGCACCCTAGACTGGCGCCCAACTTTCAGCAACCCCTCTTGCCTGCTTCTATTGCTTTGCCCGAGGTTCCGATGCAAGTAGACCGACTAAAATTATCGTTCCAGGAGAAACAGCGCAGGCGCACCTCTGGACATGTCGTGCGTCTGTGTCCTCACAAGCCAAAAAACCCCAGCGCCTAGGTTTGGTTGGAGAGACAACCCTGGGCGTCAACACATTGAATCATGAACTCTCTTCCAAACTATTCATTCCCGTAACCATCATTGCTGGCGGGAGGTCCCATCCGGTCTCCGCATATCTGGACTCCGGCTATGCAGCCAACTTCGTCTGCCAGGATCTTGTGGATCTTCTACAGTTGCCTACTATCCCGCTTGAAAGGCCGCTGATCGTTGCCTCGGTGGATGGACTGCCATTGCTGGACCCAGTTGTGTCCGTAACCAAGCCATTGAGACTCCAAGTGTGAGCCCTTCATGCTGAACTCATCTCCCTGTTCGTCCTGTCCAAGGCCGTCAACCCTGTGCTGCTGGGTTTGCCTTGGCTTCATCTGCACGCCCCCGTCCTGGATTGGAACTCTGGAGAGGTCCTCCAGTGGGGCTCGGAGTGTCTTGACCACTGTCTGGGCCATATCCAGTCACCACAACCTGCTCCTCTTCAGTCTAAGACAGGTTTGCCTCCCTGTTTCTCCATGTTCGGCGATGTCTTCAATAAAAAGGAGGCTGAGACATTGCCGCCACACCGGGCATATGACTGTCCGATCGACCTGGTTCCTGAATCGTCTCCTCCTCATGGTAGACTGTACCCTCTCTCCCTGCCCAGTCCATGTCGGCCTACATTAAGGAGAACCTGGAGAGGGGTTTCATTCGTAAGTCCTCATCCCCGGCCGGAGCGTGGTTCTTCTTTGTTAAAAAGAAAGATGGATCGTTACGACCTTGCATTGACTACCGAGGCCTAAACCAGATCACGGTGAAGAACAGGTACCCTCTACCTTTGATTTCTGAACTGTTTGATCGCATACGGGTGGGCGAAATTTTTTTCTAAACTGGACTTGCGGGGGGGCCTATAATCTGATTCGGATTCGTCGAGGTGACGAATGGAAGACGGCCTTTAATACTCGTGATGAGCACTACGAATACTTAGTTTGCCCTTCGGCCTGTGTAACGCCCCCTCAGTATTTCAAGATTTGTCAATGACATTTTTCGTGATCTCCTTTATGTTTGTGTTGTGAAGTATCTCGATGACATTTTGATGTTTTCCCCAGATCCAATAACTCATCAAAGTCATGTCCGCCAGGTGTTGCTCCGTCTAAGACAGAATCGCCTTTACGCCGAGTTGGAGAAGTGTGTTTTTGAGAAGAAGTCTCTATCCTTCCTTGGCTATATTATCTCAGATCAGGGCCTCAAGATGGACCCCCAAAAGATAAAGGCTGTCCTGGAGTGGCCACGCCCCGAAGGCTTAAGGGCCATATAACGCTTCCTAGGATTCGCCAACTTCTACCGACTCTTCATCCCCAACTTCTCATCTTTGACAGCTCGTATCTCCACCCTCACTAAGAAGGGTATGAATGCCAAGATGTGGACTCCGGAGGCTGAAGCCGCATTTGAATCCTTAAAGAAAGCCTTCACGTCTGCCTCCATTCTGCACCATCCGGATGTATCCCTACAGTTTTCGTAAGAGGTGGACGCTTCCTCGGAGGGTGCTGGTGCACTGTTGTTCCAGAAAAGATCGAAAGGCAAGGCTGTGGTATGTGGCTACTATTCCAAGCTGTTTTCTTCCGCAGAGCGCAACTACTCGATTGGGGACCGGGAGTTACTGGCCATCAAGCTGGCTCTGCAGGAGTGGAGACATCTACTGGAGGGCGCGGTTCATCCTATCCTGATCTTCACGGATCACAAGAATTTGACCTACCTACAGACGGCCCAGTGGTTGAATCCTCGTCATGCCAGGTGGTCATTGTTCTTTGCTCGGTTCCGGTTCGAACTCCACTACCGACCTGCCGACAAGAATGTGAGGGCCGATGCCTTGTCTAGATCATTTGAAACCAAAGACGCCATGGAATCTCCACAGAATATTATTGACCCATCCTGCATCTTCTCTGTGAATCCCCTGCAAGTTAGAGAAATTCCTCCGGGTAGGAATTTTGTACGTCTGGCTGACCGAGGAAGAATTCTTCACTGGGGTCACAGTTCTAAGCTGGCAGGTCACGCGGGTGCTCGTAAGACTCAAGATCTAATCACCCGTCAGTTCTGGTGGCCCACGCTAACCAAAGATGTTATGGACTTTGTCTCCTCTTGCACAGTATGTGCAGCAAATAAAGTTGCTCACTCCAGACCTGCTGGCCTGCTCCAACCACTGCCTGTGCGCGTTGCCCCGTAGCAACATGTCGCTATGGACTTTGCCACGGATCTTCCTTCTTCTGAGAGTTGCAGTGTGATCTGGGTGGTGGTGGATCGATTTTCCAAAATGGCTCACTTCATTCCCTTGACCTCCCTGTAAGCCTGCTACGCAATTGGCTGACCTCTTCATACAGCACATCTTCCGTCTGCACGGCTTGCCCCTGCATATTGTCTTGGACCGAGGGGTCCTGTTCACCTCAAAGTTTTGGAGAGCACTCTGCGGTCTACTCGGTGTAAAATTGGACTTCTCTTCGGCCAATCATCCCCAGTCCAATGGGCAAGTCGAGAGAGTTAACCAGATTATGAAGAACTATCTAGGTCACTTTGTTTCCAGGCGCCATGATGATTGGGTGCAGTTGCTCCCGTGGGCAGAGTTCTCCTATAACAACCACACCAGTGAGTCGACCACTTCCAGTCCATTCTTCATCGTCTACGGCCAACATCCTCGGATACCTCTTCCTGTTTCTACGATGTCCCAGGTGCCTGCAGCCGATTCAACCTTCAGGGACTTTCTACAGATATGGCAACAGACCCGATCTTCTATTCTGTTGGCGGTGGACCGCATGAAGAGAAAGGCAGATACAAGAAGACGGGTGCCTCCGCAGTTCCTTCCAGGGACTAAAGTCTGGCTGTCTTCTAGGAATATCCAGCTGAAGGTGCCGTCGTGCAAATTTGCTCCTAGGTTTCTTGGTCCCTTCGAAATCCTGCTACAGATCAACCTGGTATCCTACATGCTGCGGCTCCCTCCTACCCTCAGGATTCCTAACTCCTTCCACGTCTCCCTGCTTAAACCCGTGGTTCTGAACCACTACGCCAGGACTCCTAGCTCCACAGTGGCCCCTGGCGGCTCATCGGGGACTTTCGAAGTAAAGGAGATTCTGGCTACCAAGAAGGTGGGAGGAAGGACATTTTATTTAGTGGACTGGAGGGGGTTCGGTCCAGAAGAGAGGTCTTGGGAGCCAGAGGAGAACATCGATGCTCCTGTCCTCGTGAGGAAGTTTCTATCCCGCTCTGGTCCCAAGAAGAGGGGGCGTAAGAGGTTTGAACTGTAACGTCTATGGCCACGGTCCATCGTTCGGTCGTTAACCTCGACGGCCGTGGCCATGGACAACTTTCCTCGTTGCAGAGTCATCCTCCTGTCAGGCGTCGGCACTCACTTCCGGACTCAGAGTGTCTCCGGCGGGCGCGCGCCCGCGCGTGCATGGCCTTAAAGGGCCAGTGCGCGCATTTTTTCAGGAACTCTGCAATCTAGCCCAGGATGCCCTGGGCTATAAAAAGGGGCAATGTCTCCTTGCTCTTTGCCAGAGCGTTGTTCGTTACCCATTGTTTGTCGTGCTTATGGTCTCCCAATGTCTTCCAGTTTCCCAGTGTACCTTGCTCCTGTATCCCGTATCCTGTATCCTTTTTCTGTGCTACCTAGTGCTATTGCCGTGCTGTGCTATTTGCCGTGCTGTGCTACAGCCTACGCTTCATCTGCTACGCCTCACCTGACGACTTTCCTCCACCTGGTCCAGGACGTGCCTGCCTCGCTACTGCCTACGATTGTCTCAGGTACCCTCGCTGAACTAATTGAACTCTATACCTACCTGTTTGGCCAGCTTCCATCCCGCTACGCGGTACGGACCAGTGGGTCCACACCCCGCATCGCGACAGGGGCGGATTGGCCATGTAGTTTGCCGGGAATTTTTTCCCGGTGGGCTGGCTGCTCCACTGAGCAGGGGCCGCTCTCCCATACAGTATGTAGGCTCTGAACTGGTAAGTATAGCCGTGTATGTTCTGAGCAAGTAGGGGAACTGTTATGTGTGGGGTATTCTTTATAAATCGGTTTTGTGGGAGGGGGGACTTTACTGTAAGTGTTATATGTGGGGGAGGGGATTTTGTATAATCATTTTTGTGGGGAAGGGGGACTTGTCCGTAAATGCTATGTGTGTGTGTGTGTGTGTGTGTGGGGGGGGGGGGGGGGTTCTTTATAAATCGCTTTTGTGTGGGATGGGGGACTTGACTGTAAATATTATGCGTGGGGAAGGGGATTTTTTTATAAATAGTTTTTGTGGGGAAGGGGAGACGTGACTAAATATGTGTGGGGTGAGGGAATTCTGTATTTTTGTGCTGGAGGGAGGATTTTACTGTAAATGCTAAGTGTTGGGGAGGGGGACTTCTTAATACATTGTTTTTTGCGGGGATGGGGGTGAACGCTATGTGTGGTGGGACTTATTTAGCATCTAATCACAGGTTACGGTCATGTCGTATTTTTTTGCAGTGATTTTCACAAAACTGTGGCCAATGATATAGTTATAAAGCAATTGCCCAAAAACCGCTGGAAAAAATGTAATGTGCGGCGTAAGAAGAGACACTTATAGCTCATTTGTTTCGGGGTAAGGGGCTTTTCTGTAAATATTACTGTTTTACGCAGTTTTTAGCAAGAATAAATCTTGCTAAAAAGTCCCTGCGTCTTAAAATAGGCAGTCAAGGAACCTGGCTGCGCCGGGCCCCCTGACCGCTTCCATACTTAACCCCTTCCCGAACCATGATATGCTGGCACTTCATGGAGCAGGGAGGGGATGATGTTTGGAGCTCACACGCTGAGCCCGCTCCTTACACTGCAAGTGTCAGCTGTGTTTTTCAGCTGACCCGCTGCTCTAACGGCCAGGAACAGCAATCACGCTGTTCCTGCCCATTTAACTAGTTAAATGCTGCAGCATTTATAGGGGTTTTCCCATGAAGGACATTTATGACATCTCCACAGGATATGTCATAAATGTCAGATAGTTGCAGGTCCCACATCTGAGACCCGCACCTATCTCTAGAACGGGGCGCCCTAAACCCCTACTTCCTCGTTAGGTGGTCGGGAGTTACGGAAACAGCCAAGTGCTCGCTGAGCTACGCTCTTTCCGTAACTCCCATAGAAGTGAATGGGAGTTACGAAAACAGCATAGCACCGCAAGCTATGCTGTTTCTGAAACTTGGTAGCTATGAAAACAGCGTACATGATCGAGTTACAAAAACAGCGTAACTTGCTGAGCTATGCTGTTTCCGTAACTCCTATAGAACTGAATAGTAGTTACATAAACAGCGTACGCTGCTTCTGTAACTGCCATTCACTACTATGGGAGTTATGGAACTGCCAATCACTACTATGGGAGTTACGGAAACAGCATAGCTCTGCGATTTATGCTGTTTCTGTAACTCATCCATGTATTGCAGTGTCATCAACATATGTCTCCCAGGAACAAAACAGTGACAGGGCTAGGTCACCAGCAGTATGAATCTTGACCTCCCAGTATTGAAATAGAAACTCCACCATACATTTGAAACACATCGAAAAAAGGAGTCATATATTATCTTAATTTTTAAATGCCAACGGCATAGGAAATGTATAAGCTTTATAACACAGTACAAAATACAAATAGTTAAAATCGAGAACTCAAATCGGACAACTGTATATAAGTTGCACATAGGACAAAAAAGAATATAGGTGTCAAAAAAAGTTGGCTCTAAAAGACGGCTGAAAAGCAATATCTAAAGTAGCCATACAAATGACAGTAATATATGTCAAACAAGAAAAGTATGCAGAGTTACATCAGGCAGTAAGATCCAACATAGACAGAATATATACCGTGATAATGTCTGTGGAGGAAGAGGTAAGTTGTAACTTCGCTATATGGTATTCTTACACTCACATCTCTAAGTCTCAAGTGGGACTAAGTGGTCCCAGGCTGTAATATAAATTCGTAAACAACAAAGAGATGAGTGAGTAGAAAATTTAACTAACCCATATGGCTCAAAAAGTCCAGTAGCTCCAAGGTGAGGAGAAACGCGCGTTGGGGTTTCTCCTCACCTTGGAGCTACTGGACTTTTTGAGCGATATGGGTTAGTGTACTGTGTAATAAAGCTAATACATTTCCTATGCCGTTGGCATGTATTGCAGTGTATTGTACCACTGGTTCAAGTCCCCTAGGGGAGCTAATAAAATGTGTAAAAAAAGTTAGTGTAGAGTAAAGGTAGTGTAAAATAAAAATATTAAAAGTTTTAAAAAAAACATTTTTCCCCAAGCACAATGTAAACATTTTTAAAAAATAGTTTTTTGGGTCACCTTAGCGCTAAAAAAATTAAATAAAATGTGATAAAAAAATCATATGTGCAAAAAAATGGTGCCAATAAAAACTACAGCCCGTCCCACAAAAAATAAGCCCTCACACCGCTCAATCGATGAAAAAATATAAACAGTTATGGCTCTCAGAATGTGGTGAAAAAGAACAATATTTTTTAACAAATAGTTTTTTCTTTGTAAAAGTAGTAAAATATGATTTTTTTTTTCCTATTTTCTGTTGTCTAAAACCTGGGTCCGTCTTATAGTCAGGTGCGTCTTATAGTCCGAAAAATATGGTATTTGTGGAAGATTTTTCTTTCTAGTTTTTTTGTGGCGAAGGGAGGCATGACTATTTTGTTCCCTTAAGGTATATTTACATGTAGCGGTTGAGGTGCAGTTAAAAAAACCACACGGTTTTAACACGATTTGTTGTGGTTTTATGATGCAGTAATTGGCCACAGTTTTCATTGGTAAAACATATAAAAAAAAATTGGCAAGCATTTAACGTTTTTTTCAAATGCGGTTTTCAACCACACCTCAACTACTTTATTCACACGAACGTGTTTAACGTCCGTGATACGCACGTGAAAATCACGGACCTATGTTAGTCAATGGGGCCGTTCAGACAGTCCGTGATTTTCACGCAGCGTTTGTCCACTGCGTAAAACTCACGACATGTCCTATACTTAGCCATTTACGTGGGACGCGCATAATTCGCGCAACAACAGTCAAAGCATGCGTTTTGTGCACGCGGAAAAAGCTCACGTTCGTCTGAATCCGCACTTAATGCAAATGTATACTCCAATTCTGTTTGGTTTTTTTCCCACAGTGTCTAATGCGAAGGCACGATGGGGGACGTGTCCAGACCAGTTTCGTAGCGAGATCGTCTCTAAAGGCCGCAGCGGCGATGGTCAAGTAAAAAAAAGACCCTACATCTTCACCCAGCAACTCCAGTTCTTAAAAGCTGTGATGGACATTGGGCCGTAAGTATGCAATTATGCAAAATGTCACATGCTATTGTGTTTAATGTAAACGCATGGGGATATGGTATGTCCCACAGATACCTGTGTGACATTGCATAGCCCCATCCGTCACACCTTGCTATATTGGCAGGTGACACGTTATTCTTGTTATTGTGTTTACATGTAACGCATGGGGATATGCTATATCCCACAGATACCTGTGTGACATCGCATAGCCCCATCCGTCACACCTTGCTATATTGGCAGGTGACACGTTATTCTTGTTATTGTGTTTACATGTAACGCATGGGGATATGGTATGTCCCACAGATACCTGTGTGACATTGCATAGCTCTATACGTCGTTTTGGATATGTCCTTTACAACATCTTTAATAATATTTTAGCAATCTATATTGTACTGATTCAATCATTTTCTTTTTTACATAGAACTAGCGATAATCTACAAGAAGTGGAGGCATCAGACGTTCCTTTGGTGGAGTCTCCGTCCGGGACCCCTAATCCCGAGGGAAATACTCCTGTACAGGAGGAAAGTGCATCGCCCCCAGCACGACGTCGGAGGATAAGAAAACGACAGGAAGGGGAGAGACTGTCGTCTATCGACTCAGAAGTCCTGGCACACCTGCAGAGGAGATCACAGGACAGTTCAGAGGACGTGTTTGGTAAAATGGTAGCCCAACAATTGAAAAGTATGCCCTCTGAAAGGCACCTACGTTGCCAAACCACCATCCTTGCGGTCATGTAAACCTTCATGAACAATCCTGCTCCGATGGAACTCTGCAATGCAGTAGAGTTTCATCGGAACAGGCATGTCATGCATTATTCTGCTCTAAGCAGTCCACCCCCACCGCCACCATCTGCATCAAGTTATCGTGGTTATGTGCCCTCCTCTCAACCACAGTTCAGCCAGGATCGGCCAGCATGCTCTTCAAGCGGACAGTTTCCAGGAGGACCATATGGTTACCAGCAAGTGCAAGGGGCTGAACAGCAATGCGCTAACATGGCGGGGCCTTCAAATGAGGACTTTGTTCGTTTATAGTATTTTTATGTTTTAGGCTATGTTCACACGGAGTATTTTGGGGGAGGAATATCTGCCTCAAAGTTCCAAACGGAATTTTGAGGCAGATATTCCTCCCCCAAAATACTCCGTGTGAACAGCAATTATCGCGCCGTTTTTCGCCCGCGGCCATTGAGCACCGCGGGCATAAAACAGCGAGATATACGCTTTCTCCTGCCTCCCATTGAAGTCAATGGGAGGTCGGAGGCGGAAGCGCCCGAAGATAGGGCATGTCGCTTCTTTTTCCCGCGAGGCAGTTTTACTGCTCGCGGGAAAAAGACGCCGACGCCTCCCATTGAAATCAATGGGAGGCGTTCTCGGGCCGTTTCTGCCGAGTTTTGCGACGCAGTTTCCGCGTAAAAAAACTCGGCAAAAGACCCCGTGTGAACATAGCCTTACAGTTGTAATGTTGTTGTTTTGCAATTGCTGCTTATTTAAAAAAATGTAATGTTGTTGTTTTGCATTTGCTGCTTATTTTACTTAAAAAAAAATTTCAACTAAAATCTTTGTGTTGTGTTTTTTTCTATAGTTATTATGTATAAAACATTTTACATGTATGGTAACGAAGGTAGTATGTCGATTTTCACATGACACTTCATATTGATCATTATTTTTTTGTTTAATAATTGTGAACGTGGGTGATTTTTAACCAACAATCAAAAATAATATTGTCATTGTGTTTGCATTTATATTTATTGATAAAGTGAACATATAATTGGAATGAGGTATTGGTATGTATTTCTGCACATAATTCCTTTTACCATTAAGGACACGACCAGACGTGGTGGTGTTTTTCCGCTGCAAATGAATTCAACAGCTATTCCGCCACGTCTGGCCGTGCCCTAACTTACATAACGTACAATGGTATTGCGTCAGAAATACATAAGCTCGCAACCCACGTCAAGGGTCCTCATTGCCTTGCGAGTCCCTAACTAATAACTCCAACCAGGATAAGCTAACTAAAGTAAACAGTCCGGAACAAAAAATTATAACTTTAGAAATCAAAAATTTTTTTTACGTATCCGTAAATACGGGCACAGGTCTGTAAATACTGGTGGAATACTGGTGGAATACGTGTGACCAGGGACCCGTATATACGCCCGTATTTACGGGTGGACAAAATTACGGTCGTGTGCATGAGGCTGGTTATTTATTCTTTTGTGTTTTTTGACAGGTTCGGTTGTTGGACTACTTCAGATTGGAAGACTACTTCAAAGACAGCGTTTTTTTATTCTCAATAAAATGGTTAATGAGCGTTGTGTAGGTGTTTTTTATTTCAATAAAATATTTTTTTTATGTCTCTATGTTTTTTTAACTATATTACTACCGCCTTAGTAATGGCCGCTGGCTGATTGACAGCATCCATTACTAAGGAGGGGCTTAGTGTTAGCTGGTGAAAAGGCACCAACCCCCATTATTACCCCAGTATCCACCACCACCAGGGTATAGGGAAAAGTGGGGTACAATTCAGTACCCAACCATCTGTAGTGATGGTTGTGTAACGGGGCGGCCGCATGCTGGTATTATTAAGCTGAGAAAGCCCAAAAACCATGGCCTTTCCCTGGTAATGCTAGCCTGCTGCTACTATGTTGTATCTGGCTGGTTATGAAAAATGGGGTGGACCCCACGTAATTTTTAAAGAAAAAATAATAATTTATAATCTGAAGAAAAATGACATGGGGTCCCCCCATTTTTGATAACCAGCCAGATACAACATAGCAGCAGCAGGCTAGCATTACCAGGGTGGGAAGGGCCATGATTTTTGGGCTTTCCCAGCCTAATAATACCAGCCTGCGACTGCCCCAGTGCCCAGTCGTCGCTACAGATGGTAGGACACTGGATCGTACCTGGCTCTCCCAGGTACCTCTGGTGGCGGTGGATACTGGGGTAATATTGGGGGTTAGTGCCAGCCTTTTTACCGGCTAACACTAAGCCCCAGTCTTCGTAATGGACAATGTCGATCAGACTGCTGCCATTACTAAGGCAATAGCGATAAAGTTTAAAAAAAACAAACAGAAATTAAAAATATATATTTTATTGAAATAAAAAACAGACACAACCCTTGTTAACCATTTTATTGAGAACTAAAAAAACGCTGTAATCGAAGTAGTCCTCGAATCCGAAGTAGTTTTACAACCTAGCCTGTAAAAAAACACAAAACATAAATAATTAGCAACACATAAAAAAGCAAAGAAATTGTTATGCTTACTTTTCCTGTGTCCAGCGCTGGAGCTGCAATGTCAGTGAGCTATGCTGGTTCTATAATTTAAAGTGCCTAGGGCAGCATCAACTAATTACGGCCCAGCTTTCACCTACACTCTCCCCACTGGCCCCCCACTTAACCTATGCCTCCTATGCAACTCTGCTCCTCCTCCCACAGAGCCTCTGCCACCATCTGTGCCCCCACCACAAATAAAGGTTCAGTGTCCCCATGAGACCCCCCTGCCACGTTCTGTTCCCCATAGTACCCCTACCATTTGCTCCCCAGAATTTTACCGGACATTATAGTGCAGCATGCTGCACTATTTTGGTTGCTATTTTGGTCACAATTTTTTTCCCTGCAGTAGAAGCTTCTTTGGCGTCTCTCACACCGTGGTATATCAGTTTACTGTATGTAGAGGGAAAGCACCTAACGCCTATAAAAAATTGATCCATAGACCCCCATACACCCAACAATTTTTTTTTTTGCTGCAGGGAATAGCTTTAAGGGAATGTTCACACACACGTGGCAGAGTTTTTCCACTGCAAATGTTGGTGCAGATTTGGGGCAATTACGCAATGAATCTGCACCAAAATTTGCATATTTGACAGGTAATTCAGACGTTGCAGAAAAGACAGCGGACTTGCCACAGATTTCAGTTTTTGCATTGCAAAGGCTGAAATCCGCAGTGAAATTCCGCTTCTTCTCCGCAACAGACAGTGCATGCTGCGGAGAGAAAATTCTGCACCGCCGGCTATGGTCCGTCTGAACTAACTTGTCTCAAAATGTATTGAAACAAATGTAAAAAACGTCCGCTGAAGAATTCCACTGCGGACTGTCCGCTGCGGAATTCCACAGCAATTCCGCCACGTCTGGTCATGACCTAAAGGCTGCGCTATTCCATGCATATGTATGTTTTGTGTTTTTTTTTACATAGGCGCCTATGGAGGACGGATAGCAGAGACATCCATTTTCTAAACCGTTTACTGCATCTCCTGGGAGCTTTATCAGCACAAATATTATATTAATAGAAATACTGAGGTGTGAAAGCAGCCTAAGAGCGTCAAATGCAGATGTGAACACAGCCCAAAGCTGACAATAATAAAGCTGCATTATTACATCCATCACCAATGTGGCTACAGATAATGGTTTGCTGACTCCGCCTATTTGTGCTGGTCCCACCCACAACATGGGCCCACGTTTACATTTTTTTCCAGGGCCACTTTAAAGGGAATGTGTCGCTAGAAATATTTTTTATTTTTTTTCAGTTAAACAGTTAGTATTTAAGTGATTAAACATTGTTTTAATTTTTTTAATTTTTTTCACAAGTCAGGAAATATTATAAATTAGATTCTAATTTATAACATTTCCATGTGCTGGTCACTAGAGGGAGCAATTCCCAAAATTGCAGCATTGCAATATGGTAAAGAAACCTCATTGCTTTATGCTGCAAATTTGGTGTAGACACATACGCTCTAGTGAGCTCACACAATCCCCCCTCCCTTATCCTGGCTAGTGCCAGGAGAAGGAGGTGGTTGAATTTTCTAATCCTCCTACACTGTGCATTCGCTCAGAAAATGGCGGCACACAATGTAGGAGGATTAGATACAGTGGTAATCAGACAGTATAACACGAACATAATACACACATCACATACACAGACATTACTTACCTGCTCCTGCCGCCGCTGCTGTCTCCCATCCTACTCCTCGCGTCTTCGCTGCCTGGAACATATGTCCGGAAGCCGTGACCGGAAGTAGTCATCTTACTGTCCGGCCGCACCTTCCGGTCCACATGAAAATGGTGCCGGATGTCGCTCTGCCGAAGACCTTCCTTTTGGACTGCATGCGATGTTTCCCACACAGACGGCGTACACTATAGTGAATGGAACGGCTCCCGTTCGCATTCTCTATGGGGATGTATGTGCCATATTCCATCTCTGTGTGTGTCGATTCACAACACATACAGAGATCAAAAAAAAAAATGGCCCCCATAGAGAAGTTAAAGAAAGAAAAAAGTACAACACAAAAACACAAATAAATAAAATTTATTTTAATAACATACTAAAAGCAAATGGATATTTTTTTCGCAACACCTTCCCTTTAAGCTCCCAATCCACCCCTGCACTTATGCCTATGTCTACATGTACATATCTTAATAAAATAATCAGAGTTGAAGAGACCAAAAATCTGATTTTAAGCTAAAAAAGTAACAAACTATTAAATACAGGGATTACACACATTAAAAAGTGAATGCACCCCCAACCGCTACATATTTCCTGAATGCTGACAACCTGACGATTGCAGTTGTCTTAAGGCTTGCCCACACATAACTGATTTTCTGCAGAAAATTTCTGCAGAATTTTCGTTAAAACTAAGAGACATTCCGCTGCAGAAAAAACGCACCATTTGCTGTGGTTTTTACTGCAGAAAATGATGTGGATTTTGCAGCGTTTTTTTCAATGATGGGAGATGGTGACATCTCCTTTAAAAAACGCAGCAATTCAGTCAACTTTCCGCAGCAGGAATTGACATGCTAAATAAGCACCTCAGGTGAATTTCTGTTCGGAAATTGGATGCAGCGTGTGGATTTATTAAATCTCACCCACTTTGCTGCTACTGTATTCTGCTGCGTATTTTCCGACCGCAATTCCGGTCGGAACATACGCAGGAATTCCATTACATGTGGACAAGCCCTTAATGTGCTGTTGGCAGTCATATCCACCTTCACATAACTTTGTGACAAGCAGGATTTATTTTCGAAAAATAAAAAAGCATTAAAAACATAAATTTGCACCTAAAACTCACATACAAGCAGAGGTTTACCCGTAAAAATAATAGATCAAGGAGTGCAAAGTTCATAAATAGTATACCGCAAAAGTCTTCATCAACCAGAGCTTGTGCGCTCCAAAACGCTGAAACAGAAGCCATGCAATATTTGGCCATCATCCACAAATGTGTTAAAAATATATTGCACACAGCAAACAGCTACTATGCTACCAAAATCTACATTTTTAGAGAGCGCATAGCATACCTTGTATAAAAATATAACTTAATAATTTATACACAAAACCACCTTCACAAACAGTGATTATAAGCAAAAATTGGATGGAAATGTAACTTTGCGACTAAAAAGGGAGCTATCAGACTTTGAATAAGACTTAGCCCTTATTGACACGACAGGGTTTCCTGGCCGGGTGACGGCCGTTCATAAATCGGCCGTCACCCGGCTGCAGTATGAACAATAGACCCCTAATGGGGCTATTCACATGGCCAATGTTTTGACGGGCCGGGAAAAACCGGCCGTCAAAAAATGAGACATACCCTATTTTCGGCCGTTTAGCCGGCCGCCCGGCTCCCATAGAAGTCTATGGGGCCGGGTAATACATGGCCATCACTGGAATGTGTCCCGAGTGATGGCCGTGTCTACCGTCGCTTGCTCTCTAGTCCTCACAGCGCAGAGTGCATGTGAGGAGGAGGAGTGTATCCCATTCAGAAGAAGCGCTGTATGCTGGAGGTGTCAGGTCCGTATATCAGGGAAGCTCCTTTCTCCCTGTCATTTCACACCGAATAACCACCTCTGTAAATTGAAAGCTGAAGGCATGCCTGGAGAGAAGTACACCACACAAATGTCTGAGGTACAGCTTCCCTTTGTCAGCCAGGAGGAACTGAAAAACTTTTTATTCAGAACAAAGAAACACAGAAAGAGACACATGCCTCCTCCCAGAGATGTGGGAGTGCCCCAAGTTTCTCAGCTGTAACTTCAGACTCACTCTTCTTGCATTCCAGGGGGCGGTGTCTTCCATAGGTGTGTCCGACATGAACAAAGAACTTGTTATATATATCAGTATATTACACAAAGAACTGAAATGTATATACATATGTGTGAGGATAATATTTTTCAGACAATATACATAGTAATTATCCCTGACAGTGGTAACACTGTGGGGGTACTGCTGTAGCGACGTCCCTGCTCTGCTATGTGCAGGGGTACTGTGCGGCAGGCCTGGGGTGTACAGCAGGTGGAAGGGGGCGCTGCGCTGGCTCCCTTCCCAAATCACCCTGGCCCGGCGAATCAGCCTCCTTTCCGCCCTGGCGCTTCTTCAGGCATCGCTACAGCTATAGCAGTCATAGCGGCTGCTAGCGGCGACACCTACCATGGCCGATGGCACCGCTAGCAGCTGCAGCGGCTGCTACTGCTGTAGCTTCGTCCTTGCTCTATGTGCTAGCCCTACTTTAGCTCCCTGAAGGAGCGGAATCCCCGTGTGTTCGGGGATTCCGCTCCTGGACAGAGCGCTTGATGTCTCTGTCCATATCTGGGCAGTGACATCAGGGGAAACTCCTGAAGCGGAATCCCCGAACACTCTGTGACCGGGGACTCCACACCAGGCGAAGCCAGTAACGTTCAGTGTCCATAAATGGACACAGACGACAGGGGCTTTTCCTGAAGTGGAATAACCGGCTCCCCTTCAGGAGTTGCCCCTGATGTCACTGTCCAGATATGCCCGTCCCGGAACGGATGCAAAACTAATGCAAACCGGCCGGGAAAAACGGCCGATTTTATCGGCCGACACTCGGGCTCGGGCGGGACCCTGTCGTGTGAATAAGGCATAACACTAAGTGTAGGAAAGTTAAGAATTTCCAAAAAGACAGTGATGTTCTCAATATTCAAGTGAGGTGCAAATTTTTCATCTTTTATATTATATAAGGCCTTATTGTCAGAACTGAGCAACAATATCAGTAGGCTGAATTAGTTTTTGATTATTACGGGTATTTAGATAAGCAATACAGATGTAGCCAAGTTTATCTTGACTCTGATAACTTGCTGCAGCATTATATCACACAACAAAAGCCATGAAAAAGTCAAGTTAAAGTTTCTTGACACTGTGTATTTAATGAGTTAAAAGACAAGATAAAGATGGCTACATCTGTATGTTTCTTGGCTATTCTATATTTTGCTTACTGTGCAAGAAACTTTCCTGACTTATTATTATGAACAAAGAAATGTATTTTGTATCGTTGCAGGATACGTTTGTGATTGCGTAAGATGAGTTCTTGTAGGTTATTCCTAAAAAGAGTTTTGAGGACAGTGGAATTTACCACCGTGGGATGTTTCTTATCAGTAAATTCAAGAGACGTAATTTCCTCTCTTGAATATGGCCTCGGTTGATTATATATCAATATGCGCTCGTATCTGAGAAATAGTACCAGTAAATGGCGGGGAATACTATGCTTTTATTACTAGCGGATATTTGTCCGGTCCGTAGTAGAATAGGAGCCATAGGAGCTGAAAGGTCTAGGAGGCAAACTAGGTGGTATCTAGTCCATGTCATGATTTATGATGTGGTTGAGTATGGCTGTGGATACTGGCCCTTAAAGAAGCACTCCACTTTTTAATTTTATTGCACCCTCCATTTGCACATTGGTGTTGTAGTGGGGTGCTGTGTGCAGAAATACTTACCAATCCCCGCATCATGTCATTTTCGGGTCCGGCGCTGCCCTTATGATTCCTCTTGTAGATCACGTAGGCAGCGACGGACCAGAAAACTACATAATGCAGGGATCGGTAAATATTTTCGCACACAGCACCCCATTGAAACACCAATGTAATAATGGAGGCGGCAATAAAAGAAAAAAGTGGAGTACTTCTTTAACCTCTTCACGCGCTGCTCCACAACTGTACGTCCTGCAGAGGGTTTGCTTCCTGCATCAGGACGTACAGTTGCGGAGTAGTTCCCGGCGCACACTGTCCTAACGGACAGTGTCCGGGAACTGGGAGGTCAGCTGT
Organism: Rhinoderma darwinii; assembly: GCF_050947455.1. Lineage (NCBI taxonomy): Eukaryota > Metazoa > Chordata > Amphibia > Anura > Rhinodermatidae > Rhinoderma > Rhinoderma darwinii. Next base: position 492,954,647 of record NC_134687.1, read on the forward strand.
CCCCGACAGCTGACACTCCAGTCTTGCCGGTCAGCGGACAATCGCCGCTGATTTCGGCAATTAACCCCATAACTGCGGCGACAGATTGCGTTTGCCACATTTAAGGGGTTTGTGGGGGCTGCCAATGCTTGTCGTGGCAATCGGAGGCCAGACAATGACCTCCGGGTTGCCATGTACGGAAGCCCCGGAGGAGCAGCCTCCGGCCGGTCCTCCGAAACTTCCTGTCACGTCACAATGACAGTTGGAATACATTACACTACGTAGGTAGTGTAATGTACTCTAGCAGCGATCAAAGCTGCAAGTCTAAATGTCCCCTAGTGGGACAAGTGAAAAAAGTAAAAAAAAGTAATAACTTTTTTATAAAAAAAAGTGTAAAAATAAAAGCTATAAGTTACATAAACAAACACTGCTTTTTTTTCCTATAATAAGACTTTCATTATAGGAAAAAAATGAACACGTTAAAAAAAGTACACATATTTGGTATCGCCGCGTTCGTAACGACCCCAACTATAAAACTATAATGTTATTTTTTCCCGCACAATGAAGAGCCCCAAAAAAAACACTAAAAAACTAACAGAATCGCTATTTTTTGGTCACCACTCCTTGCAAAATAGAGAATAAAAAGTGATCAAAAAGTCGCATTTACCCGAAAATAGTACCAATAAAAACTACAACCCGTCCCGCAAAAAACATGCCCTTACACAGCTTTTTTGATTGAAAAATAAAAAAGTCATGGCTCTCAGAATATGGGGACAGAAAATTTATTATTTTATAAAAAAAGTGATTTTATTGTGCAAACGCTGCAAAACATAAAAAAAACTATATACATATGGTATCACCGTAATCGTACCAACCCGCAGAATAAAGTAAAACTGTCATTTATAGCACATGGTGAACGCCGCAAAAAAATTTACTAAAAAACATTGTCAGAATTGCTTGTTTATGGTCACCCAGCTTGCAAAAAAATGGAATAAAAAGTGATCAAAAAATCGCATGTACCCCAAAATGGTACCAATGAAAAGTACAGATTGTCCCGCAACAAATAAGCCTTTGCACGGCTCTGGTGGTGAAAAAATAAAAAAGTTCTGGCTCTCAGAATATGGCGATGCAAAATGTTCAGAGTGTTCCAAAATTGGATAAGATCGGGCGCCATTTATTAGTGTGACGCTGGCCTCATATCTATGAATTATTATTTATTTACCGCATTATTATACCCTCTTAGTATGCCCTGATGTACTCCGCACAGATTACATATGCCTCCACATTATAAACTGAAATACCAGCAAAACCCAAAACAGAACAACTTCCAAGCAAAATCTGCTCTCCAAAAGCAAAATGGCGTCCCTCCCTTCTGAGCCCTGCAGCGTGCCCAAACAGCAGTTTGCGCCCACATATAAGGCATCGCCAAACCCGGGAGAACCTGCTTAACGTTTTATGAGGTATTTGTCTTCAGTGGCACAAACTGGGCACAACATATTATGCACTAAAATCATCTACCATCTGCTGTGCATTAACCCCTTTGCGCACTATGACTTAATAGCACGTCATGGTGCGGGGGTTGATGAATGGAGCGGGCTCACGTGCTGAGCCCGCTCCATACGCTGCGGGTGTCCACTGTGTATTACAGCTGACACCCAGGACTAACAAACAGGAACAGCGATCATGCGGTTATAGAAGCCTGTAAAAATAACAATATACTGCAATACATTAGTATTGCAGTATATTGTACCAGCGATCCAATGATCGCTGGATCAAGTCCCCTAAGGGACTAATAAAATGTGTAGAAGAATTTTAGTTATTAGTAGTGAGAAAGAAAAAAGTTTAAAGTTAAAAAAAAACTTTTCCCATTTTTCTTCTAAAGTAATGTAAAAAATAAACCAAATTGGTATCGCTATGTCCGTAAAAGGCCAAACTCTTACAATATACCATTATTTAACTCGCACGGCGAACACCGTAAAAAACGTAAATAATTTAAACCGCCAAAATCGCAGTAGTTTTCTTTTTTACCGCATGGCGAAAGCTGTAAAAACGAAAACCCCAAAAAGTGGAATCAGATTTTTTTCCTATATTACTATATTTTCCTATTTTTTTCCGTTTCTCAGTACATTCTACAATTCCTCCCACAAGAAATAAGCCCTCACATAACTCGACTGACGGAAAAAGAAAAAAGTTATGCTTCTTGGAACGCGGGGAGTGAAAAACGAAAATAAGAAAGCAAAAAAATTGATCAGTCCTGAAAGGGTTAATTCATTTCTAATGAAAAAAAAAAACTTTTGACCACATGTGGGGTATTTCCGTACTCGGGAGAAATTGCATTACAAAAATTGGTTGGTTTTTTTCTCCTTTATCCCTTGTGAAAATGAGAAAATTCAACATTTTAGTGGAAAAAAATTGTGATATTCATTTTAACGGCCTAATTCTAATAAATTCTGCAAAAGACCCGTTGGGTCTAAATGCCAACTATACCCCTAGAAAAATTCCTTGATGGGTTTTTTCCAAAATGGGGTAACTTGGGGGGTTTCCACTGTTTTGGTCCCTCCAGGGCGCTGCAAACGCGGCATGGCACCGAAAAACAATCTAGCAAAATACGTGCTCCAAAATCCAAATGGCGCTCCTTCCCTTTTGAGCGCTGCCATGGGTCCAATCAGCAGTTAATTACCACATATGGGGTATTGCCGTAATCAGGAGAAAATGCTTTACAAATGTTGTGGTTCTTTTTTTCCTTTATTCCTTGTAAAAATTAAAAATTTCTATGCTTTTTCAGAAAAAAATGTCAATTCTCATTTTCACTGCCTAATTCCACTAAATTCTGCAAAAAACCTGTGTGGTCAAAATGCTAACTATACCCCTAGATAAATTCCTTGAGAGGTATAGTTCCAAAATGGGGTCACTTTTGGGGGGTTTCCCCTGTTTTGGTCCCTCCAGGGCGTTGCAAACACAACATGGCACCGAAAACCATTCCAGCAAAATCCGTGCTCCAAAATCCAAATGGCGCTCCTTCCCTTCTGAGCCCTGCTGTGAGTCCAATCAGCAGTTTATTACCACATATGGGATATTGCCATAATTGGGAGACATTGCTTTACAAATGTTGGGGTGCATTTTCTTAATTATTCCTTGTAAACATTAAAAATGTCTATGTTTTTTTCAGAAAAAATTTAGATTTTCATTTTTACAGACTAATTCTAATAAATTTAGCGAAAAACCTGTGTGGTCAAAATGCTAACTATACCCCTAGATAAATTCCTTGAGGGGTGTAGTTTCCAAAATGGGGTAACTTTTGGGGTGTTTCCAGTGCTTTGGCACCACAAGTCCTATTCAAACCTGACAAGGTGCCTAAAATAAAATTCTAAATAAAAGGAGGCCCAAAATCCACTGGGTGCTCCTTTGCTTCTGAGGCCTGTGTTTCAGTCCATTACCACGCTAGGGCCACATGTGGGATTTTTATAAAAACTGCAGAATCTGGGCAATAAATATTGAGTTGCATTTCTCTGGTAAAACCTTCTGTGTTACAATTTTTTTTTATTAGAAATGAATTTCGGCAAAAAAAAAAAAAAATTTGTAAATTTCATCTCTACTTTCTTTAATTTCTGTGAAATGCCTAAAGGGTTAAAACACTTTGTAAATGCTGATTCGAATACCTTGAGGGGTGCAGTTTTCAAAATGGGGTGACTTCTGGGGATTTTCTAATATATAAGGCCCTCAAAGCCACTTCAGAACTGAACTGGTCCCTGAAAAAATGGGCTTTTGAATTTTTTTTAAAATATGAGAAATTGCTGCTAAAGTTCTAAGCCTTGTAACGTCCTAGAAAAATGAAAGGACGTTCAAAAAATGATGCAAACATAAAGTAGACATATGGAAAATGTTAACTAGTAACTATTTTGTGTGGTATTACTATCTGTTTTACGAGCAGATAAGTTTACATTTAGAAAAATGCTAATTTTAGCAAATTTTTTCTAAATTTTGGTGTTTTTCAGAAATAAATACCAAAATTATTGACCAAATTTTTTCACTAACAGAAAGTACAACATGTCATGAGAAAACAGTCTCAGAATCGCTTGGATAGGTAAAAGCGCTCCAACGTTATTACCACAAAAAATGTAACACATGTCAGATTTGAAAGAATCGGCTGTGTCCTGGAGGCCAAAACAGGCTGGGTCCTTAAGGGGTTAAGGGTTGCGACTCACTTAGGATAGTAGCTAGTCTAGGTTATGTAAGCGGCTGAAATGTAGACGCTGCCACGTTCGGCTTGGTTTATAGAGATTCTATGGCTCGAGCCACTCTGCCTTGAGAGCTGGTTTATATCAGTTAGCTTATACGAATGTATTAGCTAGACTGGTTATTTCTACTATTAGGGTATGTTCACATGCACTGTTTTCAGATATAATTCGGGCGTTTTACGGTATGTGTAAAGGAGCAGTAGTCCTCACCGTTATGCACCCGCAAATTCAGGGAGTTGCGGTAATCGGCGACATCTTGGCATGGGCAGCAGGGAAGAAATGTATGAGCCACCGCGGCCCCATTTTGGCTCCCTTTCTCCAAGTCATCTTTACCGATTCTTGGGTAATAGAGGCACTTAGCATGCTAGGTTGGGGATCATTGGTGGCCCTGAATGAGATTGTGGCCTGCCGATATGTTGCCGTGGCAGCCGGGGAGCCTAACAAAGATTCCCAGGCCTGCCATTGCTGTATGGCTGTTAGGCCGTGCCAGAGGCAGTAATGCTTTGATATACTAAGTATACCAAAGCATTATATCAGCAATAAAATAAATGCTTTGTGAAGTTCCCTAGTGGGACTTAAAAATAAAATATAAAAACAAACAAAGTACAATAAAGTTTATTAAATAAAATGTTTTTATTTTGCAAAATTAAACATATATGGTATCTCTGCGATTGTAACAACCCATATAATAAAGTTAATACATTATTTGAACCGCACAGTAAAAGACGTAAAAAACGAAAAATCAATGAAAGTTAATGTTATGGCAGGAAGGAGGTGAAGGGAACAAGTGAGCCCTAATCTACCCACCGCCCTGTCCCTGCCTACTTGCAACGACCCGCCCTAGGCGACGGGGTACAACTTGGCGGCGGTCCCTACGCTGACTAAGTGCAAGGGGATACAAACAGCGAACAAGCAAGGGAAGGGGCAGTAGCCCACGGAACACCGTGAGGAAACGGAGTGGTGAACGAGCCAGTCAGGATCAGGATGTAGTGGAGTATACAAACGCAGAGCACGGAGCAGGAAGCAAGCCAGGGGCAGAGTGAAGCAGGATAAGCGGGAACTGAAGCAAGGCAGAAGCACGGCAGAAGCAGGCTGGAGCAAGGCAGCAGTGGGGCCAGGAATCTAAAATTCCCCCCACTTGCTCCAGTACAGCAGCTCTGTTCTCCATTACTCTGGTCCCAGAAGTTCCTGCAGCAGTCAAGTGCCGCTCATCGGTCACATGCTGCTGCAGTAAATTACTGTAACGTATATGGCCGCGTGTCAATTAGGGTTCGTGGACCCACTGGGCCGTACCGCCTTGGCGGTATGGCAGCTGGCCAACAGGGCGCAGGTCAGAGTCTATAATTTATATAGGGTACCTGTGGCAGCTCGGACAGTTGCAGCAGGTAGACGTCAGGCGTGGAGTAGCAGGACAGGCGTGGTATACAGCACAGCATGACTACAGCTCAGCACGGCAATAGATCAGGATAGCACAGGATACAGGTTACAGGACACAGGAACAGGGAACACTGGGAGCAGGAAACACTACGGGACCATTTGCAAGAGAAACTTAGGTCACAACAACAACGCTCGGGCAACGAAGCAAGGGGCTGGGTCCTTCTTATAATCCAGGGCACTCATGGGCTGATTACATATGAAAGTCCCTACGGGACCCGGCCGAGGTGAGTGGACGTGAGCGCTGGCCTCTCCTGAGGAGGAGACTGGGGCCAGCGCTCACAGACCCATGGCTGCGGCTGTCAGGAGGTCAGTGAACCTGACGGCCCGCAGCCACGGACATGACACCGCGGACCGTCGTTCAGACTTACCCTCTGACGGCCCCGCCATGGATGTCTGTGTTCTCGGCGGCATCTCCCTCCAGGGAGATGCCAGCACTCACTTCCGGGTTCTGAGACTGTTTCTCGTAAGGCACGCTTGCCCGCGCATGCATGGCCTTAAAGGGCCAGTACGCGTCCAGTTGTTAATAATCAGTAATTAGCCCAGAATGCTCTGCCCACTTGATCCTTACCTGAGCGTTGTTGTATACCTAAAGTTTGTCTTGCAAATGGTCTAGTAGTGTTTTCCAGTCCCCAGTGTTACACGTTCCTGCTGCCTGTACCTTGTATCCCATGCTACCGTGCCTCTGTGTCATCTACAGTGAAAGTCAAGTCATGTCTTCCGCTACATGTACTGTTCCATCTACAGTAAAAGTCAAGTCGTGTCACCGCTACTGTCTACATTGCCTCAGGTACCCTTTCTGGACTATAGACATTGTATTGTACCTAGTTGGCCGGCTGCTATCCCGCTATGCGGTACGGTCCAGTGGGTCCACACCACGCGCCGTGAAGGTACGCTCAGGCCATGGACCCCGCTGGTTAATTCAAGGGCCTGTCACCCTCCCAAGCCATGCGAGCACGACAGGATCAACTTCTTCTGGTAGTTGACTCCATAGCACAGCAGCTAGGGGCGCTGGCTGCTTCCTTCTCTGCTCCTATTCAAGCTCCTCCGATCGACCCTCCTGCTACACCTCCTGGCAGCTCTGGTTCGGATCCTCGGTTCTCGCTGCCATTGCCACCTCGGTTCCATGGAGACGCAAGTACGTGCAGGGGGTTTCTGAACCAATGCCATATCTACTTGACTCTGCACGCCTGAGCATTTCCTTCGGACGGAGCCAGGATCGCCTTCATTATTTCTCTACTTGCCAGCAAGGCCCTGGAGTGGGCGAATCCAATCTGGGAACGTCAGGGACCCGAGACTTCCAGGGGTTTGTGCGGTTATTCCATACCGTATTCGAGGAGCCTGGACGAGTCTCGTCCGCAGCCACTGCTATCTTTAACCTTCGCCAGGAGGACACCTCCATGGGCGAATACACCATACAGTTTCTGGACCCTGGCAGGAGAACTGTCCTGGAACAATGAGACATTGGTAGCATCTTTCTAGCATGGCCTGTCGCCCGAGATCAAGGACGAACTTGATGCTCGAGATCTACCAGCTGCCTTGGATGATCTGATTCTACTTGCTACTCGAGTGTACATAAGGCTCAGAGAGAGATCTCAAGAAGTTCTACAGGAGAGACAGCTTCCTAGACTGGTGCCCAACTTCCAGCAACCCCTCTTGCCTTCTTTTACTGCTCCACCCGAGGTTCCGATGCAGGTGCACCTCTGGACTCTGTTTATATTGCAGCCTCGCTGGCCATGTCGTGCGTCTGTGTCCCCAGAAGCCAAAATACCCAACGACTAGGATTGGTTGGTGAGACAACCCTGAGCGATACTGCATTTAATAGAGAACTCCTCCAAACTGTTCATTCCTGTGACCATCGTCGCTGGCGAGAGGTCCCATACTGTCTCTGCCTACCTGGACTCTGGCTCTGCAGTGAATTTCATCTGCCAAGACCTTGTGGATCTTCTTCAGTTGCCTACTGTTCTGCTGGAAAGGCCGTTGATCGTTGCCTCGGTACATGGACTGCATTTGCCTAACCCACTTTTGTCTGAGACCAAGTTGTTAAGTGGGAGTTCTTCACTCTGAACTCATGTCCCTGTTTGTCCTGCCCAAGGCCGTCAACCCCGTGTTGCTGGGTTTGCACGCCCCAGTCCTGGATTGCAACTCTGAAGAGGTTCTCCAGTGGGGCCCCAAGTGTCTTGACCACTGTCTGGTGCATGTCCATCCGCCTCAGTCTCCACTGCATCAGTCACTAGCAGGGTTGCCTCCTTGTTACTCTCTGTTCTCAGATGTCTTCAAAAAGAAGGAAACAAAGACATTGCCACCACATCGAGCATATGATTGCCCTATCGACTTGGTTCCTGATTCGTCCCCTCCTCGCCGTAGAGTATACCCTCTCTCCTTGCCTGAGACCCAGTCTATGTCAGCCTACATTAAGGGGAATCTGGAAAGGGGCTTCATGCGTAAATCCTCATCCCCGGCCGGAGCCAGGTTTTTCTTTGTCAAGAAGATGGATCCCTCCAACCCTGCATTGGCTACCGAGGCCTCAACCAGATCACGGTGAAGAACAGGTACCCATTGCCTTTTATTTCGGAACTGTTTGATCGCATACGGGAACAAATCTTTTTTCTAAACTAGACCTGCGCGGGGCTTACAATCTAATCTGGATTTGTCAGGGTGATGAGTGGAAGACTGCATTTAATACACGTGATGGACACTACGAATATCTGGTTATGCCCTTCGACCTGTGTAACGCCCACGCTGTGTTTCAAGAATTTGTTAATGACATTTTTCATGATCTCCTCTATGTCTGTGTTGTGGTGTATCTCGATGACATTTTGATTTTTTCCCCAGATCTTGTGACTCATCAGGGTCATGTCCGCCAGGTGTTGCTTCGATTAAGGGAGCATCATCTTTATGCCAAGCTGGAGAAGTGCATGTTTGAAAAGAAGTCTCTACCTTTCCTGGGCTATATCATCTTCGATCAGGGTCTCAAAATGGATCCTGAGAAGGTAAAGTCTGTACTGAAATGGCCACACCCCCAAGGCTTAAGGGCCATACAACGCTTCATGGGATTCGCCAACTTCTACCGGCTGTTCATTCCCAACTTTTCTTCATTAACAGCTCACATCTCCACCCTCACTAAAGAGTGCATGAATGCCAAGGTGTGGACTCCAGAAGCAGAAGTCCCATTTAAAACCTTAAAAAAGGCCTTCACGTGATACTCTATTCTTCATCACCCTGATGTGTCCCTACAGTTTACATTAGAGGTGGATGCTTCCTCTGTTGGTGCCAGTGCACTTTTGTTCCAGAGAGGTTCGAAAGGCATGACTGTGGTATGTGGCTACTATTCTAAACGGTTTTCTCCCGCAGAGCGCAACTACTCGATTGGGGATTGGGAGTTACTGGCCATCAAGCTGGCCCTGCAGGACTGGAGACACCTACTGGAAGGCGCAGCTCATCCTATCCTGGTCTTCACAGACGACAAGAACCTCACCTATCTATAGACGGCTCAACGGCTGAATCCCCGTCAAGCCAGGTGGTCGTTGTTCTTTGCTCGGTTCCGGTTCGAACTCCACTACCGAACTGCCGACAAGAATGTGAGGGCCGATGCCTTGTCTAGGTCGTTTGAAACAGAGGACACGGTGGAGTCCCCACAGAATATTATTGATCCTTCCTGCATCTTCTCTGTTAACCCTCTGCAAGTTAGGGACATTCCTCCGGGAAGGACTTTTGTACTTCTGGCAGACAGAGGAAGAATCCTTCACTGGGGTCACAGTTCCAAGCTGGCAGGTCACGCGGGTGCCCGCAAGACCCAAAACCGAATTGCCCGTCAGTTTTTTGTGACCCACGCTGCCCAAAGACGTCATGGACTTTGTCTCCTCCTGTACGGTATGCGCAGCAAACATAGTTGCCCACTCCAGACCAGCCGGTCTGCTCCAACTACTGCCTGTGCCCGATGCCCCCTGGCAGCATGTTGCTATGGACTTTGTCACAGATCTGCCTCTCTCTGCGGGATGCAGTGTGATCTGGGTGGTGGTGGATCGATTTTCTAAAATGGCTCATTTTGTTCCCCTGACTGGCCTGCCTTCTGCTGCTCAACTGGCCGACCTCTTCGTTCAACACATCTTCTGTCTGCACGGCTTGCCTCTGCATATTGTCTCGGATCGAAGGGTCCAGTTCACCTCGAAGTTCTGGAGAGCACTCTGCGGCCTCCTCGGTGCAAAGTTGGACTTCTCCTCTGCGTATCATCCTCAGTCCAATGGACAAGTCGAAAGGGTTAACCAGATTATGGAGAACTATCTGCGGCATTTTGTCTCCAGATGGCATGATGACTGGGTGCAGCTGCTCCCATGGGCTGAGTTCCCCTATAATAACCATACTAGTGAGTCCACCACCTCCAGTCCGTTCTTCATCGTCTACGGCCAACATCCTCGTATAGCGCTTCCTGTCTCTACTACGTCCCAGGGGCCTGTAGCTGACTCTACCTTCAGGGACTTTTTACAGACATGGCAACAGACACGATCTTCTATTTTGCTGGTGGTGGACTGCATGAAGAGAAAGGCAGACACTAGAAGACGAGGACCTCCCCAGTGTCTTCCAGGTACGAAGGTCTGGCTGTCTTCCAGGAATATCCGGCTGAGGGTGCCGTCTTGCAAGTTTGCTCCCAGGTTCCTTTGTCCCTTCGAGATTCTGCTACAAATCAATCCTGTGTCTTACAAGCTTCGGCTGCCTTCTATCCTCAAGATCCCTAACTCCTTCCATGTCTCCTTGCTGAAGCCCGTGGTACTGAACCGCTACTCCAGGACTCCTAGTTCCGCAGTGGCTCTTGGAGTTTCAGCAGGGACTTTCGAAGTGAGGGAGATCCTAGCCACCAAGATAGTGGGAGGGAGGACGTTTTATTTGGTGGATTGGAGGGGATTTGGTCCAGAGCAGAGGTCTTGAGAGCCAGAGGAGAACATCGATGCCCCTGTCCTTGTGAAGAGATTTATCTCCCACTCTGGTCCCAAGAAGAGGGGGCATAAGAAGGGGATACTGTAACGTCTATTGTTCCGTACCGTTGTTCAGACTAACCCTCTGACGGCCCCAGCCATGGACGTCTGTGTTCTCGGCGGCATCTCTCTCCAGGGAGACGCCGGCACTCACTTTCGGGTTCTGAGACTGTTTCCCGCAGGGCGAGCACGCCCGCGCGTGCATGGCCTTAAAGGGCCAGTACGCGTCCAGTTGTTAATAATCAGTAATTAGCCCAGAATGCTGCTGGACTATAAAAAGGGCTCTGCCCACTTGAACCTTGCCTGAGCGTTATACACAGAAAAAAAGAAGAAAGACGCACCTCCAGCTCACCTTTGTTCGCAGATGTAGTTTAAGGAATGATCATGCACGGATCCTTGTGTCGGCACACAGTAGACGAGACCAGAAAAAATAGGGTTTGAATCCAGCACGGACAATTCGATAAAATGGAAGAAATAATTCCAAGTTTAATGGGCCAGTATGTTTGGCAAGTTAAAATCAGGAATAAAGAGCACAGCGTGACATCAAAGCACAACAAAGAATGACATACTGAACCGGAAGTGTTTCAATTCAATTTGACAGTCAAGGAACACGACTGCTACGTAGGCAAACATTTCCACATTAATGCATAAATACATAAACTCCTAATGCGCCCGTACTACATCCGATTTCCCCTCATTGCACACTGTAAATTATGTAAATTATGTACCCATATCTGTCAAATATGTCTATATAATGAAAATGTAACGAAAGGAACACAAGTAGTCTCCAAGTAGTGCCAACGATGAACACTTGTGCACTTGAGTATATAAGGCAGTCATCCAACATAGTCAGTTAGCTTCAGCCATGATTAAGGACGCTCGCAGCGTCTGAAACGCGTAGGCTATCTATTTACCACTACCACTTTTTTCCCCACACTATCAGGATGTCACGCTGTGCTCTTTATTCCTGATTTTAACTTGCCAAACATACTGGCCCATTAAACTTGGAATTATTTCTTCCATTTTATCGAATTGTCCGTGCTGGATTCAAACCCTATTTTTTCTGGTCTCGTCTACTGTGTGCCGACACAAGGATCCGTGCATGATCATTCCTTAAACTACATCTGCGAACAAAGGTGAGCTGGAGGTGCGTCTTTCTTCTTTTTTTCTGTGTATATTACAATATCGGCTTGAACCTCACGTGCCCACCGCCTTCTATGTATATTTAAAGAAATCTCAGAGCCTTAGATTTGCTCATTCAAGAATACTGAATAACGCACTGAAAAAAACGCTTTGGAACACAGTGTGAATTAGTGTCATAAGGAAATTGAATTTTTGTGGATAGTGCTGAACATAGACTGTATATTAAAACAAACGTGATAAACTGTATCCTGCTACATCCAAACAAAGCAGGGACAAACTATTTTCTGCTATACTCAAAATGAACCCAGTGGCGAAAAGTTATCTTGTTGTACCTTTGTTTTTATTCTGTGCATGAATAAGTACCTTAGACATTGAAAGAACTTCTATTGCTTCACTATCCAAGGAAACACAATCCATGATACATTGATACTGGGAATATATATATTTTTTCATGATGACTAGCAATCCACAATTATCCAGGGCGCAGATGGCGGCCAAAGTGTTTGGCAACCAGGAAAATATAACCATACAGAACCAGGATGTTGAAAATTTATTTCGTGACATGGAAAAACACATGATCCAACAAGCCAAAGTATGGTGGGATTTGACCACGCTAAAAACGTATATAGAAAAAGATATGATCCCGAGAGGTCTTAGAATTAAAAAATTACCCACATTCAGTTACTCAGACACGTTCATCAAGGAATGGGACCAGATTCTAACAGAATGTTCCATCAAACTAATGAAAATTATAACTAAAGAAGAAGAAGTCAAACTGACAGAACTAGAAGTCACAATAACAGAAATAAGAACAAAAATAGATGACCTTCCCAGCTCACCCGAAGTTGTACTCCTGGATACCAGAACGTCAACGTACATAGATAAACTTGATCGGTCTCTAGCAGAATCCAAGAAAACCAAATTCCTAAGAGATACGAGGGATTACCAAAACAGCCAAGTGTACAATTGGAATAGAAGAGACCAAAACCGAATGAGACCTAAACCAATCCTGAAAAAACAAAGCTATCAAAGACAAAACAGATATAGAGCCACATCGAATAGAGTGAGTTTCAGTTCCACTGAGCCGGAATCTACAGAGGGATTTTCGGAAGATGAGAATTTTGGAGCTCGTCCCAAGTACCCACAGAGATCTGATACTAACCAGTATATGCTATCAAAAAACGAGGAAGGAGGGGCGGCAGGAAACATAGGAAGGCTGGAAACAAACCAGAGTCGTCACCTCCGATCACGGAAATACCAACTATAATTCCGAACGTGGTCAACCTATCATCAACCGTACTCACGCCAGCACAGAACGAGGTTCTATCTTTGGGTCTGAATTTTGCACCAACTAATAAATTTGACATCTTTCATACAATCCTTGACATTAACAAATTTATAAGGAATCTTACTGTGAAACGTCATTTCCTTATGTCTGACTCTCAAGATACAAACATGGAGATTTTGTCAGACTCCACACCCAATAATAATGGAAATTCACTAGAGAACCATATCTCCACATTACCCTTTTCAACTACTGAACAAAGAAATCGAGGTGCAGACATGGAGGCTCCTATACATACTCCAATGGAAAATACAGATACATCTATATCACTGTCAAGTAACATTGACCAGTCTATATTGGCTCTTTCATTTCAGGAACTACAAACCATTTCGTGTTTGGATAGTCTCAGGAGAGATAACATCAACCAGGAGAATAAAACTATCAATCAATTATCTAATTTTTCTACAACCAACGTCCGCTTCTATCCAATTAAATCAAGGACTGACTCCATGGACACCTTCCAAAATCTATTAGAAAAAGAACTTCAGGCTTTATGGAATAAAACCAACCAGTCCACGCATAAATCAAACCTGTCCAAAAGACTTAAAGACGCAAAAAAATCTCTTGAAAATAACAAAGAGATCGTTATAAAAATGGCGGATAAAGGCGGAGGAGTAGCTGTTATGGACAAATCTGAATACAAAGCATCTATACTAAATCTCCTATCAGATAGCCAAACTTACAGAAAGCTGGAAAATAATCCCATTGAGACTATCCAAAAGAAAATGAAACAGCTCCTCAATGAAGGCTTGGATAATGGGCATATTAGCCAAAAACAGCTAAATTATATGTACATAGAACAGCCTATTACACTTATATTCCATGCCCTTCCTAAGATTCATAAATTAACAAAACCCCCGCCCATGCGTCCTATTGTGTCTGGGATTGGTTCCATCTTGGAAAGGCTATCGGAATGGCTGGACACACTACTGCAGCCACTAGTCCAACAAACTCCAGCGTTCATAAGAGACACACGGGACGTGCTACGTTCATTTCAATACAAAGTTTGGAAAAATGAATATTCATGGCTCACATGTGATGTAATATTGCTCTATACCTCGATACCCCACCAAACTGCACACATTGCCTTAGAATATTATCTAGCCACCAATAGTGCATACACGAGAAAGTTTCAAATATACATCCTTGAGGTCTTAACTTTCCTCATGACTCATAATTATTTCTTATTCAACGGTGTATTTTACCTACAACTGAAGGGGGTCTCCATGGGAGCCAAATTCTCCCCCTCTATAGCCAACTTAGTTATGGCTTGGTGGGAGGAACATAATATCTTTTCAATCAACAACCCATTTGGACACCATATCGAATGGTATAAGAGATACATCGATGACCTGCTTATCATTTGGAAGGGAGATGCTCAATCAATTCTTAAATTCGTGGAACATATAAATGACAATTCGCACAATCTCAGATTTACTTATAGCCACAACAAATCCGATATCATCTTTTTAGATTTGGAACTAAAAGGTATAGAAGGAAAAATAATCGAATCAAATACTCACCGTAAACCCACCTCGGCAAACACTATCTTACATGCAGAGAGTAATCATGCTAAAAAAACCATCATGAACATTCCGATAGGGGAAATGTACCGGGCAAGAAGAAATTGCAGTTCCAACGAACAATTCAATATAGAACAGAAACAAATATGCTCGAGGTTACAAAAACGAGGCTATCCGAGTTGGTCTCTAAATAGAGCCACCAACATTACTACAAAAATAGCCAGAAAAGATCTCCTGAATTATGACAAAGATAGTATGAATAGGAATGAACCTGAACATCAAATACCCACATTAATATTACAGCAAAGTAACCAATTTCCTGAAATTAAAAGGATAATAAACAGATACTTACCGGTGTTATTCGAAGATGATAGTCTACGGTCCATCCTTCAAGAAGGGGTCAGAATTGTTGCTCGCAAGGCTCCATCTCTTGGTAGCTCACTCTCTCCCTCATTATTTTCATCTAATAACTCCAAATCTACATGGCTAGAAAGTAAGGGTTTCTTTAAATGCGGGCAACACCCATGCAAAACGTGCACATATGCATATCCCAGCAGAAACTTCTCTAATACTGATAACACAGCGACATTCGCAGTACAAAACTACATTAATTGCAACTCGAATGCAGTTATTTACATCATAGAGTGTACGGAATGCAAACTAAAGTATGTAGGCTGCACTAGTAGAAAATTGAAAACTAGAATACTGGAACACCTAAGTTATATCCGCAATGCCAATATCGTAAATGTGTCAAATGCTGCAAAGCATTTCATTTACCAACATAATAGGACAACTAACTTTTTCCAATGTCAAGCGATAGAAAAAGTCCACCTACCCAAAAGAGGGGGGGACTTACAATACAAAATCTATCAACGTGAAGCCCACTGGATTTTTAAATTGAATACACGGTTCCCCAATGGCCTTAACATAAGACATGATCTAAATTTTCATTATTGAAACACATGATGTGTTTTGAATATTTTTATTCAAACACATACAATTGTAACGTGCTAGTCTTATAACATCAATACTATGAAATAATATCATTACTACTAAAATACAAACAATTGCTCTATGGTAAAATCCTGTATCACTTATAATAAGATGGTAAAACATCAAGACATTCCAAGTTCATGATATAGGGCCATTTTTTGAGTACATGCTCTGTCATCCAAAAAATAATAATAAAAAATAATAAAAAATACTAAACCCCCAAAAAAAACATACCTCCTTGAGTCACTAAAGTAATAATTACCTGGTGGCTACGAGCTATCCCTAAGCAATAAACCAGCTATAACTAAGTGAACCTTACTGAGCATCTACATAATAGTAAATCATCTTCTTTCTTTGTCAAGGTGTGCACATGTTTTTAATGATGTTATGTGTATGTCATATGTTTATTACACAGTAACATCTTTTAATCTACCTAAGTGAATATACGATTATCCATTTAATTTCCGTCATTTACACAACATTTTTTCGTTCTAATCCATTTCAATACTATAGAGTTGTTGTTTCAATTATACTTTCCTATCTGTCCAACTATATATAGCAGCTGACTATTTAAATAACATGGTGAGTGTTTTTCTTTTTAGACCTCATCTACTCAGAATAACGCAATGCTCGACTTATGTTTCCCTTGCTACCAAGTTCCCATCTAAATATATAAATATGACAATTGAATAAATGCCCCTAAGAACAGATTGGGTACTCGATCTTTCACAATCCTATAATCAAATTAATTGCCTTGACACAAATCTAATACAATTGACTATATATATACAGTGTGCACTGAATAAATAAGCCTTATACTCACGATCGGACTGTACTATTTGCTTTCGGCTTCCAACGTCGGGAAAGACACTTCCGGTTGTGCGGCTCATCGTTACCATACCCTATGGAACGCAAGCACAACAAAGAATGACATACTGAACCGGAAGTGTTTCAATTCAATTTGACAGTCAAGGAACACGACTGCTACGTAGGCAAACATTTCCACATTAATGCATAAATACATAAACTCCTAATGCGCCCGTACTACATCCGATTTCCCCTCATTGCACACTGTAAATTATGTAAATTATGTACCCATATCTGTCAAATATGTCTATATAATGAAAATGTAACGAAAGGAACACAAGTAGTCTCCAAGTAGTGCCAACGATGAACACTTGTGCACTTGAGTATATAAGGCAGTCATCCAACATAGTCAGTTAGCTTCAGCCATGATTAAGGACGCTCGCAGCGTCTGAAACGCGTAGGCTATCTATTTACCACTACCACTTTTTTCCCCACACTATCAGGATGTCACGCTGTGCTCTTTATTCCTGATTTTAACTTGCCAAACATACTGGCCCATTAAACTTGGAATTATTTCTTCCATTTTATCGAATTGTCCGTGCTGGATTCAAACCCTATTTTTTCTGGTCTTGCCTGAGCGTTGTTGTATACCTAAAGTTTGTCTTGCAAATGTTCTCCTAGTGTTTTCCAGTTCCCAGTGTTACCCATTCCTGCTGCCTGTACCCTGTCTCCCGTGCTACCGTGCCTCTGTGCCATCTACAGTGAAAGTCAAGTTGTGTCTTCCGCTGCATCTACTGTGCAATCTACAGTAAAAGTCATGTCATGTCACCGCTACTGTCTACATTGCCTCAGGTACCCTTTCTGGACTATAGACATTGTATTGTACCTAGTTGGCCAGCTGCTATCCCGCTATGCGGTACGGCCCAGTGGGTCCACACCCCACGACGTGACAATTACTGACCTCAGTGGTAACGTATCGTTCATGGCAGCATCTTCGCTGAGGCCAGTGATTGGCTGCAATGGCATGTGGAGCTTACGGGCATGGAGCAACGGGGACCAGAGCCACTGCGCTGGAGTGAGAGGACATTTCAGAGGTAGATATCGGACAGTTTATTATTTTATACCATTACCTGCCTTAGCAAAAAAAAAAATTAACGTCGCGGATAACACCTTTAGGGCCAAAACAGGGCTGGTCTTTAAGGAATTAAAGGAGCTGCAAAAATGTATCCTTTGAAGAAAGGCTCGGCCTACACTAATGCACATCCTAAATCAATACCATTCAGCACAATAGTTTAAGACCTCTCTTATAGGGCAGTATTTAGGGGAGTATTTTCCATCAGTATTTGTAAGCCAAAACTAGGGGTTGGTCCAAAACACTCAAGACGTACAAATCTTTCCATTACGCTTTTTGTCTGTGTAGGTTCAACTCCTGGTTTTGGCTTCCAAATGCGGATGTTACATAGTGACAAAAATACTGCCATATGAAAGAGGCCTAACTCTGACTTAGGCTACTTTCGCACTGCATTATTTTGGTCAGTAATTTGCATCTGTATTAGGAAACCAAAACCAGAGTGGAACAAAACAGAGAAAAAGTATAATAGAAAGATTTGCACTCCTTGTTTTGGCTCATAAATACTGAAGTCAAATACTGACCAAAATACTGATGTGTGAAAGTGGCCTGAAGAAAGCATAGGAATATAAATTTAACCCGCATAAGACAAGCAATAGTAGAAAAATAAGGTAGAGAAGTATATAGTGATTTAGATGCAAAAAGGATTTGTCTCATTAACACATGCCAATAGAATGTAACAGGCGTTTAATGGAGGAGTTTTTTTCTCCAGTCAGCAATAAATAGGGTAAAACTAGGAAAAAAGAATATTAGAGCTGGCTCACAGCACTGCTTGGTCATTGTATATGCAGGAGTTTGTTCCAGTTCTGCACTCCAGCATTCTAATGCATTGCATCCATTATGCTGTATGGGAACAAGTAATTCTAAAATCAAGGCAAACTGCTGCTATTAAGTAGATTGCATGTAAAAAGCTCTTTGTGATACATTCGCGCTAATGTTGCATTTTATGTTGTTATAAAATGTTTTCTAGGCAGTAAAGAAATAAGTAGTGAGGTGAGAAAGAACATTTAGCTTTACCTGCTTGCTTCCCTTTACTGTTTATTATTATTATCGTATAACTGCAAAATCAGTTCTTCTGCTCATTCTTCTATTAGGTAAAGTGACTTTTTATATTCGGTTCGTTAAATCAATTAGTCTTTCATTGTTAAATATTATTAAAGAGCTTTTTCTATCCAGTATATCAACAAAATATGCCCAAAAAGTCTAATCGGTGGAGGTCTGTCCCCAGGACCCCACACAATTCTTGTGGGTGCTAGTTCACTGTTCCTGGTTGAGAAATGGCCGCTTATGTGCGGTCACTCTCCAATAGAGATATGTGAGATTACTTCTACAGGAATATTGGCCCATGTGGACAGGAAAGCTTCTCACGGTTGACGCTTAAATGTCCTTCTACCCAGTGGCGTAGCTAGCGGGGGCAGAGGGGGCAGTGGCCCTGGGCCCACTGAGATTGTGCGGCCCACTGAGATGGTGGAGCCCGCCGCTCACGCCATGACCGCCGCTCCTGCCGTTCCCGCCATGACCACGCCACAATACTCTTCAATCTAGCAGACATGCCACACGCTAGGCACGTCTGCTAGAGCACACCTCTGATGCTGCCCGCAAGAGAGGAGCAGAAGAGCAGAATAAATGGATGGATGGATACAGGGATGATAGGGTTTGTATACAGGGATAATGGCTGGTATATACAGGGATGATGGAGTTAATGCAGGGATGATGGCTGGACTACCCATAATCCCTGTATATAACCCCCATTATCCCTGTGTATAACAACCATCATCCCTGTATATAAACCCCATCATCCCTGTATATACCAACCAGGTATATACAGGAAGGATGACTGGTATACAAAGGGATAATGGCTGGTATACACAGGAATGATGGCTCATATATACAGGGATGATCGCTGGTAGGAATATACAGGAATGATGGTATTATATACAGGGGTGATGGCTTGTATATACAGGGATGATCGCTGGTATATACATTAAAAGGGTTGATGACTGGTATATACAGGGATGATGGGGTTATAAACAGGAATAATGGGGGTTATATACAGGGGTGATGGCTGGTATATACAGGAATGATGGGGGTTATATATTCTTTCATTTACTTTCAGAAAAGTCTTCAAAACTTTCCAATGCCAATTAAACTTTAGTAAGAATGGATAATATAGCAGAATGCACAGCACTCTTGCTCATTCAGAATGATGACCACTATAATTAGAATTATGCATTGGGGGGCCCACTGAGTTGGGGCCCACTCAGATATGTTTCGCGCCTCGTGTGCTAAGCCCCTATCAGCGCCTCTGCTTCTACCATAGGGTAAACAGCTGCCATGAAGGGTCATTCACAATGTTTAGTAAAGCCCTACTGTTAAAACGTCCATTCACAGGTATCAAAGGACCCAGGATGTGCGAAAAATAATTCACCATTACTACATGTTTAGTTCACGTGCACCAGCTTGAACTGTTGACATCTGACAGGAAGGGTTCATCAATTCATGCTGCTTGCACTAAATTCTGACCCTCCTATCTGAACAGTGCAACAGAAATCTGGATTCATCTGGCCATGTGATGGTTTCCCGTGCTCAGCTGGGAAGGAAGCCTTAGGCCACCATTACACAGGGTTGTGTTTCTGTGTTTTAAAACGCATGCACTGTAAAAAAATAAATGGCTGCAGTATTAAGAATTGTTAAGGTGTTTAAGGTACATGTATTTTTAGTCACTTCTTTTTTTAGGCTATGTTCACACGGATTATTTTGGGGGAGGAATATCTGCCTCAAAATTCCGTTTGGAACTTTGAGGCAGATATTCCTCTCCCTGCACGCCGATTTTCGCGGCAATTATCGCGCCGTTTTTCGCCCGCGGCCATTGAGCGCCGCGGGCATAAAACAGCGAGATATACGCTTTCTCCTGCCTCCCATTGAAGTCAATGGGAGGTCGGAGGCGGAAGCGCCCGAAGATAGGGCATGTCGCTTCTTTTTCCCGCGAGGCAGTTTTACTGCTCGCGGGAAAAAGACGCCGACGCCTCCCATTGAAATCAATGGGAGGCGTTCTCGGGCCGTTTCTGCCGAGTTTTGCGACGCGGCTTCCACGTCAAAAAACTCGGCAAAATACCCCGTGTGAACATAGCCTTACTTTGTTTCATGTTGTAGATGCATTTTTTTATTTGTATTTTTGAAGTTCCATTGAAGGCTTATGGTTAAAATGGCAGAGAAAAAACTTCATTCCTAGTGCATGCTGCCTTTTTATAAAAATGCCACTGAACTCAAAATTGCACAAAAAAAAACAAAAAGCTATGTAAGTTCCTCACATTTGCAAAAAATAACCTGCTACAAAAAATGCCATTGAAAACGTGTCAAAATGATGTCTGTGAAACCAGCTTTCAGCCACTTTCACACAATATTTTGTTCAGTATTTTGCCTCAGTATTTGTAAGCCAAAACCAGGAGATGAACATAAACACAGAAGAGATGCAAATCTTTTCAGCATACTTTCAGGTCCCTTTAGCATTGGTAGTTTTTGCTTACAAATGCTGATGCAAAATACTGATACTGAGTAAAATACTGCAGTGTAATAGGGACCTTATACTGTCCTTATGTTCATGTCATAATTCACCTTAAAGAGGCTCTGTCACCACATTATAAGTGCCCTATCTTGTACATAATGAGATCGGTGCCTTAATGTAGGTAACAGCAGTATTTTATATCTAGAAAAACGAACTATTTTCAGCAAGTTATGAGCGATTTTAGCTTTATGCTAATGACTTTCTTAATGCCCAACTGGGCGTGTTTTTACTTTTGACCAAGTGGGCATTGCGGTTAGAAGTGTATGTTGCTGACCAATCAGTGACCAATCAGCGTCATACACTTCTCTCCATTCATGTAATCAGCACATAGTGATCCTGCGTTGTTCACTATGTGCTGTCACATACACCCACATTAACGTTACTGAAGTGTCTTGACAGTGAATAGACATCACTTCCAGCCAGGACGGGATGTCTATTCACAATCCCGACACTTCGGTAACGTTTGTGCGGGACTTACAGCACAGCAAGCGTAATCTCGCGAGATCACGGTGTAAATGACAGCACAGCGTGATCTTAATGTGATGTGCTGTAAGTCCCACACAAATGTTACCGAATTGTCGGGATTGTGAATAGACATCCCGTCCTGGCTGGAAGTGATGTCTATTCACTGTCAAGACACTTCAGTAACGTTAATGTGGGTGTATGTGACAGCACAGAGTGAACAACGCAGGATTACTATGTGCTAATTACATAAATGGAGAGAAGTGTATGACGCTGATTGGTCACTGATTGGTCAGCGTCATACACTTCTCTCCACAATGCCCACTTGGTCAAAAGTAAAAACATGCCCAGTTGGGCATTAAGAAAATCCTTAGCATAAAGCGAAAATAGGTCATAACTCCGTCAAAAATTATCGTTTTTCTAAATAAAAAACACTGCTGTAATCTATATTACAGCGCCGATCTCATTATGTAAGAGATAGCGCACTTATAATGTGGTGACAGAGCCTCTTTAAGTCACGGGAATCACGCCTTCTAATATATAAGAAGCAATAGTCCATAAGCATATCTCAGCAACACAGTTGTCAGCAGAATTCAGCAAGCTGTTCATACATGGACATCTGGTCCTCTAAGTACACAAGATGACTGTGTCAAGAAAGGACTGCTAGGGTAGTGCAGTTGAGAGAAATGTACATAAAGGTTCTAGATCTTTCTAATAATACATCAAGGTCTCAATGTCAATGGGCTTTTTTCTAGCTGTTTTATGAAACATTCCTTTTCATGGTTAGAAAGATGTTAAATAGCCATTTGTGATTACACAAATTACAACTTCCAAATTTCCTTTATTGAGGTTTTTTATTTTAAAGACTATGTACACCTTTGAAATAGTTTTTTTAAAATTTATTTATTTTAATAAAAATGTCTATGAACGTGTTTGGTGCTACTTTCTAAATAATTTTTATTAAAAATAATTGTAACTTTTTGAGATACAGCTGCTTTGTATCCTGTATACAGAGCAGCTGTATCTAGCGGTGCTGAATCCTGTATTCGTCAGGTCAGCGGCACTGACAGGTTCAGTCAAAGCGGGTACGCAGGATTGAGCTGTTACCGATCACAGCTAAGTTCATAACTTAGATGTGAGCGATATTAGCTATACCTTCCGTGTCAGAGACACGCAGAATCTGATGTTAATGAACCTGTCAGTGCCACTCACCTGACGAACTCAGGTCTCAGTGCAAGATACAGCTGCTCTGTATACAGTATACAAAGTAGCTGTATCTCAAAAAGTTAAAATAATTGTAATTTTTAATAAAAAGTATTTAGAAAGTTGCACCAAACGCACTGATTTTTATTAAGAAAAACAACCACAAAACAAAACTATTTCAAAGGTGTACATAGTCTTTAACTCCTTAATGACTGCCCACCGTCTTTTGAAAGCAGGCTGTGCAGGTGCTTCGTATACAGCAACATATTTTCGTGTCGCTGTAAAAGAGGCTGATGAGCGCTCCTGTGAGCGCTCATCCTCTAAGCAGGAGCTGTAACTTACAGCTCCTGATCTTAGAGCAGCCTCCTGAACACAGCTGGGGTCGGAAAACATTCCAAACCCAGCTGTTTAACTCTTTGATCGCTGCGGTTCATGACAGCGTCATGATCAAAGGGAACTCCCCTCCTTGATCGCACCATTGAAAACTCGGTGATGTGATCAAAGGCCGGGGAATCCCTCTGCAGTCAGCCCTGGGGACCTACAAAGGACCCCAGGGCTGTCTGTTCCGTTTGCCTGCTGTTAGGGCACATTATGTGCTGCCCTAACAGCAGCCTGTGACACAGTGGAATGTATTAGCATACAAGAGTAAAGCAATACGTTATAAGTAAAATAAAAAGTTGAAAATAAAAGTAACAAAAAAGTAAATAAAAATGTCTCACATTGTTTTTATTTTGCATAAAATATATTTTCTTGCCCCTACATTACATAGAAACCAAAAACCTGCACATATTAGGTATCTACACAACCAAATAACCTTAATTAATTTAACAGGTTTTAATTTAAAGAATTTAAAAAATAACCAAGGTAAACGATGCAGAGAATCACTTTTTCTTATATTCACGCCTTAAAAATAAATTTTTTGCTACCCCCAAACTGCAGAAAAAAATCCAATTTCTCCCGCATAAAACAAGTCCCCATACAGCCACGTCAATGAAAAAATAAAAAAGTTATGGCTGCTGGAACGCAAAGGCAAAACCAGAAAAATTTAGCTGGTCATTAAGGGGTTAAGGTAGGAAACTACAGTTAGGTTCAGAATTATTTGGACAGTGGCACAATCTTCGTTATTTGGGCTCTGCATGCCACCACATTGGATTTGAAATGAAACAACTGAGATGCAATTGAAGTGTAGACGTTCAGGTTTAATTCAAGGGGTTTGAACAAAAATATCCTGTGAAACGTTTAGGAATTGCAACCATTTTCCTACACAGCCGCCTCATTTCAGGGGCTCAAAAGTAATTGGACAAATTAACATTACCATAAATAAAAAAACATTTTAACACTTTTTAGAGAATCCTTTGCAGGCAATGACTGGCTGAAGTCTGGAACCCATGGACATCACCAAACGCTGGGTTTCTTCCTTTGTAATGCTTTGCCAGGCCTTTACTGTAGCTGTCTTCAGTTGTTGCTTGTTTGTGGGTCTTTATGCCTTAAAGAGGCTCTGTCACCACATTATAAGTGCCCTATATTGTACATAATATGATCGGCGCTGTAATGTAGATTACAGCAGTGTTTTTTATTTAGAAAAACGATTGGGCGTGTTTTACTTTTTGACCAAGTGGGCGTTGTGGAGAGAAGTGTATGACGCTGACCAATCAGTGAAAAAGTAAAACACGCCCAGTTGTCCATTAGGAAACTCATTAGCGTAAAGCTAAAATAGGTCATAACTCCGTCAAAAATGCTCATTTTTCTAAATAAAAAACACTGCTGTAATCTACATTACAGCGCCAATCACATCATGTACAAGATAGGGCACTTATACTGTAATGTGGTGACAGAGCCACTTTAAGTTTTGTCTTAAGCAAGTGAAATGCATGCTTGATCGGGTTGAGATCTGTTGATTGACTTGGCCATTGCAGAATATTCCACTGCTTTGCCTTAAAAAACTCCTGGGTTGCTTTTGCAGTATGTTTTGGGTCATTGTCCATCTGTACTGTGAACCGACGTCTAATCAACCTTGCTGCATTTGGTTGAATTTGAGCAGAAAGTATATCCCTGAACACTTCAGAATTCATCCGGCTTCTTCTGTCTACAGTCACATCACCAATAAACACTAGTGACCCAGTGCCTTTGGCAGCCATGCATGCCCATGCCATCACACTGCCTCCACCATGTTTTACAGAGGATGTGGTGTGCTTTGGATCATGAGCCGTTCCAAGCCTTCTCCATAATTTCTTCCTCCCATCATTCTGGTACAGGTTGATCTTTGTTTCATGCTGTATGAGAACTGGGCTGGCTTCTTTAGATGTTGTTTGGCAAAGTCTTATCTAGCCTTTCTATTTTTGAGGCTGATTAATGGTTTGCACCTTGTGGTGAACCCTCTGTATTTGCTCTTATGAAGTCTTCTCTTTATGGTAGACTTAGATACTGATATACCTACTTCCAGGAGAGTGTTCTATACTTGGGTAGATTCTGTGAAGGGGTTTTTCTTCACCATGGAAAGGATTCTTCAATCATCCACCACTGTTATCTTCCATGGATGTCCAGGCCTTTTGGAGTTCACGAGATCACCAGTGCTTTTTTTTTTTTCAAGAATGTACTAAACTGGTGATTTGGCCACTCCTAACATATGTACTATCTCTCTGATGGATTTCTTCATTTTTTTCAGCCTAATGATGGTCTGTTTCACTTGCATTGAGAGCTCCTTTGACCTCATGTTGTGGGTTCACAGCAACAGCTTCCAAATGCAACTGTCACAGCTGGAATTACCTGTTAATTGATGATGGATTAACGAGGAAATAGCCCATGCAGCCCATTAAATAGCTTTTGAGATAAGTGTTCAATTACCTTTGGCAGCTACATATTAACCCCTTAAGGACGCAGCCTAGTTTGCGCCTTAAGGCTCAGAACCCATTTTTCATATCTGGATGAAGAAAAACGAGGGGAGGAGGACAACGGCGCTCCTCTAAGGTAATATTGTAAGGAACGGGGGACAATGTGAGCAAAAGGCGAGCTGATGTACTCACCTGGCAGTATTGTGCTAGGATAGGCACAACACTATTGCTGAGCATGGAAAAGAGAATACATGAAGATCGTTGTGGACGTCGGCTGCCACCCGCTGCTATTCCCTGAGAGAAAGTTCTGTTCTCTGGGAAAACGAACACAGGATGTGAAGGAGAAAAGATGCAGTATTCGGGACACGGCGCCGGACAGGTAGATATTAGAAACAAAGTATATTAAGGTAGGCTTCATTTGTAATAGAAACTGCGCATTTCAGGACCAGACAGGTCCTGAGGAAGGGACCTGTCCGGTCCTGAAATGCGTAGTATATATTACAAATAAAGCCTACCTTAATATACTTAGTTTCGAATATCTACCTGTGAGGCGCCATGTCCCGAATACTGCATCTTTTCTCCTTCACATCCTGCATTTTTCAAATCTGACATATTTCACTTTATGTGGTAATAACTTCAGAATGCTTAAACCTATCCAAGCGATTCTGAGATTGTTTTCTCGTGAGACATTGGGCTTTATGTTAGTGGTAAAATTTGGTCGATATATTCAGTGTTTATTTGTGAAAAATTGAATTTTTCTGAATTTAAATTTATCTGCTTGTAAAACAGATGGTTATACCACCTAAAGTAGTTACTAGTTCACATTTCCCATATGTCTACTTTAGATTGGCATAGTTTTTTGAACATTCTTTTATTTTTCTTGGACGTTACAAGGCTTAGAACATAAACAGCAATTTCTCATATTTTTAAGAAAATTTCAAAAGCCTTTTTTTTAAGGTACCTGTTCAGTTCTGAAGTGGCTTTGAGGGGCCTATGTATTAGAAACCCCCATAAAACACACCATTTTAAAAACTAGACCCCTCAAAGTATTCAAAACAGCATTTAGAAAGTTTTTTTTAAGCCTTTGGGAATTAAAGCAAAGTGGAGTTGAAATTTGTAAATTTCATTTTTCTTGCTGAATTTCAATTTTATTCCATTAACACAGAAAAACTACTAAATATGTATTGTCCAGATTCTGCAGTTTTTTAGAAATGTCCCACATGTGGCTCTAGTGTGCTACTGGACTAAAACACAAGCCCCAGAAGCAAAGAAGCACCTAGTGCATTTTGGGGCCTCTTTTTATTATTACAATATATTTTAGCCAGCATGCCAGGTTTGAAGAGGTGTTGAGGTGCCAAAACAGTAAGAATCCCCCAAAAGTGACCCCATTTTGGAAACTACAACCCCAAGGAATTCATTTATGGCTGTGGTTACCAATTTGACCCCACAGTTTTTACACAGCACGTATTTGAATTGGGCTGTGAAATAAAAAAATGACATTTTTTACAATAATATGTCATTTTTCATCAACATTTCTTATTTTCACAGGGAACAAAATACCCCATTTTGTTGCCCAATTTCTCCTGAGTGCAGCAATACCCCATTTGTGGTGACAAACTGCCGTTGGGCCCATGGGAGGCCTCAGAAAGGAAGGAGCGCTGTGTGTTCTTTGGAGTGCAGATTTTGCAGGATTGGTTTTCGGGTGCCATGTTGCATTTGCAGAGCCCCATAGGTAACAAAGAAATGGAAACCCACCAGAAATGACCCCATTTTGGAAACGACACCCCTCAAGGAATTAATTTATGGGTGTTGTGACCATTTAGACCCCATAGTTTTTTCACGGAACTTATTTGAATTGAGCTGGGAATTTTAAAAAAAACACATTTTTTTGCCAATAAGATGTAGTTTTGGCTCAAAATTTCTTATTTTCACAAGAAATAAAATACCCCATTTTGTTGCCCAATTTGTCCTAAGTGCGGCAATACCCCATTTGTGGCGATAAACTGCCATTTGGGACCATGGGAGGGCTCAGAAGGAAAGGACCACCATTTGGCCAACTGGGGATTTTCTGCAGAAGCCCCTTAGGTATCAGTACAGTTGAAACCCCCGAGAAGTAACCCTATTTTAAAAACTACACCCCTTAAGGCATTCATCTAGAGGTGTAGTGAGCATTTTGACCGGAAACATACACCCCTTAAACTCTAATGAGGGTTCTCCTGGGTATGGCAATACCCTCAATGTGGCTGTACACAGCTGCCTGGGCACGCAGCAGGGCTCAGAAGGGAAAGATGAAGTGGATAAGCTGTGCGGAGTGCATCACGGTAAGTTAAACTGGGGTAGATTAAAAATCAAGGGATCTATGATACATCTTAAAACACTCTTTCATACAGAGCCCTGATTTTTCAGGACACGTATATATACACATATATGATATATTGTGTCCTTCCTTATCCCACTCTTATAGCAGACGTTGCACCTCTTTTGAGTTTTTCCCTTTTTGCCAGTTTGGGGAACTTCTCCTGGAAAGTCTTGCCCTGGTACGATGTGTGTGGCAACGCTTCCAGAAGTACTGGGTGCCCCCCTTCTTGGTCCCTAAAGATTAGTGTAAAGGATCTGCCAGACACAGCTTCTGTGTCGATGCCCGTGGGTAATCAGTCTGCATCTGCTCCTAGGTCTGATAGAGTGACTCGATCTGCTACCACTCAGGCTAGTAGGCTGAGAAGTGGGAGAACCTATCACAGCCTGGCCAGACGGTTCTAGCTCCCGCCCTCGGTCTATGTATACCTTCATTTGTTTCTTGTCTTTGCCTGTGATTCTCTCTTGTTTCCTGGCTCTGCTGTTCCAGCTATTACTATTGACCTCAGCTTCATATTGACCCTGGCTTTACTGACTACGCTCCTGCTCTGCGTTTGGTACCTCGTACACTCCTGGTTTGACTCGGCTCGTTCACTACTCTTGTTGCTCACAGTGTTGCCGTGGGCAACTGCCCCTTTTCCCTTAGCTTCTGTGTTCCCTTGTCTGTTTTTCTGTCGGGCACATATTGAGCGTAGGGATCATCGCCCAGTTGTACGCCGTCGCCTAGGACGGGTCGTGCAAGTAGGCAGGGACTGAGTGGCGGGTAGATTAGGGCTCACCTGTCTGTCTCCCTACCCTGTCATTACATAATCACAGGCCCATGTACCTTTACTACCCTGGTTCCTACTACTATGGACCCCCTTGAGACCCTGGCTCAGCAAATGCAGGGTCTCTCCCTACAGGTCCAAGCACTGGCTCAGTGGTGCGACCAGCGTGATGCTAACCAGCTAGTGCCCTCCACCTCACCTCTTGAACCCCATCTCAAGTTGCCTGACCAGTTCTCAGGGGACCGGAAGACTTTTTTCTCCTTTCGGGAGAGTTGTAGACTCTATTTCCGTCTAAGGCCCCACTCCTCAGGTTCTGAGAGCCAGCGAGTGGGTATTATTGTCTCCCGGCTCCAGGACGGCCCCCAAGAATGGGCCTTCTCCTTGGCTCCTGACGCCCCTGAACTTTCCGCTGTTGACCTTTTTTTTTCCCGCTCTCTGGCTCATCTATGACGATACTGACAAGACTGCCTTTGCCGAGAGTCAGCTGGTGACCTTACGTCAGGGTAAGAGACCTGTTGAAGAGTACTTTTCTGATTTTAGGAAGTGGTGTGTAGCTTCTTGCTGGAATGACCCTGCCTTGAGGTGCCAGTTTAGATTGGGTCTGTCGAACGCCCTGAAAGACCGGTTAGTTAGCTATCCCTCTTCTGACTCTCTAGATAAGGTTATGGCTTTAGCGGGACGTCTTGACCGACGTCTCAGGGAACGACGACTTGAACGTTTTTGTGCCTTCTCCTCTGGCTCCCCCATGATGGCTCCCGAAGTTCCGTTGCTTCGTTCTTCCATGGAAAACTCGGACGAACCAATGCAACTCGGGGGCCTCCGTGTCTCCCCAACAACGTAGAGAGCTCCGCAGGAAGAATGGTCTCTGCTTCTACTGTGGGGATGACAAGCATCAAGTGAACAAATGTCTTAGGCGTAAGAATAAGCAGCCAGAAAACTTCCGCGCCTAAGTGACCATCGGGGAAGTCGCTTGGGCGCACAGGTATTTCCCGTAAATATTAAACCTAATAAGGTCTTGCTTCCTTTTCAGGTCTCTTTTGAGGGTAGGTCTGCCACCGGCAGTGCCTTCGTGGATTCAGGGTCTTCGGCTAATATTATGTCTGTGGAATTTGCTATGTCTCTAGCTATGCCATTGATTGATTTGCCTAAACCTGTCCCGGTAGTGGGTATCGACTCCACTCCACTTGCTAATGGTTATTTTACGCAGCATACCCCTGTTTTTGAACTTCATTCATTTTGAGCAGTGCTCTGTACTGGTGATGCAGGGATTATCATCTGATTTGGTTTTAGGCCTTCCCTGGTTGCAGATGCATAATCCCACGTTTATCTGGAATACTGGAGATCTTACTAAATGGGCTAATGAATGCATGACGTCCTGTTTTTCTGTGAATTTTATTTCTCTCCCTGAGGAGGTGAACACTCTACCTGAGTTTATTCAGGACTTCGCTGATGTTTTTTCTAAAAAGGCCTCCGAAGTGTTCCTCACAGAGAATACGATTGCGCAATCGATTTGGTACCAGGAGCTAAGCTCCCTAAGGGAAGGATATTTAATATCTCGTGTCCCGAACGTGAGGCCATGAGAGAGTATATCCAGGAAAGCCTGGCCAAGGTTTACATTCGCCCCTCTACTTCTCCGGTAGGTGCTGGCTTCTTCTTCGTAGGGAAGAATGATGGTGGTCTTAGGCCGTGCATCGATTACCGAAACTTGAATAAAGTCACTGTAAGGAACCAGTATCCCCTTCCTTTGATTCCTGATCTCTTCAATCAGGTTCAGGGGGCCCAATGGTTCTCTAGGTTTGATCTTCGGGGGGCTTATAACCTTATCCGAGTCAGAGAAGGGGATGAGTGGAAGACTGCGTTTAACACGCCCGAAGGTCATTTCGAATACCTCATCATTCCCTTTGGGTTGTGTAATACTCCCACGATCTTCCAGAATTTCATAAATGAGATTTTAAGAGACTACCTGGGGGTATTTCTTGTAGTGTACCTTGATGACATACTTGTGTTTTCCAAGGACTGGTCCTCCCACATTGAGCATGTCAGGAAGTTGCTCCAGGCCCTTCAGGAAAACAAACTCTTTGCTAAATCAGAAAAATGTGTGTTTGGGGTGCAGGAGATACCATTTTTGGGTCAAATCCTCACTCCTAATGAATTCCGCATGGACCCCGCCAAGGTCCAGGCTGTGGCTGAATGGGTCCAACCTGCCTCCCTGAAGGCGCTACAGTGCTTCCTGGGGTTAGCTAATTATTACAGGAGATTTATTGCTAACTTCTCGGTTATCGCTAAGCCTCTTACGGATCTTACTCGCAAAGGTGCTGATCTGCTCCACTGGCCTCCGGAGGCGGTCTAGGCATTTGAGTTCCTTAAGAAGTGCTTTATCTCTGCCCCAGTGCTGATTCAGCCTAACCAAATGGAGCCATTCATCGTGGAGGTTGACGCCTTCGAGGTGGGAGTGGGTGCTGTCTTGTCCCAGGGTACCAGGTCCCTCACCCATCTCCGTCCCTGTGCCTACTTCTCCAGGAAGTTCTCGCCCACTGAGAGTAACTATGACGTGGGCAACCGCAAACTCTTAGTCATTAAAAAGGCATTTGAAGAGTGGTGCCACTTCTTGGAGGGGGCTAGGCACCAGGTAACGGTCCTTACCGAACACAAGAATCTGGTCTTCCTAGAATCTGCCCGGAGGCTGAACCCGAGACAAGCTCGATAATCGTTGTTTTTTTCTAGATTCAACTTTGTGGTCACCTATAGGGCTGGGTCTAAAAATATTAAAGCTGATGCTTCATGGCCAGCCCTCCTTCGGAGGAAGATCCTGCTTGTGTTTTGCCCCCAGGTATAATAATATCCTCTATTGATTCTGACTTATTCTCCGAAATTGCGGCTGATCAAGGTTCAGCTCCCGGGAACCTTCCTGAGAACAAGCTGTTTGTTCCCCTGCAATTCCGGCTAAGGGTATTCAGGGAAAATCATGACTCTGCACTATCTGGCCATCCAGGCATCCTGGGTACCAAGCACCTCATTGCTAGAAACTATTGGTGGCCTGGGTTGCCTAAAGACGTTAAGGCCTACGTCGCCGATTGTGAAATTTGTGCCAGGTCCAAGACTCCCAGGTCCCGACCAGCGAGCTTACTATGTTCTTTGCCCATTCCCCAGAGACCTTGGACCCATATCTCCATGGATTTTATTACCGATCTGCCTCCATCTCAAGGCAAGTCGGTGGTGTGGGTTGTAGTAGACCACTTTGTGCCCCTCAAGAAACTACCCAATGCCAAGACGTTAGCTACCTTGTTTGTCAAACACATCCTGCGTCTCCATCGGGTTCCTGTCAATATTGTTTCTGACAGAGGGGTACAATTTGTTTCATTGTTTTGGAGAGCCTTCTGTAAAAAGTTGGAGATTGATCTGTCCTTCTCCTCGGCCTTCCATTCTGAAACTAATGGCCAAACTGAGAGGACTAATCAGTCTCTAGGTGTTTTATCGCTGACTGTCAATATGATTGGGTCTCCTTCATTCCCCTCGCCGAATTTTCCCTTAATAACCGGGTCAGTAACTCATCAGGGGTCTCCTCCTTTTTCTGTAATTTTGGGTTTAATCCACGGTTCTCCTCCGTTTCACCTGGTGGTTCCAACAATCCCGAGGTAGATGTCGTTCATCGGGAACTGTGCACAGTCTGGGCCCAGGTTCAGAAGAACCTAGAGGCGTCCCAGAGCATACAAATGACTCAGGCAGATAGAAGACATTCTGCTAACCCCTTGTTTGTGGTCGGGGATCTGGTGTGGCTGTCTTCAAAAAATTTGCGCCTTAAGGTTCCGTCCAAAAAATGTGCTCCCCGGTTTATAGGGCCGTACAAGGTCATTGAGGTCCTTAACCCTGTCTCCTTCCGGCTGGAGTTACCCCCGTATTTTCAAATACACGACGTGTTTCATGCCTCCCTCCTGAAATGCTGCTCCGGTCCCTGTTCTCACCCCTGAAGGGTAGAATTCGAGGTGGCCAAGATTCTGGACAGCAGGATGGTCCAAGGTTCCCTCCAGTACCTGGTCCATTGGAGAGGCCTGAGGAGAGGACTTGGGTACCCGCCCGGGATGTTCACGCTGGGGTATTGCTCAGGTTCCATCTTCGGTTCCCCAATAAACCAGGTCCACCTAGGAAGGGTCCAGTGGCCCCTCATAAAGGGGGGGGGGGTACTGTAAAGGATCTGCCAGACACAGCTTCTATGTCAACGCCCGTGGTTAATCAGTCTGCATCTGCTCCTAGGTCTGATAGAGTGACTCGATCTGCTACCATTCAGGCTGGTAGGCTGAGGAGTGGGAGAACCTATCACAGCCTGGCCAGACGGTTCCAGCTCCCGCCCTCGTCCATTGTATACCTTCATTTGTTTCTTGTCTTTGCCTGTGATTCTCTCTTGTTTCCTGGCTCTGTTGTTCCAGCTATTACTATTGATCTCAGCTTCATATTGACCCTGGTTTTACTGACTACGCTCCTGCTCTGTGTTTGGTACCTCGTACACTCCTGGTTTGACTCGGCTAGTTCACTACTCTTGTTGCTCACGGTGTTGCCGTGGGCAACTGCCACCTTTTTCCTTAGCTTCTGTGTTCCTTGTCTGTTTGTCTGTCGGGCACATATTGAGCATAGGGACCGTCACCCAGTTGTACGCCGTCGCCTAGGACGGGTCGTGCAAGTAGGCAGGGACTGAGTGGCGGGTAGATTATGGCTCACCTGTCTGTCTCCCTAACCTGTCATTACAATTAGAATCTTGATAACCATCTCTTGAAATTCCAGGAAAGTTCCCCTCTGGCCTGTACATCGACGTAGCACGTACGTATTGTACAATGCCATCTGTGCACGGCCAGTTTCTTATACCACACCGCATGGCGCTGTAGGGCTTCTGGACTTAATCTCACAAGCCCACCCCTTCCATGTATCTATTGTAGTCCAGGATGCAGTCTGGTTTGGGGGTCTCTGTACTGGTACCTCGTACAGGTACATGGGTACTGGTGTGGCCATGTAATGTTGTTAATACAAGGACATCTCTCTTGTCCTTGTACTTGACACACAATATGTTGCTGCTAGAATGTGCCCTGCTCTCACCCCTTCTGAGTGTTTGCCCAAGCAGTGTCTTAGGGAGGCCTCTCAGATTTCTTCTAGCAGTGCCGCATGCCGCAGTACTTCTGGAAGCGAGGCACTTGAAGAGTGGGACGCTGGTATAAAAATTGTCCAGGTACAGGTGATAACCCTGGTCCAGCAGTGGGTGCACCAAATCCCACACAATTTTTGCATTAACTCCCAGTAAGGGGGGGCATTCTGGGGGCTGAATACTTGTGTCCTTCCCTTCATATATCCTAAATTTGTACGTATACACTGATGCACTCTCGCACAGCTTATATATCTTCACGCTATACCTTGCCCTCTTACTCGGCAGGTACTGGCGGAATTGAAGCCTCCCTTTAAAATGTACCAAGGACTCATCAATAGAAATACACTTCTCGGGGGTGTATGCTTGGGAAAACTGGGCACTGAAACGGTCTAATAGGGGTCTCCGTATATACAAACGGTCAAAACTGCGGTCATCTCGGGATGGGCACTGCTCATCAGCATAATGTAAGAAGCGAAGTATTGCCTCGTTTGTTTTTTTTTTAGGTTCCAGTTCAGTTCTGAAGTTGCTTT
Organism: Rhinoderma darwinii; assembly: GCF_050947455.1. Taxonomy (NCBI): domain Eukaryota; kingdom Metazoa; phylum Chordata; class Amphibia; order Anura; family Rhinodermatidae; genus Rhinoderma; species Rhinoderma darwinii. The sequence goes on from NC_134687.1 coordinate 492,989,055, forward strand.
GAGGGACCTATATATTAGAAACCCCTATCAATACACCCCATTTTAGAAACTAGACCCCTTAAAGTATTCACAACAGCATATAGAAAGTTTATTAACCCTTTAGGTGTTTCACAGGAATTTAGAGCAAAGTAGAGGTGAAATTTACATATTTATTTTTCTTGTCAGAAAATCCTATTTATTAAAAAAAATTCTGTAACACAAAAAGTTTTACCAGAGAAACGCAACTCAATACTTATTGCCCAGATTCTGCAGTTTTGAGAAATATCCCACATGTGGCCCTAGTGTGGTAATGGACTGAAGCACCGGCCTCCAAAGCAAAAGAGCACCTAGAGGATTTTGAGCCCTCCTTTTTATTAGGCACCATGTCCGGTTTGAAGAGGTCTTGTGGTGCCAAAACAGTGGAAACCCCCCAAAAGTGAACCTATTTTGGAAACTAGACCCCTTGAGGAACTCATTGTAATTTTCATAGGGGGCATGCGACTTTTTGATCAGTTTTCAGTTTTTATTCTATTTTTGAGAGGCGTGGTGACTAAAAAACAGCAATTGTACTATTTTTATTTATTCTAATTTTTTTTACAGCATTCACCGTGCGCTATAAATGACACATTCACTTTATTCTGCGGGGCGATATGATTACGGCGATACCATATGTTTCTAGTTTTTTTTGTCTTATGGCGTTTGCACAATAAAATACTTTTTGTAAAAAATCATTTACTTTTTGTGTTACCTTATTCTAAGAGTCATAACTTTTTTATTTTTCCATCAAGAAAGCCGTGCGAGGATTTGTATTTTGCGTAACGAACTTTAGTTTCGATCAGTACCATTTTTAGGTACATGGGACTTTTTGATCTCTTTTTATTCCATTTTTTGGGAGGTGAAGCAACCAAACAATTGTGATTCTGGTATGGTTTATTATTATTTTCTTTTATAGCGTTCACCGCGCGGGATAAATAACGAAATAATTTTGTAGTTCAGGCCGTTACGGACGCGGCGATACCAATTATGTATATTTTATTTGTTTATTTATTTATTTATTTATTTTTATTAATAATAAAGCCCCTCTTATAGTCCAGGGTACTCATGGGCTAATTTGGTCTTTAATTCAGGTGCACGCGCTGTCCCTTTAAGAGCGTGCACGAGCATGTGTGCGCACCCTAAGGGACACAGCAGAGTGAAGCAGATGTGAGCACTGGCGTCTCCTGAGGAGGGGATGGGGACCAGCGCTCACTGATCCATGGCTGCGTCCGCCAGGAGGTACGTAAACCTGGCGGCCCGTGGCCATGGGCATTACAACTATATAACGGAGAGACAGGGATAAGATACCTCATGTAGCTTCTCGGAGTCCGCTCTGACATTGTTTCATGCACTGTTCAGTTGCTACAGATGGCACATAAGAGCTTCCCTGTTACTGAGCAGAAGCTCTGATTGGTAGAAAGCCTGTCAGCTGACAAGTGCTCCACCAATCAGCAAAAGAGAAGCTCTGACTGCACACTGACCAGTGCAGGACATGGAGTGGGAGGGCTCTCTGGCTGCGCCGTATGTGGAGGGGGAGTCGTCCTGATAACATTCACTGCTTCCTGTCAATGAATGAAAAAACCCCAGCAGGAGGAGGATGAAGGACCCTGCCCTATCTGCAACCAGGACACACTGGAATAATTTCCTGCACATCTCTGGGCTGGTAAGTGTCTGATGCAGGGTCATGTGTTGTGGTGGAAGGTAGGGGCGACATGGTTTCAGATACTCTGTGCTTTATGGGAGGATTAGGATCCTGTGTGATGTTGGTGGGGAAGGGATGAGAGCAGGGGCGTAACTAGGAAAGACTGGGCCTCATAGCAAACTTTTGACTGGGGCCCCCCCTCTGCTGGGTATCACACAATCCCCCCCCCCCTTGTAGATAGTGCCTCCCTATAGATTCCACCACACAGCCCCCTGTAGATGACGCCATACAGCCCCCCTGTAGATAACGCCATACAGTCCACCCTGTAGATAACGCCATACAGTCCCTCTGTAGATAACGCCATACAGCCCCCCCTGTAGATAACACCATACAGCCCCCTCTGTAGATAACACCATACAGAACCCCTCTGTAGATAACGCCATATAGCCCCCCCCCCAAAAAAAAACGGCCTATAGTTTGTCCTACAAAAGACATGCATCCCCTATCCACAGGATAGGGGATACATGTGTGATCGCTGGCAGCGATAAGGAGAACGGGGGACCGAAAGTCCCCCGAAGTTCTCCATGACTAACCTCGGACTTCCGGCGTCTGCGCAGTTCAATAAAAATGAAAGGAGCGCTGGTCACGCATGCGCATAAGCGCGACCGGCGCTCCATTCATTTCTACGGACCTGCCGACACAGACCCCGGAAGTCCGAGGTTTGTCATGGAGAACTTAGGGGGGACTTTCGGTCCCCCATTCTCCTCATCGCTGGGCGTCCCAGCAATCCTACATGTATCCCCTATCCTGTGGATAGGGGATGCATGTCTTTTGTAGGAACAACCCCTTCAGTGGCGTCGCGCTGTAGCAGCCATAGCGGCTGCTAGCGGAGCCTGCGGCCATGGGAGGGGGCCGTGCTGGCGGGTGCCACGGGCCACCTCATGCTGCAGGCCCTGTAGAAGTCGCTACGGCTGCTATAGCGGTAGTTACGCCACTGCGTATAGGTTTGTACGGCGTAAAACTACAGCTCCCAGCATGGCCGTAACAATGGTAAGGATATGCTGGGAGATGCGGTTTCACCAAAAAAATCCTATCACATCATCTCGCTGCAGATCATACAGTGACTACAATACTGATTAGAGGCAGAATAAACATTTACATTAAGTGACTCACCCGTGACGTCTCAGATTCTAGTTCTTTTCTTCTCCCTCCGGTTCAGACATCTATGATGGATTTCTCCCGGCCATGACCCATTTCTGCAGTTTTCCGTTTAGATGTCTTCAGCTTCTCATTTCCGCACCTATAAACAAAGTTAAAATTCTCAACACATCTAAATATAACTGTCACACACACACACACACACACACACACACACACACCGTGCCCCCTGTAGATAGTGACCTACATAGAAGCCCCTGTAGATAGTGCCCACATATGGACTCCAGAGCTGCAAGGCAATAGTGCTAACCACTGAGCCACCGTGCTGCCCTACATATAGCTTCCCCTATAGTTAGTGCTCCACGTATAGCCCACCTCTGTAGATAGTGTCTCACATATAGCTCCCCCTCTATATAGTGGCCCACATATAGACCCCCCTGTATATAATGGCCCACATATAGAGCCCCCTGTATATAATGGCCCACATATAGAGCCCCCTGTATATAATGGCACACACCCCCACATATAGACCAACCCTGTAGCGACTGCCCCACATATAGACCCCCCTGTAGCTACTGCCCCACATATAGACCCCCTATATATAATAGCCCACATAAAGATGACCCCCCCCCTGTAGATAGACCCCCCCACTATAGATAATGCCATTCACATTTTTATGAGGGAAAAAAAATTTTTTACATACTCACATGATCCCGTTCCCACGCTGTTCACTGGCGATGCAGACATGCTCTCTTCTGAGCATGTCTGCAGGAGCTGAACGAGCATCCTCCAATGACGCTGATTGGCGGGGCAGAATGACTTGCCCCGCCAATCAGCACCTTCCAAGCATGGAAGCGGCGCGATGATGTAATCGCGCCGCTAGCCAATCAGTGTCATTGTAAGGCACTGGATGGTCAGGCACGGAACATGCCCGGCCATTCAGTGCTAATACATGTACTTGGCTGCCGCTAGCACTGGGGTCCCCTCCGGTGCTAGCGACACCTACAGGCATGAGAGGGCCTGTGTAAGGCTCGGCGTCGCGGGCCCCACAGTAGCGGCGCTACCGCTGTAGCAGCCATAACAGCTGCTAGCGGCGCCACCGGGCATTTGGGTGGGCGTGTCGGCTGGCGGCACGGGCCCCCTCAAGCCCCGGGCCCCGTAGCAGCCGCTACTGATGCTACCGCGGTAGTTACTCCACTGGATGAGAGGATACTGTGTGCTGGGGACTATTTAGGCTTTGTGTAAAATGGGAGTTGGATGGATTTAGCCATCTTTATCTTCACTCTGATAACTTTCTGCAGCGTGATATCACACAACAAAAGCCATTGAAACGTCATTGAAAACTTAAGATTAAGGATCTTGACTGTGTATTTAATGGGTTAAAAGTCAAGGTAAAGACGGCTACATCTGTATGTGGGGGTTTGTATTAGCCCTGTGTACTGTAAGAGGGGGGATTATAGGCCCATTTTTGTGGTGTTTATGGGGGTAAGGGTATGTTCATACATTGCATGTTTTATTACAACAAAAGCATACCTCGCAACCCATGCAACATTTTAAGCCTTGCCCGATCGCTAGCATATACCATTACTTTATAATCGGTGGGGATCCGACCTCCGGGTCCCCCACCTGAGAATGAAGAAGCCGCAGTGCTGATTTAACACTGTGCCCCCTTCACTGTTTTTCCCTGAACAATAGCCCCCCGGCTACCCGGCGGTGCAAGGAACTGTAGCACCATCCCATTCACTTGAATGGAGCAGTGCTGCAGTTCAGGACACATGCAGGGAAAAACAGTGAAGGGGATAGAAGGCTAAATCTGAGCTGCGGCCCCTTCTTTAATTACTGTTATTATAGCTCAGAGTAGCTGTATTAATTACTCATGGGTTTTAAGATCTCTGCTTGCTGCTATTGAATGGTAACATTCATAGTTTACTTTCAGTGAATAAAATTCTGTCCATGGTCTTGTGATGGACACACAGATGCTGGGATTGTTACAAGACACAGCTCTGAAACACATACTGTCAAGTCTTATTTAAACAAGCGTGTGTCAAATGTGTCAAGCGGCCATGAAAAAAGTCAGTTTTTCGCGGCAGATTCTCACCGTGCAGGAAATAATAGACTTGAGTCTATTGAGAGTTCCATGAAAACAGACAAAAATAGGACAAGTTCTGTTTTTTCACGGACCCTTCACACAGTCCATTAAAGCAACGGTTATGTAAATAGCCCCATAGAATTACATGCAGCCGTGTGACTGTCGTTAAAAAACGCTCGTCTGAATATGGCATTACTGTAATGAGCCGTGCACCTGTGTCATCACATGACCATGGACAGAATTTTATTTACTGGAAGTGAACAATGAAAGTTCCTACTGAATAGCAACAAGCAGAGATCTTGAAAACCAGTTTCCCACTACATTATATGGTACAATAAATGGCCCTCATACAGCAATATTGATGGAAAAATAAAAAAGTTATGGATTTGGGGAGGAAAAAACGAAAGTGAAAATCCAAAAAATGGCTGCGGTGGGAAAGCGTTAATTGGAATGAGTTTTAATACCAGGTACAGCCGTAACTATATTATATATAATATAGCCATACTGCACTCACCACACCTTCTTAGAACCTACAAGCAGTTATGAACAAAGAGGGTATGTCCACATGTAGCATAAACACTGGATTTTCTGCATTGTAATACAGTAGTAGCAGAGTGGATGAGATTTAAACACTGCCCAAAAAAATCAGCCAAAAAACGTTCATAAATTGACCTGCAGTGCTATTTTTTAATCCGCAGCATGTCAATTTCTATTTTGGAATCGCTGCTTTTCTGTTGCAGGTATTCCCTATTGAATTCAATGAGGATATAAAACCCGCAACAAATAGTAGTTTTTGCGATTATTGCGGCGGAAAAGCTCAGAAAAAATCCCCTTATACTTACCCCGTTCTCTATAATTCTCCATCAAGGCCGGCCTTCCCAGTTGATGTTTCATCCCATGTGACTGCTGCGGTCAATCACAGGTGACACATCGCCCTGACTACGTAGACTACGGAGACTGGGGTAAGTATAAGCTTTTAATTTTTCCGTAGCGGACATTCCACCACAAAAATGGCACCACAATTTGGTACTGTGTACTTTTATGCAGTGTATCTGCCCTGTGTGAACATGCCCATATATTTCACATTCACCAAACAACAAGTGGGCCTGTGTGCTTTCAAATGCCAGGGCTGACTTTCAGCCCCAGTCCGGCCCTGTTGGTGGAGAATGTGGTGTCAGGACTTAGTGTGGTGCAGTTAGAAGTGCTGGGTAGCCCGCCTGATCTAATAGTGTGGGCGTGACTAATAAGACGTAAGCCAGCATGGTGCACTACACGTAACCGTGCGACTGGCACCCTTATAGACGCCTTATCTGTGAGCAATGATAGTACTTAGCTGCCACCCCTCTCATAAATGGTAGGTGTGAGGGTATGTTCACACGGCTGCGTCCGTAACGGCTGAAATTATGGGGCTGTTTTCGGGAGAAAACAGCACCGTAATTTCAGCCGTAATGGCATGTTGAGGCACTTTTTGCTGCGTCCATTACGGACGTTAAATGGAGCTGGTTTTCCATGGAGTCCATGGAAAATGGCTCCATTTACGTCTGAAGAAGTGACAGGCACTTCTTTGACGCGGGCGTCTTTTTTACGCCCCGCCTTTTGACAGCGGGGCGTAAAAAAACAGATCGTGTGCACAGAACATCGTAAGACCCATTCTAATGAATGGGCAGATGTTTGCCAACGCTATCGAGGTGCATTTTCAGACGTAAATCGAGGAGTAAAACGAATTACGTCCGTAAATAAGCCTTGTGAACATACCCTGAGAGTGGATGTTCATCTGTATTTTGCACTTGAGCAATCTCCCTCTATGTAGCATTGTGGCCTGTCTGCATCCTGGTGGGAGCTGGTGTTTGATCCTGCCTTGTATCAGTAAGGCCTCATGCACACGAACGTAAAAACGTCCGTAACTACGGCCCGTGATTACGGGCCCATATATTTCTATTGGCCACGGGTACCTTCCTGTTTGCTTATGTGCCCGTGCCGTTGAAAAGTATTTCAGGCCGTAATTACGGCACAGGCAGGCCCATAGAAGTCTACGGGGCTCCCGTAATTATGGGTGGCTACGTGTGTGCACCCGTAATTACGGGAGCGTTGCTAGGCGACGTCAAGGGATAGTCACTGTCCAGGGTGCTGAAAGAGTTAACTTATCGGCAGTAACTCTTTCAGCACCCGGGACAGTGACTACCGCTGGAGTTAATAGTATTAACTGCTTCTTCCTCCAGTCCAGCCTCCCGGGATGACGTTTCATCCCATGTGACCGCTGCAGCCAATCACATGCTGCAGCGGTCACATGGACTGCCGCGTCATCCAGGGAGCTCGGACTGGATGTCAAAAAAGGGATGCGTCACCAAGACAATGACCGAGGTACGTATGAACTTCTTTTACTTACAATCGCTGCGTTCCGCTGCGTAAACTCTGCCCTAAATGGCTGCCCCTTCTCTCTATCCAGCACTGATAGATAGAGAGAAGAGGCTGCCGATTAGTGCAGTGCAATTTTGCAGAGAAAACGGGTCCGTAAATACGGGTGGAATATGGGTCGAATACGTGTGACAAAGTACCCGTATTTACGCCAGTATTTACGGGAGGAAAAAAATACGTTTATGTGCATGAGGCCTAAGTATAGCCTTTTTCAAATAAACAATATTAGAGTTCTTCACCTTAAAGTCACAATGAGTAAGAAATTAAAGTGGTCTCTTTTATAGAATTGGGAGGCAGGAACTAGTGCTATCACTCACTGCATCTGCCCAGCTGTTCCGCTCTGATGCAGTGGGGAAGAAGAAAAGCAACGGGTCAAAGAGACCCAGTAGTTTACTAGAAACTTGGTGACATTCAGGTTTAGCTTGAGAAATTTCTATAATAAAAATGAAATTTTATAATACACATTAAAGCCTAAAATTTAATTTAGCAGCAAAATACAGTGGCCATGATATTTCCTTTTCCATATACATCAGTTAACTTGGCGAACACAATAAATTATTGTCACTAAATCTACTGAGATTTCTCTACAGACACAAACACACAAAAAAGCCTTACCTTCAGCCCATCGTGTGTAATACAGGACCTGAGATGGACATTATTAATGGATCAGACACTTCACCCAAAACATAAAAAAATATCTGGTAACATCCTAAGTTGTTCTCATGTGTGAAGTCTATTCATATTTAGGTGCTCCTGAGATAGCATGTCTCCTAAATGGGAAACAAATGCTGAATGACAACCACTACTGGCAGTCATTTAAACACAGACAAGGTTATCACCAAGCCTTTCAGACTCCCTATTATATCACAAAGGTTGTTTTGGCATGAACAGTGCTATAGATTCTGCCCAGATAGCAGAGGGTTTGAAGCTGAACAGCAGTCCATAGCATTATGGGAGAACAGATAAAATAATGCATTTGAGAATACAGTGCATCTTGTGCAATTTCTAAGGATCTTCTGGGAGAGTTAATTTGGATGACCCCAAAAAAGGCTGCAAATGTATGTGTGACAGCTCAAGTTTAATACTTAACCACTAACTGATTGATTTTTATTCAGTGTTTCCCCTTAATTACTATGTAGATAGGCTCTAGAACAGTGACTAGATTTCAGCAGCCCTCTCATGATCTATTATAACTATTAGAGATGAGCGAACTTATGAAAAGTTCGGTTCGGCTGGTTCGCCGAATTTCATGAAAAAGTTTGATTCGGACCGAACTAGTTCTGACCGAACCTGTAATACAAGAAAGCCCCTAAAAATCGTGTATAACACTGTTTAAAAGCCCTAGAAGCCCTGTATAACACTCTTAGGTCACCCACGAGTGTATCCAAGTACTTTTGAGCTGTCTTTAAGGCAAAGTTAGTGTCAAAGTTATGCCAACATGTATGGCTATAGGAAAACGGATGGGACACGGTGATAACTAACAGAAACCACTGCACTTGTGCATGTTGTATGCTTAATGCATTGTTAAAAAAGATACAAAAATTAACAATTTTTGGCGGAAGATGCCTGCCAGGGTTCATACATATAAGGTGGTAAAAGAAGAAGCAATGGCTTTTGACAAGCCCTCAAAAAATTTACCCTTTATGGTGGCAGATGCCTGCCGGGGTTCATCCATACATGGATGTAAAAGCAACAAGCAATGGCTTTTCACAAGCCCTCCAAAAATGTACCCTTTTTATTGGCAGATGCCTGCCAGGCTTCATCCATACATGGATGTAATGTAAAAGCAACAAGCAATGGCTTTTGACAAGCCCTCCAAAAATTTACCCTTTTTATTGGCAGATGCCTGCCGGGGATCATCCATACATGGATGTAAAAGCAACAAGCAATGGCTTTTCACAAGCCCTCCAGGCCTGCTTGCAGCAGACGGCAGTGGAGGTGTATTGGTGGTAGTAGAGGTAGCCAACAGAGAGCAAGGGTGGTAGTAGTAGTAGCAGCACATTAAAAGAGACTGAACTGTCCCAGGACAAAGCCCTGTGGTGGGGCAGGCCTGCTTGTAGCAGACGGCAGTGGAGGTGTATTGGTGGTAGTAGAGGTAGCCAACAGACAGCAAGGGTGGTAGTAGTAGTAGCAGCACATTAAAAGAGACTGGACAGTCTCAGGACAAAGCCCTGTGGTGGGGCAGGCCTCAGGCGTGCTTGTAGCAGACGGCAGTGGAGGTGTATTGGTGGTAGTAGAGGTAGCCAACAGACAGCAAGGGTGGTAGTAGTAGTAGCAGCACATTAAAAGAGACTGGACAGTCACAGGACAAAGCCCTGTGGTGGGGCAGGCCTCAGGCCTGCTTGTTGCAGACGGCAGTGGAGGTGTATTGGTGGTAGTAGAGGTAGCCAACAGACAGCAAGTGTGGTAGTAGTAGTAGCAGCACATTAAAAGAGACTGGACAGTCACAGGACAAAGCCCTGTGGTGGGGCAGGCCTCAGGCCTGCTTGTAGCAGACGGCAGTGGAGGTGTATTGGTGGTTGTAGAGGTAGCCAACGGACAGCAAGGATGGTGGTAGTAGTAGTAGTAGCAGCACATTAAAAGAGACTGGACAGTCACAGGACAAAGCCCTGTGGTGGGGCAGGCCTGCTTGTAGCAGACGGCACTTGGGGTGGATTGGTGGTAGAAGTAGTAGTAGCACCAACAGCGGCACATTAAAAAAAGAGAGGGCAGGACAGAATCCCGTAGTAGCAGGCGGCAGTAGCAGGCGGCAGCAGCAATGTCAGATCTAATCAGTGGCATCAGGCACAGGGGTTTTAAAATCCTCACCAATACACGCTTGATTCATTTTCAGAAACGTGAGATTTTCCAAGCTGTTGGCGGACAATCTTGTTCGCTTAGGGGTGACGAAGCCCCCTGCCGTGCTGAATACCCTCTCTGACGCTACACTGGAGGGTGGACAAGACAGTACACCCATGGCAAACTGGGCCAGTTCTTGCCAATGATCCAATCTGCTGACCCAGAAGTCCATGGGGTCTGGGATCAGGATTTCTGACGGAGAAAGGGCACAGTCCAGGTACGAGTGGACCTGGTTGTTTAGGTGCTGGACCTGGTGATGGTGAACATCCCTTTGGTGACTACGATGTGTGTCAGGTCGGGGTATTGGATGTAAAAATGTTGTCATCATATTTTCCAAACTGAATTGGCTGCTGCTGCTGCTGCCGCCTATTGCAGAGGTAGCTCTGCCAGAGGCGGTGGAACGATGAGACAGTGGGGAGCGGAGAGTGGCCCCCCGGTCAGACATGCTTGCAGCAGGTGTTTGCCGTTTGAAAGCCGTGACAAGCTGGCTGCATAGCTTCTCTCGATAATAAGCCAATTTTGCCTCCCTCTCGGAAGGCGCAAAAAACTCCCCCATTCCGGCTTTATACCGAGGGTTTGTGGCTATCCAGTACTCATCTCTTTGCTTCATGCTAACAATACGACAGTCAGCGCGCAAGTAACAAAGCATACAGCTCGCCATCCTGGCCAGCGTTTCAGAGGGCCCGGTTGGTTCTATCTCCGCCCCATACTGCCATGGTTGTCCATCATCAAGGTCGTCGTCAGACTCGTCATCACCATCACCGTCATGTTGTGCGGCTGCCTCGTCCCCTATCCCTTCCTGTGATTCCATCTCCAATTCCAGCTCCTCTTCAGGTCCTGTTTCCTCATCCTCATCCTCCTCCTCCTCAACATCCATAGCCAGATGTGATCCTTCCTCCATCCTTTGCTGAATCATCGCTGTGAGCGTTTGCTCCATAATGAATATCAGCGGCATAACATCGTTCATTCCGCTAGCGTCACGGCTCACAAATCGTGTGGCCTCTTCAAAGGTCTTCAAAACGCGACATGTGTCTCTAACCAGCTGGCAGTGCCTGAGCTCAAAATTACACTGGCTCCAAACGCTGCCCGTCTGCTGCATCAGGAAATCATTCACGGCTTTCCGCTGTTCGTACAGACGGTCCAACATGTGCAGGGTGGAATTCCAGCGTGTTGGAACGTCGCAAATCAGGCTGTGTTCTGGGAGATTGTTTTGACGCTGCAAGTCCAGGAGGGCGTGCTTAAATGCATACGAACGTCTAAAGCGAACGCAAACCCTCCTGGACATGGCCAGCACACCCTTCAAACCAACATATGAATTTAAGAAGCGTGTTATGACCAGATTGATCACATGTGCCATGCAAGGAGCGTGTGTCAGGTGACCTAGACGCAGCCACAACGTTCTTCCCGTTATCAGAGACAACATTGCCCAGTGTGAGTTTCAGAGGAGACAGCCAGCGTGCGATTTCCTCCTTGATGCACAGCAGCAGCTCCTGCCCTGTGTGGCTTTTCTCGCCCAGGCTCAGCATGTGTAAGACAGGAGGAGGAGGAGTGGAAGATACGCTGTGTCCTGTCAGGGATGGGAAGACCTCCATTGAGGAGGGCAAGGAGGAGGAGGAGGATGGTAGGCGCCTGGTGTTCGGAGTTGAACCAGAAAGATACATGCGTGGTGGTGGTAATGCCTGGCATTGCTGCGGTGGTGCATCGGACTGCAAAATATTGACCCAGTGGGCCGTGAAAGACATGTACTGTCCCTGCCCATAGTTGCTGCTCCACGTGTCGACGGTGGCATGTACCCTGCTGCACACGGATAATTGCAAGGACTGGCCCACCTTTTCCTCCACGTGCTTGTGCAAGGCAGGGACAGCTGTTTTGGAGAAGTAATGTCGGCTAGGTATTCGCCACCTAGGCTGAGCGCACGCCATCAATTGCTTGAAGCCGGCGGAGTCGACCAGGTGGTACGGCAGCGACTGCACCACCAACAACCAGGTGTGAATTAAGCCGCACGACAAGTGGATGACTGGGTATATATTGTTGCTTATTGGACAACGATTCCGTAATGGATAACTGACGGGACGTAGGAGGAGCACTAGATGACAGTGATGATGATGATGACAACGACATGGTGGATAAGGCCTGGCTACTACTTAGATGACAGGGACTCGGAGCAGCAGCAGCAGCGGCAGAGGGGTCTTCATTAGATGTACATGATGGTGGGGCAAGTCGATTGGCCATGTGTTTACGTAGAGCGGTAGTTCATACATTGCTGCCCTGCCCACGCCTTACTTTCTGCTGGCAGATACGGCACTGTGCTATGTTTTCGTCCTCCGGGAAGGTACAGAAAAATTGCCACAAGGCAGAGTACCGTAAAGAGGTAGTACCACGTCCACCACCACCATCACCACCACCCGAGCTTGCCCCTTGTCTGGCAGGCTTTTTTCGGGAGCCTACACCAGTAGCATCAGTTTCACCGTCACCGGCTCCTGAGCTGACCCTACCGCTGCAACGTTTTGCAGATTGACTTCTGCCCCTACCTCGGCTTGGCTGTTTATCACTGCCAGTGCCGCCACTACTACCCTCCTCCTCTGACGCTGTCATCACCTCGTCACCTGGTTCCCACGTGCTGTCTAAAACAACATCATCATAGCCCTCCTCATTATCCCCGCCACTTCTGTCACTGTGTTGTGAATGTGATGTGACATCATGGCGGGCTCCATGCCCCCCCTCATTACTGCGTCTGCCACCACGGCTACCACCAACACCCCCACTACCACAGCTATGCATCTCGGACACCGCTTCCACCTCCACCACCGCCGCAACACACTCCGTTGGCTGACTCGCGGAAAACAAATCATCATCACTATGTTGTTCAGTATCTTCCTTCGCACCCGAGGAGATGTCTCTTAGGACTCTCAGGAAAGATGGCTTCCCGCTAGGAAGGGGGAGTGAAGACATAGATGATGGAATGTAAACGCTAGAAATACCCATATTACTACTGTCACTGTGCCAAGGAACTGTAGAGGATCTGGAATCCAACGAAACCTGGCTTGAAGCCAGATCATCAGAGTCTTCCTGCTGAGATGACCGCGAGACAGCCAACCAGTCCACAATGGCCGTATTGTCTAAAGTAACCCGCCCACCGGAGGAGATGGACAAGTCTGGCTTGCTGATACTGCTACTACTACCAGCAGGCACATGGCTGCTGCTACTAGTGGAACTGGGCACATGTCTTGTGCCACAAATGCTGGTACTGGGTCTGGCACCAACAGACATTTCACTGCTGGAGTGCAGCAAGTTGAATCAAAACCCCGGGGATGAGCCCCTTCTAAAAGCGTATTCACACACTGGCTTGGCAAATGGCAATGAATGAGAATTTCTATCAGCCACGCCGCAGTGCACTCAGGGAATGCTGGGCGTTGTAGTACTACAAAGGCTGCCTGCATTGCAAGTTGGATTGTTATGTTAACGGGGATGAGCCCCTTCTAAAAGCTTATTCACACACTGGCTTGGCAAATGGCAATGAATGAGAATTTCTATCAGCCACGCCGCAGTGCACTCAGGGAATGCTGGGCGTTGTAGTACTACAAAGGCTGCCTGTATTGCAAGTTGGATTGTTATGTTAACGGCCGGGTATGAGCCCCTTCTAAAAGCTTATTCACACACTGGCTTGGAAAATGGCAATGAATGAGAATTTCTATCAGCCACTGTGCACTCAGGGAATGCTGGGCGTTGTAGTACAACAAAGGCTGCCTGTATTGCAAGTTGGATTGTTAGGTTAACCCATGCAACGGGGATGAGCCCCTTCTAAAAGCTTATTCACACACTGGCTTGGCAAATGGAGAATTTGTATTGCAATTTGGATGTTGAGAGTAGACTCCCGCTGTAGTGGATGAGCCCCTTCGATTGCTGGATTCCTGGCTTTTAGATTCCTAAAGCTTTCCCTAACTGCACAGAGATGCTATCCCTACAGCTCCTGTCTGTAAAATGGCCGCTGAGCTCCGTGCATAGACTATTATTGCAGGCTTGAGCCCGCCCCTATGCTGCCTCCCGATTGGCTGGGAGAGCCGTTTGCAAGGCATTATGGGGTAGCCTGATGTCAGGTGATATTGTGAAATCCTCCATTTTACATCTAACATGTGGCAGGCGCCAAAATGTAGCCGGGTTCGGTCAAAACGGGTTCGGCCGAACACGGTGAAGTTCGGATTCGCTGCGAACCGAACTTTTCCCGATGTTCGGACCGAAACCGGGTTCGGTTGTCCCAGTTCGCTCATCTCTAATAACTATATAGCTAACAGAAGGTGCAGGAAATGCAAGCAGTTAGGGAGAATGGTTTACTTAACACTTGGATCTATTTGCTCCTTGGCAATCAGGAATCTGTCTTTACATTTTGCCTTGCTCATCTGATTGAATTTCACCTTGAACTGTTTGTTTAATCATAGTAACATAATGAACAGCACACATTCAAGTGATTGGAAAATAATGAATACATTTAAATAACAACTCGTAGAGACCAAACAAATGGCAGCGGCTCAATACATAAATGATTGTTCTTTATTTAAATGGTAAGATAACACTGGTTTGCTTTTGTTAAGACCTATCAATTAGATGCACAATTCTTCCAGCTAAGTTGAAGTATATCTTTACAAGGTGTCATTTTCTTCCTTTCCAGCAGCAGAATCACGTATATTCACCACTTGTATTGCAAATAAGGGATTGACAGACACGCCTCGATGAATTCACCCAGACAAATGATTTTACATGGAGAAAAAAACAACACATTTCTTTTAGACAGCTATTTCATTTCTTACCATTGGGAATACAGATACACACATTCATTGAACATCATAAATGTTTGACGGTAGCAGTCATGTGCATTGCTTATAAGCCGGGGGTGATTTGTGACTGTTTACATTATATTGATGTTTTTATTACATTAAATTGGTGTCTTAAAGATGCGATCCAACCAGCAACCCCGCAGGAATACAGTGCTTACTAAATAATTATCACAGCCATAACAGCAATATGTTTGCTTACATTCATCGCTGGGTAATTGCCACCTGTATTTTTTCAAAGTCACTGAATTGGAATGCAGCGTTTACTGTTCATTTTAACTTTAACTCTAGAGAATGAAAACAAGATAACTTAAGGAAGAAAGGCTTAGGCCCTTTTACACCAGACGACAAGCGGCTGGTGCAGCGACCGCCTATCAACGAGAAATCGTTGATCGGCGCTCGTTTGCTCCTGTCAGACGGAGCTATGGATGGGGATGAGCGGTCGTTACTTTTATCGCTCGTCCCCATACATTATTATCATGTTGGCATCGCCTCTCCCTGTTTATACAGGGAGTTGTGCTGCCAACAACGATAATAGGTTTTTTTTAAACGATACGACCAGCATATGATCGAGTGTTTGCTCGTTCATCTGCTAATCGTTCCCCTGTTTACACAGGGAAATTATCGGCAACGAGCGTTATATGAACGCTTGTCTGGACGATAATCGTCCTTTGTAAAACCCCTTTTACCTCAATAACACTTTATCACCAAAAGAGAAGACGGCTTATATTCAGAAGTAATCTTGAGTGACAACATCACCACAAATAGCTATTTTATGAAATAACAGGTGCAATCTTTTAAAATTAGACTATCTTAATTTATCTGAACCGAAACTCTCTGATGTGAAATGGAACTGAAAATTTTGAAGATTTTTCTTTTCACTCACATTTAAAGCAATACTTCACTTTGATTAATTTATTTACATAATCTTACGATTAATTTCCACTTAAGTTTTGAGTATCTTTGTATAAACTTTCTAAGAACCCAAACTGCTTGTAATCCCTATTAAACCCTAGTAAACAAGTCAATAGGTTTCCCTTTATGAAGTCAAAGGCGGCCCCTTCTTGCAATACGGCAACCAGTGCTCATTGCTGCATTTTATTAACTAAATGGGAGAGATCTGAGCTTTCTCTGATCACCGTGTCACAGGGCTCATAGAAGTAGGTAACTGTGTTGCCAACAGATTTGACGTGTTGTTAAACTGGGGAGCGGAGTCTAAGGGACTGCTAGGTTTTTGCCCTTTAACATCTATACGGAGATATCGACTTGGCTGCTAGAATCCCCATGTCACTTCACCCAGAGTAGTCTTCGTTTGCAACGGCTGACAAGGACAGGCGAGATATAATTACAGAAGACAAGATGCAAAGACTTAGCAAAGGTCAATGCAGGTGTCAGGCGGTTACTCACAGTTAGCAAAGCCAAGCAAGAGGTCAGGGCAAGTGGCAGACAGGACAAGATCAAGTTCTAGCCGGGTCAGCAACAGATGATTACAACAAACAGGAGAGCTGTACTAGAAAACTAAATAAATTAACAAAATTGATGAAGAAATTAGCAATAGAGGAGGGTACTTTATGTACCCGGGAAAGCTGGGTGTATTTTGGGATGCCTTGGTCCTTTAATGGTGGAGGGGTCAGCACGCGCATAAAGAAGTGCCATAGAACCTGGGCTGTTAGGAAGAATGGCACGGCATCAGCCAAAACAAAGAAGACACAAAGGACCGGCAGGAGCTTGGCGGGAGCCGGGGTGATGGCCATGACACACAACCAGTGTGTATGTCTAAAGCTGCTTTTAGATGGGTAGTATTTTGCATCGGTATGCGTAAGCCAAAATCCATGGAAACTATTATGGAAAGATTAGCACTTCTTCCGGGTTTTGGATTAACTCCTAGTTTTACTCTACAAATAGTGATGCAAAATACTGACCAAAATAGTGCCGTGTCAAAGTGGCCTTATGCCCAGGCTATACGGTGACTCACAGCATGTAAGTCACAATTTTGTTGTGGGATTACAACAACCGCTACATCCAATTTTATGTCACACTTATGTGTAGTTCAGCATTTTGAGTTGCCAGCCGGAGAGAGCTGGTCCTGGCCATCCCCACTAAGCAGGACCTCTTATTCCCTAGTTTCTGGCCTGGAACAGGCCAATCAATGAGACATCCAAGAAGTCTGCAGCGACCTAGACTAATTGGCAGCCCGGAGAGGAGAGGTGACTACCTGCTTGCTGGCAGACAGAGTAACAGCCCTGGAGTCGACCGCTGAAGATCTCACTCACAGGTGATGTCTCTAGAAAAATATGTCTCACAGGTATTCCAGAAATCCCTTGTGATTACTCCGATCCTAAATACAGTATTGAACCGACCCCTTGATTCATCCCTCACAATTAACAGAATACACAGGGTCTCTAAGTCGGGTTGTAGTGGCAATACCGCTGTCAGAGTAGTCTTTGCAGACTTCATTACTATACCGACTGTAATGTCCGTGGCCACGAGTCGGCAAGTGCTGGCCCCAGCCACCTCCTCAGGAGACGCCAGCGCTCGCGTCCACTCACCTCTGCCGGATCCCGGATGACTGGTCTTCCTTCTGCTCCTCAGTTGGCCAAGTTATTTGTCTAACACATCTTCCGCCTGCTCTGCTTGCCGCAGCATATTGTGTCTGATCGGGGGGTTCAGTTTACCTCGAGGTTCTGGAGAGCCCTCTGCGGACTTCTTGGCGTGAAGTTGGACTTTTCTTCTGCCTACCATCCTCAGTCTAATGGTCAGGTCGAGAGGATCAACCAGATTTTGGAGAACTACCTACGCCACTTCATCTCAAGGCAGCATGATGACTGGGTACAGCTGCTCCCATGGGCGGAGTTCTCCTACAATAATCACACCAGCGAGTCTACTAGGAATACACCGTTCTGCATTGTCTACGGCCAGTACCCACGAATTCCTCTCCCGGTGCCTGATACTTCCAAGTTACCTGCAGCTGACACGTTTAGAGACTTTTTGGAGATCTGGCAGCAGACTCGATCCCCCATCCTAATGGCAGTGGACCGCATGAAACGGAAGGCTGACACAAAGAGAAGAGAGCCTCCTCGGTTTCTTCCTGGCACTAAGGTCTGGCTGTCTTCCAGGAATATCCGACTGAGGGTGCCGTCATGTAAATTTTCCCCCAGGTTCCTCAGACCATTCGAGGTTTTGCAGCAGATCAACCCTGTCGCCTACAAGCTTCGGCTGCCTCCTACCCTCAGGATTCCCAACTCCTTCCATGTCTCCCTCCTGAAACCTGTGATCCTGAACCTCTATTCCAAGACTCCCAACCCTGCGGTGGCCTCCAGCGGCCCATCGGACATCTTTGAGGACTTTTTATTTGGTGGATTGGAGGGGGTTTGGTCCCGAAGAGAGGTCCTGGGAGCCAGAGGAGAACCTCAATGCCCCTACTCTTCTGAAGAAGTTTCTCTCTCACTCTGGTCCCAAGAAGAGAGGGCGTAAGAGGGGGGATACTGTAATGTCCGTGGCTGCGGGCTGTCAGCTCCAACCTCCCCCTTACAGCCGCAGCCACGAGTCGACAAGCGCTGGCCCCAGCCTCCTCCTTAGGAGACGCCAGCGCTCGCGTCCACTCACCTCTACCGGATCCCGTAGGGTGCACACGCAGACCTCATGGACGAACTTTGACCCGTGAGTACCCTGGACTATAAGAGGGGTCCAGCCCCCTAGTTCTATGCCTGAGCGTTGTTGTGTTCCCTATAGTTTTTCTATGTGACGGCCTCCTAGTGTGTTTCCTGTTCCAATCTCTGTTCCAGCCCCTGTCCCTATACCTATACTTGTTTCCAGTTCCTGTTCCTAGCAATCCATGCCTTCCTGGTCTAGCACGGACTGGTGCCAAAGTCGTGCCGTGCTACATCCACGTCTGACCTGTTTCACCTCGCCTGATGTCCGCCTGCTACCTAAGTCCCAGCCGAGCCTGCTCTGCTGCTGTCTGAGCTGCCACAGGTATCTATAGAACTATAGACAATCACCTGTTGGCCAGCTGCCTTACCGCCAAGGCTGTACGGCCCAGTGGGTCCACAGACCCTTCGTGACACCGACAAGTTAGGCATTCTCTGTACTGCTATGTCGCATAACCCTGTCCTCTACAAAGGATCATCTGTCCAAAGGAGCCTCTACAATGGCTCCTCCACTCACTGCTGGTTAAGATTAAAGATTACAGAGCTTCCTACCGCTGGTGACACCCATTTCTCCTTTTTGTTTGTAACGAACAATTATACATTTTTCCCATGGAACCCACGCAAGCTAGATGACCTTCTTACTGGAGATCCATCCTGTTCTGATTCCTAACTGGGTGACAGAGGAAATACCTGTGCCACTGCCTCAACATCTTAGATGAAGATCTTGACGACCAGCAGTACCTGCAACCCCCACTTCCGACCCTACCTCCATATCCATATCTCTCCAATGCCCTTACCCAGGAGGTTTAAGTGCTCAGACATCCGAGACTCCTCTTTACTGTACCATTCTCCTATTTAGGGCCACATTTAGGGGTTTGAGTTATCCCTGCCTTGAAACTGTACCTTCCATCACAGACTGTATTCATTCCACCCCTAACCCAGCCACCCCACTTTCTATCTATCTTCACCTTACTAGCCTACAGTTCATCTCACTCTACTTTCTTCTCCGATCTTTTTAATTTTACTATCCTCTTCCTCCCACCCTTGTGATGGCGTGGCATGCCCAGTCAGATATTATAGTGGGCTCAATTAACATAAAAGGACTACACAGTCTGGAAAAAAAGCTCTGTACTCTCCAACCTGCTATGGAAAACATGCCTTCATGCTGTCTTCTTACAGGAAACACATCTCTATGCCACTAACCCTTTAAAACCTCTGTATTCTCCTTCCTGGAGGAAATTTTCAACTTTGTGGAATTAATTCTAGTGGTTAACGGGGACTTAAATGTAGCCCTCGATCCTTCAATTAATGTTTCCAGAGGGGCTCTCATATTTCCTACCCTTGCTTATGCCGTATAAAAAGTTTCCTCCACGGGCATGAGCTTGTTGACAGTTGGCGCCTTCTTTTTTTAAACAAACATGATCACCGTTCTCTCCTTGGGTCCGCATACATTAACAACACCACTTTCTCGTATCATGCTCTTACCCTCGCACTCTCTCTGCTGCTCGCTCTACACCGTATGGTACCACGCCATCTAGAAATAATTTTCTGGATAATCCAGATGATTATTTTGGATTGCTTATTTGATTCAACTTTGGTTGTGTCAGGGGTATTTGTATTCAAAAGAATTACATAGAGTATATTAATCTGAAAAATGAATAAAGGTTATGTTTTATAAAGAGTTGTACTTGTTTCTTTAACCCCTTCCTAACATTTGACATATGGCTACTTATAGCCGGGTAGGGGAAGTATGGAGTGAGTCTGCTCCATACAATGCGGGTGTTGGCTGTATGTTGCAGCCAACACTTCACAGTAATGAGCGGGATCACAACCCGTTAAATGATGTGGTCAATAACGACCAAGACATTTACATCGTTAGAAAGAGGGGGAGACCCCCATCTAGCAGCACATCGTGCCCCCCGCAATGCCATCGAGGGGTGGCAATGGTTGCTACGGCAGCCTGTGGGCCTAATGAAGCCCCCCAGGCTGCCATCTTTGTGCTCCTATTAGCCCTCAGGCAGAAAAGCCTGTAAGAAAGACGATATACTGCAATACATTAGTATTGCAGTATATAGTGCAAAGTTAGTAAAATAAAGTTTTTTTATGTACAAAAAATAAAAATATTAAAAGTAAAAAAAAAACCTTTTCCAATTTTCCCCCTAAAGCATTGTAAAAAAATGTAAAAAAATAAACATAATTGGTATCGCTGCATCTGTAAAAGTCTGAACTTTTACAATATATAATTATTCAACCCGCACGGTGAACGTCGTAAAAAAAAAAATGTAAACGCCAAAATTGCTATTTTTTGGTCACCTCATCTCCCACAAAAAATGGAATAAAAAGCGATCAAAACATTGCATGTACCCCAAAATGGTAGCATTAAAAGCTACAGCTTATCCCGCAAAAAATAAGCCCTCATACCGCTTAATCGACGAAAAAATAAAAAAGTTATGGCTCTCAGAATTTGGCAACATAAAATTATTTAATTTTTTTTACACTGTTTTTTTCCTTGTGAAAGTAGTAAAACATAGAAAAAACTATATATATATTTGGTTTCACCATAATTGTATTGACTCACAGAATAAAGTTAAGATGTTGTTTTAATTGCACAGTGAATTCCGTAAAAACGAAGCGCAAAAAAGTATGGAGGAATCGCTGTTTTTTTTATTTTCTACCCCACAAATAATTTTTTTCCTGTCCCCTAGTATATTATATGGCACAATAAATGGCGCTACGAAAAACTACATGTCGTCCCGCAAAAATCAAGCCCATATAGGACTGTATAGATGGAAAAATGAAAAAGTTATGGCTTTTGGAAGGTGGGGAGGAAAAAATAAAAATCTGAAAATTGTTTACGACAGGAAGGGGTTAAGGAACCCACATATTGATTTTAGTTATAATATGAACTTAAACCTTGTAGTTAAAAGAAAATAACTGCAAAGTTATGAAATATTCTCCTTCTGAAATTGCTAATGACAGACATTTTAATAGATTTGAGAAGGGGTTGGAACAGAATATGTAGAGGTGCCGGCATTAAGAAGTAAAAAGGGTTGATCTGGGATCTATCCAATTGGCAGTAAGGAAAGTAGGTTTATTTATGCCTCTCTCTGGATCAACTTTGCATATATGAAAACTTAGCATATGTTTTATTTAAATTTATGTCATAAAATAACATTAATCTAAGGTAAGTCTCCGTAAATTGGCCTAGTTTTTTGTTTGAGTGCCCACTGGCAGTGGGGATATGGCATTTGCACGATAGAGCATAAAAGCTGGTGACAAGTGTTCTGACAGGAGATGCAATGTCTCCCTCTTGGGTATCAACACAGCCAGTCAGAAGTTCAGAGGTATATATTTCTGTTCTGTTTTATGACATCTTTGGAAATACAGAGAAGCTTTTATTATAACAAGTCTGAAGACTATGCTTCTAATTTCATTAAAAGGTTTTTCACATTTGGCACCCGTACAGAATAGAAAATTGTGCAACACGTCAACCCAAATTTCACATTAATGTAATAATTTGTCTTTTTATTATTTTCTTAGTTATCCAACAAAAGAAACATGAAAGAGCATCCCTAAAGGTCAACTAATCTACCATAATAACTGGGAAATAAGCTGGTTCTGTACTTTATTCAATAGCAATATGCAGCTTTTACAGAATACAAAGGTAATCACAATGTACATGGCAAATTTGTAAGAGCAGAGATCTGTCACAGGAAACATTAAAAACAAAAGTAAGAGGAGGAATTATTGCCCTTGGGAATATGAGATGGTGCTAAACTGAGGTAGGACCCCCTACTCTCTACAGGCATCATAGAATTAAAAGGTATGTATGTACTTGGATAGAAGAATTACATACTATCTATTGTCATCACTAATTTTAAAGTGGTTTCCAAATGTTTTCGGCCTGGCCCAAACCTGCTAAAGACCGTAAGAATGTTAACCTGTTAGTAGGTAAAATAATGTAAATATGGAGAAATTATAATAGTGGAGGCCGCTGTAGTAACTTTCTTTTTTTGTATATATATATATATATTTTTTTTAATTGTGGCTTTCTTTGTAGTTTTTTTAAGCTTTTTTTTGTTCCGTTTAGTTTTTTCAATAAAACTGGGTCAATGTCAGGTGCCCCGTAGACAAAAGGCCACCCCCACAGCACAAGAAATCAGTATGAAAAAAAGAGGCACTGCAGCAGCTTCAGCAGAGGCCTCATGCAGCCAGCTACATGCTTCGGGAAGAAAAACAACCAGTACAAGCCCTGCCCTGAAATAAAATATTTCTCAGTTGTGCAACTCACAGATTCATACATTCTTCCTTATCCCCTCATTCTGAAATGGTACCTGAGAGGGCCGGACAATGGATTGTACAAGCTACTATCATTGAGTGCTATAATTTCATGGGGAGATTGGGAGCCAGGATAATGTCTGTTTCTCTCTGTAAGAATTCTGATAAGCTCCACCATCTGTGTATGACCAACCAGGGCACGAGGCGTCTGACAATAGAGTTCGTAAGCAGAAATGCTTTTTTAAGTAGGTCGTCTCTATTACCCAGTCAGGGGTTCCGTGGGACCCAATGCCACTTTAGGAAACACTGCATTAGACCAAATATGAACTATAAATGCCACCAGTTACTAACAATAGCCCTACGAAGTGTCCAAGATTCCTCATATGGTCCTACTGTCACCTTGTCTTATAGAAATTGAATCCGACAGGCAGACTTCTTCAGCAGCCAGGAGAATAGGAAGATACATGTGAGTATTAGGTGACCACTCACATTTAGCCTTCTGCTGGCACTAATGAAGTGCAGGATAGTAAGGGAACATGGAGGACATGTTTCATTGTGGATGGATCTATGAATGGGCTACGGTGGCTAGCTCTGTTTTGCGGGTACTGTGGCTGTCATTACTATGGAAGCACTGTGCCTGGCAGTGTTATGAGGAACTGTGGTTGGTTCTCTTATGAGGTACTGTAGGTGTCACTGATGGGGTCCATGTGAGTATCAATGTAATGGGGTCACAGCAGATGTCATCATGGCTGTCCGTTTTAAGGACATTGTAGCCACCACTGTTAATAAAGTACTATAGCTAGTGCTGGCTGTTAGCGGTACTGTGGTTTTCAAGGCTATGGTGCCTCTGGGCACTTTGGTTGTTATTATTATGGTTCAATGTTGCTGTCACGGTTATGGAGGCATGTGATACATGACAAAATTTGCCAAGGCCACAAATACTTTTCACTATTGATTACCTCCAAAAGAAAGTATGACAGACAAAGGCGTGCATTGTAATTTACTATTCTGCAAGGCTGCAAGTTCAAATTGCAACTATGTTTCATTGATATTATTAGAATTATAATAAATTTGTTTTTGACACCAATATATGTTTATACATACACTATACAGTCATTTGTGTTTCATATTTGAGAATCATATTGAAAAGTGCAAATTCACAACTGTATGGGTCAGTGCAAAAATATGTGCATATAATTCAATCTGTTTACAGATTGGTGACATTTTTCTTTAGTAGGCAGCACTTATAAACCTGGGACATTACCTGATATAATAAGGAATAATGGCCTCTAGACGCTCCAGATTTGCATTCATTTGACTTTATGCTTTGTGGTATGCTTTTAATCTATTAGATATTTACAGCATATTATCATAATAGAATATATTTCGATTTTTTATAAAGATGGTTTTATTGGATCAGTCATTTGTACTTGCGGAGCTTGATGTGAATTGATTTTTTCATATGCTTCCATTAATTTAATGTTCCGATGCACAAATATACTTTGTACTGACAAAGACTGCAGTCTACCAAAAGCACAAAATCAAAATAACAATCTTGTCATTTTGAATTTGTAAACTTTCCAATTAACGTTACTTTCCCTTTGTTATGTTTCCTCCCAGTAGACTGCTAAATTAGGTTTTGTTTCCTACTTGAATTACTTCGATAATGTGAAATGTAATTGTTTCTCCAGAAAAACAAAACCAAAAGACGGCAAATGTCAAAGGACAAACACACAATTTTTTGCCCCGCCTCGAGAGAGTGTGTTCAATTAATGCTTAATAGCCTGAAAGTTTAATGATCCAAGTAAGCTGACAAAGTAAACTGTGCTGCCCTTCTTCAGCTGAAGATTGGGAAAATCTGGACAGCTTGGTGAGGAATGCTTAAATCCTGCTCTGTGCCAGGTTGATATCCTGTGGTCCCAATCAAAAACATCAACAGTTATTACATGAAAAAAACTAGGCTCGGGCACTTGTATCTCTGGCTGTGAAATAATCACACAAATACATTTGTTTGTGCTCTGGTTTAAATTCTAGAACCTAAGATGCAAAACTCGGCATGCAAGCTCTGCAGGGCAAGAACACATGGTAGCATTGAACACTATGGTCATCTCAGCATCTCTGATTCATTATTATGGGAAATACAAAACCACATTTTGTTCAGTATCATTTTTGTATTTTTATGCTTCCTACTACACGACTGCCAAGGTGTCTGCTTCACACAGAGGTCTTTTGCATAAAATCATATTTTCTTGTTTGTGGAGGTAACCAAAGTATAAACAAGAATTTATCTCAACAGAAGAAATGCAGTGAGACCATACTTTGGTTTCTGGGTCCAGATTAAGTCAAATCTGAGTCTTTCTACCCCTTGGGTTATATAATTTCAAAGTTTGCCGTTTTTAATTTTGCAGCTGAAGTCCAATTTGTTATGCTTTAGTCCTTTTTTTTATGGGAACATTTTCACATATATAGTAGTTTTCCATGTGTGCTTCATATAAGTACACCACACATCCTTCAGTCTTATTGTCTCCATTGGTGTTTTGAATCGAGTCTGAACCCAGCTAATATATTTGCTAATACTTGTGGGGCGTACACAGAAATCATAGGGTCCCATAGCAAAACCTATCATGGGCCCCACCACCTGTGAGACCGTAAACAAACGTAAACATTTTTTTTTATTAAAGGTGCTGACCATTCTCAACACCTTATTTTTTTATGTATTTGCACCAAATAACTGGCATAAATACATTGATATATCTCCCCTATTCTACCCTCAATCCATTGCTTCCCCTCACACAGTACATGATAAAACTCTGGAAGCCTGTTAATACCACTAGGGGGAGCTCAGTGCATGCAAATTTATACAGCTACCATTGAACACAATGGAAGCTGTAAAAATCTCTATGCACTAAGCTCCCCCTAGTGATGGCTGCAGGAACATGCTATTGAGTTCAAAGCTGGGCACCCTTCTTACCACAGGCCCCATAGCAACAGGGTGGTCTGCCTCTATGGTGAATATGCCACTGAATTAGGGCTGGGCAATTATGACCTAAATCAAAATCACGATTAATTGACCATGTAACCTCGATTACGATTAACGAACGATTATTTAGGCCACACTCTTTTTGCATGTCACATCCCCTACGCCATTGAATTAAAATTTCTCCAGATTTCTGTGGCACCATGCTGATAGGAGGGTCAGAACTTGCCCCAAGCCGCATGAATAGATGAACCTTTCCTGTCAGGTGTCAATAGTTCAGACTGGTGGAGGTAAGGTGATGGTGATGGGAATGTTTTCTTGGCAAACCCTGGGTCCTCTGTTACCTGTAGATGGACGTTTGAATATCAGGGCTTATCTAAGCATTGTGGCCGATCAAGTTCATCCCTTCTTGGCAGCTGCTTACCCTATGGTAGAAGGACAGTGTATTTGCAACTGCGAGAAACTATAATGTCCGCATGGGCCAATATTCCTGCAGAATGATTTCAACACCTAGTGGAATGTTTGCCACGACTAATTGCTGGGGTTCCGAAGGCCAAAACTGGTCTAACACACTACTAGATGGGTTTCTCTAATAAAGTAGCCATTCAGTGTATATTTCATATTTCGCAGTTAGGGCATTTATTGATCTACTGCGGGTTGTACCTTGTCATAGTTTACCAACACTAGGACAATGGCAGAACATTAGTTTAATTGCATTGATAAATGTGCCCCATTGTTCTTTGTGTTGTAAAAAGTGCTAGATTGTTAACCTTCCGCAAATATTTAAGCAGTTTTAAAAGGTATTGTTTTGATGCATATGAATTACATTTCATGAGACACATTTCAGCTTCTTTTTCATAAATCTCCCCGAATGTATGCTCCTCCATATCTTTGTTTGATTAACAAAAAGTACAATTGTATAGGTATAAAACACTGTCCTTTCCTTTCATCATGACTATACAATAAAAAAAAATGATAATTTAGTTACCAGTATGGCCATAATGGAACGCAGAAAACGGTGGTCGTATTACATAAAAGAATCAAATTGCCTAATACTTTGAATTACATTTAGGCACTACTTTCAATGTGATTGCCTTTTTTTCCAATTATGAAAGGGTGCCCGTACTGCAACCATGATATAGTTTTTATTTTATTTCACGTTCAAGTTTTTTTAAAAGGTGGAAAAGGACAGTAATTGTTTATCTGGATATCAGGCTATATGTTATTGTAGACTTTTTATTAACTGCTGAATAAGCTATTCTAAAGTTGGTGGATATGTCAATAATGTCTGATATGGAAACAACCCTTTAAAGGGGAGGCCACACGTCGCGGTTCTGTTACATTGTTTTATTCAAGATTTTTTGGAAAATCATAGCTAAACCACACATTATTGCAGCAAAACTGAAATAGAATCTGAACATATGGAGTAACCTTAAGGTTTAATTTTGGACAAGACAAACATACATTTTTATTGGGTAGAGTGGTTTGTGAATTGTTGCCTCACCTTTTAAGTGGCATATAAATTGTGTGCATGCATATAGCGGATTTCCGATAAGGATGAGACACACACATTTCCTGGTTTTGAATAAATAGACAGTGACAGGTCTGGAAGAAAAACAGCTGATTTTAGAGGAAAAATACTTTGCTTAATTTACTGTACACTGTAATCTAAAGCAATGTGACATTTCCATTTTTGGCTGGAGATACGCTGTAAGTGTGTTAATTTTACCAGTGAGAGATAGATTATATAAAAAAATCAAAAAAAAAATCACATTGTCAAAATTATATATATTTATTTGCATTGTGCACAGAGAAATAAGTATTTGATCCCTTTGGCAAACAAGACTTAATACTTGGTGGCAAAACCCTTGTTGGCAAGAACAGCAGTCAGACATTTTTAGTAGTTGATGATGAGGTTTGCACACATGTTAGATGGAATTTTGGCCCACTCCTCTTTGCAGATCAACTGTAAATCATTACGATTTCGAGGCTGTCGCTTGGCAACTCGGATCTTCAGCTCCCTCCATAAGTTTTCGATGGGATTAAGGTCTGGAGACTGGCTAGGCCACTCCATGACCTTAATGTGCTTCTTTTTGAGCCACTCCTTTGTTGCCTTGGCTGTATGTTTCGGGTAATTGTCATGCTGGAAGACCCAGCCACGAGCCATTTTTAATATCCGGGTGGAGGGAAGGAGGTTGTCACTCAGGATTTGACATGGCTCCATCCATTCCCCCATTGATGCGGTGAAGTAGTCCTGTGCCCTTAGCAGAGAAACACCCCCAAAACATAATGTTTCCACCACTATGCTTGCCAGTGGGGACGGTGTTCTTTGGGTCATAGGCAGCATTTCTCTTCCTCCAAAAACGGCGAGTTGAGTTAATGCCAAAGAGCTCAATTTTAGTCTCATCTGACCACAGCACCTTCTCCCAATCACTCTCAGAATCATCCAGATGTTCATTTGCAAACTTCAGATGGGCCTGTACATGTGCCTTCTTGAGCAGGGGGACCTTGCGGGCACTGCAGGATTTTAATCCATTACAGCGTAATGTGTTACCAATGGTTTTCTTGGTGACTGTGGTCCCAGCTGCCTTGAGATCATTAACAAGTTCCCCCCGTGTAGTTTTCGGCTGAGCTCTCACCTTCCTCAGGATCAAGGATACCCAACGAGGTGAGATTTTGCATGGAGCCCCAGATCGATGTCGATTGACAGTCATTTTGTATGTCTTGCATTTTCTTACTATTGCACCAACAGTTGTCTCCTTCTCACCCAGCGTCTTACTTATGGTTTTGTAGCCCATTCCAGCCTTGTGCAGGTCTATGATCTTGTCCCTGACATCCTTAGAAAGCTCTTTGGTCTTGCCCATGTTGTAGAGGTTAGAGTCAGACTGATTAATTGAGTCTGTGGACAGGAGTCTTTTATACAGGTGACCATGTAAGAGCTGTCTTTAATGCAGGCTCCAAGTTGATTTGGAGTGTGTAACTGGTCTGGAGGAGGCTGAACTCTTAATGGTTGGTAGGGGATCAAATACTTATTTCTCTGTGCACAATACAAATAAATATGTATAATTTTGACATTGTGATTTTCTGTTTTTTTTTTAAATATAATCTATCTCTCACTGGTAGAATTAACCTAGCCCCTAAAAATTCTAGACTGTTCATTAGAGATGAGCGAACCGGGACAACCGAACCCGGTTTCGGTCCGAACTTCCGGAAAAGTTCGGTTCGCAGCGAATCCGAACTTCACCGGGTTCGGCCGAACCCGTTTTGACCGAACCCGGTCAAAAACATTATACAAATCGGCAGCCACTTATCTCTATCAATCACTGATATAGAAAAGAGGCTGCTCATTAAAAATAACATAAAAAGCATTTCATACGTACCCGGTCGTTGTCTTGGTGACGAGTCCCTCTTCTTCCTCCAGTCCGACCTTTTCTGACGCGGCAGCCTGTGATTGGCTGCAGAGGCCTCTGCAGCCTGTGATTGGCTGCAGAGGCCGCGGCAGCCTGTGATTGGCTGCAGCGCTCACATGGGCTGCATCGTCATCAAGGAATGTCGGGCCGGATGTCGAGAGGGACGCGTCACCAAGGCAACGGCCAGGAGACCGGACTGGAGGAAGCAGGGAGTTCCCGGTAAGTATGAACGTCTTTTTTTTTTACAGGTACTGTGATCGGTAGTCACTGTCCAGGGTACTGAAACAGTTACTGCCGATCAGTTAACTCTTTCAGCACCCTGGACAGTGACTATTTAGGGTATGTGCACACACACTAATTACGTCCGTATTTGACGGACGTATTTCGGCCGCAAGTACCGGACCGAACACAATGCAGGGAGCCGGGCTCCTAGCATCATAGTTATGTACGATGCTAGGAGTCCCTGCCTCTCTGCAGGACAACTGTCACGTACTGTAATCATGTTTTCAGTATGGGACAGTAGTTCCACGGAGAGGCAGGGACTCCTAGCATCGTACATAAATATGATGCTAGGAGCCCGGCTCCCTGCAGTGTGTTCGGTCCGGTACTTGCGGCCGAAATACGTCCGTCAATTACGGACGTAATTAGTGTGTGTGCACATACCCTTACTGACGTCGCCTAGCAACGCTGCCGTAATGACGGGTGCACACATGTAGCCACCCGTCATTACGGGGCCTCATGCACACGACCATAAAAACACCCGTTATCACGGGTCGTAATTACGACCCGAAATAGCGGGCCCATAGACTTCTGTGAGCCACGGGTACCTTCCCGTTTTCTCACGGGAAGGTGACCGTGCAGTTAAAAAGATAGAACATGTTCTATTTTTTTATTTTACGGGCCGTGCTCGTAATTACGACTCGTAACTACGAGCACGGCCGGCCGGCCACGGGCAGCCGGCCGCTTTTGCAAACCGTGCTGTCATTATAATTATAATTATAGCCCGGATCTTGTGCGTGGTGGTGACTTGCCAATCATGTGAACGTGTTATAGAGGACAGGAGTGGAGGAGATGTAACAGACTGAGCTACGTAATGGTAAGAACAGAGTTCACAGCAGCACAGAGTATTTCAGGAGAGGAGCGTGCAGATTCAGTGCTGCTGTGAACTCTGCTCTTACCATTACGTAGCTCAGTCTGTTACCTCTCCTCCACTCCTGTCCTCAATAACACCTTCACATGATTGGCAAGTCACCACCCCGCACAAGATCCGCACGCTCATCTCCTGAAATACTCTGTGCTGCTGTGAACGCTGCTCTTACCATTACGTGGTGACTTGCCAATCATGTGAAGGTGTTCTGGAGGACAGGAGTGGAGGAGAGGTAACAGACTGAGAGCTACGTAATGGTAAGAGCAGAGTTCACAGCAGCACTGAATCTGCACGCTCATCTCCTGAAATACTCTGTGCTGCCTTAAACTCTATGGACAGGTCAGGATCCTGTTTCTTTTAAATGCTGCACTGTAGCGCAGCCTTATATAGTGGATCGAGCGGGTTCCCCAGCAGCATTTAAAAGAAACCGTGTTTGTGTATGTGTGTGTTTGTGTATATATGTGTGTTTGGGTATGTGACTTTGTCTGTTTTTGTTTTTATATGTGTGTTTGTGTATATGTGTGTGTGTATATATGGGTGTGTTTGTGTATATGTGTTTGTGTATATGTTTGTGTATATATGGGTGTATTTGTGTATATGTTTGTGTGTAGATGTTTGTGTGTGTTTTTGTATATGTGTGTGTTTGTGTATATGGGTGTGTGTTTGTGTGTATATATGGGTGTGTTTGTGTATATGTGTTTGTGTATATGTGTGTTTGGGTATGTGTGTTTTTGTTTGTATATGTGTTTGTGTATATGTGTATGTGTGTGTATAACTGTGTGTGTGTTTGGATATGTGTGTTTTTGTTTGTATATGTGAGTTCGTGTATATGTGTGTGTGTTTGTCTGTTTGTGTGTGTGTGTATATCTTGTTGTGTTTGTGTGTATATGTGTGTGTTTGTGTATGGTTGTTTGTGTGTGTGTGTGCGTGTATATATGTGTGTAGGTGAGTAGAAGTTTTGGTATTGTTCACATTGATAACTGTTTTTTTATGTTGTTGCAGATTTTGATGTACCGATTGGACTACATCTTCGATTCGTTGGACTACTGCGTAGATCTACGTTTTTTCAAATTTTAATAAAATGGTTAACGAGGGTTTTGTTGGGGATTTCTTATTTCAATAAAAAAGAATTGTCTTTGTGTTTTTTTTAAAACTTTATTAGTGCCTAGATAATGGCAGTTGGCTGATTGACAGCGTCCATTATTAAGGCGGTACTTAGTGTTAGCCGGTGCAGAGGCTAGCACTAACCACCCATTATTACCCCGGTACCCACCACCACCAGGGGTGCCGGGAAGAGCTTGGTACGATCCAGTACCCGACCATCTGTTGTGATGGTCGGGTACTGGGGCGGCCGTAGGCTGGTATTATGAGGCTGGGAAGGGCCAAAATCAGTGTACCTTCCCACCCTTGTAATGCTAGGCTGCTGCTGCTGTGTTGTATCGGGCTGGTTATAAAAATGGGGGGGACCCCCACGTCGTTTTTTTTTTTTGAATTTAACAAATTTAGCAATAGACGGGTCCCCCACATTTTTAATAACCAGCCATATGCAAGGCCGCAGCAGTCTGGCATTACAATTGGTGGGAAGGGCCACTGGTTTTGTCCATTCCCAGGCTAATAACACTGTGTTGTATGTGACTGGTTATGATAAATTGGGTGGAACCTCATGTCTTTTAAAAAAAAAAAAAAAAAAAAATTAAATAAATAAATAATTACAAAAAATGACGTGGGGTCCCCCCCACTTTTATAACCAGCCAGATACAACACAGCAGCAGCAGCCTAGCATTACAAGGGTGGGAAGGTCCACTGTTTTTGGCCCTTCCCAGCCTCATAATACCAGCCTGCGGCTGCCCCAGAGCCCGACCATCACAACAGATGGTCGGGTACTGGATCGTACCTGGCTCTTCCCGGCACCCCTGGTGGTGGTGGGTACCGGGTTAATAATTGTGGTTAGTGTTAGCCTCTGCACCGGCTAACACTAAGCCTCGCCTTAGTAATGGATGTTGTCACTCAGACAGCGGCCATTACTAAAGTGGTAGTAATAAAATTAGAAAAGAAAAGACAAAGACATAGATAAAATATTTTATTGAAATAAAGCACCCCCAACACAACCCTCATTAACCATTTTATTGTAGAAAAAAAACCGTCATCTAAGTAGTCCTCGAAACCGACGTAGTCCAAACACCAAACCTGTAAAAAATAAAAAAATAAATGAAATAAAACATGTCGTAGGCTTAGATTCAGTTTAATGCGTGATACTGACTGTTATACCATGTATAGAAGCCTGCCGTGAAGTTGACTTAGATACAGGGCGCCAGCAGACAGTATCATACATGGCCATACATACATATATACAAACATACATACAAGCATGCACATATATACATGCAAATATACATACATGCAAACTATCATACATACATGCATACACACACACATGAAAACATACATACAAACAAACAAACATGCAAAGATACATACATACATATATACAAGCATGCACAAATATACATGCAAACATAAATACATGCAAACATAATTACATACATGCACATATATATAAACATACATGCAAACATACATGCAAAAATAAAAACATGCAAACATACATACATGCACATATATACATACATACATGACAACAAACATACAAACATACATGACAACATACATACATGCAAACATACATACATACATGCAAACATACATACACACATGCAAACATATATACATGCAAATATACATACAAACATGCACATGTATACATACATGCAAACATACATGCACATATATACATACATGACAACATACATACATGCAAATATATACATGCAAATATACATACATACACACATGCACATATATACATACATGCCAACATACATGCACATATATACATACATGACAACATTCATACATACATACATGACAACATACATACATACATACATACATATATATACACACATGCAAATATACATACAAACATGCATACATACATACATGCAAACATACATTCATGCAAACACACATACATGCAAACATTCATGCAAATATACATACATACAAATATACATACACACATGCACATATATACATACATACATACATGACAACATACATACATACATACATGACAACATACATGCAAAAATACATACATGCAAACATACACACATGCAAACATACATGCAAATATATACATGCAAATATACATACAAACATGCACATATATACATACATGCCAACATACATGCACAGATATACATACATACATACATGACAACATACATACATGCCAACATACATACATACATACATGCCAACATACATACATGCCAAAAAAAAATAATAATACGTTCATACTTACTTTCCTCCTGTCCGGCCTCCAGCGATGACGTTTCATCCATGTCGCCGCTGCAGCCTGTGATTGGCTGCAGAGGCGGTCACGTGGGATGAAGCGTCATCCTGACGTGCGTGACCGCCACTACAGCCTGTGATTGGCTGCAGCGGCGAAAGGGATGAAACGTCATCGCTGGAGGCCGGACAGGAGGAAAGTAAGTACGAACGTATAATTTTTATTTTTTTATTACATTTAAATTGTATTTTCCGCGCGCCGAGCATGTACTGTGAAGGTTGCTGAAAGAGTTAGTGCAGCCCATTAACTCTATCAGCACCCCGGACAGTAGCATGCTCGGCGCACGGAAGTGACAGGTTCGGTCCGAACCGAACTTTTTTGTGAAATTCGGCGAACTAGCCGAACCGAACTTTTGATAAGTTCGCTCATCTCTACTGTTCATGACTTTGACAGTGGGCAAACTTACAAAATCAGCAAGGGATCAAATACTTATTTCCTCCACTGTATATAGCACCAACATATTATGTAGTGCTGTACAGAGGTCCTCTTTTACTGTCCCCATTGGGACACAATCTAAATTCCCTATAGGTATGTTTTTTTTGGGGTGTGGGAGGAAACCTGAGTACCTGGAAGAAATCCATGCAAACACAAATGCCATGCAGATGTTGTTCTTGGTTGAGTTTGAACCCAGGACCCCAGTGCTGCAAGGCAACAGTGCTAACCACTGAGCTACCGTGCTGCCTTTGTCTACCGCAGGAGCTGGTCACAGCAGGGACAGTAGATTGCTTTAAAAAAAGGCTGAGATAATTTCCTAGAACAAAAAAATATAAGCTTTTATGTGTAGAAATTTTTTACTTCCCTTTCCTCGGTTGAACTTGATGGACATGTGTCTTTTTTCAACCGTACGAACTATGTAACTATTTAAATATTTAACTTTCAGCCATAGGATTAAAATTAACTTTACCAGTATGATGGTCAAAGTCGAATTGTAGTCTAGCGATACTGAAGATATACTTTACAAAGATCTTCTCTTTTGAATATAGAAGCTCCAAGGGATTTCGAAGGGTTTCATAAAGTCATGGTTATAGTTAATTGTGCATTTGTTGCATAGCTATAGCTCCTTTAAAAACCTGCTTTTATCACATAGCTTAGAAAGTAATGCAGTAAATGACGCATGAAATGACATGCAGTGGAATGGAAGATAATGCATTGTTAAAAGCTTATTACTACATTGTGCAGTCTGGTGAATGCTTGTTATGTGCTACATTTTAAAGTGAAATCACAAATGGGATCTTTAAAAAGAGCTCAAGAACTTTATTGGTTTGAGCCAAGTTAAAATTAAACAAAATTTGGTCCTAATCCAAAGTGAAAAAATTTATATTTTGACATGAAGATCTTATAAATATGGGAAGCACCTCAATTAGGCCCTATTCACAATACCGGTTTTAACAGCCATCACACAGCTGCATTAAAATCTGTTAACCCCAATGGGGCTATTCACACCTCCGAGTTTTTGACAGCCCATTTTAACGGACCTTAAAAAAATAGAATGTTCCCTATTTCGGGCCGTTCTCACAGCCACACGGCTCCCATACAATTCAATGGGGCCACGTAGAAAACGGCTGTCACTTGGATGCCATCCGAGTGACGGCTGTGATTTCTGCCTCTCCCTCATTCTCTCCTCCTCACAGTGCGAAGTGCATGTGAGGAGGAGATTTGGCCAGTGTCGTAGTGAGGACATCGAGGAGAGCGTGTTGGATGTTAGTAAGGGGGCTCTGTGGCACTATCTACAGCGGACTGTGTGGCACTATATACATGGCCTATGTGGCACTATCTACATGGCCTATGTGGTACTATCCACAGGGGGCTATGTGGCACTATCTACAAACAGTGAAGGAAATAAGTATTTGATCCCTTGCTGATTTTGTAAGTTTGCCCAGTGTCAAAGACATGAACAGTCTAGAATTTTTAGGCTAAGTTAATTTTACCAGTGAGAGATAGATTATATATAAAAAAAAAACAAGAAAATCACATTGTCAAAATTATATATATTTATTTGCATTGTGCACAGAGAAATAAGTATTTGATCCCTTTGACAAACAAGACTTAATACTTGGTGGCAAAACCCTTGTTGGCAAGCACAGCAGTCAGACGTTTTTTGTAGTTGATGATGAGGTTTGCACACATGTTAGATGTAATTTTGGCCCACTCCTCTTTGCAGATCATCTGTAAATCATTAAGATTTCGAGGCTGTCGCTTGGCAATTCGGATCTTCAGCTCCCTCCATAAGTTTTCGATGGGATTAAGGTCTGGAGACTGGCTAGGCCACTCCATGACCTTAATGTGCTTCTTTTTGAGCCACTCCTTTGTTGCCTTGGCTGTATGTTTTGGGTCATTGTCGTGCTGGAAGACCCAGCCACGAGGCATTTTTAATGTCCTGGTGGAGGGAAGGAGGTTGTCACTC
This sequence comes from Rhinoderma darwinii, assembly GCF_050947455.1. Classification (NCBI taxonomy): domain Eukaryota; kingdom Metazoa; phylum Chordata; class Amphibia; order Anura; family Rhinodermatidae; genus Rhinoderma; species Rhinoderma darwinii. The sequence goes on from NC_134687.1 coordinate 493,025,322, forward strand.
AGGATTTGATGGTACATGGCTCCATCCATTCTCCCATTGATGCAGTGAAGTAGTCCTGTGCCCTTAGCAGAGAAACACCCCCAAAACATAATGTTTCCACCTCCATGCTTGACAGTGGGGACGGTGTTTTTTGGGTCATAGGCAGCATTTCTCTTCCTCCAAACACGGCGAGTTGAGTTAATGCCAAAGAGCTCAATTTTAGTCTCATCTGACCACAGCACCTTCTCCCAATCCCCGTCAGAATCATCCAGATGTTCATTTGCAAACTTCAGATGGGCCTGTACATGTGCCTTCTTGAGCAGGGGGACCTTGCGGGCACTGCAGGATTTTAATCCATTACGGCGTAATGTGTTACCAATGGTTTTCTTGGTGACTGTGGTCCCAGCTGCCTTGAGATCATTAACAAGTTCCCCCCGTGTAGTTTTCGGCTGAGCTCTCACCTTCCTCAGGATCAAGGATACCCCACGAGGTGAGATTTTGCATGGAGCCCCAGATCGATGTCGATTGACAGTCATTTTGTATGTCTTCCATTTTCTTACTATTGCACCAACAGTTGTCTCCTTCTCACCCAGCGCCTTACTTATGGTTTTGTAGCCCACTCGAGCCTTGTGCAGGTCTATGATCTTGTCCCTGACATCCTTAGAAAGCTCTTTGGTCTTGCCCATGTTGTAGAGGTTAGAGTCAGACTGATTAATTGAGTTTATACAGGTCACCATTTAAGACAGCTGTCTTTAATGCAGGCACCAAGTTGATTTGGAGCGTGTAACTGGTCTGGAGGAGGCTGAACTCTTAATGGTTGGTAGGGGATCAAATACTTATTTCTCTGTGCACAATGCAAATAAATATATATAATTTTGACAATGTGATTTTCTGTTGTTTTTTTTTATATATATATCTATCACTCACTGGTAAAATTAACCTAGCCTAAAAATTCTAGACTGTTCATGTCTTTGACAGTGGGCAAACTTACAAAATCAGCAAGGGATCAAATACTTATTTCCTTCACTGTATATGGACAGTGACATCAGGAGTTTCCTGGCTCTGGAGCCCCAGGCAGAGCATCAGCTAGCACTCTGCTCCTGACGTCAGGAGTTTGGCCCTGGAGTCCCCTAGTAGAGCATTAGCTAATGCTCTGCCTGAAACTCCGTTGCTGTGGAAGCTCCTGATGTCACTGTTGTCATGAACTGTGGGTATGTGGACCCAAAGGGCCGTACCGCCGTAGCGGGATAGCAGCTGGCCAACAGAGTACCAAGTCAATTTCTAAATAGTCTAAGCACAAGGGTACCTGTAGTGGTTCAGACAGTAGCAACGGCTAGGCACAGATGGGACCTTGACAGCAGACACCAGACGTCGTGTAATACAGCAGGTGGGACTGGTGGCACAACACGACCCCAACAGGTCTAAGGCACAGGAACAATTAGCACGGGATACGGGTAGCAGGGCACGGGGAACAACGGGAACAGGATAACACTAAGGGACCATTTGCAAGACTAACATAACAAAACACAACAACGCCCAGGCAATGATCAAAGGGGCAGGGCCCGTCTTATAGTCCAGGGTGACCTGGGAATAATTTGTTAATTCTTGACATGTGTGCACGCTGGCTCTTTCAGGCCGGGAATAAGCTTGTGCGCGCTCCCCAGTGGTCACTGCAGGACAGGACAGCTGCATGTGCTAGCATCTTCGGGGAGGAAGATGTCAGCAGGATGAAAGGGGTCTGCGGTCTGCGACCGCGGCCGTTACAACTGTCCATATTTGGACAGTGACTTGAGGAGCTTCCCTAGTGCTGGAGTCCCAGGGCAGAGCATCAGCTAGCGCTCAGCCCGGGGACTCCAGCACTGCTCCTCAGGTCACTTTCCATATATAGACCGTGACGTCAGGAGTTTCCTGGATTCCCCGAGCAATGCATCAGCTAGCACTCTGCCTTGGGGCTCCAGCGCTAGGGAAGCCCCTGACATCACTGTCCATATAAGGAACCCCTGCCACTTTGTTCCCTATAGTACCCCTGCCACTTTCTGTGCCCCCCTGCCACCTTTGTATTCGATGTCCGACACCCTCATACAGCCCCGGGCACATTCTGACCCCACAAAAAGCCCCTTCTTCCGACTTCTGTCCCCCCTAATCTAAAACAGTGGCTTGTCTCCTGCTGTCTACCCTGTCCCTGCTCCCTCGCAGAGCCCTGTCACCTTCTGAACCCTCCTCGGTTCTTGATTCAACATCTGCGGTTGCTGTCTGAATTACTGAGAAATCAGCCAAAGATGCAGTACACTGGTTGTGAGGACATGGTAGCAAGTCTAAAATAGCAGTGCAAATGGCAGAAACCGATGCTAAAGCAGAAGGATTAGACCAAGCTCTATATACTCTGAAAGCAAGATAAAATAGTGACCTTCCTGTGGGTGTTTTTCAGTGGGTTCGGACCAAAAAAAATGACATAAGAAATTCATCTGGTTTTAAAACTGACAGTAAAAAAGGGATGCAAAACGGGTGACAATCAGCTGTCAAAAACGGAAACACGGCCGGAACGAACATGGACCGGATGCAAAACTGGCATCAAAACAGACCAAGACGGATGTTTAAACCATAAAATCCCGCGATCAATAGCGACCGCAGCATTTAAATTATTAGAAAGAGTGAGGCGATCCCCTCTAACAGCCCATTGTCTCCCCGCGTTGCGATCGCAGGGTGCCGATGGTTGCTATTGCAGCCTGGGGGCCTAACGGAGGCCCCAGGTCTGCCATCTTTGTGCTCCTATTAAACCCTCGCTCTGGAAGGCTAAATAGAAGATGATATACTGCAATACATTAGTATTGTAGTACATACAGTGGATATAAAAAGTCTAAACACCCCTGTTAAAATGCCAGTTTTTTGTCATGTCAAAAAATGAGTCCAAGATGAATCATTTCAGAACTTTTTATACCTTTAATGTGACCCATAATCTATACAAATCCATTGAAAAACCAACTGAAATCATTTAGAGGGGGAAAATAAAAATAACAAAACTACAATAATGTGGTTGCATAAGTGTGAACATCCTCTTATAATTGGGGATGTGGTTGTTTTCAGAATTAGCCTATCACATGTAAACTCAAGTTAAATAGTAGTCAGTACACAGCTGCCATTATTTAAAGTGATTCTGAGAGGTCAGCTGTTCTATTAGGATTTTCCCTGACATTTTCTTTGCTGCCTGTGACAGCAAAAGCCAAAGTTCGTAAAGAACTTACAACACATTAAAGGGATCTTATTGTTCAAAGGCAACAGTCAGGAGAAGGGTACCAAAGAATTTCCAAGGCATTAGCTATACCATGGAACACAGTGAAGGCAGTCATCAAGAAGTGGATTACATTTGGCACAACAGTGACATTACCAAGAACTGGACGTCCCTCAAATTTTGATGAAAAGACAAGACGAAAATTGGTCCGGGAGGTTGCCAAGAGGCCTACAGCAACATTAAAGGAGGTGCAGGACTTTCTGGCAGGTAGTGGTTGTGTAGTGCACGTGACAACAATCTCCCGTATTCTTCATATGTCTGGGCTGTGGGGTAGGGTGGCAAGATGGAAGCCTTTTCTAACAAAGAAAAACATCAATGCCCGGCTATGTTTTTTAAAGACCTACATCAAGTCTGCCAAAAGCATGTGGTAAAATGTGTTATAGTCCAAGGTTGAACTTATTAGCCATAATTCCAAAAGGTATGTTTGGCGCAAAGCCAACACTGCACATCACCAAAAGGACACCATACCCACAGAGAAGCATGGTGGAAGCAGCATTATGCTTTGGGGCTGTTTTTCTGCAGCTGGAACTGGGGCTTTAGGCTATGTTCACACGGGGTCTTTTGCCGAGTTTTTTGACGCGGAAACCGCGTCGCAAAACTCGGCAGAAACGGCCCGAGAACGCCTCCCATTGATTTCAATGGGAGGCGTCGGCGTCTTTTTCCCGCGAGCAGTAAAACTGCCTCGCGGGAAAAAGAAGCGACATGCCCTATCTTCGGGCGCTTCCGCCTCCGACCTCCCATTGACTTCAATGGGAGGCAGGAGAAAGCGTGTTTTATGCCCGCGGCGCTCAATGGGCGCGGGCGAAAAACGGCGCGATAATTGCTATTCACACGGAGTATTTTGGGGGAGGAATATCTGCCTCAAAATTCCGTTTGGAGCTTTGAGGCAGATATTCCTCCCCCAAAATACTCCGTGTGAACATAGCCTTAGTCAAGGTGGAGGGAATTATCAACACTTTCAAATAGCAGTCAATGTTGGCACAAAACCTGCAGGCCTCTGCTAAAAAGCTGAAGATGAAGAGGAATTTAACCTTTCAGCATGACAAAGACACAAAGCATACCTCCAAATCAACAAAAGAATGGCTTCACCAGAAGATCAACATTTTGGAATGGCCCAGCCTGAGCCCAGACCAAGTCAAGATGTGCCATGCAGATAGAATTCTACCCAAAAAGATGGAAAGCTGTCATAGAGTCAAAGGGTAATTCAACAAAGTATTAGTTTAAGGGTGTGCATATTTATGCAACCACATTACTTTTGTTCTTTATTTTTATTTTTCAACCTAAAAGATTTCAGTTTGTTTTTCAATACAATTGTACAGATTATAGGTAGAGAAGAGACACAAAACACGGCGCCACATAGTGTAGATTACCAAAGGTAAAAGGATGCAAAATCCCGAAGTCCAATTAGGTGCTCACCTAGAGACAAAGGACAACGAACGGTGGAGAGAAAGGTTGCTGCTGCTGCCAGGACTCGGTGCCGGTGTTCCGCAGAAGACCGCAAATGTAATGCTGATATACAGAAAAAGATTGAGTCTCCAAGGCGCTGCTGCACGGGGAAGCAATTAGCAAGCAAAGTATCAGGCCTGATGAAGATGCCGGTGCGGCATTGAAACGCGTAGCCTTGTTTGTAATAAACCACCTTTACCTGATACTTTGCTTGCTAATTGCTTCCCCGTGCAGCAGCGCCTTGGAGACTCAATCTTTTTCTGTATATCAGCATTACAGATTATAGGTGACATTAAAGGAGGAAAAAATTCTGAAATTATTTATCTTGGACTGATTTTGTAACATGACAAAAACTTGGTATTTTAACAGGGGTGTGTAGACTTTTATATCCAGTGTAGTGCACACGATCCAACGATTGCTGGTTCAAGTCCCTAGGGGGACTAATAATAAAATGTATAAAATCTGTTAAATTAAGATTTTTTTTACGTACAAAAAAAATAAAAAAAAATAAGCATAATTGGTATTGCCGCACGATGAACGCCGTAAAAGAATAAAGTGAAATGTCTGAATTGAATAAAACGTGATCAAAACCTCGCATGTACCCCAAAATGATACCATTAAAAACTATAGCTAGTCCCGTAAAAAATATGCCGCTCAATCGACGAAAAAAGAAAAAAGTTATGGCTCTCTGAATTTAGCGACACAAAACAAATTTTATTTTTTACAGTTAGTTTTTTCCTTGTGAGGGTATGTTCACACACACTAATTACGGACGTAATTCGGGCGTTTTTGCCCCGAATTACGTCCGAAAAATGCGGCTTGAAAGCGTTGGCAAACATCTGCCCATTGAAAGCAATGGGCTGACGTTTGCCTGTTCACACGAGGCGTATATTTACGCGCCGCTGTCAAATGACGCTGGGTAAATAGACGCCCATGTCAAAGAAGTGACCTGTCACTTCTTGGGGCGTAATTGGAGCTGTTATTCATTGACTCCAATGAAAAGCAGCGCCAATTACGACCGTAATGGACGCGGCGTTCAAGCGCCTGCACATGCCGTTACAGCTGAAATTACGGGGATGTTTTCTCCTGAAAATATCCCTGTAATTTCAGCCGTTACGGACGCTGCCGTGTGAACATACCCTAAAAGTAGTAAAATATTTAAAAAACTATATAAATTTGGTATCGCCGTAATCGTATTGGCCCGCAGAATAAAGTTAATATGTAATTTTAATTGCACAGTGAATGCCTTAAAACGAAGCAAGGGAGGAATCGCAATTTTTTTCATATTCTACCCCACAAATAGTTTTTTTTCTTGTTTTCAAGTACATTATATGGTACAATAAATGGTGCCATGAAAAACTACAACTTGTCCCGCAAAAATCAGGCCCTCCTAAGACTATATTAACGGAAAAATAAAAAAGTTATGGCTTTTGGAAAGTGTGGAGGAAAAAATGAAAATGAAAGACTGAACACTGGCTGTGGCGGGCGGGAAAGTGCCCTGTGTGGTACTTTCTGTTGATGCCCCCCCTCTATATGGAGTACAAGTGCCAAACAATATGGTGCCAAAATAACAGTGTAATACATTGGTCAAATAACACGGTCATACAGTTTCCTAAATAATCATGCTATATAGTGCTGCCACCATTATACACTGCAAAAATAATATACTATACAGTGCCTAAATAGCAGTGCCACACTATGCCTAAGTAAATACCAGGGTACAGTGCTAACATAATAACAAGATAGTGACCAAAGAACAGCTATAAATGTCTAAATAATACTGCTATACATTTAATTTTAAGATACGAGGCCAGCCCCGTAACCAAGCCTACTAATGCATAACGTCACTTCCTCACAGCTAATGTCCCAAGTGAACAGAGTACAACCTGAAAGCCCCGTCCCCTTTTTCTGGCAATTACAAATAAATCGTTTGCGTCAGAAAAAGTGGCTGAGGTTTGATTAAAAAAAAAGGCATTCAGCATTAACGCCATTCAGAAAACTGTGGTTATTAGGCTGGGTTCACACTGAGTTTTTTTGCAGGCAGAAAATCTGCAGATTTTGCTCTGCCTTCAAGCCGATTTTCGCAGCGTTTTACGTGGAGTTTTTTGCCCGTGGCCATTGAGCGCTGCGGGCAAAAAACGCTGCGAGATACTCTTTCTCTGCCTCCCATTGATGTCAATGGGAGGTCAGACGTAAACACCCGAAGATAGGGCATGTCGATTCTCTTTACCACGAAACGGTTTTTCCACAGGCGGGAAAAAAACGCCTCCGCCTTCCATTGAAATCAATGGGAGGCATTTTCGGCCGTTTTTTGGCACGTTTTCCAACGCAGTGTGAACTGACCCCAATACATTGATGAATATGCCCCGCTATGTATACTGAAGTCTACAGTAGTTATTTACATCTGTAAACAAACACACAACCATTGAGCACAGTCTATGAAATCTTAGCCTGGGGATTGAGTAAAAATAACCATGTACTGTAGATTACAGTTTCAGCACTTCCAAGCCTGAAATAAATAAAGCTATTTCAGAGTCCCAGAGAACACCATAAAACAGATTTCATGTGGCTGTAATACTGCTGCATTTTAGGGTCTGTATTATAACCCAAATAAAAAACAACGGAATATGGACTGCTAAACACGGGTGCAATACATCTTTCTGGAACTAGCCTAAGGGCCTGTTCACATCAGCGTTGTCTTTGCAGTTGACTGCGCTATTGATTCCGTCAAAAACAACGGAACCGTGTCACAACGGTGACAAACGGAAACCATTAGCAATGTTTCCATCACCATTGAGTGATGCAAACGGAAGGCATACAGAAGGTTTCCGTTTCCTTTCCGTTGAGGGGTTCCCCTTACGAAAACCTCCGACGGAACCCCACAACGGAAAGACAGAGCTGATGTGAACACAGCCTAAGGCCTAATTCACACGAGCGTATTTCACGTCCGTGATACGCGCGTGAAAATAATGCACGTCACACGGACCTATGCAAGTCAATGTGACCATTCAGACATTCAGTGTTTTTCACGCAGCGTGTGTCCGCTGCGTGAAACTTACTGCATGTCCTATACTTGTACGATTTTTGCGCATCACGCACCCATTGAAGTCAATGGGTGCGTGAAAATCACGGACAGCACATCCATGTGCTGTGCGTGATTCACGCAACAGTTGCTAAAGAAATTATTTTGAAAAAGAAAAACACCTCCTTCAATTTATTTTGCTGACGTGAAACGCGTGACATACTGATGACATACGGGCGTAAAAAACGCAGACACGCACCATACACTGATGTCACACGGAACAGAAATGCAGGAAAAACGCTGCTTTTTTTATGCGTGCAAAACGGACACGTTCGTGTGAATAAGGCCTTAGGCTAACACACAGCATATTTGTTGAATATTTTCGGGTGTAGAATCTGCAAAAAAAAATCCGTAACAAAGTACAGTACAATGCATGTGAACGGGGTTTTACAATACTCTATTTACAGTGGAAAGACTCTGCAGTGGATTTTTGTAATGCTTTAAATCTGCCTCTTGCCCTGTCTGTCGGGAAATGTTATCATGTATTTCACCCGTTGAAATGCAAAGTAACAATTGTGGATTTCGCTGCAGATTTTGGTGCTGATTTTCATGTTAGTTCCAGGTCATGCACACTACTATATTAAGGCTTGGTGTACGAGGCTCTGCTGACATCAAAGCTGACATCTTTACAATAAAAAAAACAAAACTTAAATCAGAAAGCGCATCTGACGTAATGAGCACTGAACAGCATCCAACAGCTTGTATTATATTGTAAAATATACAAGCTGCAGAAGACAAACTATTCCAATTTTTTTTTAATGAAAACCAATTGTAAATATGTTTTATTTAATAAAATATATACAATGCGGAAAAATGTCTGCAAAGGTGTCCATCTTTTGTTTAATTGATCATCATTGACTGAATGATTAAATGGACTAAGTTTTGTTTTTTCCAATTCAAATTTTTTATATATTTTTTTAAAATAAACAACAAAGTATGACAAAAATAAAGAAGGACATCAGCATCAAAATCAAAGCACAGGCAGACCATGCAGATACAAAATTACATAATCTGTAAAAAATAATTCTCTTAACACCGATATCTGAGGTAGACATACAGAAAGAAAAAAAAAGAAAAATAAATAATAAGTACAAACCCCCCCCCCCCCCCCCCAAAAAAAAAAACCACAGATCTAAGCTAAGCACTCAGATCTGACCAGACTTACAATTCACATGTAACATATAGGAGTCGAGACAGGTCAAGCAAATGTTAAAAAAAATTCAGTGAGTATCAAAACATCTTATTGGGTAATGTATAGATGAAAGATGCTGTGTTTCTCTTGTGTAAGAAGTATAAAAGTAGCTTTAAAGAAGGATTAAAATCATGTAACCGAGAAGCAGTCAGAGTAATGTCAGAGTAATGTCTCTCGAAACTACTTGTAGGGAAGGTATCTTAGAGATTTCACACAAGTATCAGGAATATAAGGAAAGGAAACAGTTAGTCTAAGTGGCTGAAAGGAATTTAGATTTATATGTAATCCATTTATCCCATGTGCGGAGGAACATTTCTCTTTTCCCAAGTTCCCATCCTGCAAGTTCTTCAAAACGGTATAGTTGATGCACCTTCTCCCTCCAATGTCGGATAGAAGGAGGTTTTGTGTCTCTCCAGTGTAAGGGAATAAGTAGCTTAGATGCTTGTATTAACCATGTAACTAGACAATGTTTGGACGGTTTAAAGCCCTCAGATGGCACCCAGAGAAGTATTTGATCGAAATTAAGAGACAGATTCACACCACAAATCTCAGCTGTCTCCTTCCTAACCCTGTCCAAGAACGGTGTAATTCGCGGGCAACTCATCCAAATATGTGATAGTGTACCTGGCTCAGATATGTAGGCATCTCCAGCAGTGATCGGAAGTCCAATCTTACATAAGAATACAGTCGTCCTGTACCAACGGGTGAGCAGTTTAAACGAACTTTCCTGAATTCGGACACACTGTGAAAATCCATAAGAGCCGGACAGGACAGCCTTAACCTCCAGTTCAGTAACTTGTCTATCAAGCTCCACTTCCCACTCTCTCACGTATCTCGGTTTTGGGATCGAAGTTTGTTGTATCAATAGAGAATATATGTGGGACATAGCTCTAGTCTTGGGTATAGTGGCAGAGAGAAGCTCTTCTATCCAATTCAGGTCCCTGAGTGGAGAAGTTACACCTGTCCTGAATCTCCGAATTATCTGCCTAAAAGACAATTTGTGAAGAAACATCAGTTATACCCTCTCATTGTCTGGTATTAAGTTTGAGATCTTGGGTGCCATCCCTAGTGCATATAATTCCCTCAAAGAGCAATTAAGAAGTCTAGACCAAGGTACCATGACATCTACCAGTTCTCCTGTGCACCAGGATGGGATAATCCCTACTGGCATTAGGGGGGAAGGTATTTCTTTATTGTGTAGAAGTTTAGATATATGACGACTTATTCTAACTGTACCTCTGGTAATAGCACTTGATAAATCTGTTTTCTTATAGAGAATCCCATGGTTCCACAGAAGAGGGACAGCCCTCATTCCCATGAGCTCCTTTTCAATCTCCATATGAATGGGATATGGTGTGGGTGCCATCAAATCTAACCACCTCGATATATGGTTTGCTTTGTAATACGTGTAAATGTCTGGCATAGCAAAACCACCTTATTTCTCTTTTTGTGTTAGGTTTGTATATGCCAATCTGGGCTTTCGGACATTCCATAAGAAGGAGGTGAATAGACCGCGTAGAAGCGTAAAAAATGTTTTAGGAAGCTCAATAGGTACAGTTTGCATAATATATATGATTTTGGGTAAAATGTACGTTTTCAATATATTTTTTCGTCCCATCCAAGATGTGAATGGAAGTCTCATGTTTGTAAGCTGCGATTTAATGTTAGATAATAATGGGACATAATTCAGGAAGTATAATAGATGAGGATCAGCTGGTATCTGTACTCCCAGTACCTTGATAGATCTACTCGGCCACATAAAGGCGGTAATCGGTTTCAGTAGCGTAATGACAGATGTATTCAAGATTTCAGATTTACCCAAATTAATTTTGAAGTTGGAAGCTCTGCCAAATAGTTCAATTACCTGAAGAAGTAGCGGTACCGCCGTTGTCGGGTTTGTGGAGAGGACTACTAGGTCATCCGCAAAAGCCACAGTAGTCTGAGTGTGGCTTCCCTCCTTTAAACCTTTTATTTCTGGGGTCTGAAAAGTGCGGGGGAGAGAGGGCAACCCTGTCTCATGCCATTTTTTATAACAAAGCATACCCGAAAGCATACCATTAACCCCTTCCCGCGATTGGGCGTGACTGTACGTCCAGAATGCAAGTGATTTCCCGCATTTGGGCGTACAGTTACGCCTAAGCTTCAAACTGTCACCATGTCAACAGACATGGTGACAGCGTCCCAATCGCAACTGTCATAGACAGTTGCCGAGCAGGACTCGCGGGCACAGGACCAATCAGAGTGGTCCCGTGCCGGAACGAGCTGTGATTGGCCAGTCAGTACTGACAGGCCAATCACATCGCAGGAGCAGTGGTTTGCCGGCATCTCCGTCTCTGACAAGCTCATTCCTGTCAGAGAGCTTGTGAGAGTCGGAGACAAGAAGAAATACAGTGTAAAAGTGAAAAAAAGAATGAAAAAACCCAGCGATCTGCCCCTTTTCTGCCCTTTTGTGCCCACTAACCAGTGATCACCCCTTTTGGTGCCCACTGGTTAAGAAAAAAATAAAAAATAAAATATATATATATATATATATATATATATATATATATATAATTTCAGGCCCCCACAGTGTCCTTCTGCCGTGCTGTGATCTGTCACCTGTCGCAGTACCCAGTCGCCATCACCCTGCTGTGTCCCTAGATTACCCACTGCCCGAGTTCCCTGTTAGGTAGCAATGCCACGTCTCATTTAGTTTTTCCCCTGGTAGGTAGGGTATCCTTACTAATTGAATACAGCAGGGTCTGTTCTCATTCCACGGTTGAGAGTAGCGGTTTATTTTTTGATAAAAAAAAATGTAAAAAAAATTTTACAAAAAAGTTTTACAAAAAAAATGTGCTCATTAGTTCGTTAGTTAGGTAGCAAGAGTTTATCAGTATGGCCAAAAGAGTCTTTTCAGCCGAGGAAGCATATGAAATGCTGTGTTCCGACACGGACAGCGCAAGTGAAGGTGAAGCACAGTTCGTGCTTCCATCTTCCTCTGAATCTAGTGACTCTGAGTCTGCACCCCCCAGTCGGCGTAGAAGAGCCATAGGTCCTGCTCTGCCTGAGCTGACCTGGGAAGCTGCGGACAATTATATCCCCCAGGTGCCTGAGTTTACAGCCCCCTCAGGCATTCAAATTGAAATTACCGGCTTCAGCCCCATTGATTATTTTAAACTTTTTTTTTCAGACTCCCTTTTAGAGTTAATGGTCCAGCAGACCAAGATCTATGCGGAACAGTTTATCGCCCAGAACCCCGACTCTTATTATGGGAGAAGCCAAAATTGGACCCCCACAAACCCAGTGGAATTGCGGAAGATTTGGGGCATATTTTTACGTTTTGGTCTCATAAAAAAAGCCCAGTATTAGAGACTATTGGTCCCTTGATATTTTATATAACACCCCCCTTTACCGCACAGCAATGACAAGGAAGCGATTCGAAGCCATCCTGAAATTCCTTCATTACAATGATAATAGTCAGTGCCCACCCCCACATGACCCAAATTTTGATAGGCTATATAAAATAAGACCATTGATTGCCCACTACTCCCAAATTTTTTCCCACGTTTATACTCCCCAACAAAATATTTTGGTGGATGAATCCCTAGTCAGCTTCAAGGGTAGAATGCACTTCAGGCAGTATCTACCCAATAAAAGAGCCCGGTACAGCATAAAGCTCTACAAGCTGTGCGAAAGTGCCACCGGTTACACGTACTCTTTTAGGGTCTATGAGGGAAAAGACTCCCATATAGATCCCCCAGAATGCCCCCCTTTCCTTGGAATTAGTGGAAAGATCGTATGGGATCTTATCCATCCTTTACTTGGCAAAGTATATCATCTTTATCTGGACAACTTTTATAACAGTGTCCCATTACTAAAAGTTCTCTCGTCCAGATCCACCTTGGCGTGCGGAACAATCCACAAAAATCAGAAGGGCCTCCCCAAAACTTTGCTGGGTCAGATCCTAAAATTAGGAGAGAGCAAAGCTGTCTGCAGCGACGATCTGCTCCTCCTAAAGTATAGGGATAAAAGGGATGTCCTTATACTGACGAGCATACACGACAGCAGAGGCAGCCTAGTCCCTGTACGTGGATCCACCACCCAAGTCCCAAAACCATATTATGTACAGGAGTACAACAAGTATATGGGTGGCGTTGACCTGTCCGACCAGGTTATAAAACCATACAGCGCCATGCGCAAGACCACAGTATGGTATAAGAAGCTGTCTGTGCATCATACACAGATGGCTTTATACAACGCCTTTGTCCTCTACAGATATGCCAGCAGTGGAGATACGTTCCTGCAATTTCAGGAAAAGGTCATCAAGTCCCTGATATTTGGTGACCAGGAAGGAGAGGGCAGTTCATCCGGCTCTTCCGTCAGCAGGATAATTCCCGGCCAGCATTTCCCCACAGAAATCCCCCCCCACTGAAAAAAAAACAGAAGCCCCCCAAAAAATGCCGTGTGTGTGCCAAGCGAGGCATTCGTAAGGACACCACATACCAATGTGAGACGTGTCCCACAAATCCCGGCCTGTGCATGAAACAATGTTTCAAAATATATCATACCTCCTTGGATTTTTAATTTATTTATTCTTTATTCACCTTTTCTGTCTCCCATACTGGCCATGACCAATTATTCATTTTTTTACTGACCAGCCCCATTTAAAATTTGATCATTTAAAATTTGTAAAAAACCACCTAAAACAAAACTAAAAATTCTCACTATACCCGAGGGAGTGTCTGTCTCATCCAGATTGCAAATCTGGGTGAGAGGAATAAATCCAGATGAGATTGGTTGTCTCAGCAAATCTTTTTTTGCTGAGGCCTTTGATTTATTTTTTGGGCTGGATTTTATGGAATGGTGGGTAGGTTGGTAGTGGGACCTGCCATTCCCTCTCCCTCCATTGCGGGTTTTCCAGGTTGTCCTCCTTATTTACTAAAATTAAAGTATTTCTTATTATACCCCTAGTTGAATAACTAGAGGGTTGTCACTTGACAATTTAAAAATTCTCAATATACACCTAGATGAATACCTAGAGGGTTGTCACTTCACAAATTAAAAATTCTCACTATACCCCTAGATGAATACCTTAAAAGGTGTTACATTACAATCTAAATCTTCTCACTATACCACTAGATGAATTCTTTGAGGGGTTTAGTTTCCTAAATGGGGTCACTTTTCTGGGTTTCCAATGTTTTGACACCCCAGATCCTCTGTTTTCATGACACAGGGCAGTAAATGCCATCGTACTAGGCCTCAGATGTTGCATGGTGCTCTTTACCTTCTGAGCCCCGCCACGTGCTCAAACAGCAGTTTATCTCCACAAATGGGGTATTGACGTATTCAGGAGAAATTGCCTAACAAACTGTGGGTGCTGTTTCTCCTATAACCCCTTGTGAAAATTATGAATTTGGGGCTAAAGCAACATTTTCTTTGAAAAAAATCTAAATTGTATGAAACACCTGTGGGGTCAAACTGCTCACTACACCACTTGAAAAATTCCTTGAGGGGTGTAGTTTCCCAAATGGAGTCACTTTTGGGGGGTTTCCACTGCACTGGTACCTTAGGAGCTTTGCAAATGCGACATGGTGCAGAGAAATGAATCCAGCAAAATCAGCGCTCCAAAAGCTAAATGGCGTGCCTTCCCTTCCAAGTCCTGCCGCTTGCACAAACAGCAGTTTATAACCACATGTTTGGTATTTTCGTACTTTGGAGAAGTTGCTTTACAAATGTTGGCGTGCTTTTCCTCATTTATTTGTTGAAAAAAATTAAAAATCTTGAGGTAAAACTACATCTTATTGGAAAATAATGTAATTTTTCATTTTCACTGCCCAATTCTAATGAAATCTATGAAACACCTGTGGGGTCAAAATGCTCACTACACCCCTAGATGAATTCCTCAAGGGGTGTAGTTTCCCAAATGGAGTCACTTTTGTGGGGTTTCCTTTGTTTCGGCACCACAAGACCTCTTCTAACTTGACATGGTGCCTGAAATATAATTAAAGAAAAGGAAGGCCCAAAAATCCTCTAGGTACTCCTTTGATTCTGGGGCTTTTGTTTCAGTCCAGTAGTGCACTAGGGCCACAGGTGGGATATTTCTAAAAACTTCAGAATCAGGGCAATAAATATTCAGTTGTGTTTCTCTGGTAAAAACCTTCAGTATTACAGGAAAAATGGATTAAAATGGAATTTCTGCAAAAAAAATTAAATTTGCAAATTTCCCTTCCACTTTGCTTTAATTCCTGTGAAACGCATAAAGGGTTAAGAAACTTTCTAAATGATGTTTTGAATACTTTAAGGGGTGCAGTTTTTAAAATGGTGTGATTTGTGGGGGTTCCTAATATATAAGGCCCTCAAAGTCACTTCAAAACTGAACTGGTCCCTAAAAAAAAATAGGCTTTTGAAATTTTCTTGAAAATGTGAGAAATTGCTGCTAAACTTATAAGCCTTGTAACGTCCTAAAAAAAAAAAGGATGTTCAAAAAACAATGCCAATCTAAAGTAGACATATGGGAAATGTTAGCTAGTAACTATTTTGTGTGGTATAACTATGTGTCTTACAAGCAGATACATTTGAATTTAGAAAATGCTAATTTTTTGCAAATTTTCTCTAAAATTGGTGTTTTTCACACAAAAATATTGAATATATCGACCAAATTTTTTCACTAACTTAAAGTACAATATGTCATGAGAAAACAATCTCAGAATCGCTTGGATAGGTAAAAGCATTCCCAAGTTATTACCACATATAGTAACAGACGTCAGATTTAAAAAATGAGGCTGTGTCATTTGGTCCAAAAGTGGCTGGGTCCTGAAGGGGTTAATTCTAACTCGAGCCGTGGGTCCGGAATATAAGGAAAAAATAGCTGTGACAAAATTAGAGGGGAAGCCAAACTTTATCAGGACAGCTCTCATATATTCCCAATTTACCCGGTCAAAAGCCTTTTCGGCATCCGTACCCACAAGAACCAGTGGTATCTTGTGTTTTTTCGCATATATGTTACCGCATGAATGATTCTAGACATATTAAATTTACCCTCTCTACCCAGCACAAATCCCATCAGTTCAGGGCCGATCAGGTCATTCAAGACCTCTGATATCCGGGAAGCTAAGATTTTAGACCACCATTTCAAGTCCGTATTTAGCAAGGAGATTGGGCGATAGCACGAGCAGAGTTCAGGGTCTTTCCCCTCCTTGGGAATAATGGTGATATATGCTTCTAGTGGCCAAGAAGCACCTGCCATGTGGAAGTTACAGACCTTCACAAATCTGGGGACCAGGAGGTCTGAAAATGTTTTTGTAATGATGGGGGTAGGGAAACAGACACGTGAGCCCTAATCTACCCGCCACTCAGTCCCTGCCTACTTGCAACGACCCGCCCTAGGCGACGGGGTACAACTGGGCGACGGTCCCTACGCTCAATAAGTGCACGACAGACAAACAGACAAGGGTACACAGAAGCAAAGGTAAATGGGGCAGTTGCCCACGGCAACACCGTGAACAACAAGAGTGGTGAACGAGTCGAGTCAAACCAGGAGTGTACGAGGTACAAAACGCAGAGCAGGAGAGTAGTGAACAAGCCGAGTAAATCCAGGAGTGTATGAGGTACCAAACGCAGAGCAGGAGAGTAGTCAGTAAGCCAGGGTCATATGAAGCAGGGTCAAATAGTACAGAAGCTGCAGCAGGGCTAGGAAACCAAACAGAAGAATCACAAGCAAGGAGGAACAGGAAAGGCAGGTTTAAATAGACAGAGGGCGGGAGCTAGCTCCGTCTGGCCAGGCTGTGATAGGCTCTCCCACTCCTAAGCCTGCCATCCTGAGTGGTGGAAGATGGTGTCAGTCTCACAGACATAGAAGCAGGTGCAGACTGATTACCTATGGGCGTATACACAGAAGCTGTGCCTGGCAGATCCTTAACAGTTTTATAATAAGCGATCGGGAATCCATCAGTGCCGGGGCTTTTACCTGTCGGGATGGCCGAGAGAAACTTTAAAGCTTCAGCTTCCATAACCGGGGCTGAGAGTTTAAGTGCAGGCTTCTGACAGGGTAGGGAGACTAACAGAGTCCAGAAAAGAGGAAATAGTGTCCTGTCTAGGTCGAGAATCTACTCTTCCAGAATCCTTACCGATATTATAGAGGGACTCATAGTATAGGCTAAACACCCTTGCGATGCTGTCAGTGTCAACATATCGACGTCCGGTAGAGGATTTTACTGCTGGAATAAAAGATTTTTCTCTTTGTTTTTTTGAGTAAAGCCGAAGTAATTTTAAATCCCTTATCCCCGTGTACATAGTGTTGGTATTTACATAGGTATAGTGCCCTGGTAACCTTTGCATTTAAAATATTTCTCAGTTCCTGTCCCTGGAGAGCAAGATCATCTTGGGATTCTTGTGTAACTAAGCATTTATTCAGGTTTTCAAGTGAAGAAATTCGAGTCAAAAGTGAGTTAATGTTCTTCTCCCTTTGTTTATTCAATTTAGAACCTTGACTAATAAAGAAACCCCTGAGAACAGCTTTATGTGATTCCCATAAAATGTTTTCAGAGACGTCTGGAGTGTCATTAATAGCAAAAAATTCCGTTAACGAGTCTCGCACCTTTTGTACAAGATCAGGGTGTTGTAGTAAAATATTATTTAGTATCCATGTGAACATTCTTTTGGGCAGGCAGTTAGGTTTAATGGTAATTGAAACAGGAGCATGATCAGAGACAGAAATTACACCTATGGGCTTGTCCACACGTAACGGAATTGCCGTGTTTTTGGACGGGAAAAAACACAGCAGAATACAGTAGCAGCGTAAAAATTCAGAGCTGAAATTGACCTGCGGTGCGTATTTTTCAGACTGCAGCATGTCAATTCCTGCTACGGAAAGTGTCCAGAATTGCTGCGTTTTTCAGAGGAGATGTCCCCATCTCCTAACATTGGGAAAAACGCAGCAATTTACGCACCATTTTCTGCCGTAAAAACTGCAGGAAATGGTGCGTTTTTGCTGCAGCAGAAAGCCCTTGACTTTCAATAGATCTGCTGCAGAAATTTTCTGCAGCAATTCCGTTGTGTGTGGACAAGCCCTATCTCTGAATCTTGTACTGCTGGAAGCATACGTTCAAAGAGGAATAAGTAGTCCAATCTGTGGTAGGAATGATGCACAGGTGCAAAGAGGTCAGGGAGAGTCTTAATTTCCTAAGTAGTTTACTATGGGGAGGGCGAACATTCTTAGAAGAGTCCAAGGTGGGGTCTAATAAGGTATTGAAATCTAGTACCAGAGTACGTTCCGTGAAGAGAGAGACCTTGTCTAAAACCCTAGTAAGCCAGGTGAGTGGCCCAATATTAGGAGTAGAGATGAGCGAACTTATGAAAAGTTCGGTTCGGATGGTTCGCCGAATTTCATTAAAAAGTTCGATTCGGACCGAACTAGTTCTGACCGAACCTGTAGTTCAAGAAAGCCCCTAAAAACCGTGTATAACACTGTTTAAAAGCCCTAGAAGCCCTGTATAACACTCTTAGGTCACCCATGAGTGTATCCAAGAACTTTTGAGCTGTCTTTAAGGCAAAGTTAGTGTCAAAGTTACGCCAACATGTATGGCTATAGGAAAACGGATGGGACACGGTGATAACTAACAGAAACCACTGCACTTGTGCATGTTGTATGCTTAATGCATTGTTAAAAAAGGTACAAAAATTAACCATTTTTGGCGGCAGATGCCTGCCAGGGTTCATACATATAAGGTGGTAAAAGAAGAAGCAATGGCTTTTGACAAGCCCTCAAAAAATTTACCCTTTATGGTGGCAGATGCCTCCCGGGGTTCATCTATACATGGATGTAAAAGCAACAAGCAATGGCTTTTCACAAGCCCTCCAAAAATTTACTCTTTTTATTGGCAGATGCCTGCCGGGGTTCATCCATACATGGATGTAAAAGCAACAAGCAATGGCTTTTCACAAGCCCTCCAAAAATTTACTCTCTTTATTGGCAGATGCCTGCCAGGGTTCATCCATACATGGATGTAAAAGCAACAAGCAATGGCTTTTCACAAGCCCTCCAAAAATTTACTCTTTTTATTGGCAGATGCCTGCCGGGGTTCATCCATACATGGATGTAAAAGCAACAAGCAATGGCTTTTCACAAGCCCTCCAGGCCTGCTTGTAGCAGACGGCAGTGGAGGTGTATTGGCGGTAGTAGAGGTAGCCAACGGACAGCAAGGGTGGTGGTAGTAGTAGTAGCAGCACATTAAAAGAGACTAGACAGTCACAGGACAAAGCCCTGTGGTGGGGCGGGCCTCAGGCCTGCTTGTAGCAGACGGCAGTGGAGTTGTATTGGTGGTAGTAGAGGTAGCCAACGGACAGCAAGGGTGGTGGTAGTAGTAGTAGTAGTAGTAGTAGCAGCACATTAAAAGACACTGGACAGTCACAGGACAAAGCCCTGTGGTGGGTCAGGCCTGCTTGTAGCAGATGGCAGTGGAGGTGTATTGGTGGTAGTAGAGGTAGCCAACGGACAGCAAGGGTGGTGGTAGTAGTAGTAGCAGCACATTAAAAGAGACTGGACAGTCACAGGACAAAGCCCTGTGGTGGGGCAGGCCTGCTTGCAGCAGACGGCAGTGGAGGTGTATTGGTGGTAGTAGAGGTAGCCAACGAACAGCAAGGGTGGTGGTAGTAGTAGTAGTAGTAGCACATTAAAAAAGACTGGACAGTCACAGGACAAAGCCCTGTGGTGGGGCAGGCCTGCTTGTAGCAGACGGCACTGGGGGTGGATTGGTGGTAGAAGTAGTAGCAGCACCAACAGCGGCACATTAAAAAAAAGAGTGGACATGACAGAATCCCGTAGTAGCAGGCGGCAGTAGCAGGCGGCAGCGGCAGCAGCAGCAATGTCAGATCTAATCAGTGGCATCAGGCACAGGGGTTTTAAAATCCTCACCGATCCACGCTTGATTCATTTTCAGAAACGTGAGATTTTCAAAGCTGTTGGCGGACAACCTTGTTCGCTTAGGGGTGACGAAGCCCCCTGCCGCGCTGAATACCCTCTCTGACGCTACACTGGAGGGTGGACAAGACAGTACACCCATATGTAATGGCAGGGGGAGGGAGACGGACAAGTGAGCCCTAATCTACCCGCCACTCTGTCCCTGCCTACTTGCAACGACCCGCCCTAGGCGACGGGGTACATCTGGGCGGCGGTCCCTGCGCTCAGTAAGTGCGCGACAAACACGACAAACATACAAAGGAACACAAGCAAGGAAAAGGGGCCGTTGCCCACGGCAACACCGTGAGCAACCAGAGTGGTGAACGAGCCGAGTCAAGCCAGGAGTGTGCGAGGTACAAAACGAAAAGCAGAAGAGTAGTCGGTAAGCCAGGGTCTGTATGGAGCAGGATCAAAAATAGCAGGAGCTGTAGCTGGGCCAGGAAACCACAAGGAAAGAATCACAAGCTCCGAGGGACAGGAAGTGCAGGCTTAAATAGACCGAGGGCGGGAGCTAGCTGAGTCTGGCCAGGTTACGATAGGCTCTCCCACTCCTAAGCCTGCCAGCCTGAATGGTGGAAGCAGGAGTCAGTCTCAGGGATGTATTCTCAGGTGCTGACTGATTAGTTCTGGGAGTTAACCCCGAAGCTGTGCCTGGCAGATCCTTTACACCATGGCAAACTGGGCCAGTTCTTGCCAATGATCCAATCTGCTGACCCAGAAGTCCATGGGGTCTGGGATCAGAATTTCTGACAGAGAAAGGGCACAGTCCAGGTACGAGTGAACCTGGTTGGTTAGGTGCTGGTGATGGTGAACATCCTTTTGGTGACTACGATGTGTGTCAGGTCGGGGTATTGGATGTAAAAATGTTGTCATCGTATTTTCCAAACTGAATTGGCTGCTGCTGCTGCTGCCGCTGCTGCTGCCGCCTATTGCAGAGGTAGCTCTGCCAGAGGTGGTGGAACGATGAGATAGTGGGGAGCGGAGAGTGGCCCCCCGGTCAGACATGCTTGCAGCAGGTGTTTACCGTTTGAAAGCCGTGACAAGCTGCATTAGCTTCTCTCGATAATAAGCCAATTTTGCCTCCCTCTCGGAAGGCGCAAAAAACTCCCCCATTCTGGCTTTATACCGAGGGTCTAAAAGTGTGGCTATCCAGTACTCATCTCTTTGCTTCATGTTAACAATACGACAGTCAGCGCGCAAGTAAGGAAGCATACAGCTCGCCATCCTGGCCAGCGTTTCAGAGGGCCCGGTTGGTTCCATCTCCGCCCCATACTGCCATGGTTGTCCATCATCAAGGTTGTCGTCAGACTCGTCATCACCATCACCGTCATGTTGTGCGGCTGCCTCGTCCCCTATCCCTTCCTGTGATTCCATCTCCAAATCCAGCTCCTCTACAGGTCCTGTTTCCTCATTCTCATCCTCCTCCTCCTCCTCAACATCCATAGCCAGATGTGATCCTTCCTCCATCCTTTGCTGAATCATCGTTGTGAGCGTTTGCTCCATAATGAAGATCAGCGGCATAACATCGTTGATTCCGCTTTTCACAAGCCCTCCAAAAATTTACTCTTTTTATTGGCAGATGCCTGCTGGGGTTCATCCATACATGGATGTAAAAGCAACAAGCAATGGCTTTTCACAAGCCCTCCAAAAATGTACTCTTTTTATTGGCAGATGCCTGCCGGGGTTCATCCATACATGGATGTAAAAGCAACAAGCAATGGCTTTTCACAAGCCCTCCAAAAATTTACTCTTTTTATTGGCAGATGCCTGCCGGGGTTCATCCATACATGGATGTAAAAGCAACAAGCAATGGCTTTTCACAAGCACTCCAGGCCTGCTTGTAGCAGACGGCAGTGGAGGTGTATTGGTGGTAGTAGAGGTAACCAACGGACAGCAAGGGTGGTGGTAGTAGTAGTAGCAGCACATTAAAAGAGACTGGACAGTCACAGGACAAAGCCCTGTGGTGGGGCAGGCCTGCTTGTAGCAGACGGCAGTGGAGGTGTATTGGTGGTAGTAGAGGTAGCCAACGAACAGCAAGGGTGGTGGTAGTAGTAGAAGTAGTAGCACATTAAAAGAGACTGGACAGTCACAGGACAAAGCCCTGTGGTGGGGCAGGCCTGCTTGTAGCAGACGGCACTGGGGGTGGATTGGTGGTAGAAGTAGTAGCAGCACCAACAGCGGCACATTAAAAAAAAAGAGTGGACATGACAGAATCCCGTAGTAGCAGGCGGCAGTAGCAGGCGGCAGCGGCAGCAGCAGCAGCAATGTCAGATCTAATCAGTGGTATCTGACACAGCGGTTTTAAAATCCTCACCGATCCATGCTTGATTCATTTTCAGAAACGTGAGATTTTCCAAGCTGTTGGCGGACAATCTTGTTCGCTTAGGGGTGACGAAGCCCCCTGCCGCGCTGAATACCCTCTCTGACGCTACACTGGAGGGTGGACAAGACAGTACACCCATGACAAACTGGGCCAGTTCTTGCCAATGATCCAATCTGCTGAGCCAGAAGTCCATGGGGTCTGGAATCAGAATTTCTGACGGAGAAAGGGCACAGTCCAGGTACGAGTGAACCTGGTTGTTTAGGTGCTGGTGAACATCCCTTTGGTGACTACGATGTGTGTCAGGTCGGGGTATTGGATGTAAAAATGTTGTCATCATATTTTCCAAACTGAATTGGCTGCTGCTGCTGCCGCCTAATGCAGAGGTAGCTCTGCCAGAGGCGGTGGAACGATGAGACAGTGGGGAGCGGAGAGTGGCCCCCCGGTCAGACATGCTTGCAGCAGGTGTTTGCCGTTGGAAAGCCGTGACAAGCTGGCTGCATAGCTTCTCTCGATAATAAGCCAATTTTGCCTCCCTCTCGGAAGGCGCAAAAAACTCCCCTATTCTGGCTTTATACCGAGGGTCTAAAAGTGTGGCTATCCAGTACTCATCTCTTTGCTTCATGCTAACAATACGACAGTCAGCGCACAAGTAACGAAGCATACAGCTCGCCATCCTGGCCAGCGTTTCAGAGGGCCCGGTTGGTTCCATCTCCGCCCCATACTGCCATGGTTGTCCATCATCAAGGTCGTCGTCAGACTCGTCATCACCATCACCGTCATGTTGTGCAGCTGCCTCGTCCCCTATCCCTTCCTGTGATTCCATCTCCAAATCCAGCTCCTCTTCAGGTCCTGTTTCCTCATTCTCATCCTCCTCCTCCTCAACATCCATAGCCAGATGTGATCCTTCCTCCATCCTTTGCTGAATCATCGTTGTGAGCGTTTGCTCCATAATGAATATCAGCAGCATAACATCGTTCATTCCGCTAGCGTCACGGCTCACAAATCGTGTGGCCTCTTCAAAGGGCCTCAAAACGCGACATGCGTCTCTAACCAGCTGCCAGTGCCTGAGCTCGAAATTACGCTGGCTCCAAACGCTGCCCGTCTGCTGCATCAGGAAATCATTCACGGCTTTCCGCTGTTCGTACAGACGGTCCAACATGTGCAGGGTGGAATTCCAGCGTGTTGGAACGTCGCAAATCAGGCTGTGTTCTGGGAGATTGTTTTGACACTGCAAGTCCAGGAGGGCGTGCTTAAATGCATACGAACGTCTAAAGCGAACGCAAACCCTCCTGGACATGGCCAGCACACCCTTCTAACCAACATATGACTTTAAGAAGCATGTTATGACCAGATTGATCACATGTGCCATGCAAGGAGCGTGTGTCAGGTGACCTAGACGCAGTGCAGCCACAACGTTCTTCCCGTTATCAGAGACAACATTGCCCAGTGTGAGTTTCAGAGGAGACAGCCAGCGTGCGATTTCCTCCTGTGTGTCTTTTCTCGCCCAGGCTCAGCAGGTGTAAGACAGCGTTGTGGCGCTTCACCTTGCACCTATGAAAAGAGGAGGGAGGAGGAGTGGAAGATACGCTGTGTCCTGTCGGGGACGGGAAGACCTCCATTGAAGAGGGCAAGGAGGAGGAGTAGGAGGAGGAGGATGGTAGGCGCCTGGTGTTGAACCAGAAAGATACAAGCGTGTAGGTGGTAATGCCTGGCATTGCTGCGGTGGTGCATCGGACTGCAAAATATTGACCAAGTGGGCCGTGAAAGACATGTACTGTCCCTGCCCATAGTTGCTGCTCTACGTGTCGACGGTGGCATGTACCCTGCTGCACACGGATAACTGCAAGGACTGGCCCACCTTTTCCTCCACGTGCTTGTGCAAGGCAGGGACAGCTGTTTTGGAGAAGTAATGGCGGCTAGGTATTCGCCACCTAGGCTGAGCGCACGCCATCAATTGCTTGAAGCCGGCGGAGTCGACCAGGTGGTACGTATATTGTTGCTTATTGAACAACGATTCCGTAATGGATAACTGACGGGACGTAGGAGGAGCACTAGATGACAGTGATGATGATGATGACAACAACGACATGGTGGATAAGGCCTGGCTACTATTTAGATGACAGGGACTCGGAGCAGCAGCGGCAGAGGGGTCTTCATTAGATGTACATGATGGTGGGGCATGTCGATTGTCCCACATGGCCTTGTGATGCCGCTCCATGTGTTTACCTGGAGCGGTAGTTCCTACATTGCTGCCCTGCCCACGCCTTACTTTCTGCTTGCAGATACGGCACTGTGCCATGTTTTCGTCCTCCGGGAAGGTACAGAAAAATTGCCACACGGCAGAGTACCGTAAAGAGGTAGTACCACGTCGTCCACCACCACCACCACCACCACCACCACCACCACCACCCGAGCTTGCCCCTTGTCTGGCAGGCTTTTTTCGGGAGCCTACACCAGTAGCATCAGTGTCGCCGTTACCGGCTCCTGAGCTGACCCTACCGCTGCAACATTTTGCAGATTGACTTCTGCCCCTACCTCGGCTTGGCTGTTTATCACTGCCAGTGCCGCCACTACCACCCTCTGACACCGTCATCACCTCGTCACCTGGTTCCCACGTCCTGTCTAAAACAACATCATCATAGCCTTCCTCATCATCCCCGCCACTTCTGTCACTGTGTTGTGAATGTGATGTGACATCATGGCGGGCTCCATGCCCCCCTCATTACTGCGTCTGCCACCACGGCTACCACCAACACCCCCACTACCACAGCTATGTGTCTCGGACACCGCTTCCACCTCCACCACCGCCGCAACACACTCCGTTGGCTGACTCGCGGAGAACAAATCATCATCACTATGTTGTTCACTATCTTCTTTCGCACCCGAGGAGATGTCTCTTAGGACTCTCAGTAAAGATGGCTTCCCGCTAGGAAGGGGGAGTGAAGACATAGATGATGGAATGGAAACGCTAGAAATACCCATATTACTACTGTCACTGTGCCAAGGAACTGTAGAGGATCTGGAATCCAACGCAACCTGGCTTGAAGCCAGATCATCAGAGTCTTCCTGCTGAGATGACCGCGAGCCAGCCAACCAGTCCACAATGGCCGTATTGTCTAAAGTAACCCGCCCACCGGAGGAGATGGACAAGTCTGGCTTGCTGATACTGCTACTACTACCAGCAGGCACATGGCTGCTGCTACTAGTAGAACTGGGCACATGTCTTGTGCCACAAATGCTGGTACTGGGTCTGGCACCAACAGATCCAACATTTGGACTGGAAGAGGACATGGCATAGGTGTTTTTTCCTCTACCCCGTCCTTTCACAACCATTTTTTTACCAGACATTTCACTGCTGTGCTGGAGTGCAGCAAGTTTAATCAAAACCCCTTCCCCTACTAGAGGAATGAGGTCCTTATAAAATATTATTGGACTGGCTGAAAATGAGTGACTGTGAATAGGTGGCAGTCAGTGTATGCTGGGACTTGTATAATAGCACCAAAGGCGCCGGCTGTATTTAATTAGCACATTGAATTAAACCCTTAGACAGAAATGAGGCCCTTTTAAATTGTTATTCGGACTGGCGGAAAATCAGTGACTCATAAGGTGCCAGTCAGTCGGGGAATGCTGGGCGTTATAGTACTGCAAAGGCTGCCTGGATTGCAAGTTGGATGTTAACCCATGCAATGGGGATGAGCCCCTTCTAAAAGCTTATTCACACACTGGCTTGGCAAATGGCAATGAATGAGAATTTCTATCAGCCACGCCGCGGTGCACTCAGGGAATGCTGGGCGTTGTAGTACTACAAAGGCTGCCTGTATTGCAAGTTGGATTGTTATGTTAACCCATGCAACGGGGATGAGCCCCTTCTAAAAGCTTATTCACACACTGGCTTGGCAAATGGCAATGAATGAGAATTTCTATCAGCCACGGACGGTGCACTCATGGAATGCTGGGCGTTATAGTACTACAAAGGCTGCCTGTATTGCAAGTTGGATTGTTATGTTAACCCATGCAACGGGGATGAGCCCCTTCTAAAAGCTTATTCACACACTGGCTTGGCAAATGGCAATGAATGAGAATTTCTATCAGCCACGGTGCACTCAGGGAATGCTGGGCGTTGTAGTACTACAAAGGCTGCCTGTATTGCAAGTTGGATTGTTATGTTAACCCATGCAACGGGGATGAGCCCCTTCTAAAAGCTTATTCACACACTGGCTTGGCAAATGGCAATGAATGAGAATTTCTATCAGCCACTGTGCACTCAGGGAATGCTGGGCGTTGTAGTGCTACAAAGGCTGCCTGTATTGCAAGTTGGATTGTTATGTTAACCCATGCAACGGGGATGAGCCCCTTCTAAAAGCTTATTCACACACTGGCTTGGCAAATGGCAATGAATGAGAATTTCTATCAGCCACGGTGCACTCAGGGAATGCTGGGCGTTGTAGTACTACAAAGGCTGCTTGTATTGCAAGTTGGATTGTTAACCCATGCAACGGGGATGAGCCCCTTCTAAAAGCTTATTCACACACTGGCTTGGCAAATGGCAATGAATGAGAATTTCTATCAGCCACGGTGCACTCAGGGAATGCTGGGCGTTGTAGTACTACAAAGGCTGCCTGTATTGCAAGTTGGATTGTTATGTTAACCCATGCAATGGGGATGAGCCCCTTCTAAAAGCTTATTCACACACTGGCTTGGCAAATGGCAATGAATGAGTTTCTATCAGCCACGGTGCACTCAGGGAATGCTGGGCGTTATAGTACTACAGAGGCTGCCTGTATTGCAAGTTGGATTGTTATGTTAACCCATGCAACGGGGATGAGCCCCTTCTAAAAGCTTATTCACACACTGGCTTGGCAAATGGCAATGAATGAGAATTTCTATCAGCCACGGTGCACTCAGGGAATGCTGGGCGTTGTAGTACTACAAAGGCTGCCTGTATTGCAAGTTGGATTGTTATGTTAACCCATGCAACGGGGATGAGCCCCTTCTAAAAGCTTATTCACACACTGGCTTGGCAAATGGCAATGAATGAGAATTTCTATCAGCCACTGTGCACTCAGGGAATGCTGGGCGTTGTAGTGCTACAAAGGCTGCCTGTATTGCAAGTTGGATTGTTATGTTAACCCATGCAACGGGGATGAGCCCCTTCTAAAAGCTTATTCACACACTGGCTTGGCAAATGGCAATGAATGAGAATTTCTATCAGCCACGGTGCACTCAGGGAATGCTGGGCGTTGTAGTACTACAAAGGCTGCTTGTATTGCAAGTTGGATTGTTAACCCATGCAACGGGGATGAGCCCCTTCTAAAAGCTTATTCACACACTGGCTTGGCAAATGGCAATGAATGAGAATTTCTATCAGCCACGGTGCACTCAGGGAATGCTGGGCGTTGTAGTACTACAAAGGCTGCTTGTATTGCAAGTTGGATTGTTAACCCATGCAACGGGGATGAGCCCCTTCTAAAAGCTTATTCACACACTGGCTTGGCAAATGGCAATGAATCAGAATTTCTTTCAGCCACGGACGGTGCACTCAGGGAATGCTGGGCGTTGTAGTACTACAAAGGCTGCCTGTATTGCAAGTTGGATTGTTATGTTAACCCATGCAACGGGGATGAGCCCCTTCTAAAAGCTTATTCACACACTGGCTTGGCAAATGGCAATGAATGAGAATTTCTATCAGCCACGGACGGTGCACTCAGGGAATAATGGGCGTTGTAGTACTACAAAGACTGCCTGTATTGCAAGTTGGATTTTTATGTTAACCCATGCAACGGGGATGAGCCCCTTCTAAAAGCTTATTCACACACTGGCTTGGCAAATGGCAATGAATGAGAATTTCTATCAGTCATGGTGCACTCAGGGAATGCTGGGCGTTGTAGTACTACAGCTGCCTGCCTGGATTGCAAGTTGGATGTTAACCCATGCAACAGGGATGAGCCCCTTATAAAAGCTTATTCACACACTGGCTTGGCAAATGGAGAATTTGTATTGCAATTTGGATGTTGATTGTTGAGAGTAGAGTAGACTCCCGCTGTAGTGGATGAGCCCCTTCGATTGCTGGATTCCTAAAGCTTTCCCTTACTGCACAGAGATGCTATCCCTACAGCTCCTGTCTCTAAAATGGCCACTGAGCTCCGTGCATAGACTTTTATTGCAGGCTTGAGCCCGCCCCTATGCTGCCTCCCGATTGGCTGGGAGAGCCGTTTGCAAGGCATTATGGGGTAGCCTGATGTCAGGTGATATTTTGAAATCCTCCATTTTACATCTAACATGTGGCAGGCGCCAAAATGTAGCCGGGTTCGGTCAAAACGGGTTCGGCCGAACCCGGTGAAGTTCGGATTCGCTGCGAACCGAACTTTTCACGATGTTCGGACCGAAACCGGGTTCGGTTGTCCCGGTTCGCTCATCTCTAATTAGGAGCATACAGGTTGACAAAAGTAAACATTTGATTAGCTATGGTCCCTTTAAGGAACAAGAAACGTCCCTTAGGGTCTTGCTGCATAACAGTAAGTTTGAAGGGGACATGATTTTTAAAGGCTATGCTAGTACATCTCGACGTAGTGGAGTAGGGGCTATGGTACCAAGAGTTAAACATGGTATGAGACAGGGACGGAATGTGATTAAGACGAATGTGGGTTTCCTGGAGAAAAATAAACTCCACCTTGGACTTTCTCAAAAGTGTGAAAACTTGGCTACGTTTTTGGGGGGCGTTGAAGTGTCTTACATTAAAATAACAAATTTTAAGTGAGCCCATTGCAGACAATCAAATAGAACATCAAATAACATTCAGGTCTGGTCGCGACACTCAACATCAATATAAGTGCAATTTTCAGCATATTTAGACAGTTAACTAAACATTGTAGAATCCTAAAACAAAGGGTTACTTCAGACATAAGAAAACTTGACAGCACCATCCACTGAGAAGATCTTCAACAATCCAGTCAAGCTACAAAGAAAGGGGAGGGGGATAGGTAAGGGGAAAAAGCACTGGTTGTGTGTCACGGGCTCATGGCACACATTCATGTTCTCAAGAAGGCTAAGAAAAAACAAAAAACAGGAATTTGATATTCCATTGAACTATAATCAAATATATTAAAGAATAATGTCGTGGTTCCTCATGGACCGAACAGTTAAGTGCGGCTAAGAGCTATTATATCAAACAGACCTTTCCAGTAGAAAAGTAACCAGGGGAAGAAACATATCTTGAGAAAGCAAACAAAAATATCAAAACTTACTATCTTGTCGTCAGGTAAGGGTTTTACCCTTTTTCCAAGGCAGTCCTTAGGACACAATCGTCCTCAAAAGATCAGCTTTAAAGAGGCTCTGTCACCAGATTTTCAAACCCCTATCTCGTATTGCAGCAGATCGGCGCTGCAATGTAGATTACAGTAACGTTTTTTTTTTTCAAAAACAAGCATTTTTGGCCAAGTTATGAGCATTTTTATATTTATGCAAATTAGCCTTTCTTAAGTACAACTGGGCGTGTTTAAAGTTATGTCCAAGTGGGCGTGTATTGTGTGTGTACATCTGGGCGTTTTTACTTGTTTTACTAGCTGGGCGTTGTGAATAGAAGTGTATGATGCTGATGAATCAGCATCATCCACTTCTCTTCGTTAACACCCAGCTTCTGGCAGTGCACAGACACACAGCGTGTTCTCGAGAGATCACGCTGTGACGTCACTTCCTGCCCAGGTCCTGCATCGTGTCGGACGAGCGAGGACACATCGACACCAGGCGACAGAGGCTACATCGACTTACCTGCAAACGCTGATGCTGCTGCAGAATCAACTGTAGCCTCTGTCGCCTGGTGCCGATGTGTCCTCGCTCGTCCGACACGATGCAGGACCTGGGGCAGGAAGTGATGTCACAGCGTGATCTCTCGAGAACACGCTGTGTGTCTGTGCACTGCCAGAAGCTGGGTGTTAACGAAGAGAAGTGGATGATGCTGATTCGTCAGCATCATACACTTCTATTCACAACGCCCAGCTAGTAAAACAAGTA
The DNA here is from genome assembly GCF_050947455.1 of Rhinoderma darwinii. NCBI lineage: Eukaryota > Metazoa > Chordata > Amphibia > Anura > Rhinodermatidae > Rhinoderma > Rhinoderma darwinii. Next base: position 493,055,579 of record NC_134687.1, read on the forward strand.
AAAACGCCCAGATGTACACACACAATACACGCCCACTTGGACATAACTTTAAACACGCTCAGTTGTACTTAAGAAAGGCTCATTTGCATAAATATAAAAATGCTCATAACTTGGCCAAAAATGCTCGTTTTTGAAAGAAAAAAAACGTTACTGTAATCTACATTGCAGCGACGATCTGCTGCAATACGAGATAGAGGTTTGAAAATCTGGTGACAGAGCCTCTTTAAGTAACTGGAGAATCAGAAGAGGGCTTCTTGCTCTTGGGAGATCTGCAAGAAGAATGAGTCACCCATTGCGACGAGGAAAGTAGATCAGGCAGAGGTGTGTCGCAGGTGATCGGGAGCAGGACTGGATATTCACCGGGGCAACGTCCAGATTGGACCAGAGAGCCGTGAGGTTATCTGGATGTCGAACTGTAAAAATGTAAAATGTCGAACTGTGAGACCATCTTTAGTAACGGACAGGCCAAAAGGGTACAGATGTAGCCATCTTTACCTTGATTCTGATAACTTGCTGCAGCTTGATATCACACAACAAAATCCATTGAAAAGTAATTAAAAAAGGCAAGATAAGAGATCTAGCCATTGTTTATTTAATGTGTTAAAAGTCAAGGTAAAGACGGCTAAATCTGTACAACCATCTGAAATGGATCCGCTTATCCCGGAGTGAGTCCGTCAGCGGCTTAAGAGTCTGTCTTTTAGCCAATGTGGAGGCAGCGATGTCGTGATAAAGTTGCAGCTTCGTATTCTCAAAAAGCACCTCACCAGCTTCTCTAGATTTTTGCAGTATCTCGGCTGTGTCCACAAAACTCAGAAGGCCACAAATGACATCTCTCTGTGGGTCAGACCCTCTTGGTTTAAGTCTACGGGCTATATATTTCAATGACCACTTGTTCTGATCTAGGCTGGCCAAGTAGTGTAGCATAGATTTAACAAGCTACTGAAGGAAGAGCCTCTGTCGCTACTGTTTCAGGCAGACCCCTTATCCGGATATTTTTGCGTCTGAGCCATCTCAAGAGCATCTACACGGTGGCCTTTGTGTTTGGTATCAGCTTTTATGTCTGCTAATTCCTTCAGAACTGGCGACAGAGCTTTGCTCAACGCTTTTGTTAGAAAGGAGTGCAATATGTTGTTGGAGAAGTTCAGATTATCTGATGCTGTACAGGAGCTATCATCATCAGAGTCATCATGTGTCTCATGGTCTCTCAACGTCGCTAAGGCCATTTTGGAATGGGGTTAGGGTTGGTTTAGCACCTTTCTTATGCAAGTACTTATCTAGCTCTGATTGATGTTTTCTCTGTTTAGGAGTGTCCATTACATCCTTCTTGTTGCTTTTGGCAATTTTTCCCATGACTTAAAATTCATAAATGTCCAAATGCTGGAGAACACGAATGTTCGGGCCACATATTAGCCGCAAGCCACCATGTTATGAAACTGGTGTATGATATTGGGAGACCAGTACACTAAGAAAACAAGCACGTATCCAGTAGTGATGCAAACTTATGTGACTGTGTAATCCTCAAATAACCTCCAGCTGGAAAGCAATATCTCCTTCTCACAAGGGGGGGTTTGAGATGGGAATTTGTCCCAAGCAGTTAAAACTGTAAGTAATAGAAATGGTGTGAGGAAGGCACAAGGCTGGAAGGGGCCTTATCGTCTCAGTAAGAACGTCTTGCAGTAGGGCAAATAAGTGACCAGGTGCAGATTTTGCAGTGTTTACTGAGTTAGGCCTACCTGTGTTGCAGGCAAGGATGGAAGCAGCAGCTCAATTTCAAAGCCAGGGAGAAGTGGACCGCTGTTTAGGAGTTCTAGGATAGGGTGCTCATAGGAGTTGTGGTCCCAAAAATACTGCCAGGTCTCTGGGACAGGCTCCGCTGTTGTGGCAGTATGAATCGCCCAGTTCTACGGGTGTTTCTGTCCCTCCGGTCCCCTAGTGCAGCAGCCGCGGGTCGAGCCGGCCTAAAATTTAGTCCGTGACTTAGTCAGCATGTGTAGACCGCAACTTAAAAATGCTTATTTAGTGGCAAGTCGCCCCTCAAAATACTCCTCTCGGACCTGGGGAGGTAGTGCTAGCCAGCAGAGCTCCCCTCCTATTTTGCGGATGGCGGCAGATATCGTGGTATGAGCAGGAGCACTAGGAAAATGCTTCCTCTCACTGTGCTGCTCAAGCCACGCCCCTTAAATGGACTAAGTTGATACAAGTAAGTAGTGCATAGACTTTCATCTTTTTCAAACGGACAGTGGATTTCTTAAACCATCCCATTAAGTTAGAGTGAGACTGTCAATATTATACTGTAAATGTGAAAATAACTATTCTCCAATGATGATCGAGTCAAGAATTTGTCAGGTCTGTCATTACTAGACCATGCCATGTCCTGAATGTCTAGCATCGCCATAAAAGTGCTACCATGCAAATGCCATTTCCCAGAACTAGCCTTTTACTGAGCAAAATTCACCCTGACTGTAAATTATAACCATATCTAAAGTGCCATGTTGTCATGGAAACCTTGTCAAGATACAATCTTCAAATACGCTGCAGCAGGTGATACATTAGCAGATTAGTGTTCATAAGATGAAAAATTATTATGCAGTGAAATATTTAGATATACTACACAAAGTTGTGTGGTGTTATTCGCTGAAATGTCATATTTAAAAGAACTTTTGAAAACTCCTGGAAAACCCTCACACGCACCACAAACATTTATGACATGCTAACAAATCTGATGCACTTCCTCATATATATGTGTTACACTATTAGGTAGTACTGGCAAACATTTCATAGAAAAAGTACCCACCCTACTCATAAACACCTATATATGGGATAAACCCATTTTTCAGCAGCAACAAAAATCTGCTTCAGAAATGAGAAAACTTAAGAGGTAGAATTACATTAGCGTAGCTAAAACTGGTGGACAAAGCCAGGCAGTAGTGTGGGGTGTGGTGACCAAGTAACTGGGATAAACCAAAAAACAACACATCATACATTGATCTAGTGACACTAGTAATTATTGAACTGAGAGTGAAAAAATGTTTCAAAAATAAGGTAAACCACATTGTCACGGCTGTGGGGTATGTGGATCCACTGGTGTTAGGGATCTGCCAGGTACTTCATCTAGCTATACTCCTGGGATTAATCAATCCACACCTGAGGCCAGACCTGTTCGACTGACACCATCTCCCACCAACCAGGGTGGCAGGCTCAGGAGTGGGAGAGCCTATCGCGGCCTGGTCTGTCGGAGTTAGCTCCGCCCCCTGCCCTTTATTACCTGCCCTGTGCTCTCCCTCAGTGCTTGTAATTCTTTTGGATTCCTGGCCCCACTGCTGCTTGCTCCAGCCTGCTTCTGCCGTGCTTCTGCCTTGCTGCAGTTCTGCTTGACCTGCTTTGCTTTGCCCCTGGCTTGCTTCTGTCTCCGTGCCCGCTCGGGTGTACTCACTTCGTCCTGGTCCTGACTGTTCGTTCGCCGCCCCGTTCCCTCGTGGCGTTCCGTGGCTACTGCCCCTTCCCTTGCGTGTTCCCTGTTTGTCTTCCTGTGCACTTAGCCAGCGTAGGGACCGCCGCCCAGTTGTACCTCGTCGCCTAGGGCGGGTCGTTGCAAGTAGGCAGGGACAGGGCGGTGGGTAGATTAGGGCTCACTTTCCCTTCACCTCCTTCCTGCCATTACATAATTACAAGCCCTTACCTAGTCTACCATTTCTCCTACGCTGACGCTGTCATGGACCCCCTTGAGACCCTGACCCAGCAGATGCAGGGCCTCTCCCTACAGGTCCAGGCCCTGGCCCAAAGGGTCAATCAGGGTGACGCTGCTTTAGTAGTACCCCTCACCTCACCTCTAGAACCCGACCTCAAGTTACCTGACCGGTTTTCAGGGGACCGTAAGACGTTTCTCTCCTTCCGGGAGAGTTGCAGACTGTATTTCCGCCTAAAGCCCCACTCCTCAGGTTCCGAGAACCAGCGGGTGGGTATCATCATATCCCGACTCCAGGAAGGGCCCCAAGAGTGGGCCTTCTCCTTGGCTCCTGACGCCCCTGAACTTTCCTCTGTTGATCGTTTTTTCTCTGCCCTCGGACTCATTTACGACGAGACTGACAGGACTGCTTTAGCCGAGAGTCAGCTGGTGACCTTACGTCAGGGTAGGAGACCGGTTGAGGAATACTGTTCTGATTTTAGGAAGTGGTGCGTAGCTTCTCAGTGGAACGATCCGGCCCTAAGGTGCCAGTTTAGGTTAGGATTATCTGACGCCCTGAAGGATCTGCTGGTTAGCTACCCCTCGCCTGACTCCCTTGACCAGGTTATGGCCCTAGCAGTACGACTTGACCGACGTCTCAGGGAACGTCAGCTAGAACGCTTCAGTGTGCTCCCCTCTGACTTTTCTGCGATCCCCCCCGAGGTCCCGTCTCCTCGCCCCTCCACGGAGGACTCGGAGGTACCTATGCAACTCGGGGCCTCCATGTCCCCTCGACAACGTAGGGAGTTTCGCAGAATGAATGGTCTCTGCTTCTACTGTGGGGACGACAAGCATCTACTGAACACCTGTCCCAGGCGCAAGAATAAGAAGCCGGAAAACTTCCGCGCCTAAGTGATCATCGGGGAGGTCACTTGGGCGCACAGGTATTTCCCGTTAATGTGAAACGCAATAAAATTTTGCTTCCCTTTCAGGTCTCGTTTGCTGGCCGGTCTGCCACGGGCAGTGCTTTCGTGGATTCTGGCTCATCTGCTAATATCATGTCTGTGGAATTTGCTATGTCTCTAAAGATGCCTTGTATTGATTTACCTTATCCTATCCCTGTAGTAGGAATCGACTCCACTCCCCTTGCTAATGGTTATTTTACTCAGCATACTCCTGTTTTTGAACTCCTGGTTGGCTCCATGCATTTGGAGCAGTGCTCTGTACTGGTGATGCAGGGATTATCGTCTGATCTGGTTTTAGGCCTTCCCTGGTTGCAGTTGCATAATCCCACATTTGATTGGAATACTGGGGATCTCACCAAATGGGGTAATGAATGTCTTATGTCATGTTTTTCCGTTAACTCTATTTCTCCCCGGGAGGAGGTAAACACGCTTCCTGAGTTTGTTCAGGACTTCGCCGATGTGTTTTCTAAGGAGGCCTCCGAGGTGTTGCCCCCCCATAGAGATTACGATTGTGCTATCGATTTGGTGCCTGGTGCCAAGCTTCCTAAGGGTAGGATATTTAATCTTTCATGTCCTGAACGTGAAGCGATGAGGGTGTATATACAAGAATACCTGGCCAAGGGTTTCATTCGCCCCTCGACTTCTCCTGTAGGTGCTGGCTTCTTCTTCGTGGGGAAGAAGGATGGTGGTCTTAGGCCGTGCATTGATTATCGTAACCTGAATAAGGTCACCGTAAGGAACCAGTACCCACTTCCTTTGATTCCGGATCTTTTTAATCAGGTTCAGGGAGCCCAATGGTTTTCTAAGTTCGATCTACGGGGGGCATATAACCTTATCCGCATCAAAGAGGGGGATGAGTGGAAAACTGCGTTCAACACACCCGAGGGTCATTTCGAATACCTGGTCATGCCCTTTGGGTTGTGTAATGCCCCTGCTGTCTTCCAGAATTTTATTAACCCCTTGAGTACCCAGCTCATTTTGGCCTTGAGGACCAGACCCATTTTTTCAAATCTGACATGTATCACTTTATGTGGTAATAACTCCGGAATGCTTTTACCTATCCAATTGATTCTGAGATTGTTTTCTCGTGACACATTGGACTTTAGTTTAGTGCAAAAATTTGGTCGATAAATTCATTCCTTATTTGTGAAAAACACCAACATTTAGCGAAAATATGAAGAAATTATGATTTTTCCCATTTTAAATGTATCTGCTTGTAAAACAGATGGTAATACCACACAAAATAGTTACCAATTAACATATCCCATATGTCTACTTTATGTTTGCATCGTTTTTTGAACATTCTTTTATTTTTCTATGACCTCACAAGGCTTAGAACTTTAGCAGCAATTTCTCATATTTTTAAGAAAATTTCAAAAAGCGATTTTTTCAGGGACGAGTTCAGTTCTGAAGTGGTTTTGAGTGCCCTATATATTAGAAACCCCCATAAAACACCCCATTTTGAAAACTGCACCCCTCAAAGTATCTAAAACAGCATTCAGAAAGTGTTTCAACTCTTTAGGCGTTTTACAGGAATTGAAGGAAAGTAGAGCTGAAATTTTCAAATTTCATTTTTTTTTACAAAATTCATATGTAATACATTTTCTTCTGTACCACAGAAGGTTTTACCTGAGAAACGCAACTCAATATTTATTGCCCAGATTCTGCAGTTTTTAGAAATATCCCACATGTGGCCCTAGTGCGCTAATGGACTGAAACACAGGCCTCAGAAGCAAAGGAGCACCTCTTGGATTTTGGGGCCTCCTTTTTTCAGAATATATTTTAGGCACCATTTCAGGTTTGAAGAGGTCTTGTGGTGCCAAAACAGTGGAAACCCCCGAAAGTGACCCCCATTTTTTAAACTACACACCTCAGGGAATTTATCTAGGGGTATAGTTAGCATTTTGACCCCACAGGTATTTTGCTATATTTTCTGGAGTTAGTCTGTGAAAATGAAAATCTACTTTTTTTCTGGAAAAACGTAAAAATTTCTAATTTTTGCAAGAAATAAAGGAGAGAAAGCACCCCAACATTTGTAAAGCAATTTCTCGCGATTACGGAAATACCCCATATGTGGTAATAAACTGCTGTTTGGACCCACAGCAGGGCTCAGAAGGGAGGGAGCGCCATTTGGATTTTGGAGCTCTGATTTTACTGGAATGGTTTTCAGTGCCGTGTCACGTTTGCAACGCCCTGGAGGGACCTAAACAGTGGAATCCCCCCAAAAGTGACCCCATTTTGGAAACTATACCCCTCAAGGAATTTTTCTAGTGGTATAGTTATCATTTTGACCCCACAGGTTTTTTGCTGAATTTATTGGAATTAGTCTGTGAAGATGAAAAGAGACTTTTTTTTGGAAAAAACACAGAATTTTCTAATTTTTATAAGGAATAAAGGAGAAAAAGCACCTCAACATTTGTAAAGCAATTTCTCCTGATTACGGAAATACCCCATATGTGGTAATAAACTGCTGTTTGGACCCATGGCAGGGCTCAGAAGGGACGGAGCACCATTTGGATTTTGCAGCTCAGATTTTGCTGAATTGGTTTCTGGGGGCCATGTCGCATTTGCAGAGTCCCTGAAGTACCAGTACAGTAGAAATTCCCCAGATGTGATCCCAATTTGGAGACTATACCCCTGAAAGAATTAAATTAGAGGTGTAGTGAGCATTTTGAGCCCTCAGGTGTTTTATAGATTTTATTAGAATTGGTCCGTGAAATATAACCTGTAGCTTTAGCTCAGAATTTTTCATTTCCACAAGGAATACAGGAGAAAAGACACCCCAAAATGTGTTACACAATTTCTCCTGATTACGGAAATACCCCATATGTGGTTGTAAACGGCTATTTGGACATACGGCAAGGGTCTAAACGGAAAAAGTGAAATTTCGTTTTTGGAGTGGAGATTTTACAAAATTTGTTTTTGACGCCATGTTGCATTGCGCTGAGGTACCAGTACAGTGAAAACTCCCGAGAAGTGACCCCATTTAGGAAACTACACCCCTCAAGGAATTCATCTAGAAGTGTAGTGAGCATTTTGACCCCCAAAGGTTTTGCAGAAATTAGTGCACAGTGGATGTTGCAGATATAAAATTGACATTTTCCACATATATGCTATTTCAGTGCCCAATGCGTTGGGCCCAGCTTGTACCACCGGAGACATACGCCCCATAAATTGTTAAACTGTTCTCCAGAGTACGGTAATACCCCATATGTGGTCATAAACCGCTGTTTGGGCACACTGCCAGGCCCAGAAGGAGCGCCATTTGGCTTTTGGAGCGCAGATTTTGCTTGGTAGTAGTTTTGTTTAGTGTTTTACTGGTGTTTCAGTTTATAATGTGGGGGCATATGTAATCTGTGCGGAGTACATACATTTTTTGCGTGACACACTGTCGTTTTTATTGGTACCATGTTTGGCTACGCGCGACTTTTTGATCACTTTTTATTCCATTTTTTTGGAAACAACGTGACCAAAAAAGGAAATTCTGCCATTGTTTTTTATGGTATTTTTTTTACGGTGTTCACCGTGCGGGATAAATAATATGATATTTTTTTAGGTCAGGCTGATACGAACGCGGCAATACCTATTATGTCTAGTTTTTGTCTTTTTTTTCATTTTTTTTCTAATTATAAAGGGCTTGATCAGGGAAACAAGGCGATTATTGTTTTTATTACGTAAAACTTGTATTTATTTATTTATTTATCGAAAACTTTTTTTTTTACTTTTTTTTCACTTTTTATTTTACACATACTAGGGGACTGGAAGATCTGATCTTCTGATCCCCTGCACAATACACTGCACTACTTCTGTATGTACTGATGTAGTGCAGTGTATTGTAACTGTCACTTTACAACTGACAGTTGAGCCTATTACGTCCTGCCTTGGGCAGGACCTAATAGGCTCCCGTACCTGGCAACCAGGAAGCCGTTGCTAGGCTTCCTGGTTGCCATTGCAACCATCAGAACCCCGCGATTTTTCGCGGGGGGGGGCAATGGGGTGCAGAGGGAGCCCCCTCCCTCTGTATCAATCACTTAAATGCCGCTGTCGCTATTGACAGCGACATTTAAGGGGTTAAACTACAGCGATCGGAGAGGACAGTGATCGCTGTAGTTGCAGTGGGATGTCGGCTGTATATTACAGCCGACATCCGATGAAGATGGAGCGAGCACAGCTCCTGTGCCCGCTTCATCCTCAGGGCGTTACTATACGCCCATTTTCGGGAAGGGGTTAATAAAAAGTGTTTTTTTTTTTTTTACACTGCTTTCTCTGATCTCCTCACGTATCTCACAGAAATGAGGAGATCAGAGAAAGTGACAGGAGCTTTCTCCTGCAGACGACGTCACAGACGGCTGTGATTGGTCAGTCTTCAGAGACTGACCAATCACAGCAATCGCCGGCATTGGGGACTGCTAATTGGTCCCCAGGCCGGTAGCAGAGACGGTTAGCTGTCAATGACAGCTGCCGCCGCTGTTCTGTCACTATGTGATTTCACATAGTGACAGTTTATTCCTGCGCCGTAATAGTACGTCGAAGGTACGCTGGCATAAGTGGCCAGCGACGTACTATTACGTCAAAGGTACGCAAGGGGTTAATGAAATCCTGAGAGAGTACCTGGGTAATTTTCTTGTTGTGTACCTTGATGACATACTGGTGTTTTCCAAGGACTGGTCCTCCCACGTGGAGCATGTCAGGAAGGTGCTCCAGGTCCTTCGGGAGAATAATCTGTTTGCTAAGACTGAAAAATGTGTCTTTGGGGTACAGGAGATACCATTTTTAGGGCAAATCCTCACTCCTCATGAATTCCGCATGGACCCTGCCAAGGTTCAAGCTGTGGCGGAATGGGTCCAACCTGCCTCCCTTAAGGCATTACAGTGTTTTTTAGGGTTCGCCAACTATTACAGGAGATTTATTGCCAACTTCTCGGTCGTCGCTAAGCCTCTTACGGACCTTACCCGCAAGGGTGCCGATGTCCTCCATTGGCCCCCTGAGGCCGTCCAGGCCTTCGAGACTCTCAAGAAGTGCTTTATCTCGGCCCCCGTGCTGATTCAGCCCAACCAAGAGGAGCCATTTATTGTGGAGGTTGACGCTTCCGAGGTGGGAGTGGGGGCCGTCTTGTCCCAGGGTACCAGCTCCCTCACCCATCTCCGCCCCTGTGCTTACTTCTCTAGGAAGTTTTCGCCCACGGAGAGTAACTATGATATTGGCAACCGCGAACTTCTAGCCATTAAATGGGCTTTTGAGGAGTGGCGGCACTTCCTGGAGGGGGCCAGACACCAGGTAACGGTCCTTACGGATCACAAGAATCTGGTTTTCCTAGAATCGGCCCGGAGGCTTAATCCTAGACAAGCTCGGTGGGCACTATTCTTTACCAGATTTAATTTCTTGGTTACCTATAGGGCTGGGTCCAAGAATATTAAGGCTGACGCTCTGTCACGTAGTTTCATGGCCAATCCTCCTTCCGAGAAGGATCCTGCTTGTATTTTACCCCCTGGTATAATCGTCTCTGCCACGGATTCTGATTTAGCTTCTGATATCGCGGCTGATCAGGGTGCAGCTCCCGGGAACGTCCCTGGGGACAAACTGTTTGTTCCCCTGCAATACCGGCTGAGGGTACTCAGGGAAAACCATGACTCCGCTCTATCTGGTCATCCTGGCATCTTGGGCACCAAACACCTCATTACCAGAAACTATTGGTGGCCTGGGTTGCCTAAAGATGTTAGGGCTTACGTCGCCGCTTGTGAGGTTTGCGCTAGGTCCAAAACCCCTAGGTCCCGACCTGCGGGCCTACTACGTTCCTTGCCCATTCCCCAGAGACCTTGGACCCATATCTCCATGGATTTTATCACCGATTTGCCTCCATCTCAGGGCAAGTCGGTGGTGTGGGTGGTAGTCGACCGCTTCAGCAAGATGTGCCACTTTGTGCCCCTTAAGAAGCTACCTAACGCCAAGACGTTAGCTTCTTTGTTTGTGAAACACATCCTGCGTCTCCATGGGGCCCCAGTCAATATAGTTTCTGACAGAGGGGTACAATTTGTTTCCTTATTTTGGAGAGCTTTTTGTAAAAAGTTGGAGATTGATCTGTCCTTCTCCTCCGCCTTCCATCCCGAAACTAATGGCCAAACGGAAAGGACCAACCAATCCCTGGAACAATATTTAAGGTGCTTCATCTCTGACTGTCAATTCGATTGGGTCTCATTCCTTCCCCTTGCTGAATTTTCCCTGAATAACCGGGTCAGTAACTCGTCAGGGGTCTCCCCGTTTTTCTGTAATTTCGGGTTTAACCCAAGGTTCTCCTCCGTCTCCCCTGGTTGTTCCAATAATCCTGAGGTAGAGGAGGTTCATCGGGAACTGTGCACTGTCTGGGCCCAGGTTCAGAAGAACCTAGAGGCGTCCCAGAGCGCACAAAAGATTCAGGCGGATAGTAGACGTTCTGCTAACCCCCGGTTTGTCATCGGGGATTTGGTCTGGTTGTCGTCCAGGAACTTGCGCCTTAAGGTCCCGTCCAGGAAGTTTGCTCCCCGATTTATTGGACCTTATAAGATCATTGAAGTCCTCAACCCTGTATCCTTCCGTCTGGAGCTCCCCCCATCCTTTCGCATACATGACGTCTTCCATGCCTCCCTCCTTAAACGCTGCTCCCCGTCCTGGTCCCCCTCGAGGATACCTCCTGTTCCCGTTCTCACCCCTGAGGGGGTGGAATTCGAGGTGGCCAAGATTATGGACAGTAGGATGGTCCAGGGCTCCCTCCAGTACCTGGTCCATTGGAGAGGATACGGGCCGGAGGAGAGGACTTGGGTACCTGCCCGTGATGTTCACGCTGGGGTATTGATCAGGAGGTTCCACCTCCTCTTCCCCACTAAACCGGGTCCCCTTAGTAAGGGTCCGGTGGCCCCTCATAAAAGGGGGAGTACTGTTAGGGATCTGCCAGGTACTTCATCTAGCTATACTCCTGGGATTAATCAATCCACACCTGAGGCCAGACCTGTTCGACTGACACCATCTCCCACCAACCAGGGTGGCAGGCTCAGGAGTGGGAGAGCCTATCGCGGCCTGGTCTGTCGGAGTTAGCTCCGCCCCCTGCCCTTTATTACCTGCCCTGTGCTCTCCCTCAGTGCTTGTAATTCTTTTGGATTCCTGGCCCCACTGCTGCTTGCTCCAGCCTGCTTCTGCCGTGCTTCTGCCTTGCTGCAGTTCTGCTTGACCTGCTTTGCTTTGCCCCTGGCTTGCTTCTGTCTCCGTGCCCGCTCGGGTGTACTCACTTCGTCCTGGTCCTGACTGTTCGTTCGCCGCCCCGTTCCCTCGTGGCGTTCCGTGGCTACTGCCCCTTCCCTTGCGTGTTCCCTGTTTGTCTTCCTGTGCACTTAGCCAGCGTAGGGACCGCCGCCCAGTTGTACCTCGTCGCCTAAGGCGGGTCGTTGCAAGTAGGCAGGGACAGGGCGGTGGGTAGATTAGGGCTCACTTTCCCTTCACCTCCTTCCTGCCATTACAACTGGGCTGCTACGCCGAAGCAGAGTAGAAGCTGGTCAAACAAGAGTCAATAATAGTCTCTAGGACAAGAATACCTGGGTAGATGACTTCTGCAGGTTAATCAGACCTGGCTATCGGAAGCTGGCTTCTGCCGGACTATCGGATGCTGGCTTGCGCTGGACAATCGGAATCAGGCTTGAGTCGGACTATCGGAAGCTGGCTTGTGCTAGACAACAGAACTTGTCTCTGATACAGGACACGGACACTGAAGTCGTCTCAGACACTGGACTTGACAAGGACACGAGACACAAATACTGAAGTCGTTACAAACACAGGACTTGGCACGGACACCGGACATGAATACTAAAGTTGTCGTGGACACTGTACGTGGCACGGACACCGGACACGAATACTGAAGTCATCACAGACACAGGACTTGGCACGGACACCGAACACGGACACTGAAGTCAACATGGACACTTGACTTGGCACAGACAGGGGTACTGAAGTTGACACGAACACCAGACTTGACACGGAAAACGGACTTGACACCAAACACGGACACTGGATAAAGGATAAAAGATACGGGACACAGGGTAATACTTGGGAACCTTTGCAGACCAACGCAGGGTTGGACACAACATTGGCAAGGCTTCAGAGTCCTGCGATCGCAGCTGCCGGTAAGTGGGGAATGCCCGCAGTCAGCGACTACGGGCCTTACACACATTCTAAAATCAATGTCTCGAACAGCAAGTATTCCTGTAACCCTGAGCTCCTGAAAAACATACATCTTTAGATGCATTCTGCCAAATAACATAACATTCAGTGGCACACTTATGAAGGAGATTCATATAGTAAAACTAGGCAAAAACCAGTGCTAGGCCAGATTCACATAGGGCAGTTTTTTCATACATTTTATAACTATAGGTTATATACAATATATAAAAGAGAAATAAGATAGCCAACCATCCCGAAACACCAAGCTGAGAAGCATGAGCTAAAGAAGACATAATGGGAGATGATAGTGCCAGTCATAAAGTTCCCACAGTTCCTGCAGGAACTTATTTTTAAAATGCAAGGTTTCTAGGTCAGTAGTAGGAGGTTTATCGGAAATCCAAAGTGGTAAAACAAATTTCCAGGTATGCCATTTTGCTAACTTATTTTTCAGGGAAATAATTTACATACTTGAATATACAGACACCTGGGTTAGTTGACAAAGGGAAGCAACTGTTAAAACTGTCAGCCACATCTCTAAATGTTTACATTTCAGAAATATTTTTGTAGTTACTTAAAAAAAAAATGGAAAGAAAAGAAATGAAACGCCATAAGTTTGCACAACATATCCAGCAGCATGCAAAGGCTATCCATTCAAATGATATAAATCAGATAATGAGTACAGCAAATCAGACCTATACATAATTTTCATCGATCTTCATTTAGTTAAAGAGGTTCTTCACATTATTTGCTTACACTTACATAGTTGAATGTGGAATAACTAGTCCTAGACTACAGTTGCAAGAAAACGTAAGTGAGTGCTTTGGAATTAGGCCCTGTTCACATCACCTTTGCCTGCCGTTTGGTCTTTCCGTCCATCTGTTCCGTCAGGGGAACAGATGAACAGAAAGAAACGGAAAGTAGCATTTCCGTTTGCAATACCATTGATTTCAATGGTATTTTTTTTCTTTCGGTTTGTTTCAGTTTGCGTCCGGTACGCTAGGTTTCCATTTTATAGCACACTACACTATTTTTCCGTTGGAAAAAACAGAAACCTAACAGAACGGACGCAAACTGAATCAAACTGAAAGAAAAAAAAATACCATTGAAATCAATGGTATTGCAAACGGAAACGCTACTTTCTGTTTCTTTCTGTTCATCTGTTCCTCTGACGGAACAGATGAACGGAAAGACCAAACAGAAGGCAAATGTGATGTGAACAGGGCCTAATTCCAAAGCATTCACTTACTTTTTCTTGCAACTGTATTATAGGACTAGTTATTCCACATTCAACTATGTAAGTGTAAGCAAATAATGTGAAGAACCTCTAACTATGTACTGATAAAAAAAATCAAACCTTACCTAGATTTCTATAATAATTACTAATAAATTGTGGCATGATTGTTATCTAAGTTACAATTAGGCTGTGTTCACATCAGCGTTGCCCTTCCGTTGAGGGGTTCCGTCTGAGGTTTCCATTAACCTCTCAACAGAAAGGCAAACTGAAACCTCAATGGTAACGGAAACGTTGCTAAAGGTTTCCGTTTGTCACCATTGTGACAGGATTCCGTTGTTTTAACAGAATAAATAGCGCAATCGACTGCGCTATTGGTTCCGTCAAGAACAACAGAACTTTGTCACAATGGTGACAAATGAACCATTAGCTAGGTTTCTGGCACCATTGAGTTCAATAGTGGGGAAAATGGAAGCTAAGGTTTGAGTTTGCCTTTTCGTTGAGGGGTTAACCCGAAGGAAACCTCAGATGGAACCCCTCAACGGAAGGGCAATGCTGATGTGAACAGGCCCTTTGTCACGTTGGGTACATGGACCCACTGGACCATACTGCCTTGACGTTATGGCAGCTGGCCAACAGGATGCAGGTCACAGTCTATAGTTCGTATAGTGTACCTGTGGCAGCTCGGACAGTAGCAAGGCAGGCTCGGCTGGGACTAGGCAGGGGGCAGATGTCAGGCGTGGTATAGCAGGACAGGCGTGGTATACAGCACAGCACGGCTACAGCTCAGCACGGCACTTGACCACGTTAGCACGGGATACAGGATACAGGTACAGGAACGGGGAACACTGGGAACTGGAAAACACTAGGAGACCATTTGCTTAGACAAACTTTTGGTACGACAACAAATCTCAGGCATGGGAGGAAGGGGCTGAGCCCTTCTTATAGTTCAGGGTACTCATGGACTAATTTTAACATTAACTTCACCCTACAGGACCCGGCCGAGGTAAGCGGAAGTGAGAGCGGAAGTAAGCGCTGCCATCTCCTGAGGAGGAGACTGGGCCAGCGCTCGCAGACCCATGGCTGCGGCCGTCAGGAGGTGAGTGAGCCTGACGGCCCGCGGCTATGGACATGACAGTATCCCCCCTCTTACGCCCCCTCCTCTTGCTACCAGAGCGAGAGAGAAACTTCTTCAGAAGGGTAGGAGCATTGAGGTTCTCCTCTGGCTCCCAGGACCTCTCTTCAGGACCAAACCCCCTCCAATCCACCAAATAAAAAGTTTTTCCTCTTACTTTCTTGGTGTCCAAGATCTCCTTATCCTCGAAGGTGTCTAAAGGGCCACTGTAGGCAACCGCAGGACTAGGAGTCTCGGTATAGCGGTTCAGAACTTCAGGAGGGAGACATGGAAGGAGTTGGGGAGCTTGAGGGCAGGAGGCAGCCGAAGCTTGTAGGCGACAGGGTTGATCTGCTGCAGTATCTCGAAAGGTCCGAGGAACCTGAGAGCAAATTTGCATGATGGCACCCACAGTCTTAGATTCCTGGAGGACAGCCAGACCTTCGTGCCAGGGAGAAATTGAGGAGGTTCTCTTCTCCTCGTGTCTGCCTTCCGTTTCATGCGGTTGACTGCCAGTAGGATGGAGGATCGAGTCTGCTGCCAGATCTGCAGGAAGTCTCTAAAAGAGGAATCAGCTGCTGGTACCTCAGACATTACGGACACCGGGAGAGGAATTCGTGGATGTTGGCCGTAGACAATGAAGAACGGTGTGGTTTTTGTGGACTCGCTAGTGTGATTGTTATATGAGAACTCAGCCCAAGGAAGAAGCTGCACCCAGTCATCATGCTGTTGGAGATGAAGTGGCGTAGGTAGTCCTCCAAGATCGGATTGATCCTCTCAACTTGACCATTGGACTGAGGATGGTAGGCAGAGGAAAAGTCCAATCTCACGTTAAGGAGTCTACAGAGGGCTCTCCAGAACCTAGAGGTGAACTGGACCCCCCGATCAGACACAATATGCCGCGGCAAGCCGTGCAGGCGGAAGATGTGTTGGATGAAAAGGTTTGCCAGTTGAGGAGCAGAAAGAAGGCCGGTCAGTGGAACGAAGTGGGCCATTTTCGAAAATCGATCCACCACCACCCAGACAGTCCTGCATCCTGCAGAGAGAGGCAGGTCAGTAATAAAGTCCATAGCTATATGCTGCCAGGGAGCATCGGGCACAGGCAATGGCTGGAGCAGACCAGCAGGTCTGGAGTGAGCGACCTTGTTAGCTGCACACACTGAGCAGGAAGAAACAAAGTCCATAATGTCTTTGGGCAGCGTGGGTCTCCAGAAATGACGGGCAATCAGGTCTCAGGTCTTACGGGTACCCGCGTGACCAGCCAGTCTAGAGCGGTGTCCCCAGCGGAGGATTCTCCCTCTGTCAGTCAGGTGCACAAAAGTCCTCCCTGGAGAAATATCCACATACCATTGACTTGCCCTTGGAACCTCTTTGGAAATGGAGTGCACCAGCACTGACAGATTAGGCATCCACCCCCAACGAGAACTGCAGGGAAACATCTTGATGATGGAGGATAGAGGCTGACGTGAAGGCACTCTTCAGGGTATTGAATGCGGACTCTGCCTCAGGAGTCCACACCTTGGCGTTCATGCTCTTCTTGGTGAGGTTAGAGGTAGGAGATGTCAGTGAAGAGAAGTTTGGGATGAACGGTCTGTAAAAATTGGTGAATCCCAGAAAGCGCTGTATGGCCCTCAAGCCTTGAGGACGTGGCCATTCCAGGACGGACTTTACCTTTTCAGGATCCATCTTGAGACCTCTATTTGAGATGATGTAGCCCAGGAAGGGTAGAGCATCTCTCTTAAATACGCACTTCTCCAATTTGGCATATAGATGATTCTCCCTTAACCGCAGCAAGACTTGATGGACATGTTTCTGGTGAGTCATAGGATCTGGAGAAAAATCAAGATAGACTACTACACAAACATAGAGGAGGTCACGGAAAATGTAATTCACAAACTCCTGGAAGACCGCGGGAGCATTACACAGGCCGAAGGGCATTACTAGATATTCATAGTGTCCGTCCCGGGTGTTAAATGCCGTCTTCCATTAGTCACTGTAAAGGATCTGGCAGACACAACTTCTGTGTCGACGCCCATAGGTAATCAGTCTGCACGTGCTTCTATGTCTGTGAGACTGACTTCATCTTCCACCACCCAGGATGGCAGGCTTAGGAGTGGGAGAGCCTATCACAGCCTGGCCAGACGGAGCTAGCTCCCGCCCTCTGTCTATTTATACCTGCCTTTCCTGTTCCTCCTTTGCTTGTGATTCTTCTCTGTTGGTTTCCTGGCCCTGCTGCAGCTTCTTGAACTACTGATCCTCTGCTTGTGATTGACCTTGGCTTTACTGACCATTCTTCTGCTCTTCGTTTTTGTACCTCGCTCATCTCCTTGTTTGACTCGGCTCGTTCACCTCACTTGTTGCTCACGGTGTACGAGTGGGCAACTTCCTCATTTCCCTGGCTTCTTTGTACCCTTGTCTGTTTGTCTGTCGTGCACCTATTGAGTGTAGGGACCGTCGCCCAGTTGTACCCCGTCGCATAGGGCGGGTCGTTGCAAGTAGGCAGGGACTGAGTGGCGGGTAGATTAGGGCTCACTTGTCTGTTTCCCTACACCGACATTACAGTCACCCTGGCGAATCCGGATTAGGTTGTAAGCCCCCGCAGGTCTAATTTGAAAAAATTTTGGCACCACGTATACGGTCAAATAATTCTGAGATCAATGGCAATGGATACTTATTTTTCACCGTGATCTGGTTGAGACCCCGGTAGTCTATACAGGGACGAAGAGAACCATCCTTCTTTTTGACGAAGAAGAACCTGGCTCCTGCCGGGGAGGAAGACTTGCGTATGAAGCCCTGCTCGAAGTTCTCTCTAACATAGGCGGACATAGACAGAGTCTCTGGCAGACAGAGAGGATATACCCTGCCACGGGGAAGGGAAGCACCAGGAATCAGCTCGATAGGACAGTCATACGCCCGATGTGGGGGCAGTGTCTCCGCCTCTTTCTTGCTGAAGACGTCCGCAAATGAAGAAAAATGACTAGGCAATCCTGCCAGTGACTGAGGCAGAGGAGACTGAGCCAAACGAATCTGTCCCAGGCAACGATTGTGACACTCGGGGCCCCACTGGAGAACCTCTCCAGAGTTCCAGTCCAGGACTGGGGCATGAAATCGGAGCCAAGGCAGGCCCAGCAACACAGGATCAACGGGTAGGGTAGGACATAGAACAACAGCAGTTCGGAGTGGAGAGCCCCTACTTGGAACCTCAGTGGTTTGGTCACAGCAATAACTGGGTCTGGCAGCGGTAGACCATCCACAGAAGCAATTGTCAACGGGCTCTCCATAGGGGTGGTAGGCAATTGAAAAAGGTCCACCAGGTCTCTATGGATGAAATTAGCAGCGGATCCAGAGTCCAGATACCTGATGCATTTTCTCGCCGGACACTATGGTCACTGGTATGGACAATTTGGACGAAAGTCCTTTTTTACCCAGGGTTGTCACTCCTAGCAACCCTAGGCTTTGGGGCTTTTGGGGGCACAGGCGCACAAGATGGCCACCGAGGCCGCAATAATGACAAAGTCCCGAAGTGCATCTGCGTTGTCTCTCCTGGGTGAATCGGCATCATCATCATCATGGACTCCTTAGGAGGATCGACATCTGAGAAAAGCAGGGGTTGCTGCAAAGTAGGTACCAGACTAGGAGGGTCTCTCTCCCGACGAACCTCTTGTAGGCGTTCTCGGTCCGCATATCAATCCGGGCGGACAGAAGGATGAGGTCATCCAGGGTAGATGGCAGGTTTTGAGCGGCAAACTCATCCTTAATCTTAGGAGACAGACCATGCCAGAATGCAGCTACTAGGGCCTCATTGTTCCATAACAGTTCTCCCGCCAGGGTGCGGAAGTGGATGGTGTACTCACTCACGGAGGTGTCTCCTTGGCGTAGTTTAATCAAGGCAGCCGCTGCAGATGAGACCCGTCCAGGCTCCTCAAACACCATTCGAAAAGTCCGGAGAAAGGCTTGGAAGTCACGGGTCTCAGGTCCTTGTCTCTCCCAGATAGGGTTCGCCCATGCAAGAGCCTTGCCAAGTGAGGAGAGAGATGATGAAAGCGACCCTTGCGCCGTCAGATGAAAATGTCCCAGAATACATGCTGAAATGGATCTGGCAAAGGTTCAAAAATCCACGACAGGAACCTGCGTCTCCATCATAGCGGTCTGGAAGTGGCAAAGAAAATGCGGGTCGACACTGCCAGGAGGTGTAGTGTTAGGATCAACACTGCCAGGAGGTGTAGTAGGAGGAACGGCAGCTCTTGCTTCCTGCTGACGTACAAGAATGTTCAAGGCTTGGAGGAGTTGTTCCTGTCGAGACTGGAGGTCCAGCAAATCCGCCCGCATCTCCTGTGACGTCGTCATAGTCTTGGATCGACCAGCGCGGTCCATGGCCTGAGCTTACGGTCACGTAGGGTTCGTGGATCCACTGGGCCGTACGATCTTGGCGGTATGGCAGCAGGCCAACAGGACGCAGGTCAAAGTCTATAGTTCGTATAGGGTACCTGTGGCAGCTTGGACAGTAGCAAGGCAGGAACTTGGCAGCAGGTAGACGTCAGGCGTGGAAAAGCAGGACAGGCGTGGTATACAGCACAGCACGGCTACCGCTAAGCACGGCACTAGATCACGATACAGGTTACAGGAACAGGAAACACTGGGAGCAGGAAACACTAGGGGACCATTTGCAAGACAGACTAGGAATACAACAACAAAGCTCAGGCATACAACTAGAGGGCTGGGCCCCTCTAATAGTCCAGAGTACTCACAGGTCAAAGTTCATGAACGAGGTCCGGTGCATGCGCTGCCCCTTTAAGAGCGTGTACGAGCATGCGTGCGCACCCTACGGGATCTGAACGGGGGTGAGTAGACGCGAGCGCTGGCTTCTCCTGAGGAGGAGGCTGGGGCCAGCGCTTGCCGACTCGTGGCTGCGGCTGTCAGGGGGAGAACAGATCTGACAGCCCGCAGCCACGGACATGACAACAGGGAGGAGACTATCTTACTATGCGGTCCTGGTCTGGCTATTTCCCCAGGGCTCCGCTCCAGCAGCATCATCGGCCACAGTGCACTGTAAGAAGCCCAGCAGGTCAGTCAGACTGTAGGCTTTGGTTGTATGGGGGCACTGATGGGGGCCTAAAAATGGCAAATGAGTATTCAGTGCCACCTTGGTGCCCATTTGCCACTTATTGCCCCTTTAGTGTCCTGTTCAGTGCCCCTTCGATGCCCATTTGCCATTTATTGCCCATTTATTGTTCTTCTGTGACAGAGGGTGCTAAAGGGGCAGCAAATGGCAAATATGCATCTAGGGGCACTGAACATAAGGACACTAAAGGGGAAATAAGTGGAAATTGGGCACCAAGGTGTAACTGAACGACACTGTTAATAAATGCAGATGGGCACATTGTTCAGTTGCTCCATAGTGCAAATTTACCATTTGTTGCCTTTTTAGACCCTGTGCACATTACGTTAAAGAGGCTCTGTCACCACATTATAAGTGCCCTATCTCCTACATAAGGAGATCGGCGCTATAATGTAGGCGACAGCAGTGCTTTTTATTTAGAAAAACAATCTATTTTTACCACGTTATTAGCGATTTTAGCTTTATGCTAATTACTTTCTTTACGGTGAACGCCGTAAAAAATAAAATAAAAAACTATGGAAGAATTGCTGTCTTCTGTTAATCCTTGCATCTTCTCCAAAAGGGTACCAATAAAAACTACAAGACGTGTCGCAAAAAACAAGACCTTAAACAGCTATGTCGACGCAAAAATAAAAAAGTTATAGCTCTTCGAATCTGACAATGGAAAAATTTTAAAAATGGCTTTGTCATTAGGGCCCAGAATGCAAGCAGGGGGAAGGGGTTAATGGACAACTGGGCGTGTTTTTACTATTGACCAAGTGGGCGTTGTGGAGAGAAGTGTATGACGCTGACCAATCAGTGACCAATCATTGACCAATCAGCGTCATACACTTCTCTCCATTTATTTACTCAGCGCATAGGGATCCTGCTAGATCACTATGTGTTGTCTTATACTGACACATTAACGTTACTGAAGTGTTTAGACAGTGAATAGACATTCCGTAATCTCGCGAGATCACGCTGTAAATGACAGATTACAGCGAGATTACGCTTGCTCTGCTGTAAGTACTACAGAAACGTTAACGTAGTGTCGGGATTGTGAATAGACATCACGTCCTGGCTGGAAGGAATGTCTATTCACTGTCTAAACACTTCAGTAACGTTAATGTGTCAGTATAAGACAGCATATACTGATCTAGCAGGATCCCTATGCGCTGTGTAAATGAATGGAGAGAAGTGTATGACGCTGATTGGTCACTGATTGGTCAGCGTCATACACTCCTCTGTACAACGCCCACTTGGTCAAAAGTAAAAACACGCCCAGTTGTCCATTAAGAAAGTAATTAGCATAAAGCTAAAATCGCTAATAACGTGGTAAAAATAGATTGTTTTTCTAAATAAAAAACACTGCTGTCACCTACATTATAGTGCCCATCTCCTTATGTAGGAGATAGGGCACTTATAATGTGGTGACAGAGTCTCTTTAAAGGGGTTAAAAATTAATTCTGTTGAAGCAGTAGAGGAGAAGTTAAAATAAAAAAGAACTTATACTTACCTTTCTCCTCCCAAACGTTTCTGCGCTAGGGGCTCCCGTCACCTCTGTTCATGGTTTGTATACAGAGCAGCTGCAGCGGTGATGTACTGTCGACGTGATGTCACCACTGCAGCCGCTCTGTATACAAACCGAGAACAGAGGTGACGGGAGCCCCCAACGCAGGAACATCTGGGAAGAGAGAGGTAAGTATGTAAACTGCTGTTTGGGCACGCTGTAGGGTTCAGAGCGGAGGGAGCGCCATTTGGGTTTTGGAGAGCGGTTTTTGCTTGGTAGTAGATTTGTTCGAGTATTGCTGGTGTTTCCATTTATAATGTGGGGGTATATGTAAGCTGGGCAGAGTACATCATGAGCATAGTCAGGTGGTATAATAATGGGGTATAAAAACAATAAAATGATCCATAGATGTGTGTTACACTATGAAGCAAACCTTTCTGCACAGGCCGGTGTCGCACTGATATATGGCATCCTTTCTTATGCCCCTTTTGGTCCGCACTCCGCACCTTTGCAGTTTGGGGAATTTTGCTGGTGTAATACGGGCACCCTCGTTTCCAGCAGATATGTTTGGGCCCTCCCCTTCCTGGTTCCCTAATTTCAGGGCCTTGATAATTCGCCTCTTGAAACAGAAGAAATGTTCCCCTCGGGCTTCACAACTGCATATTTTATATTTCCTGACTTATTGGAGCCTCAACTAATTTTATTTTTCATAGACGTAGTGGTATGAGGGCTTTTTTTTGCAGGACGAGCTGTAGTTATTATTGGTACCATTTTGGGGTACATGCGACTTTTTGATCACCTTTTATCCTATTTTTTGAGAGGCAAGGTAACCAAAAAAACGCAATTCTGGCATAGTTTTTAAAGTTTTTTTTTATACAGCGTTCACCATGCGTTATAAATTACATGTTACCTTCATTCTGCGGGTCAGTACGATTCCCGCGATATCTAATTTATAGAACTTTTTTATGTTTTACAACGTTTTACACAATAAAATTACTTTTGTAAAAAGAATGTCACCAAGTTGTGAGAACCATAACTTTTTCACTTTTTTGTCGACGGAGCTGTATGAGGGCTTGTTTTTTGCAAGACGAACTATAGTTTTTATAGGTACCATTTTTGGATACGTGCGACTTTTTGATCACTTTTTATTCCAATATTTGTAGGGCAAAGTGACCAAAAAACAGAAACGCTGGTATAGTTTTTTAAGTTTTTTTTACGCTGTTCACCGCGTCCAATAAATAATATAATATTTTTATACCTCAGGTCGTTATAGTCGCGGCGATACCAAATACGTATGGTTTATTATTTTTTTCAATAATAAAGGACTTGATAAGGGAACAGGGCGATTGTGTTTTATTACTTGAAACTTTTATTATGTTTTCAAACTTTTATTTTTTTACACTTTTTTTCAAGTCCCACTAGGGGACCAACTGTCAGATTTATTTTTTTCTAATACATTGCACTACCTACGTAGTGCAATTTATTAGATCGGTCAGTTATTCACTGACAGCAAGCCGATTAGGCTTCGTCTCCCGGCGGGCCTAATCGGCTTCCGTAATGGCAGAGCAGGAGGCCATTGTGTCTCCTGTTGCCATAGCAACAGTCGCCAGTCTTGATTGCCTTTCAGGGCTGACGATCTGATAGCAACCGCCAAGATGCAGCGATAGCTTACGATCGCTGCATCGAAGGGGTTACTGGCAGGGATCGGAGCTAGCTCTGGTTCCTGCCGTTACAGGTGGATGTCAGCTGTAACATGCACCATCTTGCCGGCGGCTACGGAAGCCGATCAGGCTCCGCCGCCGGGAGGGTCTTGACCGGCTTCTGTGCTAGGCAGACCAGGAGGCCAGTATTAGGCCTCCGGTGGCCATTGCAGCCACCGGAACCCCGGCAATTTCATTGCTGCGGTTCCGATGAGCTGCAAACACCTTAAATGCGCTGCATTTAAGGGGTTAATGGCGGGGATCGAAGTTAATTTCAGTCCCCGCCATTACAACCGGATGTCAGCTGTAAGATACCGCTGCGATCCAGCGATGATGGCACCGGCTCAGCTTCTGAGCTCGTGCTAAGCATTTGGCGTATGGATACGGCAAAATGCGGGAAACACTAGCTTTCCATGGCATACCCATATGTCAAATGTCGGGAAGGGATTATAATACACACCTCAGCTAAAGCGGATCATAATACACAGCTCAGTTTCTACAGAACATAATAATATACTGCTCAGCTGCTACAGAACATCATAATACACAACTCAGCTACTTCAGAGCATCATAATGCACAACTCAGCTACTTCAGAGCATCATAATGCACAACTCAGCTACTTCAGAGCATCATAATACACAGCTCAGCTGTTGCAGAACCTCATAATGCACATCTCAGCTGTTATACATAATCATAATACACAACTCAGCTACTGCAGAACATCATAATGCACAACTCAGCTACTTCAGAGCATCATAATACACAGCTCAGCTGTTGCAGAACCTCATAATGCACATCTCAGCTGTTATACATAATCATAATACACAACTCAGCTACTGAAGAAAATCAGAATACACACCATAGCAGCTGCAGATCATAATACACACCTCAGCTGCTGCAGGACATCATAATACACACTTCAACTGCTGCAGGACATCATAATTAACACCTCAACTGCTGCAGGACATCATAATACACACCTCAGCTGCTGCAAGACATCATAATACACACCTCAGCTGCTGCAGAACATCATAATGCACACCTCAGCTGCTGCAGGACATCATAATACACAACTCAATTGCTGCAGGACATCATAATACACACCTCAGCTGCTGCAGGACATCATAATACACACCTCAGCTGCTGCAGGACATCATAATACACACTTCAACTACTGCAGGACATCATAATATACACCTCAACTGCTGCAGGACATCATAATACACACCTCAGCTGCTGCAGGACATCATAATACACACCTCAACTGCTGCAGAACATCATAATGCACACCTCAGCTGCTGCAGGACATCATAATACACACCTCAACTGCTGCAGGACATCATAATACACACCTCAGCTGCTGCAGGACATCATAATACACACATCAACTGCTGCAGCACATCATAATGCACACCTCAGCTTCTACAGACCTTAATGAAAAGGATGGAGGTACTGCATATTACTTGAACAGGGATATCCCCCTTTACTTTTTGGAAAGAGGTTCTGCAGTAGCTGGGGTGTATTTTAGGATAAATTCATCCCCCTTTCATAAATGCTAAAGACTATTAGGAGCCACCTGTGGCCTTGTGCTTTAAAATGGTTGCAGAACTTCTTGTGTTTTTTTTTTTTTTTTACTGAAACAGTGTATTTTATTGTTTTGTGCAAATACGTCATTTGTTTTTACTTTTTCAGATACAGCTTCTATGTATCCTGTATACATAGAAGCTGTATCATGCTCTGAAACCTGAATCCGTCAGGTTAGCGGGACCGACGGCTTCGGTGACAGCAGGTCCTGCGTCTCTGACACTCAGTATTGAGCTGTTACCGATCACATCTAAGTTCATAACTCAGATATGTTCAATAACAGATGCATCCTGTGTGTCAGAGACACCGAAGTGGTCGATCCGTGCTCACCTGACAGATTCAGGTTTCAGTGCATAATGCAGCTTCTATGTATCCAGGATACATAGAATCTGTATCTGAAAAAGTAAGAAAAACAAAATTAATAAAAACAAATTATATGTTTGCACAAAATGTTCTCTAAATTTTGGTGTTTTTCACAAATAAATATTCAATTTAGCGACCACATTTTTTCACTAACATAAAGTACAATATGTCACGAGAAAACAATCTCAGAATCGCTTGGATACATAAAAGCATTCCAATGTTAATACCACATAAAGTAACACGTCAGATTTGAAAAAATCGGCTGTGCCACAAGGCCAAAACAGGCTGTGTCCTGAAGGGGTTAATGTTACAATAACAAAAATTGAAACTTTCAAGGTCTAACACATGTTAAAACAAAATTATTATACAAATATTAATATACCGACATATTGGGTAAGGTCCCCCCCCCCATGCATTGCCTGTAACTGCGGAGGGAAATACAAGCTTGTCTTGGGGATACTTCCAAAGAAGATTTCATTGGGGCTAAGGCTCAACTTCCGGTTAGGCATTACCCGGACTGAGTACAAAGCAAGGTTAGACACTCAGTCTAGGGCCTCCCTGTTTCTTCCATTGTTTTATGTATCCTTAACTTCAGGGTACCATTCACATTCTTTTTACCTATAGCTCTAGGGTGGTAGGGAGTGTGGAAATCTTATTCTATTCCACTGATCCCATGACCTCCTTTATAATTTTCTCCAGTAAAATGGGTTCCCTTGTCCCTTTCCATGTTCTCAGGGACCCCATATCTACATATAACTTCACTGAGAATTTTCTTGGCCGTGTTCTTTGCAGTGGGGAAGATGCTGGCCGGGCTTCAGGCCATTTTGAGAACAGGTCTACGCATACGAGCACATATTCAAACACACCTACTTTGAGTAGTTGTATGTGGGCAATCTGCAGTCGTTGGAATGGGTAATCTGGCCAGGGTGCACTTTTCATATGTACCTTTGCTGTTTTACCTATGTTATGCCGTGTGCACATCATGTAGGCTGCTACAAACCAAGTGGCGGCATTATTGGATCCAGGGGCAAGCCAATTTGCTGATACCTGACTACACATACTCTCCTTGTGTCACGGACACTGGGTTTGTGGACCCACTAGGCCGCTCCGCCGTAGCGGGGAGGCAGCTGACCAGGTCACAGTCTATGTGAAAGTAAGATGGCAGACAGTAATGCTTAGGTACCTGAAATAGTCCGGGCGGTGACTGTGACTTCAGCACGGATGGAGGCAGGTGCGGAAAGTGGCACCAGACGTGGCGGGCAGTATCCGATGAGCAGCTGGCACTTGACGTGGCAGAAGACACTTGACATGGCAGATGGCACTTGACGTGGCAGATGGCACTTGACGTGGCAGATGACACTTGAAGTTGCAGATGGCACTTGATGTGGCAGATGGCACTTGACGTGGCAGATGACACTTGACGTGGCAGATGGCACTTGACGTGGCAGATGGCACTTGAACATGGGTAGGCACAGGAACAATGCGGAATACAGGAACGGTAACAGGGCACGGGTAACAGCTGGAACGGGAGACACTAAGGGACCATTTGCGAGACAGACTGGGAAAGACTAACAACGCTCAGGCAAGGATCAGAAGGGCTGGGGCATTCTTAGAGAAGAGCAGGAAATCATGTGGGTGAGTGATCATTGTTTTCATGTGCGCACGCTGGCCCTTTAAGAGCGGGCGCGAGCGTGCGCGCGCACCCTACGGGACCCAGCCGGACGGAGCGGAAGTGAGCGCTGGCATCTCCTAGGAGGGAGACGGAGGCCAGCGCTCACAGATCCATGGCTGCGGGCGTCGGGAGGTGAGTGAACCCGACGGCCCGCGGCCATGGGCGCTGCAGTATCCCCCTCTTACGCCCCCTCTTCTTGGGGCCAGAGTGAGAGAGGAACTTTTTAATAAGAGTAGGGGCGCTGAGGTTCTCTTCTGGCTCCCAGGACCTCTCCTCAGGACCAAACCCGCTCCAGTCCACCAGATAGAAAGTCCTTCCTCCTACCCTCTTGCGGTCCAGGATCTCCTTTACCTCGAATACATCAGAAGGACCGCTGGAAGCAACTGTGGAACTAGAGGTCTTGCTGTAGCGGTTCAGGACCACTGGTTTCAGGAGGGACACATGGAGGGAGTTAGGGATTCTGAGGGTAGGGGGCAGCCGCAGCTTATATTAAACAGGGTTAATTCGTTGCAGGATCTCGAAGGGACCAAGGAACCTGGGAGCAAACTTGTATGAAGGCACCCTCAAGCGAATGTTTCGAGAGGACAGCCAGACTTTAGTCCCCGGAAGATACTGAGGCGGCTCTCATCTTTTGGTATCTGCCTTACGCTTCATGCGATCTACCGCCAGCAAAATATAGGACCGGGTCTGTTGCCAGATTTGCAGGAAGTCCCCATATGCAGAGTCAGCAGCGGGTACCTGAGATGAAGTCGACACTGGAATAGGAACTCTGGGATGTTGACTGTACACGATGTGAAACGGAGTGGAAGTGGTGGACTCACTTGTGTGGTTATTATATGAAAACTCCGCCCATGGTAGAAGCTGTACCCAGTTATCGTGCTGTGAAGAGATGAAGTGGCGGAGATAATTTTCCATGATCTGGTTGATCCTCTCAACTTGCCCATTGGACTGGGGGTGATAGGCAGAGGAAAAGTCCAAACTCACATCCAGGAGTTTACAGAGGGCTCTCCAGAACTTGGAGGTAAACTGAAGCCCCCGGTCGGACACAATGTGAAGAGGCAAGCCATGCAAGCGGAAGATGTGCTGAATGAAGAAGCTTGCCAGTCGAGGAGCAGAGGGTAGGCCGGTCAGCGGGATAAAATGTGCCATCTTAGAGAACCGGTCCACCACCACCCAGATGGTGTTGCATCCTGCTGAGAGAGGAAGGTCCGTGACGAAGTCCATAGCGATGTGCTGCCAGGGGGCACTGGGTACAGGCAGGGGTTGAAGCAGGCCGGCAGGCTTGCTGTGAGCCACCTTGTTAGAGGCACACACCGTGCAAGCAGAGACAAAGTCCAGAACATCCTTAGGCAGCGTGGGCCACCAGAAGTGACGAGCGATCAGGTCTTGGGTCTTACGGACACCGGCGTGCCCAGCTAGTTTAGAACTGTGTCCCCAGCGGAGAATTCTTTTTCTGTCTGCCAACCGAACAAAAGTTCTCCCTGGAGGGATATTTCTAAGCTGCAGAGGATTGGTGGTGACAACGCAGGATGGGTCTATGATCGTCTGAAGGGACTCCACCGTGTCTTCCGTTTCGAATGATCTGGACAGGGCATCGGCCCTCACGTTCTTGTCCGCGGGACGGTAGTGGAGCAGAAATTGGAAACGGGTGAAGAACAGTGACCACCTGGCTTGACGAGGATTCAGTCTTTGAGCGGACTGAAGGTAAGTGAGATTCTTCTGGTCGGTGGAGAGCAGGATGGGGTGAGCAGCGCCCTCCAGAAGATGTCTCCACTCCTCCAGAGCCAATTTGATAGCCAGTAGCTCCCGATCTCCAATGGAATAATTGCGCTCAGCTGAGGAAAACAGTCTTGAGTAGTAGCCACATACTACTGCCTTTCCTTTGGAGCTCCTCTGGAACAGAAGTGCGCCTGCACCAACAGAGGAAGCGTCCACTTCCAGTGAGAACTGCCGAGATATGTCAGGGTGATGGAGGATCGAAGCTGAAGTGAAGGCTTTCTTGAGGCTAATGAATGCGGACTCTGCCTCCGGAGTCCACACCTTGGCGTTCACACCCTTCTTGGTATGGGTAGAGATGGGGGCCGTCAGAGAAGAAAAGTTCGGAATAAACTGTCGGTAGAAATTGGCGAAAGCCAGGAACCGCTGTATGGCCCTTAGGCCTTGAGGACGTGGCCATTCCAGGACAGACTTTAACTTCTCAGCCCATCTTAAGGCCTTGATCCGAGATGACATAGCCCAGGAAGGGCAGAGACCTCTTTTCAAAGGTGCATTTCTCTAACTTGGCATACAAGTGATTCTCTCTTAGTCGCAGAAGAACTTGACGAAAGTGCCTCCGATGGGTCATCAGATCTGGGGAGAAGATTAGAATATCATCGAGATAAACTACAACACACGTATAGAGGAGATCTCGGAAGATGTCATTAACGAACTCCTGAAATACTGCTGGAGCGTTACACAGTCCGAAGGGCATCACTCGGTATTCGTAGTGCCCATCGCGGGTGTTAAATGCCGTCTTCCATTCGTCACCCCGGCGAATCCAGAGTAGATTATAGGCCCCCCGCAGATCTAGCTTGGAAAAAATGTTGGCTCCTCGTATGCGATCAAACAGCTCGGAAATGAGTGGCAACGGGTATTTGTTCTTGACCGTGATCTGATTGAGACCACGGTAGTCAATGCAGGGTCGGAGAGATCCATCTTTCTTTTTGACGAAGAAGAATCCTGCCCCGGCCGGGGAGGAAGATTTTAGAATAAAACCCCTCTCCAAGTTCTCCTTGATATAGGCTGACATCGATAAAGTCTCTGGCAAGGAGAGAGGATATACTCGTCCATGGGGAAGAGAAGCATTGGGAACCAGTTCAATGGGACAGTCATAATTCCGATGTGGAGGCAACGTCTCAGCCTCTCGTTTGCAGAAGACATCCGCAAAACTGGCATACTGAGAAGGTAGATCGGAGAGTGACTGAGGCAGAGGGGGCACAACAGGACGGACTTGTGACAGGCAATGGCTATGGCATCTGGAGCCCCATTGAAGAACCTCTCCAGAACTCCAGTCGAGTGTCGGGGCGTGTAGACGGAGCCATGGCAGACCCAGCAGGATAGGATTGATAGCCTTGGGTAGTACCAGGAAGGAGATCTGTTCTGAGTGAAGAGCTCCGACCCGTAATGTCACCGGCTCAGTGATGAGCATGATTGGATCAGGCAGCGGTAGACCATTCACAGAGGCAACTGCCAGGGGTCTCTCCAGACGGACTGTGGGTAGTTGAAACCGATCCACTAGATCTTGGTGGATAAAATTAGCAGCTGCTCCAGAGTCAAGATAGGCGGAGGAAGGATGTGAAGTCTGTCCGGTGACGATGGCCACAGGTATCGATAATTTGGAAGAGGTTTTTACGTTTGGAGACGTTCCACCTAGAGTTGCCTCTCCAACCAACCCTAGGTACTGGAGTTTCCCGGTTTCTGTGGGCATTGACGCACAAAATGACCCTTGAGGCCGCAATACATGCAAAGTCCAGAGGAGCGTCTGCGCTGCTTCTTCTGTTCAGATAACCGGACTCTGTCTACCTGCATGGGTTCCTCAGGTAGCGCACTAGGAGTGGACAATTGTGGTCTCTGGGCAGGGGGTGCTGGTCTGTGGGCCCGGCTCTCCTGACGAACCTCTTGAGAGCGCTCCCGGATTCTCATATCAACCCGGGTGGCTAACAGGATGAGGGCATCCAAGGTAGAAGGAAGGTCGCGGGCTGCCAGTTCGTCCTTGATGTGAGAGGTCGCCACCAGTGCCTCATTGTTCCATGCCAGCTCGGCTGCTAGGGTACGGAAGGAGATCGCATACTCCCCTACTGTGGAGCCTTCTTGCTTGAGGGTCAACAGAGTGGCTGCGGCAGAGGATGTTCGACCCGGCTCCTCGAACACGGCACGAAAGGACTGCAGGAAGAAGGCTAGGTCCGAGGATACAGGTCCCTGTTGCTCCAATATTGGGTTCGCCCATGCGAGGGCCTTGCCAGCGAGGAGGGAGATAATGAACGCTACTTTAGCCTCCTCGGAGGGGAAGAGATGAGGCCGTAGCCTAAAATGCACCGTGCATTGATTAAGAAATCCTCTGCATGCTCTGGGGTCACCGTCGTAGCGAGGAGGAAGAGGCAGAGGAACTGAGGATCCGGAACAAACAGGGGGAGCAACAGGCAGTGGCACGGCAACAGCCTCTGGAGGAAGAACCGGGGGTGGAACAGCGAGTAGATCCAGGCGGACCAGAATAGAATTCACCGCCTCAAGGAGTTGATCCTGACGAGTGCGTAGGTCCTGCATCTCTGTCTGAATCTTCTGTACTGGGGTCTTGGGCTGGCCAGCGGGTTCCATGGCCTGAGCGTACTGTCACGGACACTGGGTTTGTGGACCCACTAGGTCGCTCCGCCGTTGCGGGGAGGCAGCTGACCAGGTCACAGTCTATGTGAAAGTAAGATGGCAGACAGTAATGCTTAGGTACCTGAAATAGTCCAGGCGGTGACTGTGGCTTCAGCACGGATGGAGGCAGGTGCGGAAAGTGGCGCCAGACGTGGTGGGCAGTATCCGATGAGCAGATGGCACTTGACGTGGCAGAAGACACTTGACGTGGCAGATGGCACTTGACGTGGCAGATGACACTTGACGTGGCAGATGGCACTTGACGTGGCAGATGGCACTTGACGTGGCAGATGACACTTGATGTGGCAGATGGCACTTGACGTGGCAGATGGCACTTGAACACGGGTAGGCACAGGAACAATGCGGAATACAGGAACGGTAACAGGGCACGGGTAACAGCTGGAACGGGAGACACTAAGGGACCATTTGCGAGACAGACTGGGAAAGACTAACAACGCTCAGGCAAGGATCAGAAGGGCTGGGGCATTCTTATAGAGCAGGAAATCATGTGGGTGAGTGATCATTGTTTTCATGTGCGCGCGCTGGCCCTTTAAGAGCGGGCACGAACGTGCGCGCGCACCCTACGGGACCCAGCCGGACGGAGCGGAAGTGAGCGCTGGCATCTCCTAGGAGGGAGACGGAGGCCAGCGCTCACAGATCCATGGCTGCGGGCTTCGGGAGGTGAGTGAACCCGACGGCCCGCGGCCATGGGCGCTACATCTTGGAGAGGTGCGTACACTCGTGCGCCATGTGTGTCATCATAAGGTATAGGGACCTGGGAGGACATAACTTACTCCCTACATCCCAGAGGCCATACTCTTTCAGAGCAGCCCCTTTCTGTTGCCATTGGTGCTTCTCCACCTTGTCTATTTGTGCCTGGAGGCCCTTCAACATCTGGAGGTCCACTCCTGTCACTAGCAGCTGGGTGAACGTGCTAACTCCTCCTCCATCGTCCAGGGGCAGCATTGCAGCTGCTTTAGCAGACTCATCAGCTTTTCTATTGCCCACTGCCTTGGACGTGGTCCGCTTGGTGTGGGTTTGCACCTTTATTACGGCTACTTGGCTGGGTTCTAACAGGACCTGTAATACTTTGGCTACTGCTCTTGCATTCTTCATTGGCTTACCCGATGATCCAACAAAGTTCCTACTACGCCAGATGGGCTCATAATCGTGGGCGATGCCAAAAAGGTACCTAAAGTCAGTGTAAATATTGGCCGTCTTAACTTTTGCCAGGTTACAAGCCTCAGCGAGTGCCCCCAGCTCCGCTTCTTGAGCAGAACAAGAAGGCAGGAGTGGTCTCTCAATGATTACCTTGTGCATCATGACTACCACGTATCCGCTGCAAATAAACGCAACAACAGCTATTTGTTGCAGGTTTTACCTTCCCATTGAATTAAATGGGAAAAACCCGCAACAAATAAGCAGAGATACGCAAATACAATTGACATTGGCAATGCTCTGGCCGGGGATTCCGCTCCTGGAGGGAGCCCCTGATGCCAATGTCCATGTATGGACAGTGACGTCAGGGGCTCCCTCTAGGATGGAATCCCCGGCGGCAACACTCTGAACAGGGAGCCCTGGCATCACTGTTCATATATGGATAGTGATGCCAGGGGCTCCTACAGGAGCGGGAGTATCGGCAGTGCTCTGGCTGGGGATTCCCACATCTCAAAGCTCCTAACGTCACTGTCTATATATGGACAGTGACGTTAAGGTCTTTCTCAAAAAACTAGTCTCCTGCCAGAGAGCTTGCCATGCTCTGGCCGAGGACTCCATAGTTGAAAGTCCTGACATCACTGTCCATATATGGACAGTGACGTCAAGGGCTTTCCTGGGCTCAGCGCTTAAAGTAGCGATGTGCCCGGGGCGTCCTCTTGTGATGGTCAGGATCAGTATTTAATGGCCGTCACAAGCATTGATTCCTGAAATACAGACCTTAAAAACTGATCCATGGAGTTCTAGCCGTCGGGCTATGAAAACGGACAAAAATAAGACATGTTCTATCTTTTAAGGGCCAGTATTTACAGGTCGTTTAAAAAAAAAAAAAAAAACCCACGTAACTACAGCCATAGAACCAGGGGCGGATTACAATGAGGGCAATATGGGCAAGTGCCCGGGGCCCGAGGCTGGAAGGGGGCCCAGTTCGCCCCGGTTCTCCCTTACCGGCTGTTAAAATTACAGCCGGTTCAGAGAACCAGTGGCTATACACTACACTACGCACTACACAATAAAAAAGTTACTATAGTAACGGGAGCCGCGGCCCGTTACTATAGTAACTACAGTACTTACCTTCCTGTTTCCGGTGCGCAGCGCATGACGTCACCACCATCCTGAGTCAGGACATCCGCCGCGGCTGAAGAGCAGGGTAAGTTTGATACCCCT
This sequence comes from Rhinoderma darwinii, assembly GCF_050947455.1. Classification (NCBI taxonomy): domain Eukaryota; kingdom Metazoa; phylum Chordata; class Amphibia; order Anura; family Rhinodermatidae; genus Rhinoderma; species Rhinoderma darwinii. The sequence goes on from NC_134687.1 coordinate 493,089,445, forward strand.
TCTGCTTGAAGCTGATGGCTTGGGGTCCGACTCCTAGGACCCCCGCCAATCACCTGTTTTGAAGGGGACGCAGCGCTCGTACGAGAGCTGGTGCTTCCCCTTCATTCCGGTCACTTGCTCACACTGAATCCGTGTGGGCGATTCACAGTGTGAGCGAGTAAGTGAAATGAAGGGGAAGCAGCTCTCGTACGAGTGCTGCGGCCCCTTCAAAACAGGTGATTGGGGGGTCCCGGGAGACGGACCCCAAGCCATCAGCTATTGATGGCCTATCCTGAGGATAGGCCATCAATGTTTAGGGACTGGACAATCCCTTTAAGCCTAGAGGGCCCATGCAGGCTTAGAGGGCCCATGAGACAGGATCACAGATTGTGTGATGTTGTCTGCTGGGCCCTGTATCTAAGCCAATCACATGGTAGGCTTAGATACAAGGCCCATGTGTGATCCTGTCTGTTGGGCCCTGTATCTAAGCATCTTACATAAGCACATGGTAGGCTTAGATACATGGCCCATGTGTGATCCTGTCTGATGGGCCCTGTATATAAGCCTACCACACGTGTTACTAATTGTTTTTTGTGTGTTTTCTTACAGGTTCAGTCGTTGGACTACGTCGGATTACAGGACTACTTCGATGACGGCGTTTTTATTATCAATAAAATGGTTAATGGGGGTTGTCTGGGTGGTTTTTATTTCAAGAAAATATTTTTTCTATGTCTTTGTTTGTTTTTGAAACTTTATTACTACCGCCTTAGTAATGGACGCCGGCTGATTGACATCATCCATTACTAAGGCGAGGCTTAGTGTTAGCCGGTACAGAGGCTAACACTAACCACCATTATTACCCGGTACCCACCGCCACCAGGGGTGCTGGGAAGAGCCGGATACGATCCAGTACCCGATCATCTGTAGTGATGGTCGGGCAATGGGGTAGCTGCAAGCTGGTATTATTAGGCTGGGAAAGGCCAAAAACTGTGGCCCTTCCCCCTGGTAATGTTAACCTGCTGCTGCTGGCTGGTTATGAAAAATGGGGGGGGGGGGGACCCCGCAGATACAACAGCAGCAGCCTAGCATTACCAGGGGGGAAGGGTTACTGTTTTTGGCCTTACCCAGGCTGATATTACCAGCCTGTGGCTGACCCGGTACCTGACCATCACTACGGATGGTCGGGTACTGATTCGTAACCGGCTCTTCCCAGTACCACTGGTTGCGGTGGGTACCGGGGTAATGGGGGTAAGTGTTAGCCTCTCTGCCTGCTAACATTAAGCCTCGCCTTAGTAATGGATGTTGTCAATCAGCCAGCAGCTATTAATAAGGCGGTAAAAGTAAAGTTTAAAAAAATACAAGGACATAGAAAAAATATTTTATTGAAATAAAAAAACAAACACAACCCTCATTAACCATTTTATTGAGAATAAAAAAACACTGTCATTGAAGTAGTCCTCGAATCCGACGTAGTCCAACTACGAAACCTGTAAAATAACACAAACACACAAAAATAATTAGTAACACATAAAAAAGCAAAACAATTCTTATACTTACCTTTCCTGGGTCCAGCGCTGGAACCGCAATGTCAGCAATGTTATCTAATCCTATCCATAGTTTGTAGGGTCGTAGTGCTATAGATATGCTGTCTCCTATACACACAAACACACACACACACACACACACACACACACACTCACACACACATTCAGGGGCACAGTGTATAGTGCTATTATATTCAGGAGTACAGTGTAAAATACTATTATAATCAGGAGCGCAGTGTATAGTACTATTATATTCAGGGGCGCAGTGTATAGTACTATTATATTCATGGGCACAGTGTATAGTACTATTATATTCAGAAGTACAGTATATAATACTATTATATCCAGGAGTGCAGTGTATAGTACTATTATATTCAGGAGTACAGTGTATAGTACTATTATATTCAGGAGTACAGTGTATAGTACTATTATATTCAGAAGTACAGTGTATAGTACTATTATATTCAGGATTACAGTGTATAGTACTATTATATTCAGGAGTACAGTGTATAGTACTATTATATTCAGGAGCACAGTGTATAGTACTATTATATTCAGGAGTACAGTATATAATACTATTATATTCAGGGGCACAGTGTATAGTACTATTATATTCAGGGGCACAGTGTATAGTGCTATTATATTCAGGAGTACAGTGTATAGTACTATTATATTCAGGAGTACAGTGTATAGTACTATTATATACAGGGGTACAGTGTATAGTACTATTATACAGGGGCGCAGTGTATGGTACTATTATATTCAGGAGCACAGTGTATAGTAATATTATATTGAGGAGTGCAGTGTATAGTACTATTATATTCAGGAATACAGTGTATAGTACTATTATATTCAGGAGTACAGTGTATAGTATTATTATATTCAGGAGTACAGTGTATAGTACTATTATATTCAGGAGTACAGTGTACAGTACTATTATATTCAGGATTACAGTGTATAGTACTATTATATTCAGGAGCACAGTGTATAGTATTATTATATTCAGGAGTACAGTGTATAGTACTATTATATTCAGGAATACAGTGTATAGTACTATTATATTCAGGAATACAGTGTATAGTACTATTATATTCAGGAGTACAGTGTATAGTACTATTATATTCAGGAGTACAGTGTACAGTACTATTATATTCAGGATTACAGTGTATAGTACTATTATATTCAGGAGCACAGTGTATAGTATTATTATATTCAGGAGTACAGTGTATAGTACTATTATATTCAGGAGTACAGTGTATAGTACTATTATATTCAGGATTACAGTGTATAGTCCTATTATATTCAGGAGCACAGTGTATAGTCCTATTATATTCAGGAGCACAGTGTATAGTACTATTATATTCAGGAGTACAGTGTATAGTACTATTATATTCAGGAGCACAGTGTTTAGTACTATTATATTCAGGAATACAGTGTATAGTACTATTATATTCAGGAGCACAGTGTATAGTACTATTATATTCAGGGGCACAGTGTATAGTACTATTATATTCAGGAGTACAGTGCATAATACTATTATATTCAGGATTACAGTGTATAGTACTATTATATTCAGGAGTACAGTGTATAGTACTATTATATTCAGGAGCACAGTGTTTAGTACTATTATATTCAGGAATACAGTGTATAGTACTATTATATTCAGGAGCACAGTGTATAGTACTATTATATTCAGGGGCACAGTGTATAGTACTATTATATTCAGGAGTACAGTGCATAATACTATTATATTCAGGATTACAGTGTATAGTACTATTATATTCAGGAGCACAGTGTATAGTATTATTATATTCAGGAGTACAGTGTATAGTACTATTATATTCAGGAGTACAGTGTATAGTGCTATTATATTCAGGAGTACAGTGTATAGCACTATTATATTCAGGAGCACAGTGTATAGTAATATTATATTCAGGAGCACAGTGTATAGTACTATTATATTCAGTACAGTGTATAGTACTATTATATTCAGGAATACAGTGTATAGTACTATTATATTCAGGAGTATAGTGCATAATACTATTATATTCAGGATTACAGTGTATAGTACTATTATATTCAGGAGCACAGTGTATAGTATTATTATATTCAGGAGTACAGTGTATAGTACTATTATATTCAGGAGTACAGTGTATAGCGCTATTATATTCAGGAGTACAGTGTATAGCACTATTATATTCAGGAGCACAGTGTATAGTAATATTATATTCAGGAGCACAGTGTATAGTACTATTATATTCAGGAGTACAGTGTATAGTACTATTATATTCAGGAATACAGTGTATAGTACTATTATATTCAGGAGTATAGTGTTTAGTACTATTATATTCAGGAATACAGTGTATAGTACTATTATATTCAGGAGTACAGTGTATAGTACTATTATATTCAGGAGCACAGTGTATAGTACTATTATATTCAGGATTACAGTGTATAGTGCTATTATATTCAGGAGTACAGTGTATAGTACTATTATATTCAGGGGCACAGTGTATAGTACTATTATATTCAGGAGCACAGTGTATAATACTATTATACAGGGGCGCAGTGTATAATACTATTATATTCAGGAGCACAGTGTATAGTACTATTATATTCAGGAGCACAGTGTATAGTACTATTATATTCAGGAGTACAGTGTATAGTACTATTATATTCAGGAGTATAGTGTTTAGTACTATTATATTCAGGAATACAGTGTATAGTACTATTATATTCAGGAGTACAGTGTATAGTACTATTATATTCAGGAGCACAGTGTATAATACTATTATATTCAGGAGCACAGTGTATAGTACTATTATATTCAGGAGCACAGTGTATAGTACTATTATATTCAGGAGCACAGTGTATAGTAATATTATATTCAGGAGTACAGTGTATAGTACTATTATATTCAGGAGTACAGTGTATAGTACTATTATATTCAGGAGTACAGTGTATAGTACTATTATATTCAGGAGTATAGTGTTTAGTACTATTATATTCAGGAATACAGTGTATATTACTATTATATTCAGGAGTACAGTGTATAGTACTATTATATTCAGGAATACAGTGTATAGTACTATTATATTCAGGAGCACAGTGTATAGTAATATTATATTCAGGAGCACAGTGTATAGTACTATTATATTCAGAAGTACAGTGTATAGTACTATTATATTCAGGAGTATAGTGTTTAGTACTATTATATTCAGGAATACAGTGTATAGTACTATTATATTCAGGAGCACAGTGTATAGTACTATTATATTCAGGAGTACAGTGTATAGTACTATTATATTCAGGAGTACAGTATATAATACTATTATATTCAGGGGCACAGTGTATAGTACTATTATATTCAGGAGCACAGTGTATAGTAATATTATATTCAGGAGTACAGTGTATAGTACTATTATATTCAGGAGCACAGTGTATAGTACTATTATATTCAGGAGTACAGTGTATAGTACTATTATATTCAGGAGTACAGTATATAATACTATTATATTCAGGAGCACAGTGTATAGTAATATTATATTCAGGAGTACAGTGTATAGTACTATTATATTCATGAGCACAGTGTATAGTAATATTATATTCAGGAGCACAGTATATAGTACTATTATATTCAGGAGTACAGTGTATAGTACTATTATATTCAGGAGTACAGTGTATAGTAATATTATATTCAGGAGTACAGTGTATAGTATTATTATATTCAGGAGTACAGTGTATAGTACTATTATATTCAGGAGTACACTGTATAGTACTATTATATTCATGAGCACAGTGTATAGTAATATTATATTCAGGAGTACAGTGTATAGTAATATTATATTCAGGAGCACAGTGTATAGTACTATTATATTCATGAGCACAGTGTATAGTAATATTATATTCAGGAGTACAGTGTATAGTAATATTATATTCAGGGCACAGTGTATAATACTATTATATTCAGGAGTACAGTGTATAGCACTATTATATTCAGGAGCACAGTGTATAGTACTATTATATTCAGGAGTACAGTGTATAGTAATATTATATTCAGGAGTACAGTGTATAGTACTATTATATTCATGAGCACAGTGTATAGTAATATTATATTCAGGAGTACAGTGTATAGTAATATTATATTCAGGGCACAGTGTATAATACTATTATATTCAGGAGTACAGTGTATAGCACTATTATATTCAGGAGTACAGTGTATAGTACTATTATATTCAGGAGTATAGTGTTTAGTACTATTATATTCAGGAATACAGTGTATAGTACTATTATATTCAGGAGCACAGTGTATAGTAATATTATATTCAGGAGCACAGTGTATAGTAATATTATATTCAGGAGTACAGTGTATAGTACTATTATATTCATGAGCACAGTGTATAGTAATATTATATTCAGGAGTACAGTGTATAGTAATATTATATTCAGGGCACAGTGTATAATACTATTATATTCAGGAGTACAGTGTATAGCACTATTATATTCAGGAGCACAGTGTATAGTACTATTATATTCAGGAGTACAGTGTATAGTAATATTATATTCAGGAGTACAGTGTATAGTACTATTATATTCATGAGCACAGTGTACAGTAATATTATATTCAGGAGTACAGTGTATAGTAATATTATATTCAGGAGCACAGTGTATAGTACTATTATATTCAGGAGTACAGTGTATAGTACTATTATATTCAGGAGCACAGTGTATAGTAATATTATATTCAGGAGCACAGTGTATAGTACTATTATATTCAGGAGCACAGTGTATAATACTATTATATTCAGGAGCACAGTGTATAGTACTATTATATTCAGGAGTACAGTATATAGTACTATTATATTCAGGAGCACAGTGTATAGTATTATTATATTCAGGAGTACAGTGTATAGTACTATTATATTCAGGAGTACAGTGTATAGTAATATTATATTCAGGAGTACAGTGTATAGTACTATTATATTCATGAGCACAGTGTATAGTAATATTATATTCAGGAGTACAGTGTATAGTAATATTATATTCAGGGCACAGTGTATAATGCTATTATATTCAGGAGTACAGTGTATAGCACTATTATATTCAGGAGTACAGTGTATAGTACTATTATATTCAGGAGTATAGTGTTTAGTACTATTATATTCAGGAATACAGTGTATAGTACTATTATATTCAGGAGCACAGTGTATAGTAATATTATATTCAGGAGCACAGTGTATAGTGCTATTAAATTCAGGAGTATAGTGTATAGTACTATTATATTCAGGAGCACAGTGTATAGTACTATTATATTCAGGAGTACAGCGTATAGTACTATTATATTCAGGAGTACAGCGTATAGTACTATTATATTCAGGAGCACCGTGTATAGTGCTATTATATTCAGGAGTACAGTGTATAGTACTATTATATTCAGGAGCACAGTGTATAGTAATATTATATTCAGGAGCACAGTGTATAGTGCTATTATATTCAGGAGTATAGTGTATAGTACTATTATATTCAGGAGTACAGTGTATAGTACTATTATATTCAGGAGCACAGTGTATAGTAATATTATATTCAGGAGCACAGTGTATAGTACTATTATATTCAGGAGCACAGTGTATAATACTATTATATTCAGGAGCACAGTGTATAGTACTATTATATTCAGGAGTACAGTATATAGTACTATTATATTCAGGAGCACAGTGTATAGTATTATTATATTCAGGAGTACAGTGTATAGTACTATTATATTCAGGAGTACAGTGTATAGTAATATTATATTCAGGAGTACAGTGTATAGTACTATTATATTCATGAGCACAGTGTATAGTAATATTATATTCAGGAGTACAGTGTATAGTAATATTATATTCAGGGCACAGTGTATAATACTATTATATTCAGGAGTACAGTGTATAGCACTATTATATTCAGGAGTACAGTTTATAGTACTATTATATTCAGGAGTATAGTGTTTAGTACTATTATATTCAGGAATACAGTGTATAGTACTATTATATTCAGGAGCACAGTGTATAGTAATATTATATTCAGGAGCACAGTGTATAGTGCTATTATATTCAGGAGTATAGTGTATAGTACTATTATATTCAGGAGCACAGTGTATAGTACTATTATATTCAGGAGTACAGCGTATAGTACTATTATATTCAGGAGCACCGTGTATAATACTATTATATTCAGGAGTACAGTGTATAGTACTATTATATTCAGGATTACAGTGTATAGTCCTATTATATTCAGGAGCACAGTGTATAGTACTATTATATTCAGGAGTACAGTGTATAGTACTATTATATTCAGGAGCACAGTGTTTAGTACTATTATATTCAGGAATACAGTGTATAGTACTATTATATTCAGGAGCACAGTGTATAGTACTATTATATTCAGGGGCACAGTGTATAGTACTATTATATTCAGGAGTACAGTGCATAATACTATTATATTCAGGATTACAGTGTATAGTACTATTATATTCAGGAGTACAGTGTATAGTACTATTATATTCAGGAGCACAGTGTTTAGTACTATTATATTCAGGAATACAGTGTATAGTACTATTATATTCAGGATCACAGTGTATAGTACTATTATATTCAGGGGCACAGTGTATAGTACTATTATATTCAGGAGTACAGTGCATAATACTATTATATTCAGGATTACAGTGTATAGTACTATTATATTCAGGAGCACAGTGTATAGTATTATTATATTCAGGAGTACAGTGTATAGTACTATTATATTCAGGAGTACAGTGTATAGTGCTATTATATTCAGGAGTACAGTGTATAGCACTATTATATTCAGGAGCACAGTGTATAGTAATATTATATTCAGGAGCACAGTGTATAGTACTATTATATTCAGGAGTACAGTGTATAGTACTATTATATTCAGGAATACAGTGTATAGTACTATTATATTCAGGAGTATAGTGTTTAGTACTATTATATTCAGGAATACAGTGTATAGTACTATTATATTCAGGAGTACAGTGTATAGTACTATTATATTCAGGAGCACAGTGTATAGTACTATTATATTCAGGATTACAGTGTATAGTGCTATTATATTCAGGAGTACAGTGTATAGTACTATTATATTCAGGGGCACAGTGTATAGTACTATTATATTCAGGAGCACAGTGTATAGTACTATTATATTCAGGAGTACAGTGTATAGTACTATTATATTCAGGAGTACAGTGTATAGTACTATTATATTCAGGAGTATAGTGTTTAGTACTATTATATGCAGGAGTTCAGTGTATAGTACTATTATATTCAGGAGCACAGTGTATATTACTATTATATTCAGGAGTACAGCGTATAGTACTATTATATTCAGGAGCACCGTGTATAATACTATTATATTCAGGAGTACAGTGTATAGTACTATTATATTCAGGAGTACAGTGTATAGTACTATTATATTCAGGAGCACAGTGTATAGTAATATTATATTCAGGAGCACAGTGTATAGTGCTATTATATTCAGGAGTATAGTGTATAGTACTATTATATTCAGGAGCACAGTGTATAGTACTATTATATTCAGGAGTACAGTGTATGGTACTATTATATTCAGGGGCGCAGTGTATGGTACTATTATATTCAGGAGTACAGTGTATAGTACTATTATATTCATGAGCACAGTGTATAGTACTATTATATTCAGGAGTATAGTGTATGGTACTATTATATTCAGGGGCGCAGTGTATGGTACTATTATATTCAGGAGTACAGTGTATAGTAATATTATATTCAGGAGTACAGTGTATAGTACTATTATATTCAGGAGTACAGTGTATAGTACTATTATATTCAGGAGTACAGTGTATAGTACTATTATATTCAGGAGTGCAGTGTATAGTACTATTATATTCAGGAGTACAGTGTATAGTACTATTATATTCAGGAGTACAGTGAATAGTACTATTATATTCAGGAGCACAGTGTATAATACTATTATATTCAGGAGTACAGTGTATAGTGCTATTATATTCAGGAGCACAGTGTATAGTAATATTATATTCAGGAGCACAGTGTATAGTAATATTATATTCATGAGCACAGTGTATAGTACTATTATATTCAGGTGCACAGTGTATAGTACTATTATATTCAGAAGTACAGTGTATAGTACTATTATATTCAGGTGCACAGTGTATAGTACTATTATATTCAGAAGTACAGTGTATAGTACCATTATATTCAGGAGCACGGTGTATAATACTATTATATTCAGGAGTACAGTGTATAGTACTATTATATTCAGGAGTACAGTGTATAGTACTATTATATTCATGAGCACAGTGTATAGTACTATTATATTCAGGAGTACAGTGTATAGTACTATTATATTCATGAGCACAGTGTATAGTACTATTATATTCAGGAGTACAGTGTATAGTACTATTATATTCAGGAGTACAGTGTATAGTACTATTATATTCAGGAGCACAGTGTATAATACTATTATATTCAGGAGTACAGTGTATAGTACTATTATATTCATGAGCACAGTGTATAGTACTATTATATTCAGGTGCACAGTGTATAGTAATATTATATTCAGGAGCACTGTGTATAGTACTATTATATTCAGGAGTACAGTGTATAGTACTATTATATTCATGAGCACAGTGTATAGTACTATTATATTCAGGAGTACAGTGTATAGTACTATTATATTCATGAGCACAGTGTATAATACTATTATATTCAGGAGTACAGTGTATAGTACTATTATATTCAGGAGTACAGTGTATAGTACTATTATATTCATGAGCACAGTGTATAGTACTATTATATTCAGGTGCACAGTGTATAGTACTATTATATTCAGGAGCACAGTGTATAGTACTATTATATTCAGGGGCGAAGTGTATAATACTATTATATTCAGGAGTATAGTGTATAGTACTATTATATTCATGAGCACAGTGTATAGTACTATTATATTCAGGAGTACAGTGTATAGTAATATTATATTCAGGAGTAGAGTGTATAGTAATATTATATTCAGGAGTATAGTGTATAGTACTATTATATTCAGGAGTATAGTGTATAGTACTATTATATTCAGGAGCACAGTATATAGTACTATTATATTCAGGTGCACAGTGTATAGTAATATTATATTCAGGAGCACAGTGTATAGTACTATTATATTCAGGAGTACAGTGTATAGTAATATTATATTCAGGAGCACAGTGTATAGTACTATTATATTCAGGGGCGAAGTGTATAATACTATTATATTCAGGAGTACAGTGTATAGTAATATTATATTCAGGAGTACAGTGTATAGTACTATTATATTCAGGAGCACAGTGTATAGTACTATTATATTCAGGAGTACAGTGTATAGTACTATTATATTCAGGAGTACAGTGTATAATACTATTATATTCAGGAGCACAGTGTATAGTAATATTATATTCAGGAGTAGAGTGTATAGTAATATTATATTCAGGAGTACAGTGTATAGTACTATTATATTCAGGAGTATAGTGTATAGTAATATTATATTCAGGAGCACAGTGTATAGTACTATTATATTCAGGAGTACAGTGTATAGTAATATTATATTCAGGAGTACAGTGTATAGTACTATTATATTCAGGAGTACAGTGTATAGTACTGTTATATTCAGGAGCACAGTGTATAGTACTATTATATTCAGGAGTACAGTGTATAGTACTATTATATTCAGGAGTACAGTGTATAGTACTATTATATTCAGGAGCACGGTGTATAATACTATTATATTCAGGAGTACAGTGTATAGTACTATTATATTCATGAGCACAGTGTATAGTACTATTATATTCAGGTGCACAGTGTATAGTACTATTATATTCAGAAGTACAGTGTATAGCACTATTATATTCAGGAGTATAGTGTATAGTACTATTATATTCAGGTGCACAGTGTATAGTAATATTATATTCAGGAGCACAGTGTATAGTACTATTATATTCAGGAGTACAGTGTATAGTAATATTATATTCAGGAGCACAGTGTATAGTACTATTATATTCAGGGGCGAAGTGTATAATACTATTATATTCAGGAGTATAGTGTATAGTACTATTATATTCATGAGCACAGTGTATAGTACTATTATATTCAGGAGTACAGTGTATAGTACTATTATATTCAGGAGTACAGTGTATAATACTATTATATTCAGGAGCACAGTGTATAGTAATATTATATTCAGGAGTAGAGTGTATAGTAATATTATATTCAGGAGTATAGTGTATAGTACTATTATATTCAGGAGTATAGTGTATAGTACTATTATATTCAGGAGCACAGTATATAGTACTATTATATTCAGGTGCACAGTGTATAGTAATATTATATTCAGGAGCACAGTGTATAGTACTATTATATTCAGGAGTACAGTGTAAAGTAATATTATATTCAGGAGCACAGTGTATAGTACTATTATATTCAGGGGCGAAGTGTATAATACTATTATATTCAGGAGTACAGTGTATAGTAATATTATATTCAGGAGTACAGTGTATAGTACTATTATATTCAGGAGCACAGTGTATAGTACTATTATATTCAGGAGTATAGTGTATAGTAATATTATATTCAGGAGCACAGTGTATAGTACTATTATATTCAGGAGTACAGTGTATAGTAATATTATATTCAGGAGTACAGTGTATAGTACTATTATATTCAGGAGTACAGTGTATAGTACTATTATATTCAGGAGTACAGTGTATAGTACTATTATATTCAGGAGTACAGTGTATAGTACTATTATATTCAGGAGTACAGTGTATAGTACTATTATATTCAAGAGTACAGTGTATAGTACTATTATATTCAGGAGTACAGTGTATAGCACTATTATATTCATGAGCACAGTGTATAGTAATATTATATTCAGGAGCACAGTGTATAGTACTATTATATTCAGGAGTACAGTGTATAGCACTATTATATTCAGGAGTACAGTGTATAGTACTATTATATTCAGGAGTACAGTGTATAGTACTATTATATTCAGGAGTACAGTGTATAGTACTATTATATTCAGGAATACAGTGTATAGTACTATTATATTCAGGAGTACAGTGTATAGTACTATTATATTCAGGAGTACAGTGTATAGTACTATTATATTCAGGAGTACAGTGTATAGTACTATTATATTCAGGAGTACAGTGTATAGTACTATTATATTCAGGAGTACAGTGTATAGTACTATTATATTCAGGAGCACAGTGCATAATACTATTATATTCAGGAGTACAGTGTATAGTACTATTATATTCAAGAGTACAGTGTATAGTACTATTATATTCAGGAGTACAGTGTATAGCACTATTATATTCAGGAGTACAGTGTATAGTACTATTATATTCAGGAGTACAGTGTATAGTACTATTATATTCAGGAGTACAGTGTATAGTACTATTATATTCAGGAGCACGGTGTATAATACTATTATATTCAGGAGTACAGTGTATAGTACTATTATATTCAGGAGTACAGTGTATAGTACTATTATATTCAGGAGCACGGTGTATAATACTATTATATTCAGGAGTACAGTGTATAGTACTATTATATTCATGAGAACAGTGTATAGTACTATTATATTCAGGTGCACAGTGTATAGTACTATTATATTCAGGAGTACAGTGTATAGTACTATTATATTCAGGTGCACAGTGTATAGTACTATTATATTCAGGAGTGCAGTGTATAGTACTATTACATTTAGGAGCACAGTGTATAGTACTATTATATTCAGGAGTACAGTGTATAGTACTATTATATTCAGGAGCACCGTGTATAGTGCTATTATATTCAGGAGTACAGTATATAGTAGTATTATATTCAGGAGTGCAGTGTATAGCACTATTATATTCAGGAGTACAGTGTATAGTACTATTATATTCAGGAGCACAGTGTATAGTACTATTATATTCAGGAGCACAGTGTATAGTACTATTATATTCAGGAGTACAGTGTATAGTACTATTATATTCAGGAGCACAGTGTATAATACTATTATATTCAGGAGTACAGTGTATAGTACTATTATATTCAGGAGTACAGTGTATAATACTATTATATTCAGGAGCACAGTGTATAGTACTATTATATTCAGGAGTACAGTGTATAGTACTATTATATTCAGGAGTACAGTGTATAGTACTATTATATTCAGGAGCACAGTGTATAGTACTATTATATTCAGGAGTACAGTGTATAATACTATTATATTCAGGAGCACAGTGTATAGTAATATTATATTCAGGAGTAGAGTGTATAGTAATATTATATTCAGGAGTACAGTGTATAGTACTATTATATTCAGGAGTATAGTGTATAGTAATATTATATTCAGGAGCACAGTGTATAGTACTATTATATTCAGGAGTACAGTGTATAGTAATATTATATTCAGGAGTACAGTGTATAGTACTATTATATTCAGGAGTACAGTGTATAGTACTGTTATATTCAGGAGCACAGTGTATAGTACTATTATATTCAGGAGTACAGTGTATAGTACTATTATATTCAGGAGTACAGTGTATAGTACTATTATATTCAGGAGCACGGTGTATAATACTATTATATTCAGGAGTACAGTGTATAGTACTATTATATTCATGAGCACAGTGTATAGTACTATTATATTCAGGTGCACAGTGTATAGTACTATTATATTCAGAAGTACAGTGTATAGCACTATTATATTCAGGAGTATAGTGTATAGTACTATTATATTCAGGTGCACAGTGTATAGTAATATTATATTCAGGAGCACAGTGTATAGTACTATTATATTCAGGAGTACAGTGTATAGTAATATTATATTCAGGAGCACAGTGTATAGTACTATTATATTCAGGGGCGAAGTGTATAATACTATTATATTCAGGAGTATAGTGTATAGTACTATTATATTCATGAGCACAGTGTATAGTACTATTATATTCAGGAGTACAGTGTATAGTACTATTATATTCAGGAGTACAGTGTATAATACTATTATATTCAGGAGCACAGTGTATAGTAATATTATATTCAGGAGTAGAGTGTATAGTAATATTATATTCAGGAGTATAGTGTATAGTACTATTATATTCAGGAGTATAGTGTATAGTACTATTATATTCAGGAGCACAGTATATAGTACTATTATATTCAGGTGCACAGTGTATAGTAATATTATATTCAGGAGCACAGTGTATAGTACTATTATATTCAGGAGTACAGTGTAAAGTAATATTATATTCAGGAGCACAGTGTATAGTACTATTATATTCAGGGGCGAAGTGTATAATACTATTATATTCAGGAGTACAGTGTATAGTAATATTATATTCAGGAGTACAGTGTATAGTACTATTATATTCAGGAGCACAGTGTATAGTACTATTATATTCAGGAGTATAGTGTATAGTAATATTATATTCAGGAGCACAGTGTATAGTACTATTATATTCAGGAGTACAGTGTATAGTAATATTATATTCAGGAGTACAGTGTATAGTACTATTATATTCAGGAGTACAGTGTATAGTACTATTATATTCAGGAGTACAGTGTATAGTACTATTATATTCAGGAGTACAGTGTATAGTACTATTATATTCAGGAGTACAGTGTATAGTACTATTATATTCAAGAGTACAGTGTATAGTACTATTATATTCAGGAGTACAGTGTATAGCACTATTATATTCATGAGCACAGTGTATAGTAATATTATATTCAGGAGCACAGTGTATAGTACTATTATATTCAGGAGTACAGTGTATAGCACTATTATATTCAGGAGTACAGTGTATAGTACTATTATATTCAGGAGTACAGTGTATAGTACTATTATATTCAGGAGTACAGTGTATAGTACTATTATATTCAGGAATACAGTGTATAGTACTATTATATTCAGGAGTACAGTGTATAGTACTATTATATTCAGGAGTACAGTGTATAGTACTATTATATTCAGGAGTACAGTGTATAGTACTATTATATTCAGGAGTACAGTGTATAGTACTATTATATTCAGGAGTACAGTGTATAGTACTATTATATTCAGGAGCACAGTGCATAATACTATTATATTCAGGAGTACAGTGTATAGTACTATTATATTCAAGAGTACAGTGTATAGTACTATTATATTCAGGAGTACAGTGTATAGCACTATTATATTCAGGAGTACAGTGTATAGTACTATTATATTCAGGAGTACAGTGTATAGTACTATTATATTCAGGAGTACAGTGTATAGTACTATTATATTCAGGAGCACGGTGTATAATACTATTATATTCAGGAGTACAGTGTATAGTACTATTATATTCAGGAGTACAGTGTATAGTACTATTATATTCAGGAGCACGGTGTATAATACTATTATATTCAGGAGTACAGTGTATAGTACTATTATATTCATGAGAACAGTGTATAGTACTATTATATTCAGGTGCACAGTGTATAGTACTATTATATTCAGGAGTACAGTGTATAGTACTATTATATTCAGGTGCACAGTGTATAGTACTATTATATTCAGGAGTGCAGTGTATAGTACTATTACATTTAGGAGCACAGTGTATAGTACTATTATATTCAGGAGTACAGTGTATAGTACTATTATATTCAGGAGCACCGTGTATAGTGCTATTATATTCAGGAGTACAGTATATAGTAGTATTATATTCAGGAGTGCAGTGTATAGCACTATTATATTCAGGAGTACAGTGTATAGTACTATTATATTCAGGAGCACAGTGTATAGTACTATTATATTCAGGAGCACAGTGTATAGTACTATTATATTCAGGAGTACAGTGTATAGTACTATTATATTCAGGAGCACAGTGTATAATACTATTATATTCAGGAGTACAGTGTATAGTACTATTATATTCAGGAGTACAGTGTATAATACTATTATATTCAGGAGCACAGTGTATAGTACTATTATATTCAGGAGTACAGTGTATAGTACTATTATATTCAGGAGTACAGTGTATAGTACTATTATATTCAGGAGCACAGTGTATAGTACTATTATATTCAGAAGTACAGTGTATAATACTATTATATTCAGGAGCACAGTGTATAGTAATATTATATTCAGGAGTACAGTGTATAGTACTATTATATTCAGGTGCACAGTGTATAGTACTAAACGAGGCCTTAGATGGTGCAGGGGTTAATGGTGGTCTTGGACAGGAAAGTTTACCTAAAATGTCATTTTATTTAACCCCTTGGTACCGCAGTCATTTTTCGGTTTTTAATTTTAGAATCTTCCTCCTCGCATTCTAAAATCCATACAGCCATTTAATTTTTCCTTCGATGGAGCAGTATGAGGGTTTGTTTTTTGCGGGACAAGTTGTAATTTTAATGGTTTTATTCATTGTAGCCTATAATCCACTGAGAAACTTTAAGAAATAATTTTTGAGGGGTGAAATGGGAAAAAAACAATTGATGGCGTTTATCGCGCAGTAAAGACACTATTACAAGAGCATTGTGGTATCTACTCTTAGACCCTGTTCACACGGCTGAATTTTTGTGGCGGAATCCGTTGCAATATTCCACCTCCCATTCATTTCAATGGGAGTCGGACACTTCTTTTTCCCGCTATCAACCCGAACCTCCTATCGAAGTCAATGGTAGAAGGAATCGTTCTGCCGACGGCAGGAATAATTCTGCATCGGATTTTGCGGCGCGACCCGCCACAGTCTCTGTGGCAGGTGATTAGTCATTGATATGGCGGAATTGTGTAGCAATATTATATGCTAACTGTGAGGTATATCATTCATTTATACTGTATGTACACCCAGTGGATCCTTTATTCGACTCTTCCCTCGTGAGCACTGCGCAGACGACCAGCTTGCAAACTTAAAATTTGTCCGCCCCACAAAACAGAAGTGAATGCATTACCTCCCTGGCATCACTTATCAATGCCCTCCTCCCCGCAATACCGGGCGCTGCACTCATTACAATACTTTGGAAGAAACCATTATACTTAGTGAGGGCGGAGCGCTACACCAGCATTTACAGAAGTGAAAGTGCACTTATTATTTCTATCTATAATTTAAAGTTAGTGAATGGGTCTTTAAGGAGCAGGTGGCTGAAAGAAATGTATTCGTATTCATCACAGTTTATCCACCTAAAGTCTCCTTCTGTCTGCAGTGAGATAACCCAAGCGTCCCTGTAACCAGGGGTAACCTGGCTGTGCGGCGCTGCCAGGGGACATACAGGTTCGCTCACGGCTGTCGGTTGAGGGCGCAGGAAGCGTGTATGTAACGTGCTGGTTGTACAGGCGGCACAGATTACTGCAGTTACAGTGAAGCTATTATAGAACACTATTGAGATGCCGGGAAGTCACAGCGACCCCAGAAGTTATGTGCTCATCAGACCTCTGCCAATCCCCAGTCAGAAGGGGCTGAAGATCCAGGCCAGGAGCCCCTCGCATTATACGTGCTGGTCACTGCGCAGCCGCGAGGACGAGTTCAGGGACAACTACTACCGAAGGCAGAAGCAGCTCTCCCAGCAGGGGTACAATGCCCCCAACTACAATCCCTATGAGGACCTGGGACACCCTCTATTCCTGGAGGCCAAGAAGCTCATCCTGCATTCACTGGGACAAGAAGAACAGGTACAATATATATATATATATATATATATATATATATATATATATATATATATATATATATATACACACACCATAGAAATAGACATATCTGGACACCACAGAGGACATTTATTATTTATCATTTCTTTTAGGGCTCGTGCACACACAGCCGTATTATAGATGCAACTTGTATGGATCTGTACTATGGTGCCTATCGGGCGTAACTAGGAAAGACTGGGCCCCATAGCAAACTTTTGACTGGGGCCCCCCTCCCCTGGGTGTCACACAACCCCCCCCCTTGTAGATAGTGCCTTTTTTACAGCCCCCACTGTAGAGAACGCCATACAGTCCCCCACTGTAGAGAACGCCATACAGCCCCCACTGTAGAGAACGCCATACAGCCCCCACTGTAGAGAACGCCATACAGCCCCCACTGTAGAGAACGCCATACAGCCCCCACTGTAGAGAACGCCATACAGCCCCCACTGTAGAGAACGCCATACAGCCCCCCCTGTAGGTAACGCCATACAGCCCCCCCCTGTAGGTAACGCCATACAGCCCCCCCCTGTAGGTAACGCCATACAGCCCCCCCCCCTGTAGGTAACGGCATACAGCCCCCCCCTGTAGGTAACGCCATACAGCCCCCCCCTGTAGGTAACGCCATACAGCCCCCCCCTGTAGGTAACGCCATACAGCCCCCCTGTAGGTAACGCCATACAGCCCCAACCCCCCAAAAAAATGCGACCTACAGTGTGTCCTACAAAAGACATGTATCCCCTAACCCCAGGAAAGGGGATACATGTGTGATCGCTGGCAGCGATAGGGAGAACGGGGGACCGAAAGTCCCCCGAAGTTCTCCATGACTAACCTCTGACTTCCGGCGTCTGCGCAGCTCAATAAAAATGAAAGGAGCGCTGGTCACGCATGCGCACAAGCGCGACCGGCGCTCCATTCATTTCTACGGAGCTGCCGACACAGACCCCGGAAGTCCGAGGTTTGTGATGGAGAACTTCAGGGGACTTTCAGTCCCCCGTTCTCCCTATCAATGCCAGCGATCACACATGTATCCCCTGTCCTGTGGAGATCCTGTGGAGAGGGGATACATGTCTTTTGTTTAATGGCAGAGCGGGAAGATACCTCCCTGCTCTGCCGTAGTGTTCAGTGGCGTCCCGCTATAGCAGCCATAGCGGCTGCTAGCGGAGCCTCCGGCCATGGTGGGGCCCCGTGCCGGCGGGCGACACGGGCCCCCTCATGCCGCGGGCCCCGTAGCAGCCGCTACGGCGGTAGTTACGCCACTGGTGCCTATAGACTACTATAGGCCCATAGTGTATACCGGACCACACAGGTATTCTCGTACTGATTCATACAAAACTAAATGTGTCTCCTCCAATATATCCTAAAATTCCCGTTATATGGGGTTTTTGGCCATGTACACACACTGAGGATTCTGTGCCTAAATCCTGACAGGATTTGCTAATATTGTGCTGGCAATGTATGTGAAGGGGGCATTGTATACGCCGTTCTCAGAAAATATTCACGTGGAATAATGAAAACCCTGTGGATTTCAGCACTGAAAAGCCAGAAATCGGAGTTTCAGCTGCGGATTATCAAAAAAATTCATAGCAGATTTGCCCTAATCCGTGCCATGTGAACACGTCTATTTGGAGGCACTTCATGGTGGCGCTAGAACCAGGGACAGGCATGTTGGTGCCCAAGGCAGGGGTTTTAGCATGCCCCTTCCCTCAATCCTTAGACTGGCGTTTTGCTGCGTTTTTCATGGCTTTTTTAATGGTGTTTTTTGTGGCGTTTTTTTCATGCACTTTTAAGTGTGGTCAGATGTTACATTAAAGTCTATAGTAGTATATCAAATGCACTACGCTCAACTGAGTTTTGGTTTGTGGCGTTTTTGAGGCTGTTTTGTGGTCATTGATGTTTTTTGCCAAATGCAGCATGCTCTGAGGAAGGCATTTTTTCCAGTCGTTTTCCCCATAGACTTCTCTATAGGACTTCAGGTTTTCACAGTTAAATTCAATGGGGTTGCAAAACACGCAACAGAAAGCCAAGCTTTGCGGCGGAGTCGCAACAAATCCGCAGCAAAAATCGCAACTCAGAAAAGAAAAAAAAACATACGTACCCAGAAATCTCTCCTCCTTCCTGCAGCCCGGCCTCCTGGGATGACGTTTCATCCCATGTGACCGCTGCAGCCAATCACAGGCTGCAGTGTCACATGGCCTGCAACGTCATCCCAGGAGGCCTTACTACGCGCAGAGAGGAGGGAGGGGGTAAGTGTGATCGTTTTTGTTTTTTTATCCTCCCCAGTGCTTTTTGGCGCTGCGGATGAAATATCGCACCGCAATGTGGTGGAATTTTTCGGATGGAATATACTGCGGGTTTCAGGTCGTATACGCTGTGTGTTTTTTACGCAGCGTATCTGGCCTGTGGGAACCCGGCCTAAAGGTTCAGCATGATATCTATTGGATGGACAATCATTAATTTATTTCTGTCAGAGCTGAGACTCGTCCATCAGACTGTCAGATAGAGAATTGTGATTCATCACTCCACGGAACATGTTTCAACTGCTCCAGAGTCCAGTGGCGGCGGGATTTACACCACTTCATCCGACGCTTGGCATCGTGCTTGGTGATGTAAGGCTGGCATGCAGCTGCTCGGCCATGGAAACCCATACCATGAAGCCCCCGGCACACCGTTTTTGTGCGGATATTAATGCCAGAGAAGTTTTGGAACTCTGCAGTTATTGAGTCAGAAGAGCGATGGCGACTTTTATGCCCTATGCGCCTCAGCACTCGGTGACCTCTCTCTGTAACTTTACGTGGTCTATCACTTCGTGGCTTGTTGCTGTGCTCCTAAACGCTCACACTTTGTACTAATACCACTCACAGTTGATCGTGGAAAATCTAGGAGGGAAGAAACTCCGCAAATTGACTTGTTGCAACAATGGCATCCATTTTGACTGCGATGTGTCAATCCATATAGTGTAGGCACGCATAGGGTCTGTAGACACAGGATAGTAGGACAATATGATATTTCCCATCAAGACTGAAGAAAGGTACTATGCACACCAGTGCTACTGGCAAAACGATTAAAATCAACCTTTGGATAACTACTACTGGTGTGCATTGTACCTTTCTTTATACTGTACGGGTTGGGCCCCTACGTATGCACCCGTACGAAAACGGTCTGAACATCCTTAAATCCCATCAATAGGAAAAATAAATGGATAGAAAAATGGATTTTCTCTCTGGCGCAACCTTAGGTAATTATTTTACTCAATCAGAGAGATAGTCCGTTTTACTTACTTTATTTCAAGTGCAATTACAACAAAAAGTTTCGAGATCAAACAGATCTCTTCCTCAGGCAGTGTGCAAAGTCGAAAACGTCTCAAAATACGATGATTTTCAGACGTCTTTTGTGCCACTCGCGATTTTCGCTGCGTTTTTTACGGCCGTTTTTGGAGCTTTTCAATAGAGTCTATAGAAAACTGCTCCAAAAACGTCCCAAGAAGTGTTCTGCACTTCTTTTTTGCGGCTGTGTTTTATAGGTGTAAATAAACGCCGCAAAAAAAGCTCGGTCGGAAAAGAACACCGTTTTCCCATTGAAATTAATGGGCAGATGTTTGGAGGCATTCTGCTTCCGATTTTTTGGGTGTTTATGGCCGAAAATAGGCTGTGTGAACATACCCTAAGGGTATAAAACTTCAGTTAAACTTGAATCAATACGTTATAATAATTTGTTCTTTAAAAGTTCTGATAAAACAATGTATATGTTGTGCTAGAGACTTTTCTCGTCAGAATGTCGTTTTCTAAAGTCATTTATTAGTTATTGCCATAAAATTTACTGGAAACCACCAATTGAAGGAAATGAACGTTCTGCTATTAACAATAACCAGTATAAATGCCTTGGTTAATGTTGTTGACATTGTACAATCCTGTTTGGTGGCAAAAACTGACTCCATAAGAAAATATGGGATCAGTGATTTTCACCGGTTTCCTTCCGGCGTACTACAAAAAGACTGGATAGCGAGACATATGTGAACAGGCCCTTACCGACACATCTTCTGTTGTGTTTCAGCCCTCGCTATATGCACGTGAACCAGTGGCAATGTGGTCACGTGATTCCGGTATATAGATGGCATGTCATGTTTATTCCTAATGATGTGTATGCACTGAATTACCACGGGGGATATATAGTGAAGGTGTTTTCCTTGTCCTTTCAATAATATTTTATGGTTGAAACGATTGAGGGAACAAACAAAATAAAAAATCCTAATAAACTCTGGCTGATCCAGATTAACCCTTGGGGTATGGCACAATTTCCTTTCTGATCAAAGTGGGAATCAGACTGCATATGTTGTTTAAATAATAATCTTCATTTATATAGCAACAACATATTCCGCAGCACTTTACAATTTAGAGGGAACGCGAACAGAAAATATCAGACATTACATAGTGACAAAGCTAATTTTCAAGAGGAGTGAGGACCCTGCTCCCAAGAGCTTACAATCTATGAGTTTAAAGTGAATGTCCACACTGTGGCTTTTTAGGTCCAACATTCTGTACTGATTATCTTCATAATATATCTTTATAGCAGTCAGAGTTCTGTTTTTTAGATTCTGTATGGACATAGAGGTAAATGATGTAATTCTGGCTTCCTGCGAACAACATTAGGGGGTTCTTGGGATATTACTGCATACTGTTGTGTAAACTCCTTAGTGACCAACAATACGCCTTTTCACGTGAGCCTAGTCTAAGTCCTGCACGGGTCTCCCGTGCAGGCAGGAGCCGGGGCTCTGCTGTCTGATGACAGCTGAGCTCCTGCTCCAACGCCCGCGATCAAAGTTTACTTCGATCGCGGCCGTTTAACCCGTTAAATGCCGCTGTCAATAGCGACCGCGGCATTTAACTTGTTTACAGAGGGAGTGAGCTCCCTCTGTCACCCATCGGCGGCCCGCAAATGCAATCGCTGGTCTCCGATGGGTTGTCATGGCAGCCGGGGGCTTGATGAAAGCCCCCAGGTCTGCCCTGGACATATGCCTGTTAGGACGCGCCGGAGGCACGTCCTAATAGATTGCCTATCAGATTTACACTGACAGGCAATAATGCTCTGGTATACGAAGTATACCAAAGCATTATAGCAGCGATCTGAAGATCGCATAGTAAAGTC
The DNA here is from genome assembly GCF_050947455.1 of Rhinoderma darwinii. NCBI lineage: Eukaryota > Metazoa > Chordata > Amphibia > Anura > Rhinodermatidae > Rhinoderma > Rhinoderma darwinii. Next base: position 493,112,838 of record NC_134687.1, read on the forward strand.
CCCTAGTGGGACTAGTGAAATAGATAATAAATGTGAAAGATTATTAATAAAAATTACAGTAAAAAAATAAATCCATTTTTTTCCATAAAAAGTGGTTTTATTTAGTAAAAGTGTAAAAAATAAATAAAGGTACACATATATGGTATCGCCGCGACCGTAATGACTCCATTAATAAAGTTAATATGTAATTTAAACCGCAAGGTTAACACTGTAAAAAAAAAAAAAAAACGCAAAAAACAATTGCGAAATTGCAATTTTTTTCCATTGCCCCCCAAAAAATGAATCAATAAATCCCATGTACCCCAAAACAGTACCAATAAAAACTACGTCTCGTCCCGCAGAAAACAAGCCCAAAAAATCACTACATTGATGGAAAAATAAAAAAATTACGGCTCTTGGAAAGCGACGATGCAAAAACAAATAATTTTAGTTCAAAAGTGTTTTTATTGTGCAAAAGTCTTAAAACATAAAAAACCTCTACATATGTGGTATCGCCGTAATCGTACCGACCCATAGAATAAAGGTAACATGTTATTTACGCCGCAGAGTGAACGGAGTCAATTTTAAAACGCATAGAACAATGGTGGAATTTCAGGTTTTTTTTATAATCCCCCCAAAAAAAGTTAATAAAAGTTAATAAAAAAATTATACGTATCCTAAAATGGTGCTATTAAAATGTACAACTAATCCCGCAAAAAACAAGTCCTCATACAGCTATGTAGACGAAAAAATAAAAAAGTTATAGCTCTTTGAATGCGAAATGAATATAGAAAAATGAATAAAAATATCTTGGTCATTAGGGCCTAAAATGGGCTGCTCACTAAGGGGTTAAAGGGGTTTTCCAGTCCTAACAAAATGATGGCCTATTCTCCGTGTAGGCCAGAAGTGGGGAACGTCTGGCCTTCTGGCCGTATAAGGCCCGCGGGATCATTTGGTCCGGCCCAGTCTCGCTCAGACCGCACTTCAGCAATTTGAGTGAGGTCGGTGCGTGCCGGCCCAAGAGTGGATCAGTCCGGTCACCTGACCTGAGTCAGTGGAGTGAGGTCAGATGACAGGACCTGTCCACTCCCAGGCCGGCACAGTCCAGTCTTCTGTCCTCACGTCAGTGACGTGAGGTCAGGTGACTGGACTGGTCTACTCCTGTCACAGAACGCCCCAACCTCACTCTGACCACCACTGCCGCCTTGTCATTCCCTCCTTGGCACCGTCCACGTGCCCTACTTACTCAAAGTGAGGTCCAAGTCACTTCGTTTTTGTTTTTTTTTCCATCAAGGACCTTTATGATATATCCACAGGATATGTCATAAATGTCCGATAGATGCGGGTCCCAGATCTTTCTCTAGAACGGGGCCCCTAAACACCGCTCTACCTCTTTGTGTTGTTCTGAAGCTTGTGAATTCCGACCATGAAAAAGAAAACGGCGTAACTCACTGAGCTACGCTGTTTCCTAAGTCCCATAGAACTGAATGGTAGTTACGGAAAGGGCGTAGCATGCTACGCTGATTCAATAACTGTGATTCAGTACTATGGGAGTTAGGGAAACAGCGCAGCTCATCGTGTTACGCTCTTTTCTTTTTCATGGTCGGAAATCAGCAGGGACACAGAGAGGTAGAACGGGGTTTAGGGGGCTCATTCAAGAGAGAGGTGCGGGTCCCAGAGGTGGGACCCGCATCAATCTGACATTTATGACATATCCTGTGGCTATGTCATAAATGTCCCTGATGGGAAAACCCCTTTAAGTAAGTCGGAACAACTTACTGCTGCGATCAGTTTCACTCCAGTTTTTGTATTATCCTGGAAGGAATCATAGAAGGACCAAATGTATGTGTGTGGGGCTTTAGTCAATTTTGGTCAGCTAGGATATGAAGCTTGATGTTGATTGGGATTTTGGCAAACACTAATGTTTTCTATTATTAGCGTATAAATAAGGGCATCCACCAGATGGCCCTCAAGGTTTGATGTAGAAGGCGATCCGAGGATCACATGCAGCATAAATACTGCAGATTTTCTGCAACAGATTTCATTGTGGAAAATCTGCAGCATAATGCAGTCGCAGCTGAGTGGATGAGATTTGAAGAAATCTCATCCACACGCTACCTAAATGCAGAGCGGAAAAACGCTTATAAATTGACCTGCGGTGCGTTTTTTTTAATCCGCAGCATGTCAATAGTATTTGCGTAATCGCTTCTTATTTGTTGCGGGTTTTCCCCATTGAGTTAAGGCTGGGTTCACACGTCCTATATTCAGGCGTAAACGAGGCGTATTATGCCTCGATTTACGCCTGAAAATAGGGCTACAATACGTCGGCAAACATCTGCCCATTCATTTGAATGGGTTTGCCGACGTACTGTGCAGACGACCTGTCATTTACGCGTCGTCGTTTGGCAGCTGTCAAACTACGACGCGTAAATTGACTGCCTCGGCAAAGAAGTGCAGGACACTTCTTTGCAACGTAATTTGAGCCGTTCTTCATTAAAGTCAATGAAGAGCAGCTCAAGAGCGTCAAAGACGCCTTGCATAATACGAGGAGGAGCTTTTACGTCTGAAACGACGAAGCTGTTTTCTCCTGAAAACAGTCTGTCTTTTCAGACGTAAAAGCCTCTCAACGTGTGCACATACCCTAAATGGGGAAGTAAAGACCGCAATAAATAGCAGATGTTGCCTTTTTTTGCGGCGGAAGAAGCAGTGATTCCGCTGCAAAAAAACGTAGAAAAAAAATCTTATATTTACCCAGAATTCTGTGTTTCTTCGTCCAGGCCGGCCTCCTGGGATGATGTTTTAACCCATGTGACTGGACTTCTGCAGCATGTCACATGGGATGAAACGTCACCCTAGGAGGCCGGGCTGCGTAAGTATGACTTTTTTTTTTTTTTTATATGTGCAGTTTTCCACAGCGGACATTCCCACGGAAAAACTGCACCACACTTTGGTTGGGTTTTTCGAACGGATTTCTCTGTGGCACACAGGGCGGATACGTTGTGTGCTTTTACGCAGCGTATACGCCCTGTGTGAACATAGCCTAAGTGTGACTTTCCACTAATCATTGTAGCAGAGTCCTCTCCAAGTTCTTGCTGAACAAGCAATAAGACTCAGCCTGGCAGCGAATCACAATGCTACTCTTAGCGCACCGGGACGCATCGGTACATCCTCAATTGCAGTTCTTTAAGGCATCAGGACGTACCGGTGCGTCCTGGCTAAAAACTGTCACCCTGTCAAAGGATGACAGAACTGTGCCATCAACTGTTTGACAGTTGATCGGCACAGTAAGATGGCAGGGGACCAATCACAGCGGTCCCCGGCCGGCGATTGCTGTGATTGGTCAGTCTGCTGTCCGACACCCCGCTGTAACGGCCAGGACCAGAGCTAGTCTCCGATTCGGACGATTAACTCCTTTGATGCAGCGATGAAAGCTATCTCTGCATCTAAGTGTCTTCTAGCCTGTCGGCAACCATCATTGTTGCCACGGGTGCGGGTGTCAGCTGTTTGTCACAGCTGACATCCTGCTCTAACGGCCAGGACCGGAGCTAGGCTCAGATCTGGCCGATTAACCCCTTAGATGCAGCGATCGCTGCTTCTATGTGGTTACATTGCACCCTATGGTTGTTAATGGCAACCATCGGAAGCCTATTAGGCCCCGCCGGGAGGCGAAGCCTAATAGGCTTGCAGTCAGTGAACAGCTGACAGCTCTAATACACTGCAGTCACTACCCCTCCCAAAACAGAATAAAAAAGGGGATCTAAAAGTTGCGTGTGCCCCAAAATTAGGCCATTAAAAACTACAGCCCGTCCTGCAAAAAACAAGCCCTCCCACAACTTTTTTTGAGGGAAAAATAAAAAAGTTATGGCTCTCAGAATCTGGTGACACAAAAAATAAATTATTTGAAACAAAAGTGATTTTATCTTGCAGACGCTGCAAAGCATTAGAGAAACTATATACATATGGTATCGCCGTAATCGTCATTTATATCGCATGGCGAACGCCGTAAAAAAAAGAATAAAAAACATCAGAATTGCTGGTTTTTGGTCACCTTGCTTGCCAAAAAATGAAATAAAAAATGATCAAAAAATCGCATGTACCCCAAAATTAAACCAGTGAAATCTACAGATTGTCCTGCAACAACTAAGCCCTCACAAAGCTCCGGTGGAGAAAAAATGAAAAAGTTCTGGCTCTCCGAATATGGCAATGCAAAATGTGCAGAGTGTCCAAAATCGGATAACATCGGGCGCCATTTAGGCTGGGTTCACACGACCTATTTTCAGGTGTAATGGAGGCGTTTTACGCCTCGAATTATGCCTGAAAAGACGGCTCCAATACGTCGGCAAACATCTGCCCATTACTTTCAATGGGCTTTACGATGTTCTGTGCCGACGACCTGTCATTTTACGCGTCGCTGTCAAAAGACAGCTCGTAAAATTACAGCCTCGTCAAAAGAAGTGCAGGACACGTCATGGGACGTTTTTGGAGCTGTTTTCTCATAGACTCCAATGAAAACAGCTGCAAAAACGGCCGTAAAAAACGCTGCGAAAAACGCGAGTTGCTCAAAAACCGTCTGAAAATCAGGGGCTGTTTTCCCTTGAAAACGGCTCCGTATTTTGAGAAGTTTTTGACTATACGTGTGAACATACCCTTATAAGTGCGACACTGGCCACATATCTATGAATTATTATTTATTTACCGCATTATTATGCCCTGATGTACTCCGCACAGCTTACATATACCCCCGCATTAGGCCATGCACAATTTGGTATATTACGTTCCCCAGATTATTAATTATAGGGTTCTATATATACATTCCTGTTTATATTTATGCTCACATGTATATTTACCTATATTTATTTATTTTTATATATGTATGTAAAAAATGATTTCTTTATTTTATTATTTATTTTATTTTTTTGTCTTTTTGTATTTATGTACAGTCTCATAAATATATATATATATATATATATATACACTCACAAGTATTTTTATTTATCATTAAATATATATATTTTTTCACATTATCTACACTTATATTTCCATTTTAACTGATTAATATATTTATTGCACCATAGTACTTATCTCTCGATCTATATTCATTCTATTTATACATTTTTATATCATTGCTCCATTATTTGCACATTAATTTATAAATATTTTTTTTGCACATTCATATCCACACTTAGGGCATGCCCCCACGTGGCGGATTTTCTCCGCAAGTGTCCGCATCAATGCCGCACATAATCCGCATTGCGGATTACGCTGCGTATCTGCCCAAAATGTGCAGTAAATTGATGCGGACTAGCTGCTGCGGACTGCGGAAAAAGTGCTTCCCTTCTCTCTATCAGTGCAGGATAGAGAGAAGGGACAGCACTTTCCCTAGTGAAAATAAACGAATTTGATACTTACCGGCCGTGGTATTGGTGACGCGTCCCTCTTTCGGCATCCAGCCCGACCTCCCTGGATGACGCGCCAGTCCATGTGACCGCTGCAGCCTGTGATTGGCTGCAGCCGTCACTTAGACTGAAACGTCATCCTGGGAGGCCGGACTGGAGACAGAAGCAGGGAGTTCTCGGTAAGTATGAACTTCTATTATTTTTACAGGTTGCTGTATATTGGGATCGGTAGTCACTGTCCAGGGGGCAGAAACAGTTACTGCCGATCGCTTAACTCTTTCAGCACCCTGGACCGTGACTATTTACTGACGTCTCCTAGCAACGCTCCCGTAATTCCGGGAGCCCCATTGACTTCCTCAGTCTGGCTGTAGACCTAGAAATACATAGGTCCAGCCAGAATGAAGAAATGTCATGTCCAAAAAGCAAGACGCATCCGCAGCACACATAACATGTGCATGACAGCTGCGGACTTCATTGCGGAATTCAGAATCTCCATTGAAGTCAATGGAGAAATTCCGCCATGAGTCCGCAACCAGTCCGCCACTGGTCCGCAACAGACAGAGCATGCTGCGGACACCAAATTCCGCTCCGCAGCCTAAGCTCCGCAGCGGAATTTTACGCATCGTCTAAACGAACACTGCTAAATTAAAGTGGAAGTCAATGGAGAAACGGCTCCGCTGCGGATTAACGCTGCGGAGTGTCCGCAGCGGAATTCAAGTGAAATTCCGCCACGTGTGAACCCAGCCTTAGGGTATGTTCACACGCAGTGTTTTCAGATGTAATTCAGGCATTTTACGCCTCGAATTACGCCTGAAAAAACGGCTCCATTACGCCTCCAAACATCTGCCCATTGCTTTCAATAGGTTTTACGGTGTTCTGTTCCCACGAGCCTTGATTTTATGCGACGCTGTCAAAATATGGCGCGTAAAAAGACGCCCGCGAAAAATAAGTGCATGTCAATTCTTGGGACGTTTTTGTTGGCGTTTTTCATTGACTCCATTGAAAAACAGCTCCAAAAACAGCCGTAAAAAATGCCGCGAAAAACGCGAGTTGTTAAAAAAAGTCTGAAAATCAGGCGAAAACAGCTCCATATTTTCAGACGTTTTTGCTCACTGCGTGTTAACATACCCTTACTCACACCAGTATACTGCACTTTTCACACAACATGCATACTGCCTCTTAGGGTATGTTCACACACTAGACTAAAAACGTCTGCAAATACAGAGCGGTTTTCAAGGGAAAACAGCGCCTGATTTTCAGAAGTTTTTTAAGCCACTCGCGTTTTTCACAGTGTTTTTTACGGCCGTTTTTGGAGCTGTTTTTCATAGTCCGTGAAAAACTGCTCCAAAAACGTCCCAAGAAGTGGCCTGCACTTCATTTCGCGGCCGTTTTTTTACGCGGCCGTTTTTCACAGCGTTTTTTTACGGCCGTTTTTGGAGCTGTTTTTCATAGTCCATGAAAAACGCCTCCAAAAACGTCCCAAGAAGTGTCCTGAACTTTTGACGAGCTGTCATTTTCCGCGCCATATTTTGACAGCGACGCGTAAAATCACGGCTCGTGCGAACAGAACATCGTAATTCCCATTGAAAGCAATGGGCAGATGTTTGTAGGTGTATTAGGGGCTTTTTTTCAGGCGTAATTCGAGACGTAAAACGCCCGAATTACGTCTGAAACCACTGCGTGTGAACATACACTTAGGGTATGTTCACACTGCCTTTTTTCGGACGTTTTTCGTGCCATAAACGCCCGAAAAATCAGAAGCAGAACGCCGCGTAAAAAACGGCCGCGAAAAAGCTTTTTTGGAGCCGTTTTTCATAGACTCTATTTAAAACAGCTCCAAAAACGCAGTGAAAACGCAGCAAAAACGCGAGTTGCTCAAAAAACTTCTGAATATCAGGAGCAGTTTTCTCTTGAAAATAGCTCCGTATTTTCAGACTTTTTGACTCAGCGTGTGAGCATACCCTTAGCATTAATTTGATTCCTGCATGTGAGTACGGGTCGTTCTGCGCCCGCTTCTCTGCGCATGCACGGGGAGCCATCCTTTTTTTTTTTTGGCGCATGCGCACTGGACGCGGATGCCGTGGTGCTTTGTTCTTCCCCGATTGTCGCTCCGGGCATGCGCGGGTGGCCGCGTTTTCGCGGCCCCGGCGCATGTGCATCGCGTACGGGCATAGTGAAGATTCCCAATGGCACTGGGCATCATACAGCATGCGCACGACTCACCCTCAGCGGCGTCTATACACAAACGGTGGCCATTTTGACAGCTAGGAGGAAGAGGTAAGCGTGCGCGCCCCTTTCTGCACACAGCTATTTTTCATTTAGACTGCAATACCACCTTATAAAATACTCCCCACCTCACTATAAGGGTATGTGCACACGATAGCAGGCATTTACGTGTGAAAAGACAGACTTTTCAAGAGAAAACAGCTGCCTCGTTTCACACGTAAATGCTCCTCCTCGTATTATGCGAGGCGTCTGCGACGCTCGTAAATCTTGAGCTGCTCTTCATTGAGTTCAATGAAGAACGGCTCAAATTACGTTGCAAAGAAGTGCCCTGCACTTCTTTGCCGAGGCAGTCAATTTACGCGTCGTCGTTTGACAGCTGCCAAACGACGACGTGTAAATGACAGGTCGTCGGCACAGTACGTCGGCAAACCCATTCAAATGAATGGCCAGATGTTTGCCGTCGTATTGTAGCCCTATTTTCAGGCGTAAATCGAGGCATAATACGCCTCGTTTACGCCTGAAAATAGGTCGTGTGAACCCAGCCTTATAGTACCCCTGAGGAAGCCACGTTGTGGCGATACGTGTGGGGTGTTTCATACCTCCATTACCCCTCTGTCAGGACACTTCACAACGCTGACTTCATTTACATGGTCTGATGCAATATTCTCCTTACCTGTGTCCTTACTTTTTGTTTTGATTTCTTGAGGGCTATCGAGGTAGGTTTTTGTTGTTGGGAGGATCACATATTGGACTACTTATCCGGGTAGTATCACCCACTTGAACCAGTCATCGCAGTTTTCTGCTTTTTTAAATGTTTTTATCTAGTCTTTGTGGAGTATTTTTTTGTTAATAAATTTATACGCTTTACTATATTTCCTTTGTCTATAGACCTTTTTGCCATATACATACCCGCGTGTGTGTTCTCTGTTCCCATTTTGTAGCTTTTGGGTATGTGGCAACATTTATATGGTTCCCCGCTGGTGCATTTGTGTTAGCCACATTATAAGCTGAGATACCAGCAAAACCCCAAACAGAACTACCACTAAGCAAAATCTGCGCTCCAAATGCCGGTCCCTTCTGAGCCCTGCAGCGTGCCCGAGCAGCAGTTTACGTTCACATATATGGCATCGCCATAGCCGGGAGAACGCGCTTAACAGTTTGAGGTATTTGTCTTCAGTGGCACGAACTGGGCACAACATATTGTGCACTAAAATGGCATATCAGTGGAAAATTGCAATTTTCACTTTGCACCATCCACTGAGCATTCATTTCTAATAAAAAAACAAAACACAAACCTGTGTAGTCAAAATGCTCACTACACCCCTTAAAAAATATGCCTTAAAGGGGTTGTCTGAGATACCATCATATTTTCAAAAACCCCTTTAATGCATGTCATTTATAAATGTAAATACATTTGTAATATACTTACATTTTCCAAAGTGGCCCCGTTTCCAGATCCTGTTGTGGGGAACTTGACTGGTGACGTCACTCTCTGCACTGGCTCTGCCGCTTTGTTGATCTTGAATTCTTTGCCGGGTATATGACATGTCACTTGTGACGTGTTGTATATCTGCTTTTTCTGTTGTAACGCGCATGCACGGCCCCTGCTTTTATCTCGAGAACAGCAGGGACCGCCAGAACAGCAGTGACAGCGCATGCACGTTACGGGCTGTGAAGCAGAACAAGCCGATATACACCACGTGACAAGTGACGTGTCGTATACCCGGCAAAGAATTAAAGATCAACAAAGCGGCAGAGCCAGTGCAGAGAGTGACGTCACCAGTCAAGTACCCCACGGCAGGATCTGGAAACGGGGCCACTTTGGAAAATGTAAGTATATTATTACAAATGTATTTACATTTATAAATTACATGCATTAAAGGGGTTTTTGAAAATATGATGGTATCTCGGACAACCTCTTTAAGGGGTGCATTTTCCAAAATGGGGGTCACTACTTGGGGGCCCTGCCATTGCGGGCCAATGCTGCGAAAATCACCAAAATAGGCCTCACATGCGTATTTGCTCTTTCACTCCTAAGCCCTGTCATATGTCCAGGCAATTGATAAATGTCTTGAGGGGTGTAGTTTACAAAATGGGGTCACTTCTCAAGGTTTTCCACTCTACTCTGATACCTAAGGGAGCTCTGCAAATGCAACATGGCGCCCGTACACCAGTCCAGCAAAATTTGTGCTCTAAAAGCCAGATGGCGCTCCTTCCATCTTGAGCTCTGCCATGTGCCCAAACAGCAGTTTAGGTCCACACATGGGGTATTGCCGTACTCGGGAGAAATTGGGTAACAAATTGTGTGTTGTTTTTTCTCCTTTTACCCCTTGTGGGAAAAACAATTGGCTGCAAAACTACATATTTTTTGGAAAAAAATAATTTTTCATTTTCACTGCCTCATTCTAATACAATCTATGAAACACCTGAGGGATCAAAATGTTCCCTACATCCCTAGATGATTACCCTGAGGGGTATAGTTTCCAAAATGGAGTCGCTTCTCAGGGGTTTCTACTGTACTGGTACCTCAGAGGTTCTGCAAATGCGACATGGCGCCCAAAAAACAATCAACCAAAGTCTACATGTCAAGTAACACCCCTGCCATTCTGAGCCCTGCCGTGTGTCCACACAGCAGTTTATCACATATGGGGTATTGCCATACTCGGGAGAAATTGCTTTACAATTGTTGGGGCGCTTTTTCTCCTTTTATTCCTTGTGAAAATGAAAAGAATTCAACATTTTAGTGGAACGAATGTAGATTTTATTAGAAAAAAATGTAGATTTTCAATTTCACTGCATAATTCCCATAAATTCTGCAAAAAACGTGTGGGGTCAAAATGCTAACTATACACCTAGAAATATTCCTTGAGGGGTGTAGTTTGCAAAATGGATCACTTTTGGGGGTTTCTGTTATTTTGGTGCCTACAGGGCATTGCAAACGCGACAGGGCACTGTAACTATTCCAGCGAAATCTGCCCTCCAAAATCGAAATGGCGCTCCTTCTCTTCTGAGTCCTGCTGTGGCTCCAAGCAGCAGTTTATGACAACACCTAGGGCATTGCCGTAATCGGGAGAAGATGCTTTACAAATGTTGGGGTGCTTTTTCTCATTTATTCCTTGTAAAAATTTAACATTTCTAAGTTGTTTCAGAAAAAAGTAGATTTTCATTTTTACAGACTAATTCCAATAAGTTTAGTAAAGAAACTGTGGGGTCAAAATGCTAACTATACCCTTAGATACATTTCTTGAGGGGTGTAGTTTCCAAAATGGGGTCACTTTTGGGGGGTTTCCATTGTTTTGGCACCACAACACCTCTTCAAACCTGACATGGTGCCTAAAATATATTCTAAAAAAAGGAGGCCCCAAAATCCTCTAGGTGATCCTTTGCTTCTGAGGCCGGTGCTTCAGTACATTGGGACACTAGAGCCACATGTGGGATATTTCTAAAAACTGCAGAATCTGGGCAATAAATATTGAGTTGCATTTCTCAGGTAAAACTTTCCATGTTAAAAGAAAAAAATATATTACCAATGAATTTTGGCAAAAATAAATAAATTGTACATTTCCCCTCTACTTTGCTTTAATTCCTGTGAAACTTTCTGAATTCTGTTTTGAATGCTTTGAGGGGGTTTAGTTTTTAAAATGGGGTGATTTATGGGGACTTTCTAATATATAAGGCCCTCAAAGCCACTTCAGAACTGAACTGGTCTCTGGAAAAATAGACTTTTTAAATGTTCTAGAAAAGGTGTGAAATTTCTGCTAATGTTCTAAACCTGGAAAAGAAAGGACTTTTAAAAAAACGATGCAAACATAAAGTAGATACATGGGAACTGTTAACCAGTAACTATTTTGTGTGGTATTACTATCTGTCTTACAAGCAAATACATTTAAATTTAGAAAAATGCTGATTTTTGCAAATTTTCTCTGAATTTTTGTGTTTTTCACAAATAAACAGTGAATATAGCGACCAAATTTTACCACTAACATAAAGTCCATGGTGTCACGAGAAAACATTCTCAGAATCGCTTGGATACATAAAAGCATTCCAGAGTTATTACCACATAAAGTGACACGTCCGATTTGAAAGAAACAGGCTGCGTCCTTAAGGGGTTAATATAATGTCCCACTATCAAGGCTTGACAAAAAAAAAAAAAGTACTTTCATGTTTTATCAGCTGAAGTCAATGGAGCTGTAAACATGCTTTATAGAGAGTGGTGGGTAATATAAAATACAATCATAAATCAACATAAATGCTTTTTCCGCCCTCCCCCATCATTAAAACAGCTTTGTAAAAATCTATTTGGTCTTGTTTCACAACATTGTCTTATAGCAGGAAATCTGTACACGATACAGATGCTACCAGAATATGAATGAGCTATGTACAAATTTTATCCTAAGGGCCTGTTCACATCAGCGTCGTGTTCCGTTTGGGGTTTCCATTCATTCGTTCCATCAGACGGACAGATGAACGGAAAGTTGAAAGGAAACTATAGCTTCCGCTTGCATTACCATTCTGTGGGAATTTACGTAAAAAAGTTTGTGGCATGTTTCATCACCTGCCGCGTTACGCATATTCTCGGCTAGAAGGATTAGTTCTAGGGAAAAATAAGAAGCCTAATCTATTAAGAACCGCATGCCACTTAATAAATAAGGTGCATTTCTGGCTGTCCGTGTGCCATAAAGGGTAAAATCTATGCCAGCTATAAGCTGGCGTAAATCATAATGAATTTGTTGAGCTGGGAATGGCCACTTAAAAAGTGGCGGAGGCAGCATAAAAAAGCTACATTTTTGCGTAAATCGTGACTATACTACGCCAGTCTCTGGCGTAGAGTGCTTGTTAAATTCCCCTTAAATTGCCTATTAGCTTGCCATACAGACCCGTAGAGACTCCGTGTGTCACCCGTACAGGTCCAGCGCATGGACTGTTAAACTACGTCACCCAGTCATCCAATTTAGCTTACAAGGAAACACCATTTTTGGACCCCCAGCTTTGACTCAGGGGGCTGTACAGTGTTTGCTCTCAGTGCCAATTCAGAAACAACTATGAACATTTTGAAAATACCCTTTCAAATCTGAGATTCCATTTTTCCAGATGGGAATATTAAAATGAAATATAGAAGACAATTCTCTTTTTTTATTCTTACTGTATGCCCCAGTATTTATAGTTTGTAAGCTCATATGGGTAGAGTACCCTACCTAATGTGTCTCATAAACACGGTTTCATTGTTCTGTACCACACTGTCTTTTGTATTTGTTATAATGTGTTACCTTAGGCCCCATGCACACGAACGTAAAAACGCCCGTAATTACGGGCCGTAATTACGGCACGTTTTTACGGGCCCATGGACTTCTATTGGCCACGGGTACCTCCATGTATGCTTACGGGAAGGTGCCCGTGCCGTTGAAAAATATAGAACATGTCCTATTTCAGGCCGTAATTACGGCACGGGCAGGCCCATAGAAGTCTATGGGGCTCCCGTAATTACGTGTGACTACGTGTGTGCACCCGTAATTACGGGAGCGTTGCTAGGCGACGTCCGTAAATAGTCACTGTCCAGAGTGCTGAAAGAGTTAAACGATCGGCAGTAACTCTTTACATGCCTAAAAAACGTTCATAAATCTGTCCGTGTGAATGGGCCCTTCGGATTATACTATGTAACGTGCTACAAAAGTTATTAAACCAAAATAAATAAATAATACTAATTGTAAGATCATGAAACACAAAAATGTACAAAAAAGTGAAATTTCTTGATAAGAAAAATTATATTCCAGGTCTCCGTTATCATTTTTGTGTTGTTTCCTAAGCTGGTTAAGAGGGGATAAAAAGCCCCGTACCCTCCACTTTTTTACACGGTTACTCATTGTTTTAAGAACTGTACATATAAGCACATATACATATAGCAGAATATTTATGGTTGTAAAAGGGTTAATGGTCAAATGCCTGAAGACTTGGAGCTGATAAGGAGTTAAAGGTAACTTCCCAGGCGACCTAGGGTGGTGAATGGGTGAATCTCTTGTGGTTCATGGTAGAAATGCGGACCTCCCTGTTTGTCTAGGGCAGTGAAGCAGGTTCATAGTTAAATACCTTATAGTCTAGAATATTGTTTATGTAAGGCCTTATTCACACGAACGAGTCTGTTTTGCACGCGTAAAAAACGCAGCGTTTTTCCTGTGTTGCAGTTCCGTGTGACATCAGTGTATGGTGCGTGTCTGCGTTTTTTACGCGGGTGTGTCATCAGTATGTAACGCGTTTCACGTCAGCAAAATAAACTGAAGGAGGTGTTTTTCTTTTTAAAAATCATTTCTTTAGCAACTGTTGCCTGAATCACGGACAGCACCCGGATTACGTCCGTGTGCTGTCCGTCATTTTTACGCACCCATTAACTTCAATGGGTGCGTGTTGCGCAAAAAACGCACATGTATAGGACATGCAGTTAGTTTCACGCAGCGGACACGCTGCGTGAAAAACACTGAATGACTGAATGGCCCCATTGACTTGCATAGGTCCGTGTGACGTGCGTTATTTTCACGAGTGTAACATGGACGTGAAATAGGCCTAACAGTTAGGGGTTAATTGTAAAATTACTGATGGTTTAGGCGTCAAATACAATAGTCAGATTGCTTTGAGCTTCCTCTTTCTAAGGGCTTATTTAGACGAACGTGATATATGTCCGTGCAACGCGCGTGTTTTTCACGCTCCTCGCACGGACCTATGTTAGTCTATGGGGCCGTGCTGACAGTCCGTGTTTTTTACGCAGCGTGTGTCCACTGCGTAAAACTCACGACATGTCCTATATTTGTGCGTTTCTCGCGCATCACGCACCCATTGAAGTCAATGGGTGCGTGAAAATCACGCGCAGCACACGGAAGCACCTGTGACGCGCGTGATTCGCGCAACAGCAGTAAAAAGTATGAATGAAAACCGAAAAGCACCACATGCTTTTCTGTTTACAAACATACAGAGTGTCATAATGATGGCGGCTGCGCGAAAATCACGCAGCCGCGCATCATATGGTGATGACACACAGAGCTGTTAAGTGCCTTTGCTCACGCAAAACGCCGCGTTTTTTTTGCGCGCGCAGAACGCACACGCTCGTGTAAATCCAGCCTAAGGCTGGATTCACACGAGCGTGCCGTTTTTGCGCAGGCAAAAAACGTGGAGTTTTGCCTGCGCAAAAGGCACTTAACAGCTACGTGGGGCAGCAGCATATGATGCGCGGCTACGTGCTTTTCGCGCAGCCGCCATCATTATGACACTCCGTTTGGATGTTTGTAAACAGAAAAGCACGTGGTGCTTTTCTGTTTTCATTCATCCTTTTGACATCTGTTGCGCGAATCACGCTGTTCGCACGGAAGTGCTTCCGTGCGACATGCGTGGTTTTCACGCACCCATTGACTTCACTGGGTGCGTGAAGTGCGAAAAACGCCCAAAGAACGGACATGTCGTGACTTTTTTTCAGCGGACTCACGCTCAATAAAAATCACGGACATGTCTGCATGGCCCCATAGACTAATATAGGTCCGTGCAACGCGCGTGAAAATCACGCGCGTTGCACGGACGTATTTCCCATTCGTCTGAATAAGGCCTAACCCTGTCAGTGCAGAGCAGGAGACCGGTCCACAGTTCTCTCTATTGTAAGAGCGCTCCCTGTAAGGGTATGTGCACACACAAAATAAAAAACGTCTGAAAATACGGAGCTGGTTTCAAATGAAAACCACTCCTCATTTTCAGACTTTTTTTTTATTCAAAGTCGCGTTTTTCGCAGCGTATTTAACTGCTGATTTTTGGAGCTGTTTTTCTATAGAATAAATGATAAACAGCTCCAAAAACGGCTGAAGAAGTGACATGCACTTCTTTTTCGCAGCCGTTTTTTTTACGCGGACGTTTTGAAAAATTGTCGCGTAAAAAACGCCCCATCGGAACAGAACGCCGTTTTTCCTATTGAAATCAATGGGCAGATGTTTGTAGGCGTTCTGCTTCTGATTTTTCAGCCGTTTTTTGGGACGTTTACGGCCGGAAAAACGGCTGAAAACACTCTGTGTGAACATACCCTAAATGAATTCTCTGTCCCACTACAGGAACGGACAGTGCAGCATAATATTTTCCTGCCCACGGTCAGGTAAGTTACTACTGGGGACTCCTTCTCTGTGCCCCCCTAGAAAATGGGGGCCCTGTGCAATTGCCCAGTTTGCCACCCTCTAAAACTGGCGCTTGGTGCCTTTAAAGTATGGAGATGGGGTAGACACTTAGGCTACATTCACACGAGCGTGACAGATTTACGCACATAAAAAACACGCGTAATTCTGTCCTTGTGCGCTGTGTTTTTGCATCAGTGTGCTTTGTGTGGGGCATGTGTTTTTCACGCACTCGCAAACACCTTTTTTTTTCTTCAATGTAATTGACGCGTAAAACACGGCCAACACATGGATGTGCGTCATTGTGCTGTCCGTTTTCACGCACCAATATAGGACATGCAGTGAGTTCCACGCAACGGTCACTCGCTGTGTGAAAAATCACGCATGTGTGAATAGCCTCATTGAAATCAACGGGTCCGTGTGCTGCGCCTTGTTTAAACGCACCATGAAAAAGGGGGGGTGGACCCTTGGTAGTCACAGACGGCAGTAATACGTGCATATTGTTACAGCCACAACGGCTATTAACCCCGTCCATGCATAGAAAATGTTAACGATTCATGTTGGTTTTGTCTGTTTGTCTACTTGCTGGAATAGCACAATAAGGATTATAATTTAAAATTTAACTGTTCTATTGGTAGCTGGGAAATAAGACTTCCTTGCCTCTGGCATCTGTTTTTCAATTGTTTAAACGCACAGCACATGGACGAGAATCGCGCTCGTCTGAATGAGCACTTAGACATATGCTAACTGGACCAGAGTGATGAACATGGAAACCACCATTACAGACAACATCAGGTATTTGTTTTGTTAAATTTTTCTTGCTCCTATTCTGTTAAAATTGTGAGTCAGATGTGTATATCATTTTGTGTTATAAACATTTCGAGAATAAACCATTTGTTACAATCGTACTGTGTACGTTACATCTATGATTGCTTTGTCACCCTACATTAAAGTTTTTTTTGTTCATTGTTCAAGTGAGTAAGCACAGCAGAGCTTCAAAAGAAGATAAACCCCTATCATAATTACTTCATTTAGATGATAAAGCCGCACAAATGGATCCCATTCTACAGGAATAGGCGGAAAAAAAAAGCATTGTAATTCTAGGTTCTCATCTGTACTCATAGAGCGAATGCTGGAGAACAACACGATTAGTAATTAGCAAACAAAAGCAAATAAAACTTTTAGCCATTTAATTAGCTGGTGTTTTGCTTTATTTTTACATTTAAAATAACGAACAAACAAACATTTGGGTAAAAAAAAAAAACACGTAAAATCAGTAAGCTGATGTTAGCGCACTAAATGTGAAGCTAGGATAAATCCATTTTCAGAATGGAATAATCAGGAAATATTGTTTAGCTTAGAAGTATGTTTATTGAGAACATTAAGGTAGGCATTGCGGCGTGCATGCTAATTTACTGGCGTAATGCAGTCTTGATGAGACAATCTATTCACATTAGCCAAAGTAGATAAGCTGTTTATTATTTCCTTTATAGAGGCAATACTTGTGGTTTCCCATGTACTTAATAATAATCCTTTAATTACTTCTTAACACAACTTACAAACAGATGGCATTTTATAAAGTTCTATAGTCACATCATCACATTGTGTCCTGCATGACTGATTACGGAGCACGTGTAAAAACAGATTGCCCTGGAAGCCACATCCGAAAGTAAGAGGTCTACAACTGGCCAAAGGCATACAGATTTGTGATCCGGGAGCTCATCAGAACAATCAGAGCACTAGTTTGAAGTAGGGCTTACACACATCTTTCTCTGTATATGTACTGTATGTAATATATATATATATATATGTGTATATGTATATATATTGTGTATGTATACTATCCACGAACGGAAGCAGCACTCCAAGAGTTTAAGTCAATGAAGACTTTTATTCACCCGGTGTTCACAGAAGCAACGTTTCACCCTCTCAATGCCCTCATTAAAAATGCCCACATCGAGGGTGAAACGTTGCTTCTGTGAAGACTGGGTTCGTGTATGGATAGTGTGCTGTAGGTGAAGTAGTTGTTTGGTTGGAGGCATATATATATATATGTATGTATGTGTGTGTGTGTTTTGTGCAAAAAATCTGCATCAAAAACTTAGGTAATTCTGCAGGTAAAATCCGCTCCTAATAGTGCATTTTTTTAAAATGTGTTTTTAGGTGTGGTTTTTACATTTTGATGCGGAAATTGGTGCAGAAACGCAAGATAAATTGACATCCTGCAGATTTTAAAATACGCACTGCAGATCAATTTACGTGCAGAAAAGCAGCTGACAGCAGGGAGATTTGACGCTCCCTGCTCTGTTTACTTTATTCTGATGCAGTGCCGTAAAAAGGCATATGCATCAGAATAAAGCCCATTAGTGGCCGCCGTGAAAAGGCGTATTGGCGGTCACTAACGGGTTAAATCATAGGATTGTCAACAATTACGTGAAATGTACGTACAGGCGATATAAAAAGTATACACACCCCTGTTAAAATGCCAGTTTTTTTACATGTTACAAGGTCAGTACAAGATGAATAATTTCAGAACTTTTTCCACCTTTAATGTGACCCATAATCTGTACAATTCCATTGAAAAACAAACTGAAATCATTTATAGGGGAAAAATAAAAATAAAAAAACTAAAATAATGTGGGACTAGTAAATACTGTCGACCGGCTTCAAGCTATGCATCCCTATTCTCTGGGCTCGGATCCCCTGCAAATAAATTCTCCAACTCTGCATTTTTAAGCTAAGTCTAACTCCTGTTGTGCTGTAGAGCGTTTAACGTAAGATATGGAGGAGTGCAAACGTCCTCTCAAGTAGGACTTCAAAGTGTAGTAACCCATTTTGTTCCAAGCTGTGTGCTCCCAAAAATACATCAAGTTGGTCAGGTATTCTATCATTAGCTTGAATTAATTGCAACCAAAACTGGTGAATCTTGAGAGGACATCGCAGTCCCTCACTTTGCTGTCTCAACTGAAGAAGGATCGGGCTGTGATCCAGGACCCCTCTAGGGCGATGGTCAACAGATAGCAGAGTAGAAAATATCATTGGGGATCTGAACATATCTATACGACATAAAACATTAAACTGGGGGTATGACATGTACTCTTTAATTCCCAGGTGGCAATCCCTCAACAAGTCAATCCATCCTATCTCATCCATAAGCATAGCCAACTGCGAAGTACCTAGGGGAGCCCAGGGTGCCCTCCACCTTAAAAAAAAAATACGGTCAATAGAAGCATCCATAGTTAAATTTAGATCACCCATAAGGATATCTCGAACCTCTTGGTAGGCAGAGGCAAAATAAACGGCTTCTTGGAGAATCGTGAGGGAACTATGGGGTGGATTATATACTCCCAGGATGACATGTGACAGAATTAATAATAGCGTGGACAAAAATTAATCTACCCTAGTGTGAAGAGCCTCCCAACTAAGATTACCATGTATCAATCGGGATACCCACCTGGAGGAGTAAATCTGCAGGGAATGGTGCCCCCCCCCCCCCCACTGAATCCACATCTTACTCAAAAAACGCACAGTCAAGTGTGTCTCCTGAAGACCTATAATATGTGGCATGAGCCGGTGCAGGATAAAGAAAATCATATTCCTCTTCCTAGGCAAACCCATCCCCCTCACGTTCCATGTCAACTCTTAAAAGATGCCATAAGTGAAGAAAAAAACCAATGTAAAAATACCCAAGTACAGACAGTACCTTGGCAATGGCATTGTAATATTATCGAAATAGACATATCTTGTTACAAGAAAGCACAGAAAAAGTAACAAAAAACATACTGTAACATAGGAGCTCAACAGGAGCCCAGCAAGTATACGTGGCATTCAAAACGAGAATAATGGGGGTAGTTTCCACAACTCGGAAATATCACTGTGGAATTAAAGATGGAGCATACACTTCCCAGTAATAATCCCATATTCAAGATATACCAGGTAGAGATCCAGGATGGGCACCAACATACTGAGGAGAAGGTCACATTCTCTGCAACTCCCAAAATAACGACCATATTTATAAACTAGAGACTAGAGTAAGAGCCGAGATAGGATAATACCATACAAAACAATAGACTGCGCATTCTAGAACTATACACCAAAACCAACATAGCTAATGGGTATTACACATTGATACTCTATAGGCTCATATACCTGGGAAATGACCCTGCACGGTATAATAAAAAACTGGACATCTGTAAATCTAGGGAAGTGTCCCAGAACACAGCAAAGAGAACCATAATTGCCCTCCTGTAGAAGAAAAAGTCATTTAAACGACGAGGGGGGATCTCCCATTTCTGGAAAGCCATTCGTCAGCAGCGTCTGGCGTAGTGAAAAATAAGGAGTGTTCGCCATTCATAACTCTCAATCGTGCTGGGTACTCCATAGAATATGGAATCGGTCGCTCCAGGAGTCATAATTTTAACCTGAACATAGGATGCCTGTTTGCGTTGTAACTCCGGGAAAAAATCTGGGAAAATAGAGACTAACGTATTCTCATACTTGGTCTCCCCTTTGCGTTGAGCGGCCTGTAATACTGTGATCTGTTTTTTACAGTTTAGAAGCCTAGCCAATAATGGCCGCGGGTTCGCGCCTGGAGGTAGAGGCTTAGCTGGGACCCGATGGGCCCACTTAACTGCAAAAGCTCAACTGGGCGTTTCCCTCTGCTCTTTCAAGAAGGCCAATAATGCGCAAATTATTTCTTCTGAAGCGATTTTTCTAAATCATCGGCTTTCAGGCGCCATAGATACACTTGGTCGGTAAAATGTGGATGAGCTTTATTAAAATCTCTCACTTTGCTGCTACTGTAAATGCTGTGGAATTTCCACACAATTCTGTTAACCTCTACCCTCGCCACGACTTACTATTGCGATTGTAAAGAAGTAATTCCACAGCACTCACTTTATCGGAATCTCTCCACTTCAATTTAAAAGAGATGCAAATTCCATGTCCAGAAATCCCATCTGGATGGACTACTAGTAAGAAAACTTGAGGACAGCATTCATGTGGCATAAAATATACTAGTGTTTATTAACACATCCCAAATATATATAAAAAGCTACGTTTCGACTCCGCAGGAGTCTTTCTCAAGAAAGTCGAAACGTAGCTTTTTATATATATTTGGGATGTATTAATGAACACTAGTATATTTTTTGCCACATGGATGCTGTCCTCAAGTTTTCTTACGACGTAGTATTGCGTCGTGGTGGGGGAGATAATGTTCGGTGCAGGCTTTACAGCTGACACCCGGAACTAACAGCCAGGAACAGTGATCACGCTGTTCCTGGCTGTTTAAACCCTTAGATGCTGCGAACAAGTACGATCGCAGCATCTAAGACGTTACAAACAAAGGCCCGCCCCTCTCTGACAGCTCATCGCCCCCCCTTCAAAGCAATCTGGGTGGCGCAAATGTTTGTCATGGCAGCCCAGGGGCCAAATAATGGCCCCCAGGGCAGCCTTTTTTCATCTACTGTTAAGCCATGTCTCTGGCACGACTTAGCAGGAGCCTGTAAAAATGACAATGTACTGCAATACATTAGTATTGCAGTGTACTGTACCTAGGGGGACTAATTACATGTGTAAACAAAAGTTAAATAAAGTTTTTAGCAGTGTAAAGAAAAAAGTTTGATCTATTGCACTATATCATTATTTAATGCGTACGGTGAATGCCGTAAAAAAAATAAATATATAAAACGGCAGAATCAGTTTTTTTTTATGGTCCCTTCATATCTCATAAAAAATGTAATGTGATCAAAAAGTCTCATGTAGCCAAAAATGGTACCAATTGAAACGACAGCTCGCCCCGCAAAAAATAACCCCTTATAACTGTCACGAAGCGGGTTAGTGGACCCACTAGGCCGTACCGCCGCAGCGGGGAGGCAGCTGGCCAAACAACAGGACACCCCAGAAATACAATGTCCCGCACAAGGGTACCTGAATAGTCCAGATGGTGGCCGCAGCTCTGGCACAGATGAGATGGGTGCAGCAGATGGCGCCAAACGTGGCGGATGACAGAGGAGCCGCAAGTTGCGCCAGACGTGGCGGATTCCTCCGGACGTGGCAGATAACACAGGACGTGGCGGATTCCTCCGGACGTGGCACGACTGGATACTAGGGCAAAGCACGGATACAGGAACGGGGAACAAGGTACGGATAACAACAGGAACGGGAAACACTAAGGGACCATTTGCAAGACAGACTGGGAAAACTAACAACGCTCAGGCATCGAACTAGGGGGCTGGACCCCTCTTATAGCCCAGGGTACTCACGGGTCAAAGGTCGTTCAAGATGTCCGGTGCGCGCGCTGCCCCTTTAAGAGCGGGGACGAGCGTGCTCGCGCACCCTGCGGGCTCCGACGAAGGTGAGTGGATGCAAGCGCTGGCGTCTCCTGAGGAGGAGGCTGGGGCCAGCGCTTGCCGACTCGTGGCTGCGGCTGTCAGCGGGAGGCTGGAGCTGACAGCCCGCAGCCACGGACGTTACAGTATCCCCCCTCTTACGCCCCCTCTTCTTGGGACCGGAGCGAGAGAGAAACTTCTTTAGAAGTGTAGGGGCATTGAGGTTCTCCTCTGGCTCCCAGGACCTCTCTTCGGGACCAAACCCCCTCCAATCCACCAAATATAAGGTCTTTCCTCTCACTCTCTTGGTGTCCAAGATCTCCTTTACCTCAAAGATGTCCAAGGAGCCGCCGGGAGCAACCGCAGGGCTGGGAGTCTTGGAATAGCGGTTTAGGATCACAGGCTTCAGGAGGGAGACGTGGAAGGAGTTGGGAATCCTGAGGGTAGGAGGCAGCCGAAGCTTGTAGGCGACAGGGTTGATCTGCTGCAGGACCTCGAATGGTCCAAGGAACCTGGGAGCGAACTTGTATAAAGGCACATTCAAGCGAATGTTCCGAGAGGACAGCCAGACTTTAGTCCCCGGAAGATACTGAGGCGGCTCTCTTCTCTTAATATCTGCCTTTCGCTTCATGCGATCTACTGCCAGCAAAATAGAGGACCGGGTCTGTTGCCAGATTTGCAGGAAGTCCCCATATGCAGAGTCAGCAGCGGGAACCTGAGATGAAGTTGACACAGGGAGAGGAACTCTGGGATGTTGACTGTACACGATGTGAAACGGAGTGGAAGTGGTGGACTCACTTGTGTGGTTGTTGTAAGAAAATTCGCCCCATGGTAGAAGCTGTACCCAGTTATCGTGCTGTGAAGAGATGAAATGGCGGAGATAATTTTCCATGATCTGGTTGATCCTCTCAACTTGCCCATTGGATTGGGGGTGATAGGCAGAGGAAAAGTCCAATCTCACATCCAGGAATTTACAGAGGGCTCTCCAGAACTTAGAGATAAACTGAACCCCCTGGTCGGACACAATGTGAAGAGGCAAGCCATGCAAGCGGAAGATGTGCTGAATAAAGAGACTTGCCAGACGAGGAGCAGAAGGTAGGCCGGTCAGCGGGATAAAATGAGCCATCTTAGAGAACCGGTCCACCACCACCCAGACAGTGTTACATCCTGCTGAGGGGGGAAGGTCTGTGACGAAGTCCATCGCAATGTGCTGCCAGGGGGCATTGGGTACAGGCAGAGGTTGAAGCAGGCCGGCAGGCTTGGATTGAGTCACTTTGTTAGAGGCACACACCGTGCAAGCAGAGACAAAGTCCAGAACATCCTTAGGTAGCGTGGACCACCAAAAGTGACGAGCAATTAGGTCTCGGGTTTTACGGACACCGGCGTGCCCAGCAAGTTTAGAACTATGTCCCCAGCGGAGAATTCTACTCCTGTCCGCCAACCGAACAAAAGTCCTCCCAGGAGGGATGTCTCTAACCTGCAGAGGATTAGCAGTGACGATGCAGGACGGGTCTATGATGGTCTGGAGGGACTCCACCGTGTCTTCCGTCTCAAACGATCTGGACAGGGCATCGGCCCTCACATTCTTGTCTGCGGGACGGTAGTGGATCGCAAACAGAAAACGGGTGAAGAACAGCGACCACCTGGCTTGACGAGGATTAAGTCTTTGAGCGGACTGAAGTGAGGCTCTTGTGGTCGGTGAAGATCAGGATGGGGTGAGCAGCGCCCTCCAGAAGATGTCTCCACTCCTCCAGAGCCAATTTGATGGCCAGCAGCTCCCGATCTCCAATGGAGTAATTGCGCTCAGCAGAAGAAAACAGTCTAGAGTAGTAGCCACATACTACTGCCTTTCCTTTGGAGCTCCTCTGGAACAGGAGTGCACCTGCACCGACAGAGGAAGCGTCCACTTCCAGTGAGAACTGCCGAGATACGTCAGGATGATGGAGGATCGAGGCTGAAGTGAAGGCACTCTTCAGGCTATTAAATGCAGACTCTGCCTCTGGAGTCAACACTTTGGCGTTCACACCCTTCTTGGTAAGGGTCGAGATGGGAGACGTCAGAGAAGAGAAGTTAGGAATAAACTGCCGGTAGAAATTGGCGAATCCCAGGAACCGCTGTATGGCCCTTAAGCCTTGGGGACGTGGCCACTCCAGGACAGCCTTCACTTTCTCAGGATCCATCTTGAGGCCTTGATCCGAGATGATGTAGCCCAGGAAGGGCAGAGAACTCTTCTCAAAGACGCACTTCTCCAGCTTGGCGTATAAATGATTCTCCCTCAATCGTAGTAGAACCTGACGAACATGCCTCCGATGAGTCTGATCTGGGGAGAAAATTAAAATATCATCGAGATAAACAACAACACAGACATAGAGTAGATCTCGGAAGATGTCGTTAACGAACTCCTGAAACACTGCGGGAGCGTTACACAGTCCGAAGGGCATCACCAGGTATTCGTAGTGCCCGTCCCGGGTGTTAAATGCCGTCTTCCATTCGTCACCCCTGCGAATCCGGACTAGATTGTAAGCCCCACGCAGGTCTAGCTTAGAAAAAATTTTGGCCCCTCGTATGCGATCAAATAGCTCAGAGATGAGTGGCAACGGGTATTTGTTCTTGACTGTGATCAGGTTGAGGCCCCTGTAGTCAATGCAGGGACGAAGGGATCCATCCTTCTTTTTAACGAAGAAGAATCCAGCCCCGTCCGGGGAGGAAGATTTTCGTATAAAACCCCTCTCCAGATTCTCCTTTATATAGGCCGACATGGATAGAGACTCAGGCAGGGAGAGAGGATATACCCGTCCACGGGGAAGAGAGGCATTAGGAACCAGTTCAATGGGGCAGTCATAGGTGCGATGTGGAGGCAGCGTCTCAGCCTCCTTTTTGCTGAAAACATCTGCATACTGAGCAAAATGGGGAGGCAGTCCCGACAGCGACTGAGGCAGAGAAGGCTTGACAGGATGGATCTGCAGCAGACAACGACCATGGCACTTGGAGCCCCATTGGAGAACCTCTCCAGAATTCCAGTCCAGGACTGGGGCATGTAGTCGAAGCCAAGGCAGGCCCAGCAGAACAGGATTGATGGCTTTGGGCAAAACAAGGATCGAAATAAATTCAGAATGAAGTACTCCAACCTGGAGCTTCAACGGCTTGGTTCTAGAGGTAATGGGATCAGGCAGAGGCAGTCCATTAA
Source organism: Rhinoderma darwinii (assembly GCF_050947455.1). Lineage (NCBI taxonomy): Eukaryota > Metazoa > Chordata > Amphibia > Anura > Rhinodermatidae > Rhinoderma > Rhinoderma darwinii. The sequence continues at coordinate 493,138,090 of NC_134687.1, forward strand.
CTGAGGCAACAGCCAAAGATGTCTCCAGGGGAACTGTGGGCAGCTGAAGATGATCCACAAGCTCTTTCTGGATGAAATTTGCAGCAGAGTCAAGATAGGCAGAGACTTGATGCGTCCTGTCGCCGGATACCAGGGTCACAGGAATAGTCAGTTTGGAAGCGAATCCTCTGTTAGATTCTGTTCCACCTAGTGTTGTCTCTCCAACCAATCCCAGGCAATGGGGTCTCTCCGGCCTCTGGGGGCACAGACGCACTTCATGGCCGCAATACAAACAAAGTCCAGAAGTGCGTCTGCGTTGTCTCTCCTGGGTAGACAATTTAATATAATTACTCTGCATCGGGTCCTCTGGTGGGACGACTGAGGAGGATTGCGGGACAGCAGAATCCAGCCTGGGAAGTTCTCTTCCCCGGAGAACCTCTTGGGAACGTTCCCGGATCCTCATGTCGACACGGGAGGCGAGTAGGATAAGATCGTGCAGGGTAGATGGCAGATCGCGAGCAGCCAGCTCGTCCTTGATCCCTGAAGACAGTCCCTGCCAGAATGTAGCCACCAAAGCCTCGTTGTTCCAGGTCAATTCAGCAGCCAGGATACGGAACTGAATGGCATACTCGCCCACGGAGAGGTCTCCCTGGTGTAGGGTCAGCAAGGATGCAGCAGCCGAAGAAACTCTCCCAGGTTCCTCAAAGAACGAGCGGAAGGTCTGTAAGAAGCACTGCAAGTCCCGGGTCTCTGGTCCCTGATGTTCCCACAACGGATTGGCCCATGCCAGGGCTTTGCCGGTAAGGAGAGAGATGATAAAGGCGATCCTGACGTCATCCGAACAGAAGGACCTGGCATGTAGTCTGAAATGGATCAGGCACTGATTCAAAAATCCCCTGCAGGACCTCGGATCTCCGTCATAGCGTGGAGGTAGCGGCAAGAAACACAGGGGGTTGGTACCGGTACAGACAGGAAGTGTAGCAGGCGGAACCGCAGGAATGGGTGCGGTGATGACTGTGGACGGAGCAAGCAGCCGATGGGCTATGGTGTTCACCGACAGGAGGAGCTGGTCTTGTCGTGACTGGAGATCCTCCATCTCAGCCAGCATGGCTTGTGTAGACAACGTCGCAGGTTGACCAGCGGGGTCCATGGCCTGAGCGTACTGTCACGAAGCGGGTTAGTGGACCCACTAGGCCGTACCGCCGCAGCGGGGAGGCAGCTGGCCAAACAAGAGGACACCCCAGAAATACAATGTCCCGCACAAGGGTACCTCAATATTCCAGATGGTGGCCGCAGCTCTGGCACAGATGAGATGGGTGCAGCAGATGGCGCCAAACGTGGCGGATGACACAGGAGCCGCAAGTTGCGCCAGACGTGGCGAATTCCTCCGGACGTGGCAGATAACACAGGACGTGGCGGATTCCTCCGGACGTGGCACGACTAGATACTAGGGCAAAGCACGGAAACAGGAACGGGGAACAAGGTACGGGTAACAACAGGAACGGGAAACACTAAGGGACCATTTGCAAGACAGACTGGGAAAACTAACAACGCTCAGGCATCGAACTAGGGCTGGACCCCTCTTATAGCCCAGGGTACTCACGGGTCAAAAGGTCGTTCAAGATGTCCGGTGCGCGCGCTGCCCCTTTAAGAGCGGGGACGAGTGGCTCCGGCGAAGGTGAGTGGATGCAAGCGCTGGCGTCTCCTGAGGAGGAGGCTGGGGCCAGCGCTTGCCGACTCGTGGCTGCGGCTGTCAGCGGGAGGCTGGAGCTGACAGCCCGCAGCCACGGACGTTACAATAACGCTCAATCGATGGAAAATTCAAAAAGTTACGGCTCTCTGAATGTGGCGAAAAAACTATTTTTATTTTTAACAATTCGTTTCTTCCTTGTAAAAGTAGTAAAACATAAAAAACTTTATAAATTTGGTATCGCCGTAATCGTATTGACTGGTACAATAAATTAACATGCCATTTTTACCGTATTGTGAAAGCTGTAAAAACAAAACCCCTCAAAAATTTGAGGAATCACTGTTTTTTTCCTATTCCACCCCACGAATAATTTTTTCCCAGTTTCCCAATACATTTATATGGTACAACAAATGATACCGTTAAAAACTACAACTCGTCCTGCATAAAACAAGCCCTCATAAATATTGACAGAGAAATAAAAAGTTATGGCCTTTGGAAGATGGGGAGGAAAAACTGCAAACGAAAATCCAAAAAATGGCTCGGTCCTGAAGGGGTTAAGGAAATTCTGCATAGTTTACGCTACGTGGAAACCCAACCCAACCTAACAATGGTCACTTTGTTATTGATTCAATATAGTGACCAAATGACCGTTTCATTGGTCATTTTCTATTTTCTTACTCTATATTAGCTGAGCTATACAGCTTCACAAGACCAGATCATGGTTGGCACACACTTCTATGTAAAGGTAAAACTCGATTTCACTATCCCCTACTTGTTATTGGTCATCAATTGCAAACCCATGTCTTCCTGAACTATCAAGTATTTTAAACCATTGCCCCTCCAGCCACCCCCTAACTACCCTACTGTGGCACATTGAAAAAGATTACAGATGGTGATATATGTTTCTCATACAACAGAATACAAATTACGGGATTACTTATTCATGAAAAAGGCAAATATAGAGATCAGAGGATAAAAATAAGAGAAAATACAATTAGAAATCGCAATGAAATGCACAAATATATTAACCCCTTCCCCCTGCTGGCATTCTGGGACCTAATGACCAAGCTATTTTTTAAGTTTTTCCATCGTCGCATTCCAAGAGCTATAACTATTTTATTTTTGCGTCGACATAGCTGTATAAGGGCTTGTTTTTTGCGGGACAAGTTGTATTTTTTAATAGCACCATTTTGGGGTACATATTATTTATTGATTAACTTTTTTTGGCGTGGGGATAGAAAAAAATCTGAAACTTCGCCACTTTTTTGCGTCCTAAATCTACTGCGTTTACCGTGTGGTATAAATAAAACAATAACTTTATTCAGCGGGTTGCTACGATTGCAACGATACCAAATTTGTATCGTTTTTGTATGTTTTACTACTTTTACACAGTAAAAACTCTTTTCTTTCAAAATTATTTGTTTTTGTGTCTCCATATTTGAAGAGCCATAACTTTTTTATTTTTTCGCCGATGCAGTTGTATGAGGGCTTTTTTTTTGCGGGACGACTTGTAGTTTTTATTGGTACCATTTTGGAGTAGATGCGACTTTTTATCAAATTTTTTTTAAGTCAAGATTCACAGAAAACAGCAATTTTTCCATTGTTTTTCATTTTATTTTTTACGGCGTTCACCGTGCGGGTTAAATAATGTAATAGCTTCATAGTCGGGGTTGTTACCTGGTTCTATTTATTTTATTGTGATGCAGCGCCGTGAAAAGGCTATTGCATCAGAATAAAGCCCGTTAATGGCCGCCATGAAAAGGCGTATCGGTGGTCATTAACGGATTTAATGAGCAGTGTTTTTCTTTCTGAAACAGGAAATTCACATAGGAATAAAATGCTTCTTTTACTGAACTTAATAAACAGTGTGCATGAATTTATAGGATGTGTTTGGCCTGATCTTGGGGACAGCCTGTGTTTGCCTATATCTAATCTACAGGACTGCTTAATAGATGTGATACATTCAGAAATCTGCTCCCCCCCCAAAAAAAAACAAAAAACAGCACCACGTCATTCCAAGGGCTGTGTCTAGTATTGCAGTCAGTCCCATTCACTTAAATGGGGATGAGCTGCAATACCAGACACAGCCCGTTAACAGATGTGGCACTGTTTTTGGGTAACAAATACTTTGCCTGAAACCGCCACACACATTTGTAGCTTTGGATCCCTGATTTTAAACTTTGGGGAAAGTTTTTAGTAGAAAATATACACAGTGAAATCCTTTTAATGTGACAATCAATTATTCAGAGTCTCATAATCTGTAAAATGTTTTCAACTCCGACAATCAATATAATAGTGGAATTTTGCAAGACCAAAAGCCCAGGACTGCGCAGAGAAATCCAATCTTGAGATTTCTCTGACAAAAAAAGTGATGCCAGCAGATTTTATGCTCACATTTTATTTTGGGCTACTGGATTGACCATACGTTTCAAGCATTTTTTGTTTCTTTCCATTTGCATTTTTCGTGACATTTTTGAAGTCCTATAGAGAAGCATAAGGAAATAATGCCAGAAAAACGCCATACCCTGTCCCCAAAAACCCTACATAGTGCCACAAACCAAAATGAGGCGCATGTGGGCTTTCTCATACTGTACTACAGACTTTAAATTAAGATCTGGCCACAACGGTTTTGGGTAAAAAAAATAATAATGCACTAAAAAACCCCACGAAAAACGCCACTGACAGCGTGGGTAAACTCTTGGTGTGAATTCATCCTACAAGTGAGTCTTAGATACGTTTGTTTGTTTGTTTGATATCTAATAATCCAGAATATTTGATAATCCAGCACTAATCTGGTCCCAATAATGTCAAATGAAAGGAATTTTACCATATTAGGAAACTGCACTTCTATTAACGATTTATTCAATATTCTAGAATCCTTTCAGGTTTTTCCATGACTTTGGAATATTTGACCTCCCTCTGTTCACATTAACCTCTATTCGAGTCTTGGAAGACATATAAATGGCTCCATAATCTACTGTATCTTCTAGTCCATTCTGTTCATTTTAAGCACTAAGTATACTCGATGTCAATACATATGATAGGCCAAGATCGACCGGCTTTTATTGCTCACAGACAGCAGATGAGTCAGTTGACTTTCTTTCGTATGCATGTTATAAAACATCAAAAATTGTTCCTGAGTGATCAGTTTGTGCTTCAGTTTCTATTTCTGGCTGTGAAAAATGAGAAGCAGAAACATTTTTGATAATTTCGTAAAGTGGAAGGAAAAAATAGCAGAGTGCGCTACCAGACCTGAATGTCTTTATTGGCTCCAATCATATTTATGACAAGAAGCACTTGAGTAATTCTCAAGAGTTTTAATTAGCACATGATAGCCATGACTTTGAGAATAACTACACCTCATCTTCATTATACTAATGATTTAATTTTCCTTCGACCTTTTGAGAAGAATTTCTTTCAGGATGGTAATGTGTACTGACATGCGTTTAACTCCTCTAGTGTTTGAGCTCATGGTTGAACAACTTTCTGTCAACATTGCTAAAATTGTAAAGGTTAAATCTCTTCTAGTTCAAGTCACATTATTGCAGTTTTTGGTTTGTTCATAAAAATAACTAATTTACTCACCATAAAACTTTTGTTGATTAGAATATGGGCATGTACACAATGTTACTCACTTTCTGGAAATTGGTGATTTTTGGATCATATGTTATGAGCAATGACCTTTAGTGAGGAACATGGAATGAAGTAATTCATCAATGCATGAAATGATGTAATGTATACACCGATCAGCCATAAAATTAAAACAACCTGCCCAATATTGTGTAGGTCCCTCTCATTCAGCCAAAACATCATTGACCCGTCAAAGCATGGACTCCACAAGACCTCTGAAAGTATTAAGTGGTATCTGGCGTGAAGACAATAGCAGCATATCCTTTAAGTCCTGTAAGTTGTGAGGTGGGTCCTCAATAGATCGGACTAGTTTTTCCAGCACATCCCACAGATGATTGATTGGATTGGGATCTGGGAAATTTGGAGGCCAAGTCAAAACTTTGAGCTCCTCAGAAATGATAATGCCATTAGGGAATATTGTTGCCATGAAGAGGAGTACTTGGTCTGAAACAATGTATAGGTAGGTGGTACATGTCAAAGTAACATGAATGCCAGGACCTAAGTTTTCCAAGCAGAACTTTGCCCAGAGCATCATACTGCTTCTACCAGCTTCCCTTCTTCCCATAATGCATCCTGCTGCCATCTTTTCTCCAGGTAAGCGACACACACACACCTAGCCAACCACATGGTGTAAAAGATAGCGTGATTCATCAGACCAGGCCGCCTTCTTCCATTGTTCCATGGTTCCAGTTATGAATCTCATGTGCCCACTGTAGGCTCTTTCTTTGGTTGCTAGGGATCAGCATGGGCTGTAATGCACTGTGTGTTCTGACACATATTTTTGTCATAGCCAGCAATTTATGCTACGGTAACTCTTTGGAATTGGTCCAGACGGGCTAGCCTTTTGCTCCGCACACATATTTGCACTCCCGACTGTCCAACTGCATTCTCCAAAAACCCCACAAGACCTGCCGTTTTAGAGATGCTCTGCTCTGACCCGGTGTGAGAAGCAATGTTTCTAGGGAACGATACAGTGCCTCGCAGAGACACCATAGTGTGACGAGTTTTTATGGGTCCATAGAAAAAATTAGGGGGCCATCTGGTATTCGCGTAATGGAATTCTATTTATGCCCCAGTTGGAAAGGGAATTGGCAATTAGGGTGTAAATCTACAGATTTGCAACATGAAAGGTTTAAAGAGGCTCTGTTACCATATTATAAGTACAAAAAAGAAACAGGTTATGGCTAAACCATACCCAAAAATCATACCCAAAAATGCAATATACATATAGCACGGTGCCATTTCTGAAGAGGATATATACCAAAAAAGAAAAGAAAAAAGATCCAGAAATATATCAAGGCACTCTCAGGTAACTATAATTTATATAAAGTCAATTTTATTAATTTAAACCTCCGAATATTTTCAGGTACATTAATATATACATACAAAAGGTTTTAAAAGAAAATCTCCTGGCCAAAAGATGAAGGATGACATATAATCTGATACACCTTTAACATATTCATTAAATCGCTCATATAATACGTTTGTTCTCCCTAAGCATAGGGACAGATAATAAATTTGGAACAATCGCTAGGTTGTGTTCACACTTGCGTTTTTGAACAGAATAAATTTTATATGCTCAAGGTGGCCACCATGCCTATTCATAACAAGTGGGAATATTTTTATCTTTATAGTCTCCTATATAGTGGAATTCCAATCCTGGGAGAATACTCATCCCACAGCACGTGAACTGTCTTGACGGCGGATCCTTATATTATTTAGCTCTTCCCTCCTATTGCATATAGCATTGGATTTTGGGCATAATAAGTAATAGGCAGTCTATACAGTAGACGCAAGGTTTAAATATATCCCCCTCGATCCTCTTTGTTCAAAAGGCAATCAGTTTTCCAAGATTTCGTAAAATAACTTGTATTTTTACCTCTAATGTTCCGGTGAGCCTCTGTAATCCATGTGCGGGAGCAATCTGTTAACAGGTGGGACGAAAAGATCTTCCAACGGCAAATTCCAGGTTATATATTCCTCTGTTTATCAACCCACTTGAGAGCTCCACCGCGAGGTCAGATGGCTTTAGGTTTTCTTCTGAATACCCGCTTATTCCACACCGTGCACAAGGCGGTACGAGGTCCGGGAAGGCAAGAGCATAGGCCGGCAATAAAGTGAATTACAATTCACATGATGTCTCCTTCCAAATCATGTCTCCAAGTTTGGTCAGGGATTCGCAGGGCCAGGTATAGACGTCACTACCTGCCCAACTTAATTAAGTTAGCTGACGCGTTTCATCCCTACACGGGATTTCCTCAGAGCCGTTTTAGCAAGTGTAGCCAAGGGTATTGTATTTATAGTGTCCCAACAGTTATTCATTGGTTCCTCAATTGCAAGTTTAAAGAGGCTTTATTTCATATATATATATAAACACAGATGTGTATAGATTATATTATGTCATCTTTGCACAATATATTTATTTGTAATTTACAATTCAAAAAAGGAAAAAACTTTTACCTTACATTTTAATCAGAACAAATAAATAAATAGATAATTCCTTTTATCGTTAACCCACATCTATATGATATTTGATTTATAGTAATGGGGGATCAGTGGTATGTCTCGAAAATCAGTACAGATAATCTGTTTAGTCAGACACGAATAGCATAGGACAGTATGCTTTTTTACAAAAGAAATATTCCAGATTATAATTTATTCCCGGATCATGGAAAGACGGAAAACATTTCTTCCCTTCCCCCAATGCGTCCGTTCTAATCATATAGCCAATTTCTCACCTTTTTTAGCGTCATGCATTGACCAGATCATACAGTCTCTCGGGGAGGGCAGGGAAACACGTCTCATGCCAAAGGGCAATATAACCTGTGTCCCCACCCACCCCGAGAGTCCGCAAAACCATTGCCAATCTATCAGAAAGGAAATTCTTTCAATAACGCAATCTTAATACATAATTTTCATTTATATTACCATTCTATATGGAACCAATAAGATATTCTCTGATCGATATGTCAGGTGCCTACTTATAAAGAGGAGGAATTATTTGTATTATGGTGCAATCTGATTATTTCATGATCTTTTAATATAAATTTCAAAAGGCCAAAATAGGACCATCTATACAAATATTCCATATTTCCAAGAACAATATTTTCCATTAATTTTGATTATTTTTGTTTTCATCATATTCCAAAATTAGAGCCTTTAGATAGAGATATTTAGTATCTACTGGGATTATCATTTGTTTAAGGGAACCGTAGGGAAAACAAATACAAATACAGATTCTTTTCCTTTTTCATCATATCCCAAAGTTGTAGCCTTTGAATAAGAATATTTCAAATATACTGGGATTACCATTTATTCAAAGGGGCCATAGGAAAAAGATAGGGAAAACCGATAGACCCATGTGTTGGCACCATATAGTATTCATATTCCCCATTGGGAATGAAAATGTAACCGTTTAATTTAAAATTTTATATTTTTATTTTCAAATTATTATTTTCAAATTTTTATACTTTTAATGATAGGGGGCAAGTGGAGACCGCCCTTGAGAAATAAACTTTTCTCTTTTTGGAGTTAGGGTGGATCAGTGGTGTGTTTTTTGAAATGGCATATTGTCTAGATACTGAGGTGGATGCACGGATTGCGGCACTTTTAAATTGCGAAATGAATAGAAATACAGAAGTTTTCAATGGAGATATATATGGCCTCTTTAAAAACCATCGCAGACTCATATTGAGTCATTTAAGACGAAAATGGGATATTCAGAGTTTGGAAGCTTATAAAACATCTAATATAACACCAAGAGGTTTGCGAAGACGTACAGTTCCAGCATCACATTTCAAGAGTGAATTATTTTTGGAAAAATGGGATAATGAATGCTTAAGACACTCGAGGAACTTGATGGAATTATTGATAGAGGAAGAGAAGATCATGTTAGGATCACTTACTATTGAAATTGAGGAAAGTGTTAAAAAGCTGGATATGTTTTGTAATGACCCAGAATTTGGGAAATTAAATGATAGCCTTAAAAAAGAGGTGGAAATGGAACTTCGGGAAATATCAACACGCAAAAGGAAAAAATTCCAAAGGGATACCTTTGACTTTGAACAAAAGCAGATTTTTTCATTTCAAAAAAATAAAGAGAGACAAAATAGAGGTAGATCACGGATAAGAAGAAATACTCTTATGTCAACGGATGGGGAAACGACGAGTGACCCATCCAGTGACAATGAGACTGGGAGACATACTAGAATTGAGGAACCTCAACCAAAGGTTTCTTTTTTAGGGGACAGAAACAGAGGAAAATACGGAGAGGAAAGATCAGTGGAGAGAAAAGGAGGTCCAAATACAAGGCAACGCAGGGGAAGATAGAAAATAATATTAACAATATAATTAATTTAACAGACTTCCCTTTGACAATGGATCACGTCTCCCTACTCAATCGAGGTTTGGGTTTCTCACCTGTCACCCCTGGGAAGGAATTTGAGATCTGTAAAGATCTCCACCTATTTTTGAGAAAGATCCTTTTGAGACTCTGGCATGGGGAAAGACATGAGAAAAATAGTGGGAATGGGGATGCAGGACCATCACTCCAGGGAGAAATAACTAATTTAGAGACAGCCTCCAATCTATCGTTATCAGATTGGAATACCCTGGTAGATTTAAAGGAATTATGGAGGGAAGGTAACCCATTGGAAGATATGGATGGATCAGAAGATCACATTGATATTATCCCTGAATATACAGGATTACGGAAAAAAAGTAGCACTATGCCAAGCATATATTCCAATAGATATACGCAGACTTTCTTGGAGGCAATGCTTAGAGATATAGGTCTCGTTGACTGGTCCTCTTTTCTGTGTGAGGACAACTTAACAAAAAAAGAACGAAAAGCTTTGAAAGAATTAATAAAAGAAAAAGATATAGTGATAAAACCGAGTGATAAAGGTGGTAATGTTGTTCTCCTCAGGGAAGAGGACTATGTCAATGAGATCAAAAAACAACTAGACACGAATACATATACCCTCTTAAAAAATAACCCATTGGAAAATATAACTGAAATATTGAATAGAAAGTTAGCCTTTGCATTGGATGAGGGTCTAATCAATAGACATGAATTCCAATATTTGGAGGTGAGGGATCCAAGAATGCCGACTATCTATGTGCTTCCCAAGGTGCATAAAAATAGGAATATGCCACCGGGCAGACCGATTATTTCAGGGTGTGATGGCCCGACTGATCACCTTGGGAAGTACATAGATGAGAAGTTAAAACCATTTGTCCGTACATTGCCTTCCTTTGTTTTGGATACAGGAGACCTTCTAAATAAAATCGAGAATTTAACGCTTGATGATGATTTCATTTTGGTGGGATTAGATGTGGAGTCGTTGTATACATCGATTCCGCATAATATTGGCATGAGAGCTGCTGCGCACTTCCTGGAGAGGAGAGGAGGAGATTGGTCTCATCAAAATGAGTTTATTATAGAGATGTTGGAATTCATTTTGAATTATAACTGTTTTTCTTTTGATGGCAAGTATTATCGCCAGACACATGGAACGGCCATGGGATCCTCCTGCGCACCATCATATGCGTGTTTACATCTGGGATGGTGGGAGGAGTTCATTGTATATCCTCATCCCCTCTTCAGGAAGTGTGCATCTACCTGGCTTAGATATATGGATGATATCCTACTATGTTGGAAAGGATCTTTGAACTCTCTCAATGAATTTATTGGGGATCTCAATATTAACAATCTGAATATCCTCTTGACGTTTACACATAGTAGAAACACTATAAGTTTTCTCGACCTCAATATTTATAGGGATGGGAATAGACTTAAAACAACTACGTATCGAAAACCGACATCGGGTAATACTTTATTGGCAGCAAGTAGTCATCATCTGCCCTCTCAAATTAGGGGGATCCCAATCAGTGAGTTCCTTCGAATTCGACGGAATTGTACTGATTTTGAAAACTTTAAAAATGAAGCTCAAGATCTTTCCTCCCGTTTTATAAATAGGGGGTACTCTAAGAAACTAATTAAAAAAGGATATAATAGAGCACTTAGACAAAATAGAGAGGAAATTATGAAGAGAGACAAGGGGGACAATGGTGATAACAGAGTCCGATTCATCTCCAGATATGGATCCCACTGGGACATATTGCGGAATCTTATGATAAAGAACTGGCCATATTTGACATTGGATAAAAGGATCAATTCTATAGTAGGAAACATTCCAAGTATGGTCCCCAAAAGGGCACCTACACTAAAGGATAAATTGGTCAGCTCTGAATTTAAGAGAAATACCCCAGAAAGGGACCTATGGCTACAAAAACGCCCAAAGGGAATGTTCAAGTGTGGTTCGTGTAGATGTTGTAAATATGTAACGAAATCAGATACTTTTTCCGATAGTGAACATAAAAAGGAATTTAAAGTTTACAATTTTATCAATTGCCGCTCAACGATGGTGGTATATTCTGTTACCTGCCCATGTGGGAAACAATATATCGGGAAAACGAAACGTGAGTTACATATACGCATAAGTGAACACATTTTTGATATCACCAAGGGGGAAATGAAGAATCCATTAGCAGCACATTTTAAGACACATCATGGACAGTCACCTATAGGTTTGAAATTTATGGGAATTTATCAATTATTTGAAGATAGAAGAGGGGGTGATCGGAACCGTATACTTCTACAAAAGGAAACTATGTGGATTTATACGCTAGGCACCCTAAACCCTAAGGGACTAAATAATGAAATAAAATTTAATATGTTCCTTTGAGTATTAAAAATGTTGTGAGCAGGTTGATTACTGCTGGGATGGCTGCTTACCAGCGTCCAGAGCGGTCTCCACTTGCCCCCTATCATTAAAAGTATAAAAATTTGAAAATAATAATTTGAAAATAAAAATATAAAATTTTAAATTAAACGGTTACATTTTCATTCCCAATGGGGAATATGAATACTATATGGTGCCAACACATGGGTCTATCGGTTTTCCCTATCTTTTTCCTATGGCCCCTTTGAATAAATGGTAATCCCAGTATATTTGAAATATTCTTATTCAAAGGCTACAACTTTGGGATATGATGAAAAAGGAAAAGAATCTGTATTTGTATTTGTTTTCCCTACGGTTCCCTTAAACAAATGATAATCCCAGTAGATACTAAATATCTCTATCTAAAGGCTCTAATTTTGGAATATGATGAAAACAAAAATAATCAAAATTAATGGAAAATATTGTTCTTGGAAATATGGAATATTTGTATAGATGGTCCTATTTTGGCCTTTTGAAATTTATATTAAAAGATCATGAAATAATCAGATTGCACCATAATACAAATAATTCCTCCTCTTTATAAGTAGGCACCTGACATATCGATCAGAGAATATCTTATTGGTTCCATATAGAATGGTAATATAAATGAAAATTATGTATTAAGATTGCGTTATTGAAAGAATTTCCTTTCTGATAGATTGGCAATGGTTTTGCGGACTCTCGGGGTGGGTGGGGACACAGGTTATATTGCCCTTTGGCATGAGACGTGTTTCCCTGCCCTCCCCGAGAGACTGTATGATCTGGTCAATGCATGACGCTAAAAAAGGTGAGAAATTGGCTATATGATTAGAACGGACGCATTGGGGGAAGGGAAGAAATGTTTTCCGTCTTTCCATGATCCGGGAATAAATTATAATCTGGAATATTTCTTTTGTAAAAAAGCATACTGTCCTATGCTATTCGTGTCTGACTAAACAGATTATCTGTACTGATTTTCGAGACATACCACTGATCCCCCATTACTATAAATCAAATATCATATAGATGTGGGTTAACGATAAAAGGAATTATCTATTTATTTATTTGTTCTGATTAAAATGTAAGGTAAAAGTTTTTTCCTTTTTTGAATTGTAAATTACAAATAAATATATTGTGCAAAGATGACATAATATAATCTATACACATCTGTGTTTATATATATATATGAAATAAAGCCTCTTTAAACTTGCAATTGAGGAACCAATGAATAACTGTTGGGACACTATAAATACAATACCCTTGGCTACACTTGCTAAAACGGCTCTGAGGAAATCCCGTGTAGGGATGAAACGCGTCAGCTGACTTAATTAAGTTGGGCAGGTAGTGACGTCTATACCTGGCCCTGCGAATCCCTGACCAAACTTGGAGACATGATTTGGAAGGAGACATCATGTGAATTGTAATTCACTTTATTGCCGGCCTATGCTCTTGCCTTCCCGGACCTCGTACCGCCTTGTGCACGGTGTGGAATAAGCGGGTATTCAGAAGAAAACCTAAAGCCATCTGACCTCGCGGTGGAGCTCTCAAGTGGGTTGATAAATAGAGGAATATATAACCTGGAATTTGCCGTTGGAAGATCTTTTCGTCCCACCTGTTAACAGATTGCTCCCGCACATGGATTACAGAGGCTCACCGGAACATTAGAGGTAAAAATACAAGTTATTTTACGAAATCTTGGAAAACTGATTGCCTTTTGAACAAAGAGGATCGAGGGGGATATATTTAAACCTTGCGTCTACTGTATAGACTGCCTATTACTTATTATGCCCAAAATCCAATGCTATATGCAATAGGAGGGAAGAGCTAAATAATATAAGGATCCGCCGTCAAGACAGTTCACGTGCTGTGGGATGAGTATTCTCCCAGGATTGGAATTCCACTATATAGGAGACTATAAAGATAAAAATATTCCCACTTGTTATGAATAGGCATGGTGGCCACCTTGAGCATATAAAATTTATTCTGTTCAAAAACGCAAGTGTGAACACAACCTAGCGATTGTTCCAAATTTATTATCTGTCCCTATGCTTAGGGAGAACAAACGTATTATATGAGCGATTTAATGAATATGTTAAAGGTGTATCAGATTATATGTCATCCTTCATCTTTTGGCCAGGAGATTTTCTTTTAAAACCTTTTGTATGTATATATTAATGTACCTGAAAATATTCGGAGGTTTAAATTAATAAAATTGACTTTATATAAATTATAGTTACCTGAGAGTGCCTTGATATATACCATATTATAAGTGCCCTATCTTGTATGTAATGTAGATTACAGCAGTGTTTTTTTATTTAGAAAAAAATGATCATTTTTGACTGAGTTATGACTTATTTTAGCTTTATGCTAATGACTTTCTTAATGGACAACTGGGCGTGTTTTACTTTTTGACCAAGTGGGCATTGTGGAGAGAAGTGTATGACGCTGACCAATCAGTGACCAATCAGCGTCATACACTTTTCTCTCCATTCATTTACACAGCACACAGTGATCTTACTAGATCACTATATGCAACCACATACTCACACACTAAAGTTATTAAAGTGTCCTGACAATGAATATACATTACCTCCAGCCAGGACGTGATGTCTATTCAGAATCCTGACACTTCGGTAACGTTTGTGTGAAAATTTACAGCAAGGCAAGTGTAATCTTGCGAGATTACGCTGTAAACTGTCATTTAAAACGAGATTACGCTTGCCTTGCTGTAAATCTCACACAAACATTACCGAAGTGTCAGGATTCTGAATAGACATCACGTCCTGGCTGGTGGTGATGTCTATTCACTGTCAGGACACTTTAGTAACGTTAATGTGTGTGTATGTGGCTGCACATAGTGATCTAGCTAGATCACTATGTGCTGTGTAAATGATTAGGGAGAAGTGTATGACGCTGATTGGTCAGCGTCATACACTTCTCTCCATAATGCCCACTTGGTCAAAAAGTAAAACCACGCCCAGTTGTCCATTAAGAAAGTCATTAGCATAAAGCTAATATAGGTCATAACTCTGACAAAAATTATCGTTTTTCGAAATAAAAAACACTGCTGTAATCTAAATTACAGTGCCGATCACATTATGTACAAGATAGGCCACTTAAAATGTGGTGACAGAGCCTCTTTAAAGCAGCAGTTTAGAAAATGCTCCTACAACGTGTTCTATAGAGAGGAGCATGTAATAACATAATAAAGAAATCCGGTGCAAAAAACATCAGCTGTTATGAGCAGCAGGTCTATTTCCGCACGCTTATCATCTAGCTATTGAGCAGTAGCTGGAGCAGTTGCTGAGGAAACGGCTGCATAGCTTAGATGATGACATTGAGGTGACCTGATTGGCCGGCCTCTACCTAAGAATCCCTGGCCTCAGATTTGCTCAGTCTTTGTTTACTTCTTGTTTAGTCCTGTTAGTTGGTTAGTCTCATTCTGTTTCATTATTTTATTTTCTGCTTGCCTGGTTTCCCTGAGTTTTCGATCAGTTTGAGTTATTTTCATTGCCTCAGGTTCTAGTGTTTTCCTGGGGCTGTGTTAGGGACAGTGTCTGCAGATTAGGGACTCCATTAGAGACAGTGTTTGGGACAGTGAGGGTTAGTTAGTAGTGTTAGGTTCAGTGCTTAGGAACAGATCTAGGGATATAGGGAGAGCTAGTTAGGGTTAGCTTATCATCTACTATCATCCGATTGGTTTCCGTCATCTGACTGTTATCACCCGTCATCACCACAACTGTTATCACCCAACCTCTATTTGCTCCCATCATCCATCTGACATCATCTTGTTCCATCTCGGTCTTAATTCAGGGAGTCCGTGTTTCTTGTATACATGTTGTCTGTCAGAATTGTGATACCTGCTTCTTAATTCCTTTCCCTTCAACTGTTCGGTTTGTTCCCATTTCACCCTACTGTAGTCCTGGGATTGCTATAGGTGAAGCCTAGTCCATCTGTCTTATGGCCAGCCAGCATTGTGACATCAGCGTTATGTGAGCCAAACCTTATTATGCAAGAGATCATTCCTTGGATTAGATAATAGATTTTTTTGATCATTACTCCAGAATCAATGAGCTTGGGGTGTAATGGGGACCTCTACAGTCTGATGTTTGTTTCCGTCTTAACAATGTTGCTATACGTAAAAGCTATAGTTCTGATGAGGTGGACCGTCTGAGTCTCAGAAGTGAATGTGAATGATTAGTCAGACTGTGGAGCAGTAAAAACATACTTTAGATAGCTAAACATTAACAAACATTGCAGGCGCGAGTTACCATGGAGACTTTAAGCTTAATTAAAGGAGCTCGCGCTGCTTTTCATAAACTCAGAGGTTTGGATTTTATTTTGCTAATATGGAAAATGTAAAGTATCCTAATTATCTTTCTCAAGTGCTCATCAAGCTGCTCAGTATTACGATTTCTTTTTTAGTACAAGCAAATACAAAGCTTCATCTGTCAGAAATGATATTGTATAAACTTCTCTTTACAAAGGAAGAGGCTTTTATTCATCTTCAAGCGTATTATATTCTGTTTGCTCTTAAAACAACTGGTTTGATATAAACCTCATAAAGCTTGCAAGGGCTTTTGACTTATAGAAAAAGGCAAGTATGAGACTTTTTTTTTTTTCCATCTTCCTTTCCAACTAGCCTCATCGTGGTTAATGCTGTATCCTAATACAATAATTAGGATAATTTGCATCCCAAGAGCTGGAATCCCAGTAGAGAACAGTTCCTATTTTTAGGTAAAAAATAAAAAAATACGGAAGGAAATATGGACATGAAATACCCTTGTTCTCATTATCATCATGGCTTCCATTCTTAGTTGAGCCCTGACAACTTTGATGGGTCTGCTTCGAAATGACTCCTGATGGATCTCATTGAACTATAATTGTTTCATCTGGTTCATGTTGGGTTTCCGATTTATTTTGGCAGCAAAAAATAGAGTTGCATACTCCGCTATTCTCGAAATGCAACACACATCTGAGGGAATGGAGAGTAGTTGCAATGTGAACAGAGCCCAAAAGAGTCCTAAAGGTTTTGTAGCGTTAAAGTTGTTGTTTAAGTGGTTATGTGGGGAGCGAAAAGTATTAGCAGTGTACTTAGTGCAGTATGTGAGTACACTCGCTAATATACATTCCGCTGCGTTGATTATGTGATTTTTATAGATTGTTATAGCGCTGGCGGGGGACCGGATGTCTTGTTGCACAGTCTTCCTTCATGACGTCAAGACTCTTTGTCGTGTGACCGGCCCCTCCTGTATTTTATGTACAAGTAGTAACTACTGCTACTGCTGGTACAAATGCTGGTACAGAGTCACATGACAAAGAGTCGTGTTGTCATGAAGGAAGACTGTGCAACTAGACTTCTGGTCCCCGCCAGCACTATAAAAATTCATATGCTAGTCTTAATATGAAGATCTCTAGCGCAGAATTTGCCTAATTTATTAAGAGGCACACACCTTTTAATAAATTAGGCGCAACTCTGGCAACTGTGCACCGCAGAGTAAAATTTAAATTTTTGCTATGATTTATGCTGGTTTCAGGTGTAAATTGTAGTAATGTTCTACCCACTATTTTAGGAAGTGCTGAGAGTAGCGGAAACGGTACAGAAGTTTGGCCAGCAAATTGCAACTTTTGTGCCGTTTGCGTTTTTTCTACGCCAGAACACTGGTGTAGAAAAATCAGTAAATTCCCCATTGTTTAGTCGTTTATGAAAATGAGTGCAAAAAATTAAATTGGAAATTATGTGCATAGCAACCTATTAAGACCACTGTTTTTGTTATTTTCTCACCTCCACAATAAAATGACGCTTGTAATCGCATTGCTTGTTATAGGTAAATTCCTGTTTCTCTAATTCTCTTAATAAACCCCTGTGGATGTTTAGTTAGCAGAATGCCAAATAATTAGATTTTGGTAAGATTTACATTAAATTCTAAGACAGGACGCAGATGTTGGCCATTAATGTGTAGCTGTGCTGTGTCTTAGAATAGTCCTTGCCACATTCATCATTCATTCACATTATCGTTGTCGGCAGCACATCTCCTTGACACACTGCTAACATAATAATAATGTCCCTATACTAGCTCCTTGTGAAAGGAGCAAACAAGCGGAGATCTGTCTCATTGATCGGCGCTTGTTTGCACGGCCCTGGACGGGCCATGTAAGAGGAGCTTTAGTTGTCACGGTTTGATGGTAAACCATTGCTATAGTCTTTTTAATGGGAAAGGATTCAATGTTTGATTTATTGTCTAATGCTTTCTAACTGGTTTCTGGCACCTGCAGGTGACTTGTATGTCCAATTGCTGCACAATGGTACTAGGAAGCCTACCTTTCATTACACAGGCAGTATATGACGTACATATGGTCTGATCGGCTGCCGTGGTCAACAACTCTATTTTTTGTGGACTAGATTTTATAAATAAGGCCTAATGTATTAACAAAGGAAATGCATTTATTGAAGGCTTGCACAGAAAATTTGTGCCAGTATTTTGCAAATGGTCATCACCAGGGCGGCGGGAGCCAGAATGTCATGACCGTGGGATAAACAGAGTACGGTTCTGTAACCCTTAAAACATTAACTGCGTGTGACATTCCCAACTCCCTTAAGCTACCCTTTACCTTTCTTTCACCAAATTATGACACTGAGACTTAGGGCTGATTCAGACGACCGTGAATTGCGTCCGTGCAGGTCGCGTGGTTTTCACGCGGCACGCATGGACCAATAGAAGTCTATGGGCCAGTACAGACAGTCCGTGCTTATGGCGTGTCATTATGATGGCGGCTGCCATATGATGCTGCCTCACGGAGCATGTAAGTGGCTTTCGCGCAGGCAAAACGCCCCGTGTTTTGCGTGCGCAAAAACGCCACGTTCGTCTGAATCAGCCCTTAGAGCTGGAATGAATTTTCCACAGCAGCAATTTTATTAACAGGAAACCGAAAAACAACACAATAATAAATACCAGTAACAAATGCCAAATAAATAACTATAACTTAATAACCTTTCCACACAAACCCCCCCATGCAAACATCGTTCACGTGAAAAACCATACACCCCCATACGGAAAATTGGGAAGGTCCGTGGAGCTAATAAGAAGGATCTGGCGCCATTCTGCCCATATCTGTATTTTTTACCCCCTGCCGTCCTGCTACAGGCTCAGGGGCACCGTGCGAACTGCAGATGGCTGAAGCATTTCCATTTTGCCCCCCGGGACGCCACCCAGCAGGAGCCCATATAAGCCAGATCCCCCACCGTGTATAATCTGGGGGGGACCATCACCGGTATGAATCCCTCCCCCACCAATTTTAACCAACTCCAAGGACCCCCCAAAACACGCCACAACGAGCATACCTTGACCACCTCAAGTATGCAAGTTCCCCCTCAACAAAATGGCACGTTCGATACCCTCCTGAATCCGTAATGCCCACTGGTCAATTCCCACCGCAGTCAAATGCACCCCATCAGCCAGCCAAAAATTGCCCGTACCTTCCTCAAGATCATAATGTCTCACGAACACTCCACCATTCCTCTCCATAAATGCAGACACAGCTCTGTTCACTTTCACACGAGCCCTATTAATACCCACCACCGACCTCACCGATCTCCACGTTTGCCGATGCACCATCTCCGACCACACTACAGTTACCCGAGGGAAAACCGCCCACAATCGCAGTAGATCGTACTTTATGTCCCAGATTAATTCCTAAAACGGCCGTGCCCCCAGATCATTCCGCCCAATATGCAGAACCAATACATCAGGAGCACGGTCCAAGATCGCACAGTGATGAAACTCTGGCAGAACCCTCCCCCAAGACATACCACGGAAACCAAGCCAGCGCACGACAGCAGTCGCTCTGGAAAACCCCAGCTGCCGCCCCTCTGGACGAAAGTCGGCCCGCAACGCGCTCCAATGGACATAGGAATGGCCAAAAATCCAAACCAAACATGGGGAGGGATCTGAAAGAAAAAAATCTGCAACCGTTAATATATATGTAATTATAACACCGAAGCATTGTCCCGCGCAATCCTAACTAAACAGAACACCCCCTCAACGACACACCTCCCTCCTACGATCAAACAAGATGGGGGAGTACATACAGCCTGAACCGTTGGGACTCCCACCTCCCTATACGACGCACTGCATCAGGCCCAAGACCCCACCCTACCGCTTCCGTGGCAGCCCCTATCCGAAACAAATGCGGCGCAAAAGCCTTCTCATCCAGATCCACGCATGACAAACAATTACGGAACACCATGGTGAATTGATACCTCGACAAAAACTTACCATCTTCATGACATATCAAAGGCCTACCCGTAAACCGGCCATACCCGAAATAAGCCCCCAACGAGCGAACCGGACACATAACCACGCCCATGACCTCCTTCAATACCTCACCGCCGCCGCATCCCCCTCTGATCTGTTTTGGAACGACTAATCAAAAACTCCACCCGATCCCCCAAGTGCACCACATCGTCCATCAACAACCCCCCCCGGCCGCACCCCGCTGGGTGACACCAATTCCCCTACCCGTAGCGCACCAAAAAAGGCCCAAGAAAACGCCAACTGAAATAACACCAATTCATACACCGACATGCACACCACATTCGCCACAATCCCCAATTTTTCCAACAGCCCCCGTCCAAACCCCCTCAGAGCCTGGCCTACCAAAAATTCCTTTGTGACGTCCCTTAAAACTCTCTATTTAAAACCAAATACTAGGGCCGCCACAAAGCAATTAACCTTCGCCACCGACCAGCCTGAAGCAGACACATGACCCAAAAATGCCAACAACGCCATCCCTTGATCCCCATAAGAAACTACTCCATCCAACACATCCAGCCAAGCCTCCCATTCGCGCCAGGCTGTCTCATAAGTGGTCCACATCCCTGGAGCCAATGAAGACCGGATCAGTCGATTCGCTCCCTCTAGACTAGCTCCCACAAGTGCTGAGGGCATGTAAGCCCTATCGCATCTGCCTCCGGGACCAACTGCCGAAACCGATCCCACTGCAGGCGAGAAAGAGAATCCACAATTGAGTTATCCACTCCCGGGACGTGAACAGCTGTAACCCAAGCATTCAGTGACAGACAAAGTAGGACCAAATGTCTTAACAAACAAACAGGGGGAGATGACTCCAAAACATTATTAATTGCCATCACCACCCCCATGTTATCGCAATGAAAATGCACCTTCTTATTCCTAAACCTGTCCCCCCAAATAGCCACCGCCAACACAATAGGGAGCAACTCCAAAAATGCCAGGTTACGTACCAAACCCACTTCCACCCACTTTACAGGCCATCGACTCACGCACCACTGCCCCCCGCAATAGGCCCCCGAAGTCCATGCTCCCAGAAGCATCCGTGAACAAATCCCAATCAACATTCTCAACCACCGGGGCCATGACAATCGACCTTCCATTATACGGCCCCAGGAAGTCACACCACACTCTCAGATCCTCCCGATGTTCCTCCCCCAACCTAATAAAATGATGTGGGGCCTTCACTCCCGCTGTACCCCTCGCCAAACGTCTACAGAAAACCTTCCCAATAGGCATGATTCGGCAAGTGAAGTTAGGCCTCATTCACACGACAGGGTTTCCCGGCCGGGTGCCGGCCGTTCATAAATCGACTGGCACCCGGCTGCATTAGGAATAATAGACCCCTAATGGGGCTATTCACACGACCGATTTTTTGACTGCCGGGAAAACTGGCCGTCAAAAAATAGGACATGCTCTATTTTCGGCCGGGTACCCGGCCGCCCGGCTCCCATAGAAGTCTATGGGGCCGGGTAATACACGGCCATCACCGGAATGTGTCCCGAGTGATGGCCGGGTTTTCCGTGGCTTGCGCTCTATCTCCTCCTCACAGCGCAGAGTGCATGTGAGGAGGAGGAGTTGATGCCATTCGGACGAATGGCTACGCTGTACACTGTGTGGCAGGGCCGGGGTGTACAGCATGTGGAAGGGAGCGCTGTGCTGGCTCCCTTCCCCTGCTTGTTTTAAAAGCGCCCTGGCCCGGCGACACCTTCCATGGCGCCGCTAGCAGCTGCTGCTGCTGCTGCGGCTGCTACTATTGCAGCGACGCCGCTATAGCAGAGCAGGGAGGTATCTCGCCGCTCTGCTATGTGCTAGCTCCATTTTAGCTCCCTGAAGGAGCGGAATCCCCGTGTGTTCGGGGATTCCGCTCCTGGACAGAGCGCTTGATGTCTCTGTCCATATCTGGGCAGTGACATCAGGGGAAACTCCTGAAGCGGAATCCCCGAACACATGGGGATTCCCCTTCAGGAGTTGCCGCTGATGTCACTGTCCAGATCTGCCCGGCCCGGAACGGATGCAAAACTTTATGCAAACCGGCCGGGCAAAATTGCCGATTTTACCGGCCGACACTCGGGCTCGGGTGGGACCCTGTCGTGTGAATCCCGCCTTAAGATTCCCCAGGAGAGTCCTGCAACTTAATCTTCCTCAAGGGGCACGCCCTGCCTACTAACAACTTCAAATCCTCCAATTTCTCCTGGGGGAGCCTGCATTCCATGCTCTCGGAATCAATCGTTATTCCCAAAAACACTAGGACCGACTTTGGACCCTCCGTTTTTTCTGGCGCGAGGGGCACTCCAAAACGACAAGCCACCCACTCCGCCGTTGCCAACAAGTTCCCACAAACAGATGAGCCCGCCGGCCCCAAGGAAATCATCCAAGTAATGGATGACGGAGGAAACCCCCACCACCTCACAAATCACCCATTCCAAGAATGAACTGAAGGCTTCAAAATAGGCGCAGGAAATGGAGCAGCCCATCGGAAGACATCTGTCCACAAAAAACGAACCCTCCCAGTAACAGCCCAACAATCGCACACTCTCGGGATGCACTGGAAGCAAATGAAAAGCTGACTCCACGTCCGTTTTCGCCATGAGAGCCCCCCGACCATACTGCCGAACCCACTCGACCGCAGTGTCAAAGGACGTATAAACAACAGAACAAAGCGCTGGATCAATCCAGTCGTTCACCGTACCCCCCCTCGGATGCGACAAATGATGTATTAACCGAAACTTATTAGGCTCTTACTTAGGCACGACACCCAATGGAGAAACTACCGTGTCCACGAAAGGAGGGGACAAAAAAGGACCCACCATCCTCCCCAGTCGCACCACTTTACTCAATTTCTCGGACTCAATCGTCAGGTAATCCGGCGCTGATTTTAAATTACGTAACAAAATAGGGACAATATGAGAAGGGGAGGATCCGGAAACCGACGCGAACCCCCCCACCCTCCAACAAACTCGCCTTATCCCTATCCGGGTACCTAGTCAGCATCTCTCCCAACTTCACCGTATCACTCCCATGGCTACCTGCTGCGCTTCCTCTCCCCTTTCCTTTCTTAAAACATCTCGACGCACCATGGGATGCCCCACTACAGACCGAACAGGAGTGTTTAAATTTGCAGCCCGCTCCAAACTTACACTGACCCTCATTGAATTGCCAACAAAGGCCCGACCTACCCCCTGAGGGAGTACCTGACTGTCCCCCAGTCCCCTGCTGACTATACTGGCCGGACCCCTGGCCGCCCCTGGAAAGGACTCCCTCCCAAACCGCACCAGTGCCATAACCCTCAACCACAACCCAATATCCTTCTGGTCCCACCGTATATTCGGGCGGACCACCTTCCTTTGCCGTAACTGCTCATCATACCTAAGCCATGTCACCCCCCCCCCATACACCCTATAAGCTTCCCCAATGGCATCCATATAGCTAAAAACGCCCGATTATCCGCCTCCTTCTCCCCAATCACACTCGCCAAGATGGCAAATACCTGCAACCAATTAGGAAACGTCTGAGGTATCAGCCGTTTCTCATCTTCCTCCTTTTTTCTCTCAATCCGTTTGGGCTTATCTAGATTGAACTTCTCCAAGGGGAGCAGTGAAAAAAATCTCTACATACTCATCCTTCCATATCTTTTCCTTAACTTAAGATTTTAAATGAGCCCCCAACGGCCCCTCAAAACAAACTTACACCTCCCCATCCTTTTCCGTCTGAACTCACACTGCCACACCCGCTTCACTAACCACCGGCATGCCCGTCGCCACTGGGACACCTCCCATACCATGCGGAATACCACCACCACCACCGACCCAAGCAGCCACCGGGGGCGGTTCCCACAACGAACCTACCTGCTCGCACCGTGCCAGCAACTGCTGCAAACTGCCCAATAACCCCCGCACCACTGACCCATCCCCCGATTCTACCCCGCTACTACCTGACTCAACCACCCCGCCCCCCACAGATACGTCCCCGACCCCGGGGATCTAAAAATGGCAGGGATGGGATAAGATAAAGACATAGACTCACCGGGCTGCGCAGGAGCTGTGATCCCACTATCCGGAAGACCCGGATCATCCAGCCGTCTCGCACGATGGCCTCCATCTCCAGGCAAGATCTCTACCGCCGTCAAAGCCCTGGAAGGCCGTCTAACATCCGTCACACAGCCAGCGGGACGCCTCCTGCCGCCGTTACCCCGCACGACCACCGACCGTGGCCGCCTCGCAGTGTTAGGACCTTCCATCTTGTGCACAGGTGTGCTGCCTGACTGGACCATCGCCAGGCCGGCCCACCACCGATCTAGGAGAGACTGACCTGGAGCCAAGTGCCGTCCCCGCCTCATGGGGACCAAACCACCTGCTGCCGATGGATCCGGCCGGGAAGCGGGATTCCTGCCGGAACGGGGCCTGCGGCCTGCAGGGGAGGCCCCAGCCCCCCGGTCTCCAGGGTCCCTGGAGGGGCTCCCAACCCTGCGCCAAATGCGGGAAGTAACATCCGGGCTGAAACGGGACGGCGGCCGCGCCCTCCTCGACCTACGCTGCCGCCCACCCTGGGGAATGCAATCCTGCGATTTCCCCCCGCAATCTCCTCCCCCCCTGCCTCCAACTCACTAACAGGCCCACCCGCAGGACCGGGTGAGCCAGACCAAGCCGGACCATCGACTAGACCGGCGAGCTGGGTCCTTAGCCAATCTGACCCACGCTCGCCGGCCATAGAACGCAGCTGATCCAGGATTACCTAGATGTCCATGGAGGCACGGAGACGCGGGGAGGACGGAGAGAGCAGAGGAGACAACTGCTCCTCACTGTTTCCGGACAGACTGGCGTTCAAACCAGAGCGCAGCCTGTCCGGCCTTGTGTCACATGCTCCTCCCCTTCCTGTTTCCTTGGTCATGTGGCCTCCTCTTACGCTTGGGGCTCAGCTCCGGCCGTTCTTTACTAGTTTGTATTTTCTGTCATGTTTGCTTAAAACTAAAGCTACGTCGCAACTGTGTACTGGCTGGAATCTGTAGGCACACAAACTTTGGTTGCCCCAGGTAAGAATACCCTTTTAAAGCTATTAGGGCATTATGCTTTTTTTAAGCCTTATCCTTGCGTCTGTATTACGGCTCTCTTAATAAGAGGTGCATAGGGCTTTTACTGTATTTCCAGATGTCTCCGATCTCATGCAGAAGTCCAAAGCATGCTTTATCATATGGAGTATGTGCAGAGCTGTTCTGCCGTAAACACATTGCTTCTAGGGGAGAATATTCGCACGAATGGCACTCAAAGTAGCAGTCTACAACTCTGTGTGCCACCATACAGGCACCATGCCATGTGCATGAGGCCTTAAAATGAGTATTCCAATGATGTCTTGGAAAAGATTCTAGGTTCTAATACTTTTTGCATGTGAATTTAATTCCGCGTTAAAATCCTCGCCAAACTGCTGAGATTTCGTATCCAAAGCAAGTGAATTGGTTTTTGTAACCCGATTCATAGGCTGTGGTAACATTTTGTGTGGAATAATGACCGTGGTTTTTTAAAATCCACAGCATGGTCATTATTTGAGCAGATTCAAGATGGGAACGCCAAAGAGAAGACCTGTTGAATTATAATGGAGCTTATCCGCATGCGGATCAACTCATATTTTCTTATGGCAAATTCAACACGTGTAAACAGGGCCTTAAAAAGGTGACATTATTGGGAAAATTAGGACTCTATTCTAGTAGAACAAACCAGACCTATGTGTTCCATATGGCTCCCCTCGTCTTTGGCTTTCACTCAATTGAGATTTCCATGCATGCCAAGCTACAGAAATACCCCAATGGGTGCTGATAAGTGACCCAAATGGTCCAGCACACATAATGACTTGACGGAGTCTCAGACTCCACCATTATTTTTTTTCAGACAGGTGATATGCTAGGAAATAAGATTACTAGAGAGTAATTGAAATGCAAAATTATGTTTATATTTTTAAAATTTGTTTTCTCTTTATAAAACCTTTTTTTTTCACAGTATATTTACCCAAGCTATATTATTTTACAAGGCCAAAAGGATTTGTGATGGGATAGAGTTAATATTACTTTATTTCCAGAATAAATCATTCTGTAAGGCTGAGTGTTTGATAGACTTTGGAAAAAAAACACGTTTGTAAGAAGGATGACAGTGACTTTGAATACCGCTGAGCTATGAAATTGGAAATTATTTGTACACAAAGTATGCAGCATCTTTGGAGTTTTGACATTAAATTTGTAACCAAGCAAAAGTGAAGGTCAGAAGTAAAACATCTGCAGGACGTTTGTTCCAGACTTTGGCTTTCTGTCCCAGATTTCATGTGCATTAAAATATGGCATACTTTCACTTTAGGTAGATAAAGTGCAAAGAGTCTTTCTAATTAAAATTGGAATCAGTCATTTCGGCCCATGGTTTTGTATGTTGTGACCTAGACGGGCATTGATAAATAAGTAAATTAATATAAAATAAAAAACTTTTGTTTTTTGCCTGCATTGTGCAAATTAGTATTTTTATCTAATACTTTAATACTAGACATTGTATACTTAAAGTGTACCTGTAAAGATATAAAAAAAAATTTTTATGTGTTCCTTTTAACAGAATAAAAAACTTTTAACTTACTGCAAGCATTAGCCTTCTATGCTGTAGTCGCCTTACCTGTCTTGCTGCTCCTCCGTCTCTTCTACTTCGGCAGTCCCCGCTCATTGCCAATTGGAATCCGTAGCCAGCAACATCAGACGCTGGCTAAGGATTCTATGCAGAACAGAGGCTGAGGGGGAGGCACCACGTTGACACCATGTGCGCACCCGAGCTTCCTTACTCTAGGCCCTATTCACAGCACTGCTCCCGACATCACTGATCATATATGGATAGCGCTAGTAGAGGCTCTGCTCTGGTACACTGGCTCTGTGTAAGCCTCTAACAAAACTGTCCATATATAGACCGTGATGTCCGGAGCAGAGCTGAAGTCCCAGGCAGAGTGCTAGAAGAGCCTCTTCTCCGGTACACTGCCTCTGTTGAAGCCTCTAACATCACTGTCCATATATAGACAGTTACATAGTTACATAGTTTGTACGGTTGAAAAAAGACACATGTCCATCAAGTTCAACCAAGGGATGGGAAATGGGAAGTAAAAAATTTCTACACATAGGAGTTAATATTTTTTTGTTCTAGGAAATTATCTAAGCCTTTTTTAAAGCCATCTACTGTCCCTGCTGTGACCAGCTCCTGCGGTAGGCTATTCCATAAATTCACCGTTCTCACAGTAAAGAAGGCTTGTCGCCTCTGCAGGTTGAACCTTTTTTTCTCCAGTGATGTCAGGGGCAACCCTAGAGCCGGGAGTCCCGCGCTCTGCCTGGGACTCCTGCTTTGCTCCTAACATCACTGTCCATATATGGACAGTAATGTCAGGGACTTCCCCATTGCCTCTTCAAGTGCTCTGCCTGGGACTCCTTCTCTCCTCCTGACATCACTGTCTATATATGGAAAGTAATGTCAGAGGCAACCCCAGAGCAGGAGTCCCGGGCTCTGCCTGGGACTCCTGCTCTGCTCCTAACATCACTGTAGATATATGGACAGTGATATCAGGAGGAGACAAGTCCCAGGCAAAGCACTTGAAGCGGTTCTGTTTTGGGAGTCCGGCAATGTGGAAGCCTCTTTCATCACTGTCCATATATAGACAGTGATGTCAAGGGCAACCCCAGAGCCGGAGTCCCTGGCTCTGCCTGGGACTCCTGCTCTGCTCCGGACATCACTGCCCATATGTGGACAGTGATGCCAGGAGCTTTCCCAGGACCGTAGTCCTGGGGCAGAGTCTCTACTAGCGCACTGCCTGGGGATTCCGACTCTGAGGAATCTGTACCTTATATGGACAATGATGTCGGGAGCTCCCAGAGGTATACGTTTAACTGTGTCGGATGCCATACAGTGGCATCCGTCACCCATAGCCTCTCATGTTAAAAAAACGTATACCGTATACATTTTATTGATGGGATCCCTCAGGATAGATTAGCATAGTCTACTATGCTATTTCATCCTTTTTTTATTTATTTTTTTTATTACAAATTTTTTATTTGTGTTTTTGTACAGGGTCGGTTGTTAGACTACTTCGGATCGAAATTGTTAATGAGGGTTGAGGCTGGTTATGAAAATGAGGTGGACCACACATTTGTTTTTTTTCAGTAATTTTATTTTATTTTATTTTTTTTTAAACTACATGGGGTATACCTGCCAGTATTTGCAATTTGGAAAAGGAAGCATATATTTTGTTTCCCTGAAAAAACAAACCTCTTCTATCACTTCCATCTGGCGCCGTGTCCTTTTTTCTTTTATCTTATCATTCTAAGAACAAGAATAGACTGTCGAGTTTCACATGAAAGCTCTCTTTTTCTAGTCATTTTGAGAGTTTAATCGAACCCACAAATGTAATGCTCCACATTCTCAACTAGCTCAAAGGAAGGTCAGTTTTATAGCTCCTCTAAACGGCAAAACGGTTTACAGCGGTGCTAACATAATTGCACAAGGGTTTTCAAGTGTTTTCTAATGATCCATTAGCCTTCTAACACAATTAGAAAACACTATGTACCATTAGAACACTGGAGTGATGGTTGCTGGAAATGAGCCTCTATACACCTATTGTAGATATTGCATTAAAAACCAGACGTTTGCAGCTAGAATAGTCATTTAGCACATTAACAATGTATAGAGTGTATTTCTGATTAATTTAATGTTATCTTCATTGAAAAAAACTGTACTTTTCCTGCAAAAATAAGGAAATTTCTAAGTGACCCTAAACTTTTGAACGGTAGTGTATACCTCTGGGAGCTCCCGACATCATTGTCCATATAAGGGACAGATTCCTCAGAGTCGGAATTCCCAGGAAGTGCGCTAGTAGAAACTCTGCCCCAGGACTACAGACTGTGACTATCCCCTGACGTCGCCTAGCAACGCTCCCGTAATTACGGGTGCACACATGTAGTCACCCGTAATTACGGGAGCCCCATAGACTTCTATGGGCCTGCCCGTGCCGTAATTACTGCCTAAAATAGGACATGTTCTATATTTTTCAACGGCACGGGCACCTTCCCATAAGCATACGGTGAGGTACCCGTGGCCAATAGAACTCTATGGGCCCGTAATCACGGCCCGTACGTTCGTGTGCATGAGGCCTTAAACTGTTGGCTCTTTGTTGAAATGAAATGCCTCTATATAAAATACTAATTCTCTTCCATGGTTTACAAATGTGCTTCAAGCAGATATGTTTTATTGTTGACAGAACAGACTGATATCTGTGGCATCCATCTTAAATATTGCTTGCCCAAATTTGCATTCAGTTGTACTTTGTCTGCTTTCATGTAAATGAAAAATATGTTAACATCTTTAACCGTGAGAAACATATCTGACACGTTATCACACAGTCAAAATCAAAAATAATGAGCCGTCACTTGCTGCCAGCCAGGCACACCCCCCCCCCCCCCCCTTGGGGGCTCAACTGCTGCCTGACATGGAGATTAAATACACTTGCTTTTCATTTTATTTATTGATGGTGTGAACTGGTTCATTATGCCTTATTTGTCTTCTGGATCTTTTACCCAAAACCCCGTGGATTCCATCCGCTGTTTATAGTTTTAAACGAACGTCTTTGTTATTAATAACAAATATTGTTCCTGAAAATGCATAAAAGGTAAGCAAAGTAATGCATGCAAACTACAAGAACAACCTTCCATTGTTTAATACCAGATCTCAACATTCCCGATCATACCTGGGAGATTACCACTGACAGTGGTATTTAGCAGCATCTACCCCCTCACCTTTATATGTCCACCACTACATTTAATAGTAAATGCCAGTTAGGGCAACTAATATATTACTTAATTGATATGCTTCCAGGGTATATGGATGTCCTAGATGTAGTGTTTTTTTTTTTTGGGACCCCCTCTATTATGCTGCAAAGAGTAGCTTCTGCTCTAGTGGCGCTTATTAATTTCAGGTATTGCAATGGTGGTTTGCTACATAGTGGGACTCCTATGCCTTTGTGTGTCATGTGCATGAGGCTTCTGTCTTGCCCATCATAACATTGCAGGCTAAGCTGTTCTGGAATTAACCAAAGCCCTAAAGCACAGAAACACAGGTTCCCATGTGTATCATTTGTGATAATTCGTTCTCTACCTAAAATCTGTGCTATATATCAGTAGGTGCCCAGGAGAGGCATAAACAAAAAATGAAGGTTTTACGCCAGAAAAAAGGGCGTGATTGGGGCCATTTGCATAACCTTGCCAGATCTACTAATTTGTTGTGAGAACATGTTTACTAAAGAATTAAAAATGGGTCCGAGTGGTATCAGGGCTCCATTTTCCTTCTAGCACCTACTTCATTAGACCCTTATACCTCTAAGGCTTGGTTCACACGAGCCGGGCTCCTAGCATCATAGTTATGTACGACGCTAGGAGTCCCTGCCTCTCCGTGGAACAACTGTCCCGTACTGAAAACATGATTATAGTACGGGACAGTTGTCCGGCAGCGAGGCAGGGACTCCTAGCGTCGTACATAACTATGATGCTAGGAGCCCGGCTCCCTGCAGTGTGTTCGGTCCGGTACTTGCGGCCGAAATACGTTCCGTCCTTTACAGACCGAACATGCTCGTGTGAACCCAGCCTTACTTGTATGACAATCTGCTAAGAAAAGGGGGGCATGGGAGGCAGTGTTTGAGGTTTAGCAGAAAATGTCAGCAATCTTAGAGGTGGAGGAGGACATAGTCTGTGAGGCAAAGGGGTTTGTGGAGGGCAGCCTGTGAGCCACAGTGGGGTGTGAGAGAAATGTTGCAACTCCATGTGAAAAAGTTGCATCTCTAGACACATCATGTTTATGAATTTTCTGCAATTTTTTTTTTTACATCACTTCTGTTTTTGAACTGTGTAACTTTGCACCATTATTAGTGATTCAGCCCCAATATGCTTGTGTCCACCCACTATTTAAAAATGAGGATTACCATCCTTGTTTTTTGGCAGGCTTTAGTTTCAGTATAAGTCCTACTCACTCTATCCTCTCAGACTATTTTATAGTCCAAAAATTATAGAAATTCAATATAATGGGAAAGATTTGTTATTACGGGTGCTCTATATGAATGGTGTGCAAGTCTCTTCCTCAGGGCTGTGTGAACTAGGGATGTCAAGATACCAGAATTTGGACTTCGATACCGATACTTTGTTTAGTATTGCGATTTCGATACCAATTCGATACTTTGCCAACAATAATAATAAAAAAAAAGTTCCATTTTCTGAAGTGAGGCGCGTGGTGTGATGATGAATTTAATCTCCATGTGCCTCACATTAATAGTAATTAACCCCATCATGTTTCTCAGTCATAATGGGTTAATATGTAAGGTACATGATGGGGTTAATTACTATTAATGTGAGGCACATGGAGGTTAAATTCATCATCACACCTCGTGCCTCACAATAAGGCCGGATTTACACGAGCGTGTGCATTTTGCGCGTTCAAAAAACGTGGCGTTTTGCACGCGCAAAAGGTACTTAACAGCTCCGTGTGTCACCCTCATATGATGCGTGGCTGCGTGATTTTCGCGCAGCCGCCATCATTATGACACTCTGTTTGTATGTTTGTAAACAGAAAAGCACGTGGTGCTTTTCTGTTTTCATTCACACTTTTTACTGCTAATGCGCGAATAACGCGCGTCACACGGAAGTGCTTCCGTGTGCGGCGCGTGATTTTCAATGGGTGCGTGATGCGCGAACAACGCACACATAACGGACATGTCGTGAGTTTTAAGTATGTCCTAACAACAGCAAATATGGTAGGACAGCCCTGGGGTCCTTCAATGGACCCTGGGCTGTCTGCCCATATATGGTATGTCCCTCAAACGCGTCACAGGAATTCCGGTGATGCGATCCAAGGGGCATCCCCCCTTCTGATTTTCCCCTGAATGCTGCAGTCTGCTGTGATCGCAGCATTCACGGGAATAACGGCGGAGATCAGAGAGGTTTCTCTTATCTCCGCCGTTATAGAGCGGGGCTGCGGCTGTGTAATACATCCATTGCCCCACTCCCGACAGGAAGTGCGTGCGCGGTCAGCATGAGGTTATGCGGCCGGCGCTGCACTAATGAGCGGCGGTTCAGGCACTGAAGACAGAACATGGGGGCATTTCGCAGTGCACCCGCCATGTTCTGTCTTCAGTGCCGGCGCTCATTAGTGCAGTGCCGGCCGCTTCGCATCATCCTGGCCCCGCGCACTTGTTATCAGGACTCAGGAGCGTGGCAATGACTGTATTACACAGCCACAGCCCCGCTCTCATACATTCGTGTGTTACAATACTGAGCTGCACAGCTAAGTATCGAAATACATGAAATAGCGGTATAGAACCGTTTGGGGATGCAGAGTATCAAAACCGTATCGAAGTTTCGATGCATCGTGCATCCCTAGTGTGCACCTGATTTGACAACCTGTCAGACCTGGTGTTCCAACACTTTTTTATTTTTTTTATTTTATTAGAAAACTGTTGAAAATCCTTGAAAAGAAACTAATGAATAAGCTTGGTGTGACTCACACACTTTCCCTGACACATTCATATGTGTGTCGGAAAAAGTGGCACCGGGGCCTCATAAATATGGCGTTTACCCTGATTTCCAATTTTTTGCAACTGTAAATAAATATATTGATACATTTGCCCCATTATTGCCCTGTTGCCACATAGTTGGTAGTATACAATTGTCTAAAGTGTCTTGGTATGCTGAAGCATTAAGATTACCTGCCAGGACCATTATCCCTCCTTAACCAAATTTTACAGTAGGCACTATGCATTTTGGTAGGTAGCGTTCTTCAGGCATTGACCAAATCCAAATTCGTTAATCAGACTGCCAGATAGTGAAATGATATTCATCACTCCAGAGAACGTTTTGGTTCTACACTGCTCGAGCTGACGCTTGGCATTGCACATGGTGATCTTAGGCTTGTGTGCAGCTTGTGCTTGATTTTATGCACCTGTTGGCAATGGGTGTGGCTGAAACACCTGAACTTTATAATTAGTGGAGGTTTCCACATACTTTTGGCCACATAGTGTATGTTGTACCTTTGCCACCTTTTATCTAGGTAATGTGATGAACAAATGCAAAACGTACAGTAGGTTATAAATAAGGAAATAATACAGCTTACGTGGAAACACTATATGGCAATGAAAGCTGTGTCTCCCATTTCTCTCATTCTATATACTGTTTGATTTTTTTTATTTTAGATCTTAAAAATGAATGCTGAAGTGTGCTGTCAATTGACAAGGAGAATCATTCTTCACAACAAATTACGCAATTACTGCGCATAAGGCGCTTCCTTCCCCAAGGTATACAAATAGCCGATAGTAGTACCACTTTTTATGTTCAACTAGAACTAAGGCCCCATTCACATCGCGTTTGTGCTATCCACCGTGCGTATAAGTTTTTTTTTTTATAGAAACTTAGACCATTGAAGATGTATTTTGTGAAATTTTTGCTTTCATAACGTGCTTCTTTACTTGGATTACAAGTCATGTTTATATTGTACCACCGTCCCTCCCTCCTTTTTTACTTTCCTCCCCTTTTGTCTTTTTTGGTAATGTATCATGATATGATGTATAATATTATGTATGCTTGCCCATTTGGACTTGTGTCTTACTGTCTGTTGAAAATTTAAAAAAAAAAAAAAGAAACGTTGACCATTGAAAACGTATACAAACGTGTATCATTTTCTGTTTACGTCTCTGTTTTTTAGGCTATGTTCACATGGAGTCTTTTGCCGAGTTTTTTGACGCGGAAACCGCGTTGCAAAACTCGGCAGAAACGGCCCGAGAACGCCTCCCATTGATTTCAATGGGAGGCGTCGGCGTCTTTTTCCCGCGAGCAGTAAAACTGCCTCGCGGGAAAAAGAAGCGACATGCCCTATCTTCGGGCGCTTCCGCCTCCGACCTCCCATTGACTTCAATGGGAGGCAGGAGAAAGCGTGTTTTCTGCCCGCGGCGCTCAATGGCCGCGGGCGAAAAACGGCGCGATCATTGCTATTCACACGGAGTATTTTGGGGGAGGAATATCTGCCTCAAAATTCCGTTTGGAGCTTTGAGGCAGATATTCCTCCCCCAAAATACTCCGTGTGAACATAGCCTTATAGTGTGTACGTTTAGCACATACTCGTACGTCGGTATACGTTTCTGCCAGTTTTTACCTAAAAAAGTATACTTTTTTTTTTTTAAAAGTGAACACTGATAGAAAAAAAACCGGATAGATTCACCGTATGTAAACGGATGCAAACGTATAGCATTACGTTTGCATACATCGTTCATTGAGATGAATGCTAAAAAAAACTTTACAGCGCGTGTACTTTTTTTTTTAAGTACAGAATAACGTAGCAGACTACGCTTTTCAGTTCTCAAAAAAAGTATCCCAACAAAAACCATGACAAACATAGACCAAACGGATGCTATTTTGGTCTACGTATGACCCATTATTATCAGTGTATATGCCAATCTATACGCTTCAATAATTTTTTAGTGTTTAAAAACGTATATGTCCGGCGGATAGCATAAACGCGATGTGAATGGGGTTTAAGGCTCCGCTTTTCATCCGTAATTACGGACCCATTAATTTCTATTGGCCACGGACACTTTATTTACTTATTTTTACAGATGGGTGTCCGTGCTGAAAAAATTATAGAACCTGTCCTATTCTTGTCTGTAATTACGGCACGGAATCTCCCATAGAAGCCTATGGGCGCTTCCGTAAATACGGACGGCTACGGATGTGCACCCGTAAACCGTCCGTATTTACAGAAGCGTTGCTATGCAACAGGTTGGTGACATTATTTGCAGCCATCCTTTTTTTTTGTACAGATCCGTATATACGGATGCATTACGGGCCGTATTTACGGAGAGATGAAAATACGGTTGTGTGCATGGGACCTAATGTGCTTTACTTGGTACACTTCTATAATCTTTTTTTTATTGTTTTGACAAGAAAAGCAATACTCAATACGACACAAAAAGTGTAAAAACTTTAGTAGTATTGCTACATACATCATTTAAAGAGGCTCTGTCACCAGATTATAAATGCCCTTTCTCCTACATAATATGATCGGCGCTGTAATGTAGATTACAGCAGTGGTTTTTATTTTGAAAAACAATCATTTTTGAGCAAGTTATGAGCAATTTTAGATTTATGCTAATTAGTTTCTTAATAGACAACTGGGCGTGTTTTTACTTTGGTCAGAGTCATACACTTCTCTTCACAACGATCACTTGGTCAAAACTAAAAACACGCCCAGTTGTCTATTAAAGGGTTATTCCCAAGTTGAGTAATTTTTTTTTTTTAATATATCCTAAACCTAAATATATAAATATATTGCTCTAAATTTTTTTTTAGCATTTCTTAACTCCCTTTTTCCTCTTTGGTTATATTTTCTAAAAGGGGGCGTGAGCAGCTTGATGTCAATCGAGCTGCTCTGCTGTTAGTGTGCGCTCCCGACGTCGTTAGATGCTACTCCCCTCCCCCCCCCCACACTCCCCTCACTGTAGCTAACTCCATTGGGACTCCTATGAGTGTAGTTTCCAACACTCTAGCCGGGAATTCCTGTCCTGGAGGAGCCCCTGACTGTAGGGTCCGTGGTGTAAGCTGCACATAAATCAACTGTATGAGACAGCGTCCTGCTCGGTCTCCTGTCGGCAGTACAGCAGCCCACACTGATACGCTGATACAGGGCTGGCTTCCTTACAGCAGATGAGAGCACAGGAGACCGAGCAGGATGCTGTCTCATACAGCTGATTTATGTGCAGCTTACACCACGGACAGCGGTCAGTCCATGCTGCTGTGTAGCATAAGTATGTAACAGACAATGTTACATACCTAGTTCTGATAAGGGCTCCGCTAACTCGGCTGGCCTTGAAGCCTCGTTCACACGGAGTTTTTTGCAGGAGGAAAATTTTGAGGCAGATTTTGACCTACCTGCACGTCGTTCGCCGCGATTTTCGCTGCGTTTTCGAGGCAATTTGAGTGCTACAAGCAAAAAACTATGTGAAATACGCTTTCTCTGCCTCCCATTGATGTCAATGGGAGGTCAGAGGCATAAACGTGCGAAGATAGGGCATGTCCCTTCTGTCTCCCGCGAGGCGGTTTTACCGCTCGCGGGAGAAAACCGCCCCGCCTCCCAGTGAAATCAATGGGAGGCATTTTCGGCCCGTTTTTGCGTAGCGGTTTCCGCTCCAAAAAGCTCTTCAAAATACTCTGTGTAAACAGGGCCTTACTGATGGGCCGAGTACAGGACGGCTTTAGGGCTACTGTGCATGCCTGGGGGCCGTCCTATAGACTTGAATAGAACCCGAGAGGTGGTCGGGCGGGGAGCTACTGCGCATGCTCGTTCCCGAGATCCCGGCCACCCTCGCTGCAAAATAAAGAGGTAGAACAGCGTAGGCGCGGCCACCGCTAGAGGAAAGCAGTGGTGGCCGGATCCCTAGGCAACGAGCAATAAACAAAGAGGGGCTGTCA
Source organism: Rhinoderma darwinii (assembly GCF_050947455.1). Taxonomy (NCBI): domain Eukaryota; kingdom Metazoa; phylum Chordata; class Amphibia; order Anura; family Rhinodermatidae; genus Rhinoderma; species Rhinoderma darwinii. Next base: position 493,174,963 of record NC_134687.1, read on the forward strand.
GTAAGATGGAGCCAGAATATCTCGCAAAGTACAGCATTTACCCCAAAAAATAAAAAGTATTTACAAAAAATCCTAATTTTAGGTTGTTAATCTTTATAGCTATATTTGTCAAGGGGTGTTCCACCCCTTTAAGAAACTAATTCGCATAAATCTAAAATTGCTCATAACTTGCTCAAAAATGATCGTTTTTCAAAATAAAAAACACTGCTGTTATCTACATTACAGCGCCGATCAGATTATGTAGGAGATAGTCAAGTTATAATCTGGTGACAGAACCTCTTTAACCCAATTCCTCCTATTTTTACCCCCACCCTCCCCCCTAATCGGAAAGACAAAACAAAACACACACAAAAAAAACAAAACCCAACACACCCAATTACATCACATATCCTCCAAAACATCGTTTTTATCCGTTTGATCCAAGAGAGCAACACATGGCTACCATTTAGATTTAAAATATCTACTTCTGGCTTTCACAGCAAAGTATGATTTTTCATAAAATATGTTCTTGTATAACTGATTCTTCCATAAAAGAAAGAGTGGGGGATTACCAGAGATCCATTTTTTTAAAGAATTGCTAAACGTTCTAAAAATAATAATTGAAGAACTAGCTGCACCTGTAATTTATTATGTAGAGTTAGGGTATGTGCACACACACTAATTACGTCCGTAATTTACGGACGTATTTCGGCCGCAAATAGTGGACCGAACACAGTGCAGGGAGCCGGGCTCCAAGCATCATACTTATGTACGATGCTAGGAGTCCCTGCCTCTCCGTGGAACTACTGTCCCGTACTGAAAACATGATTACAGTACGGGACAGTTGTCCGGCAGCGAGGCAGGGACTCCTAGTGTCGTACATAACTATGATGCTAGGAGCCCGGCTCCCTGCACTGAGTTCGGTCCGGAACTTGCGGCCGAAATACATCCGTAAATTACGGACGTAATTAGTGTGTGTGCACATACCCTCACCCAACAAGATCAAAGTTTCATCCTGATCTGTCCCAAAAGGTACTGTCCCTTTAATATAATCTAGTACCTGTATGTTTTTGTGTGCTGGTGTGAAGTAAAATATAAAATCTATACAGTGAAGCGCTACCTATTCACAAGTTCAGCTAAAGGGAGTTTTCCGGTCTTAAAAATTGTGTGCAAATTATTTACCTGCAGTAAGATTAGTCACTTTACTATGACCATGCTTCTGGTCTTTTATCCCCTGCTTGTGTGACCTCCTGTACACTGAAAATGTAGTACAGACCTCACAATCTGTATAACATGTCTCTTATCTCAACTGCTCCCTGCTCTCCCCCTCCCTCCTTGTGGGGGGGGGGATCATGTTTCACATGCTGGGCAGAGTTCAGGGATTAGCAGCAGAACAGCAGGGCTGTATCTCAGTAGCAGACTGAATAATTACAGCAATACGTGAAAGGTGCATCAGGGCGGAGTCTTTTATCGGTTACCTTTCGCTTTCTTTACTCTGTCCAGGTATGGACTATGATATTGGATCTGGCAGGGTATGTTCACACGGCCTATTTTCGGCTGTTTTTCGGGCCGTAAACGCCTGAAAAACGGCCGAAAAATCGGAAGTAGAATGCCTCTAAACATCTGCCCATTGATTTCAATGGGAAAACTGCGTTCTGTTCCGACGGAGCATTTTTCGCGGCGTTTTTTTACGCATAAAAAAACGGCTACGAAAAAGAAGTGCAGGACACTTCTTGGGACGTTTTTGGAGCCGTTTTCCATAGACTCCTTTGAAAAAAGCAGTCAAAAAAGCAGCGAAAAACGCGAAAATCGCGAGTGCCACAAACTACGTCTGAAAATCATTAGCTGTTTTCTCTTGAAAACCGCTCCATATTTTGAGACGTTTTTGACTCTGCGTGTGAACATACCCTTACCCTTCTATATTAACCCCTTCCCGACATTTGACGTATCCATACGTCATAGCCGGGTAGGGGAAGTATGGAACGGCTCACGGAGTGAACACGCTCCATACGATGCAGGTGTCTGCTGTATGTTACAGCCAACACTTCACATTAACGAGCAAGATCGCGCTCGAGCGCGATCCCGCTCGTTTAACCCGTTAAATGCCACAGTCAATAGCGACCGCAGCATTTAAATCGTTAGAGAGGGGCGACCCTCTTTAGCAGCCCATCGCGCCCCCTGCAATGCAATTGCAGGGTGGCGATAGTTGCTATGACTGCCTGGGGGCCTAATGAAGTCCCCCAGGTCCGCCATCTTTGTGCTCCTGCTAAGCCCTGCCTCTGGCCTGTCAAAGAAGATATCCTGCAATACATTAGTATTGCAGTATATCGTGCAAGCGATCCAACGATTGCTGGTTGAAGTGCCATAGGGGGACTAATAAAAAAAACAAATTAAAAAAAACAACTTTATTTTACAAATTTTTCATGTATAAAAAATTAAATGTTCAAAAAACCCCCCTTTTCCCATTTCCCCCCCTAGAGCATAGTAAAAAAGAAATAAAATAAACATAATTGGTATCGCCGCATCCGTAAAAGTCTGAACTATTAGGGTATGTGCACACGACAACGCCAAACACGTCTGAAATTACGGAGCTGTTTTCAGGAGAAAACAGCTCCTGAATTTCAGACGTTTTTACAAGTGCACGCGTTTTTCACGGCGTCTTTTACGGACGTAATTGGAGCTGGTTTTCATTGGAGTCAATGAAAAACGGCTCCAATTACGTCCCAAGAAGTGTCCTGCATTGTAAATGCCAGAATCTCTATTTTTTGGTCACCTCGTCTCCCACAAAAAATGTAATAAAAAGTGATCAAAACGTCGCATGTACACCAAAATGATATTATTAAAAACTACAGCTTATCCCGCAAAAAATAAGCCCTCATACCACTTAATCAACGGAAAAATAAATAACTTATGGCTTTCAGAATTTGGCGACACAAAATAACGTTTTTTACTTGTAAAAGTAGTAAAATATAGAAAAAACTATATATATTTGGTATCGCCGTAATCATATTGACCCGCAGAATAAAGTTAACATGTTTTTTTAATTGCACAGTGAATTCCGTAAAAACGAAGCGCAAAAAAACGATGAAGGAATCGTTGTTTTTTTCATTTTCTACCCTACAAATAATTTTTTTCCCGTTTCCTAGTACATTATACGGCAAAATAAATGGTGCTACGAAAAACTACAACTCGTCCCACAAAAATAAAGCCCTCATAGTACTATATCGTCGGAAAAATAAAGACGTTATGGCTTTTGGAAGGTGGGGAGGAAAAAAATGTAAATCTGAAAGTTGTTTACGACGGGAAGGGGTTAATGCGTGGCCCATGAAGCATTTTTCTCTATTGGCTTCCATTTTTTGGACATATTTTTATTCACAATGAAAAAAAACATTAAATAAAAATGATTTGTCTTTGTGGTTTCTATGACTCCTTGGTATTTGTATGTTTGTATGTTTTAATAAGAGATGAAAACTAATTTGGAATTATTGCATTATTTTGGGGATATGTCTAGTTACTATTGAATAAAAAGTTTATACGTTTTATATAAACTGTATGAGTCATGCAAAAAAATAAAAACACAAAGACAAGATACATGACACACCGTTGGTTTATTAATCAGTAATATTATAGTTTATTAATCAGTAATATTTAATGTGGTTTCATTGTGTGAACTATACTACGACATCCAACCTGTAAACCAAAATCATCAACAGGGTGCATGCTCTGGGTGCATGCCCTAACTAGACTAGGTGCCAATCTATGGACTTTCCTGGTAGGATTACCACTTTACAGTCCGCAGAATAGTCACAGATTGGCGGCGGGTGTGTTGTAGAGAAGAACTTGTAGCAAATTCAGGAACATAGCCAGGGAAGTATTAGCGGTCAGGATGCAGCAAACCGAGGGATAAGACCTAAGTTGATGGTCCTAGATGTGATAGATATTAGTGGATCCTGTGTGTCACAGACACATAGGACCCGCTCTCACCGAGCCATCAGCTGAACTGACGGAATCGGCTGAGAGAGAACAATACAGCTTGTATGTGTACAGGATACATAGAAGCTGTATCGTAAAAAGTAAAAACATTTTTAAATAAGTCAGAGAAAAAAAAAAGTGCTTAACCCTAAAGACCAGGCCAATTTGAGTTTTTCATTTTAGTTTTTTCCTCCCCGCCTCCCAAATGCCATAACTTATCTATTTCTTCGTCGACATAGCCATATGAAGTCTTGTATGTTGCGGGACAAGTTGTAGTTTTTCATGGAACCATTTATTAAATGGCCGATCACGCCGCAGGGGGCGCGATGGCGTGTTTGAGGGGGTGCCCCCCTGATTCTAACAATTTAAATGCTGCGGTCGCGATTGATCGCGGCATTTAAGGTGTTAAACGGGCGGAATCAAAGAACTTTGATTCCACCCGTTTCAGTGAGGTGTCGGCTGTGTAACACAGCCATCACCCGCTGTGTATGGAGCGAGCATAGCCCGTGAGCTCGTTCCATACTTTCCCTTAACGGCTGCCGCGTACCAGTACGTGACATGTGGTTAAGGGGTTAAAAACAACAAAAAACATTGATTTAATTAAAAAAATAAAGTTAAGTGTACATAGCATTTAAAAATCAGCGATCTCATTATCTATTCAAGTCAGTAACCCTTAAATATTTATATAATTATTCTTTCTTATGAAATTTACACTCAAAAGTATACATAATATAATATCCATAGCAAAACATGAAAAAAGTGCCAAAATATATAAATAACACTTAGGCGTTGTTCACGCGGCCAGTATTCGACGCCTTCTTTAAGCTTCCCATTGACATCAATGACAAAGCGCATTGTAGTGCATACGGCGCGGGTTTTTTTTTTGTTTTTTTTTGCGTGTGATTGTTTAAAAAATGTGGCGTGTAAAGAAAGAAGTGTCAGGTCAATTCTTGGCCATGGGAGTCTTAATTACGCGCCCAAAAAAAGCACAAAATGCTAAAAAAAAATTTGAGTGCCGTCTGAACAAGGCCTTATTTTAACCTATAATTAATGCTGGCATCTACAATAGCACATGCGCCGATCCATACTGATTCCTTCCATGTAATAACATATTTCAGAGGTTGCCTGCTCTGACGTTTAAAATTCTCTTGGTTGCTCTTGTGCAACCGGCTATATTCTGCGGCATTGTTACTGTGGGCTGTTGCTAATTTGCATGCATACCCCATTTATCTGTTTGGCACTTGCATGCTAAAAGGTAACCGTGCATGCCAATGAATCCGCACTAATGTATTAATGTGCTTTACCTTTTCTCTATAGAGAGGAGATAGGTGCCTTTTTAGGTTCTAGCTTAGAAAAATATAATAGAAAATTGTATAGTACTGTGCAGATATCTTATTAAATTTAGAAGTGGATAGACTGATAAATGTTGAAAAGCATCATATTCACAAAGAAACTAAGTAAGTAACAGATTTTACATCCAATTACACAATTTATACTTAACTTAAGGTCTTTGAGCCCAAGTGGCCCCCTTCAGACACAAGGTAACACATAAAGGAAGTACCGGATTCGGGCAACCATTTTAATTTTTGTTCCTCTTTTTGCCCAATTTATCTAACTGACTACCAATGTATTAGTGATTTACTAGTTACTAGCGGTGATACTCTCGATTCAGACCACACCTCGATACTCAGGCCAAAAGCAAAGAAAGCAGAAACAAAGAGGTGGATAAAAAAAATTAACAGGGAGCATGGAAATAACTTTAGATGAGACCGACATTCCATGTAGTGTCCTTACTCTTTTGTTCTGTACCATGAGGGTGGGTCAAACTCAAGTTTTTTCTAAGGGCTTACACTTCTTGCCCAATGGCATCATTCTAGGATACTATTGGATGTGAAAAAATACTCCAGACAGCTCAGAGTTATAAGATACGTTTTTTTCTGAAGCGAGTACATTTTGCCAATGATAGAGGTTTTTTAAACATATAATATTGACAAAATACATTTTATGGAGCAGATGTCGGTTATTAGATTGCAGGAGTTGGATACCATTCACATTAAACAGCAGGAGTTTATTTATCAACTAGCATCCAATTATATATCCAAGTCTTTATCCTATACAGTCCAGCATTCCAGCTCTGGAGGGATTCCAGGATCTGGTGGAACAAAGGAATTTACTATAGGATCAAAATCAGATGTAATTTAATAATTTCACTAAGGTTAGATATAATTCTAAAGATGTCAGGCAGTGACAATGATAGTTTTAGATTTAGAAGTCTACTCAGAGGACCCCTTATTTCTCATGCACACCGAATCCCGTCCCTGATCCGTGGAAAGATAGGACATGTCATATCTATCCACGGATCGGAGAATCGAGTTAGTTTTTACGGACCCCATTCACCCGCTAAAGTGAATGGGTCCGTGAAGACTACTTCACTGTTAAAAACGGCCCGAGTGGCACATCGTTCGTGTGCAACTGGCATTACACTTACAGGGCCCCTCCTACTTAACAGGACCACTAAAAAAAAGTTTTACATTATAATCACATAAGTTAAGGAGGGAATAACTATTCTAATTTTTCATATTATTCCAAAGGTCTATTTTGGTGTATAAATAGGGTTGTATATGGTTGGCGCATCAATCGGATTGAAATTCTCTCCTTTATAGGCAAAATCTTGTGTGGTGGGAGGAGCTATGTAAATGTATTAATAAAAATTACTAAGGCTGATAAATCCCTTATACTCACCAATTATCGTCATGATTCGCTTGTTTCTGAACAATTGTAGATGGTCAGTGTTAACAAAATTGATCGTTTATCATTGATCATCAATTGTTATGCTGAACAAATAATAATCATTATTTATGAGTGATAAATGTAAGTGCCGCTCATAATTACATTTACATAAGGCACTGCTGCCTAGCGCACATCCCCAATCTCTTCACAAACCTGCCATCCTTCTGCCCCCTTTACTACTGGCCATCCTGCTGTTTCATATTCTACATTTCAGCGTTTTGTTGCCTGCTTTCGTGCGTTATGAACCCTATCCACCAACGGAATATAAAGATGGAGTGTGTGGCTCGTGCTACCCTCCGCCCCTGAGGATTTGTGGGCCCTCCCCCTGAGGATTTGTTTTTGTATGCCCTCTCCTCCCTCCATGAGGGTTTGTCGACCCAATGATTCTTAAGTATTCCCCCATTTACAATGGTAGAGTTAATGCAGCTCTAAAAAATAAGTTGTTCATAGAGGGAGGGAGAGAGGAAGGAAGGGAAGGGAAAGAAGGAAGATTTTGTCATTGCAGTTTGCTATACTTTAAAGGAGTTGTCCCATCAGGGCAACCCCTGTTCATATGCCCTATTAGGAAATATAGACGTAATAGAGGAGAGTGGAGAGCCGCTGACCAGCAGTGGCGGACTCGAGCTGTCTCTGTATTACATGGACGGCCATTCATCTGAATGGCAGCCATGTAATACTACATTTCACTGCTGGAGAAATCAGCAGTTGGCTTCATCATCATCTGGCAAAATCTGCAGTTTACCAGGGGTTTGGGAGCTAGACCTATGGCAATAGGCTGATCACTGTGACGGCTGTCCGATTAGAGGGGTTGTCTGTGATGAGACAATACCTATAAGGCTACATGGCATCAGCAAGTCACTTGCAAATCTTTGTAAAATTGTAGTTCTGATCAGACTTACATTTTTTCCTAAAGAAAGGAAAGTCACAAGTGACTTTTCAACCACCCCAAAAATTTTGACAAGGTTGAAGTTCATGTTGCCATGTAGCCCTATCTTTTAATATAATTTATGGGCTTCAATTATGAATAAAATACCAAGGAATTGTTGGAATATGTGCTTTCCCTACACCTCCACGACAGCATTTCCCAGGAGATTTTCCTGCCTCCTCAAAAGACAGAAAGTGGTATGTAATCCCCTTTACCGTCCCTCGGGATGTGTGAAAGAGTGATCCTGTGGCAGCGTGTCGGTCTCTCCTTCTTCCCCCCTCTGCAGTAGGCTTCAGATCAGGGAGGTCAGCCACAGAGCATGATTTTGGCTTCCTTTTCCATCCGCTGCATACCAGCAGTCAAGTTGGCTCAGGCTCGCTTAAGACACCTTAAATCTTTCCTCCATTCTTCATGAAACAATAAAAATCAGTGCACAAAAAAAGTTCAATTCCCTACCTCTATAAAAAAGGAGAATGCTCTAGCATTGAAACCTTGAAAAAAGGTGGTGTCTAAACCGAAAAGTCTCTCTCACGGTGGCAGAGAAACCGGAAACCACTGTGATTGATCTCTATGTCGCAAGAGAGAAGAGACATTCAAGAGAAGGCAGGAAAAACGGTATGCAGCGATCTGGTCACGGCGCCTAGCTTGTAAGTATTGGATACAATGCTTTTCGTTTGATTGTTTTATTATATAGTAAAACTACGCGTTTCAAGAGCGAACTGGTCCCTTCATCAGGTAGGAAACTTAATTATGGCAGCAAGGATAAAGGCTCCTTTTGATCTACTAGTTAGTCTTGACATTCAAGGTCACCCACTTCTAGCAGTCACCACAACACCTAGAGTATTTGAAATTCAAGAATTTTCATCTTCACCTGCTTATTTAATAATTTTAGAAGACCGAATCCTGTTAAAATGACATCGCTCCTTCCTGCCAAAAGTCGTGTGAAAATTTCATTGTCAACAGGAAATTGCCTGCATTCTGTCAGGATCCCAAAAACCAGGAAGAGTTTTATTTGCTAGATATAAAAAGATGTGTCCTGATCTATTTACTGAAAACTGAGAATCTCCGGAAGAATGACCAATTACTCCTTCAATACCGTAAGTGAGATCTGTACTGCAAGATAAATCCATCTTGCCGTTACCAAGTGTTGCCGGCTTATTGGAAAGGCTGGGTTCACACAACCTATTTTCAGACGTAAACGAGGCGTATTATGCCTCGTTTTACGTCTGAAAATACGGCTACAATACGTCGGCAAACATCTGCCCATTCATTTGAATGGGTTTGCCGACGTACTGTGCAGACGACCTGTAATTTACGCGTCGTCGTTTGGCAGCTGTCAAACGACGACGCGTAAATTGACTGCCTCGGCAAAGAAGTGCAGGGCACTTCTTTGCAACGTAATTTGAGCCGTTCTTCATTGAACTCAATGAAGAGCAGCTCAAGATTTACGAGCGTCTCAGGCGCCTCGCATAATAAGAGGAGGAGCTTTTACAGCTGAAACGACGCAGCTGTTTTCTCCTGAAAACAGTCTGTCATTTCAGCCGTAAAAGCCAGCTAGCGTGTGCACATACCCAAAGGCCTCATCTATGTTGCTGAAGGTACCAATCCACCTCCTGGTCAAATAGTGCTTTTGCATCGATTGAGCAGATCTGTTGAGCTTCGACTTGGTCGAGACATAGTACTTTTGTAAAACTATACAAATTAGATATCGTATGTAACCAGGAATTGATTTTAATCACAAAATATGACTTCTCTTGGTGAGTGCTGTCGTGGAGGTGTAGGGAAAAGATGAAAATTACACTCACCAGTAATCACATTTTTCCGTAAACTCCTTGACATCACAGAGTACCCTACCCTATTATTTTGTTGTATCTTCTATCCAGTATTGTTAAGTTATGTAATATCAATATATCTTTGTTTGGCAGACACAGAGTCCTAAAATATTACTGATTAGGGAAAAGGGCTATTTAACGCTTTCACTGTTGTTTCCTGTCCCTTGAGGAAGGCGGGAAACCTGGTAAGTGCAATCGTGGAGGTTACAGGAAAATCTGATTATCGCTGAATGTATTCGTCATCCTTTTTACCTGAATGTTCTTAACCCCTAGGCGCACCAGGACGCAACTGTACGTCCCTGCTGCCAGTGTCTTAGCGCACAAGGACGTACAGTTACTGAGTTTTTCCCGGTGCACACTGTCGGCGACAGTGTGCACCGGGAACCGAGAGGTCAGCTGTCGCCGACAGCTGACACTCCACTCTTGCCGACCAGCGGTCCTTTGCAGCTGGTTTTGTTGCATTAACCCCTTTAATTCGGCGATCGGGTGCAATCGCCGAATTTTGGGGGTTTCTAACATATCGGCAGACCCCGGCCCGAAATCGCGGGGTTTGCCGATAGTTACTATGGCAAACGGAAGCCAAACAATGGCTTCCGGGTCTGCCATGGACGGAAGCCCATCAGGACCAACCTTCGGCTGGTCCTGATAGGCTTCCTGTCAGAGTGACAGGAAGTCACTGTGTCGTTCCCGATGGCACACTGTCGGCGACAGTGTGCATCGGGAACTTGGAGATCAGCTGTCCCCGACAGCTGACACTCCAGTGTTGCCAATCAGTGGCTCATCGCCGCTGATTTTGGCAATTAACCCGTTACATGCGGGGCTCGATTGCGATCTCCGCATGTAGCGGGTTTGTAGCGCATCAGCAGCCCCCATGCAATCGTGGGGGCTTCTGATGCTTGTGATGGCACCCGGGGGCCAGACAACGGCCCCCAAGTCTGCCATGTATGTCACCTATGAGGATCAGCCTCTGCTGATCCTTGTAGACCAACTGTCAGAGTGACTGTGATGTCACACTGACAGTTGGAATACGTTACACTATCTAGGTAGTGTAATGTATTCTAGCAGCGATCAGAGCTGCAGGTCAAAAAAAGAAAGTGTAAAAAGTAAAAAAAAGTTAATAAAAATGTTTTATAAAAGTGTAAAAATACGTTTTTGTTTTCCTATAATAAGTCATTTATTATAGGGAAAAAATGAAAACGTTAAAAAAAAAGTACACATATTTGGTATCACCGTGTTCGTAACGACCCAAACTATGAAACTATAATGTTAATTTTTCCGCACGGTGAACGCCGCAAACAAAATAAACGGAAAACTATGTCAGCATTGCTATTTCTTGGTCACCACCCCTCCCAAGATATAGAATAAAAAGTGATCAAAAAGTCGCATTTACCCCAAAATAGTACCAATAAAAACTACAACCCGTCCCGCTAAAAACAAGACCTCCCACAGGTTTTTTGACGAAAAAATAAAAAAAGTTACGGCTCAGAATAGCGTGTCCCAGAAAATAAATTATTTTATAGAAACGTCATTTTATTGTGCAAACGCTGCAAAACTTTAAAAAAAACTATACACATATGATATCGCCATAATCGTACCGACCGGCAGAATAAAGTAAAACGTAATTTATTGCGCACGGTGAACGCTGTAAGAAATAAAGAATTGAAAGTGCCAAAATCGTTGTTTTTTAGTCACCTTAGCTCTAAAAAAGATCCTATGGGATCAAAATGCTCACTATACCCCTAGAAAAATTCCTTGAGGGGTGTAGTTTCCAAAATGGGGTCACTTTTGGGGGGTTTCCACTGTTTTGGTCCCTCCGGGGCGTTGCAAACCCGACATGGCACTAAAAACCAATCCAGCAAAATCTGCGCTCCAAAATCCAAAAGTCGCTCCCTCCCTCCTGAGCCGTGCTGTGGGTCCAAACATCAGTTTACGACCACATATGGGGTATTGCCGTAATCGGGAGAAATTGCGTTACAAATGTTGGGGTGCTTTTTCTCCTTTTATTCCTTGTAAAAATGAGAAAATTCTATGTTTCCACAGAAAAAGAGGTGATTTTCATCTTCACAGACTAATTCCACTAAATTCTGCAAAAAAACTGTGGTGTCAAAATGTTAACTATACCCCTAGAAAAATGCCTTGAGGGGTGTCGTTTCCAAAATGGGGTCACTGTTGGGGGGTTTCGACTGTTTAGGTACCACAAGACCGCCTCAAACCTGACATGGTGCCTAAAATATATTCCTAAAAAAAGGAGGCCCCAAAATCCCCTAGCTGCTCCTTTGCTTCTGAGGCCGGTGCTTCAGTCCATTAGGATACTAGGGCCACATGTGGTGTATTTCTAAAATCTGCAGAATCTGGACAATAAATATTGAGTTGTGTTTCTCTGGTAAAACCTTCTGTGTTACAAAATTTTTTTTTTATTACAAATGTATTGCGGCAAAAAAAATTACATTTGTAAATTTCACCTCTACTTTGCCTTAATTCCTGTGAAACGCCTAAATGGTTAAAATACTTTCTGAATGTGGTTTTGAATACTTTGAGGAGTACAGTTTTCAAAATGGGGTGATTTATGGGGACTTTCTAATATATAAGGCCCTCAAAACCACTTCAGAACTGAACTGGTTCCTGAAAAAATGGCCTATTGACATTTTCTTGAAAATATGAGAAATTGCTGCTAAAGTTCTAAGCCTTGTAACGTCCTAGAAAAATAAAAGTACGTGAAAAAAAATGATGCAAACATAAAGTAGACATATGGGGAATGTTAACTAGTAACTATTTTGTGTGGTATTACTATCTGTTTTACAAGCAAACACATTTAAATGTAGAAAAATTGTAATTATTGCACATTTTTGCTAAAATGTTGAAGTTTTTCACAAATAAATATTAAATTTATCGACCAAATTTTTTCACTAACATAAAGTACAATATGTCACGAGAAAACAATCTCAGAATCGCTTGGATAGGTAAAAGCGTTCCGGAGTTATTACCACATATAGTGACACATGTCAGATTTGAAAAAATCGGCTGTGCCACAAGGCCAAAACAGGCTGCGTCCTAAAGGGGTTAAATGGGTCTCATTTTCTACATAAGTGTATTGGCATTTGGTTGTCACTTGCAGAGGTGAAAATGTGCAGAACGAAGTAAAACTGAATCTCTCTACTACTGATTTTGGAAGGATTGTTAACATTTTCAATGTCAACTTGTAAAGCTGTGGAAATTATCCCTGTTCATGGTCCAGAAGATTAATGCTGTGTCCATATGGGTTTCCTGGATCAGAGTAATGTGTTCAGCAGTCTGTTTAGAGATGTTGGCATTTTGTTTCAAGCTTTGTTGATTCTTTTATAAACGCAATATAAGGTAAAACGAGGATGTTTGAGGTGATGAAATGTCAGTTGCCTTAGTATTCTCCGCTACATTCACTTATCTATATAGAAATATAAAAGAGCCAAATGAGAACAAGGGACTTCGAAAAATATATTTACAGTATAAAAGTGGTGCAGTGTGGCATACCTAGTGGGGTACAGGCAGTTTTCCTGTTGACTTGATCACATTAGGTCACTCTCCATACATATCGTCTCTACAAATACATTTATCAGCAGTGAAAGTTATTAGAATTATTATTATTATTATTTATTTTTTTAACCCTTTCAAGACCGAGCTCATTTTGACCTTCATGACCAGCCCCATTTTCTCAAATCTGACATGTGTCAATTTATGTGTTAATAACTCTGGAATGCTTTTGCCTATCCAAGCGATTCTGAGATTGTTTTCTCGTGACATATTGTACTTTATGTTAGTGGAAAAATTTGGTCAATAAATTCATTGCTTATTTGTGAAAAACACCAAAATTTAGAGAAAATTTGCAAAAATTATGATTTTTCTCATTTTAAATGTATCTGCTTGTAAAACAGATAGTAATACCACACAAAATAGTTACTATTTTATATATTCCATATGTCTACTTTATATTTGCATAGTTTTTTGAACATTATTTTATTTTTCTAGGACGTTACAACGTTTAGAACTTTAGCAGCAATTTCTCACATTTTCAAGAAAATTTCAAAAGGCTATTTTTACAGGGACCAGTTCAGTTCTGAAGTGGCTTTGAGGGCCTTATGTACTAGATAGACCCCATAAATCACCCCATATTAAAAACTGCACCCCTCAAAGTATTCAAAATAGCATTCAGAAAGTTTCTTAACCCATTAGGCGCTTCACAGGAATTAAAGCAAAGTAGAGGTGAAATTTACAAATTTTATTTTTTTTGCTGAAATTCATTTGTAATACATTTTTTTCTGTAAAACAGAAGGTTTTACCCGAGAAATGCAACTCAATATTTATTGCCCAGATTCTGCAGTTTTAGAAATATCCCACACGTGGCTCTAGTGTGATAATGGACTGAAACACAGGCCTCAGAAGCAAAGTAGCACCTAGTGTATTTTGGGGCCTCCTTTTTTTAGAATATATTTTAGGCACCATGTCAGGTTTGAAGAGGTCTTGTGGTGCCAAAACAGTGGAAATCCCCCAAAAGTGAGACGGTTTTGGAAACTACACACCTCAAGGAATTTATCTAGGGGTACAGTTAGCATCTTGACCCCACAGGTATATTTATTGGAGTTTGTCTGTGAAACTGAAAATCTACTTTTTTTCTGAAAAAATATTTAAAAAAAATAATATTTGCAAGGAATAAAGATTAAAAAGCACCCCAGAACTTGTAAAGCTACTTCTCCCGATTACGCCAATACCCCATATGTGGTACTAAACTGCTGTTTGGACCCACGGCAGAGCTCAGAAGGGAAGGAGCTCCATTTGGATTTTGAAGCGCAGATTTTGCTGGATTGGTTTTCAGTGCCATGTCGCGTTTGCAACGGCCTGGAGTAAGCAAAACAGTGGAATCCCCCCAAAACTGACCCCATTTTGAAGACTACACCCCTTAAGGAATTGTTCTAGGGGTATAGTTAGCATTTTGACCCCACAGTTTTTTTGCTGAATTTAGTGGAATTAGGCCGTGAAAATGAAAATCTACTTTTTTCTGAAAAAACATAGAAATGTTTAATTTTTACAATGAATAAAGGAGTAAAATTACCCCAAAATTTGTAAAGCAATTTATCCTGATTACAGCAATACGCCATATGTGGTAATAAACTGCTGTTTGGACCCACGGCAGGACTCAGAAGGGAAGGAACAATATTTGGCTTTTGGAGCTCAAATTTAGCTGGAATGGTTTTCGGGTGTCATGTCGCATATGCAAAGCCCCTGAGGTACCAAAACAGTGGAAACCTCCCAAAAGTCCCTTTAGGGGACTGGAACGAGCGATCATTAGGTCGCTGGTACAATACACTGCAATACTAATGTATTGCAGTATAATGTCATTTTACAGGCTCCTGTAACAGCGCGATCACTGTTCCTGTCCGTTAGTCCCGGGTGTCAGCTGTAATACACAGCGGACACCTGCAGAATATGGAGCGTGCGCAGCGCATGAGCCCGCTCCATATATAACCCCTCGCACCACGACATGCTATTAAGTCGTGGTGCGCCAAGGCGTTAATGCGTAGCGGATGGTGAAAATTAAAATTTTCCACTGATATGCCATTTTAATGCACAATATATTGTGCCCAGTTTGTGCCACTGAAGACAAATACCTCATACAATGTTGAGCGGGTTCTCCCGGATATAAAATGTCATATATGTGGACGTAAGCTGGTGTTTGGGCACGCTGTGGGGCTCAGAAGGGAGGGAACACTATTTGGCTTTTGGAGCGCAGATTTTGCTTGATAACTGTTCTGTTTGGGGTTTTGCTGGTATTTCAGTTTATGATTTGGGGGTATGTGTAAATTGGGCAGAGTACATCAGGGCATAATAAGAGGGTATAATAATGGGTTACATAAATAATAATTCGCAGATATGTGGCCGGTGTCGCACTGATAAATGGCTCCCGATCCTATCCGCTTTTGGAACACTCTGCACATTTTGCATCGCCATATTCTGAGAGCCAGAACTTTTTTATTTTTTCTCCAACTGAGCTGTGTGAGGGCTTATTTGTTGCGGGACAATCTGTACTTTTCCTTAGTACCATTTTAGGGTACATGTGATTTTTTTTTTTATCACTTTTTATTAGATTTTTTTGGAAGCAAAGTGACAAAGAAACATAAATTCTGACAAAGTTTTTTGTATTTTTTTTTTTTACAGTATTCACCGTGCGGTATAAATGACATTTTACTTTATTCTGCGGGTCGGTACGATTACGGCGATACCATATGTATATAGGTTTTTTTAAGTTTTGTGGCGATTGTGCAATAAAATCACTTTGATAAAATTATTTATTTTTTGTGTCACCATATTCTGAGAGCCATAATTTTATATTTTTCCGTCAAAAAAGTGGTGTAAGGGCTTGTTTTTTGCGGGACGGGTTGTCGTTTTTATTGGTACTATTTTGGGGTACATGCGACTTTTTGATCACTTTTTATTCTATATTTTGGGAGGGTTGATGACCAAAAAAAAGCGATTCTGACATTGTTTTTTAATTATTTTTTTTGCGGTGTTCACCGTGCGGGAAAAATAATATTATAGTTTTATAGTTTGGGTTGTTACGAACGCGGTGATACCAAATATGTGTACTTTTTTTAACATTTTAATTTTTTTCCTATAATAAAAGACTTATTATAGGAAAAAATGCATTATTTTTTTTCGTAACTTTTATAACTTGTTTTTACACTTTTATAAAACTTTTTTCTTACTTTATTTTTTACTTGTTTTACTTGAAGCCTGGCAGCACTGATCGCTGCTATAATACATTACACTACCTAGGTAGTGTAACGTATTATAAACTGTCAATGTGACGCTGAGAGTCACACTGACAGGAAGCTTATGAGAACCAGCATCCGGCTGGTTCTCATAGGCTGCTGTGCATGGCAGACCCGGGGGCTGTTATATGGCCCCCGGTTCTGCCTTATAACCGACTGCAGCACCTGCAATCGGTCCCCGGGAAAGTTTGTTGTAGCAACAAACTTTCCAGTTTGTTATAGCAACAAACTTTCCAGTTCGTTGCTACAACACACTTTCCCTGCGATCACATGTCCGGGACCTGAACTAATCAGGTCCCGATCATATCTCCGGAAACAGAGGCAGGTGATAACAGCGCGATCCGGGTGTCAGCGCTACTCTGAGACACCCGGATCGCGCTTTTAACACCCACCGTGAATTCACGTCGGCACTGCACAGAGCCCAGCAAGTGCCGACGTGAATATACAGTGGGCGGTCGGGAAGCGGTTAAACAATAAATTTGTATTGAAATCTCAATGTTTTTACAAACCAAGTTACAAACCGATAACCTCTAAACAGTGCGAGATCATCAAAGACAAACGTACAACATCACGAATACCATGATACGAAAGCACTGTGCCAATGTACAAAGCAAAAACAATTTGTAGACAAATCTGTGAAAGACAATTAAAGATATTTAGAGATATTTAAAGAGGATACTGGGAGGTACTCCAAGGCCACCAGGAGTTCACAACTCTCCCAAGTCCCCCAACAGAGTAAATAAGCATAGTTTCATGATGATAATTACTATTAACTCGTCTCAGAAATCAGCGGAGAGCTGGGAGATTTCGAAGATCTCCCAATTGAAGCAATTGAAATTCTCGTTGACAATAAAATATGATGAGCAACCGTCCTAAATGCCGAGGGGATAATCTCTAGTCCTATGTCTAGAATGGCCATTTCCTGGCTACTAGGTACAGGAATACCAGCAATTTGAGAAATCAAATTAAACACTTCTTTCCACAAAGTAACTACTGTCGCGCAGGACCACCACATATGAAGAGCAGAGCCAAGATGGCCGCAACCCCTCCAACAAATATTAGACGCTCCTTCAAAAATGTGTGATAAGCGGGCCGGAGTCAAATACCATCTGAGGTGGATTTTACGAGTGAGTTCTAAATGATTAATACATTTAGTATGTTGAAAAATCCATTTAGATGCCTTAGACCATTGATCCACAGAAAATGAAACCCCCAGCACTCTTTCCCACTTTACCATATAAGAGGTTTTATCCTCAATACCTTTAGACAACAAAAGAACATAAATACAGGAGAGACCTTTATGAAAACCAGGCCAATGAAATAAAAATTTATAAAATGCAGAATAAGAAAGCGGTTTCGGAGGGAAGGACAATAATTGTAATAAATGTCTTATTTGAAAATGAAGAATTCCTGATAAATCATAACGTTCAGCCAACATTGCATAGGATTGAATAGACCCATTTTCATAGAAATCTGAGAAATACTCTAGCCCTGCCCTATGCCAGGGAGCTACAGGTATATCAGGGGACAGGAGGGAGATAGTCCGTAGAGGAATATGTTCCAAGGGAATGTGCACCCAATTAAATCTACAGGCATACAGTTTCCAAGTCTTCAATATGTCAACCATAGATTGTAAAGGCAATGGCGGCAATTGAACTCCCATATACACAGCCGTCAATAAAGACTTCATCCGTATATTAGGCAACACCTCATTTTCTAATTGAGACCACTTAGAAGTAGACTGAGAGCACCATAAAGGATACAGTTGATCCATAATGGACGCAATATTATACGCCACTAGGTCTGGAACCCCCAAGCCCCCATCCCAAACTTTACCAGAAAGCATGTGTTTCGCTACCCATGCACGTTTATGGTTCCATATAAAACTGAGAAACAATTTATGTATCTGTGAGGTGATATGTGTAGGAATGAGGAAAGGTATGGTTCTACATAGATAAAGGTATCTGGTGAGCAACAACATTTTGACTAAATTAATCCTAGCAATCCATGATGAATTGAATTTATCCAATCTCACACATTGACCGTAAACATGTTAAAAGCTCCGTACAGTTTTCGGATAGTACCTGGGAGGGAGAAAGAAATAGTTTTATTCCTAAATAAGGGAGACCCGAGGTAGCCCAGGCCAAGTTATAAGTTGATAGCCAAGATTTAAGCAGTGGATAACATTGAGAGCTAGCATCAGGGACTTAGAAACATTAAGCTTATAATATGAGATAGAGGAAATTTGGGAGACTATGTTTAGAATCTCAGCTAATGACGTCTCAGGCGAAGTACAAGACAGAACATAAAATTGGACTGTACGCAGACGATGTTATCCTGAGTGACCTACTGTAATACATGTCACTTTCGGGGAATTCCGAATCATTTCAGCCAGGTGTTCCATACACCAAACAAATATGAGAGGGGATAAAGGACAGCCCTGACGTGTACCATTTGTAATCTGGAAGGGTTGTGAAAGAAATCCAGAAGAAAGGACCCTAGCCGATGGCAAGGAATACAGAGTAAGGACAGCATTTTTTATGAAAGAGGTAAACCGAAATTTGTCCAATATACCCTCCAAATATTTCCAATTAACCCTATCGAATGCTTTTTCAGCATCAAGGGAAATAAAGACAGACTGATTGAGAGATTTGTTAGCTATTTGTATGAGATCTAAAATTCGTCTAGTTCCGTCACTTGCGTGTCGACCCTTCACAAATCCCACCTGATCCAATGCAATCAAAGAAGGCAAACACTCCTTCAGTCTAACCGCTAAAATTTTAGCATAAAGCTTTTCTATCACAATTCAATAGAGATATGGGGCGAAAATTAGCAGGTGTGTCTGGTGATTTACCTGGTTTAGGTAAAGTAATTATAGTAGCCTGTAATAACTCTGGAAGGGGCCGTAAGTTAGATGCTATGCTCATAAAAGTATTTTGTAAATGAGGGAGTAAACTTCCAGTAAAAGTTTTATAATATTCGTTAGGCAAGTCGTCTGGACCTGGCGATTTATTAGGTTTAGATTGAAGAATGGTTGTGCGGATTTCATCCTCGGAAATAGTGGCATTTAACTGGGACAGCTGGGAGTCCGACAGAGTATCCAAAAAAGCACTAACTATGTCCTTAGTAATGACAGAAAGGGAGACGTCATCTTTAAGGTTATATAAGGAGCTATAATACGCCGCAATAGCATTTGTCATTTTTTGAGGATCATAGATCTTGGACCAATCCTGAGAATTTAGGGAAGAAATTTTGGAATTTGCTATATGGTGTTTAACCCTATTTGCTAAAAGTTTGCTCGGTCTATCCCCTTAACATAAAAGTTCCAGTTCATTCTTTTTAGAGTTTTTTCATACAAAAAAAGGTTATGTACGCAAAGTTTATCGCGTTGTTCTCTAATCTCTCGTCTACAAGCATCCCATGGATTCGATTTATGTTGTGACTCTAAAATTTTGATCCCAGTTAGAAGAAAATCCAAAGTCTTATTCTGCTCTTTTTTTTCACTCTAGAAGCCGCCTGAATAAATAACCCTCTGACATAAGCTTTATGAGCACCCCAAAGGACCTCCGGAGAAGAAACCGTGTCTGTATTAACCCCTTAAGGACGCAGCCTTGTTTTGGCCTTAAGGCTCAGAGCCCATTTTTGAAATCTGACATATTTCACTTTTATGTGGTAATAATGTCGGAATGCTTAAACCTATCCAAGCGATTCTGAGATTGTTTTCTCGTAACACATTGGGCTTTATGTTAGTGGTAAAATTAGTTAGATATATTCAGTGTATATTTGTGAAAAATTGCAAAACTTTGCGAAAATTTTGAAAAAATAGAATTTTTCTGAATTTAAATGCATCTGCATGTAAAACAGATGGTTATACCCCCCAAAATAGTTACTAGTTCACATTTCCCATATGTTATTCACTGTGCAATAGTAAATATACGTGGTTTTTCCCTTGAGTAATATATGTGTTTCACTAGATGAATACCAATGGGAATTTTTTTGGTTAGAGCCTAACCTTTAATGTGAGATTTATTTCTCTTTTTAGCAATTTAAGATAGTGATACAATTGTATCCATAAAGTTCGTTCACTAGCGCTTGCGCACTTTACATTGACATATGTAATAAGTTCAGATAGGACAAGGATGAGATTTAAATGGTTAATACCATCACACTCTAGTATTTATAATTTATTTTAGAATTTTCCTGGTTTTTATTTATTTTTATATTATTATATTTTTTTAAAAAATATTATGTTTAAATATTTTAGTTCCAAGTTGGGACCGGTACCCTCCTTGTCACAAGGTGTGTGCCAGGAACTGATGCAACATGAGCAGCTACTCTAGGAGTTCCTCTAGATGAATCTCTTGTATTTCAGCTACTGCTGTTATAGAGATCTCTGTGCAGCTCTCTTATTAGCAGATCAGCTGCTTTATCAAGCCCAGTGTGTGCCAGTAGCTGATACAGCTTCAGCTGCTGCTGCTGTGGATTCCACTGTGAGGATCTTTAGCAACACACTAATCCTGCCTATCTGTAGTTATCTAGCCCTACGCGTTTCCTTACTCATAAGTAACTCTGCAGTAATTCATCAGGGGCTCACAGAGTTAATAGATTAGACCTTCTGGCATTCCAGAGGTCTGTGTAGACAATGCACTGATTCTATGATCAAACGTGGACATAGTTGCTAGCCCTTGTCCTATCTGAACTTATTACATATGTCAATGTAAAGTGCGCAAGCGCTAGTGAACGAACTTTATGGATACAATTGTATCACTATCTTAAATTGCTAAAAAGAGAAATAAATCTCACATTAAAGGTTAGGCTCTAACCAAAAAAATTCCCATTGGTATTCATCCAGTGAAACACATTTCCCATATGTCTACTTTAGATTGGCATAGTTTTTTAAAAAAAAAATTTATTTTTCTTGGACGTTACAAGACTTAGAACATAAACAGCAATTTCTCATATTTTTAAGAAAATTTCAAAAGCCTTTTTTTAAGGTAACTGTTCAGTTCTGAAGTGGCTTTGAGGGGCCTATGTATTAGAAACCCGCATAAAACACCCCATTTTATAAACTAGACCCCTCAAAGTATTCAAAACCTCATTTAGAAAGTTTTTTAACCCTTTAGGAATTTCACAGGAATTAAAGCAAAGTGGAGGTGAAATTTACAAATTTAATTTTTCTTTCTGAATTTCAATTTTATTCAATTTTTTTTCTGTAACACAGAAGGTTTTACCAGAGAAACACTACTAAATATGTATTATCCAGATTCTGCAGTTTTTAGAAATGCCCCACATGTGGCTCTAGTGTGCTTGTGGACTAAAACACAAGCCCCAGAAGCAAAGACCTAGTCCATTTTGGGACCTCTTTTTTATTAGAATATATTTTAGGCATCCTGCCAGGTTTTGAGGTGCCAAAACAGTAGGAATCCTCCAAAAGTGACCCCATTTTGGAAACTACACCCCTCAAGGAATTGATTTATGGTTGTTGTTACCATTTTGACCACACAGTTTTTTCACACCACGTATTTGGATTGGGCTGTGAAATTTAAAAAATTTAATTTTTTCCAACAAGATGTCATTTTTGATCAAAATTTCTTACTTTCACAGGGAACAAAGCTCCCCATTTTGTTGGCCAATTTGTCCTGATTGCAGCAATACCCCATTTTTGGTGATGAACTGCCGTTTGGGCCCATGGGAGGGCTCAGAATGAAAGGACCACCATTTGGCCTACTGGAGCTTTTCTGGTGCTAAGTCATATATGCAGAAGCCCCTGAGGTACCAGTACAGTTGAAACCCCCGAGAAGTGACCCCATTTTAAAAACTACACCCCTTAAGGCATTCATCTAGAGGTGCAGTGAGTATTTTGACCCCACAGGTACTGTGTAAAAGATAATGCGCAGCAGATGGTGCAGAGTGAGATTTGCATTTTTTTCTATATATATGCCATGTCAGTGTCCGATATATTGTGCCCAGCATGCGCCACCTGAGATATACACCCCATAAACTGTAATGTGGGTTCTCCTGGGTACGGCAATACCCTACATGTGGCTGTTATCAGCTGCCTGGGCACACAGCAGGGCTCAGAAGGGAAAGATGAGGGGGATAAGCTGTGCGGAGTGCATCAGGGTAGATGAAAAATCATGGTTCTTGATAATGATGTGCACGGCCAGCTTCTTATACCACACTGCATGGCGCTGTAGGACTTCAGGACTTGATCTGACAAGTCCACCCCTCCCATGTACCTATTGTAGTCCAGGATGCAGTCTGGTTTGGGGGGGTCTCTGTACTGGTACCACGTACGGCACGTGGGTGCTGGTGTGGCCATGTATTGTTGTCAATACAAGGACATCTCTCTTGTCCTTGTACTTGACACACAATATGTTGCTGCTAGATTTTGCCCTGCTCTCACTCCTTCTGAGTGTTTGCCCAAGCAGAGTCTTAGGGAGGCCTCTTAGATTTCTTCTAGCAGTGCCGCATGCCGCAGTACTTCTGGAAGCGAGGCACTTGAAGAGTGGATGCTGGTATAAAAATTATCCAGGTAGAGTTGCTAACCCTGGTCCAGCAGTTGGTGCACCAAATCCCACACAATTTTTGCATTAACTCCCAGTAAGGGGGGGGCATTCTGGGGGCTGAATACTGCTGTCCTTCCCTTCATATATCCTAAATTTGTAGGTATACCCTGATGCACTCTCGCACAGCTTATACATCGTCACACCATACCTTGCCCTCTTACTCGGCAGGTACTGGCGGAATTGAAGCCTCCCTTTAAAATCTACCAAGGACTCATCAATAGAAATACACTTCTCGGGGGTGTATGCTTGGGTAAACCGGGCACTGAAACTGTCTAATAGGGGTCTCCGTTTATACAAACGGTCAAAACTGGGGCCATCTCAAGGTGGGCACTGCTCATTATCAGTATAATGTAAGAAGCGAAGTATTGCCCAATTAATTTTTTTCAGGTTCCAGTTCAGTTCTGAAGTTGCTTTGAGGGGCCAATATATTAGAAACCCCTATGAAACACCCCATTTTAGAAATTAGAACCCTCAAAGTATTCACAACAGCATTTAGAAAGTTTATGAACTCTTTAGGTGTTTCACGGAAATTTAGAGCAAAGTAGAGGTGAAATTTATATATATATATATATATATATATATTTTTTGTCAGAAAATCCTTTTTATACCATTTTTTTCTATAACACAAAAGGTTTTATCAGAGAAACGCAACTCAATACTTATTGCCCAGATTCTGCAGTTTTGAGAAATATCCCACATGTGGCCCTAGTGCGGTAATGGACTGAAGCACCAGCCTCCGAAGCAAAGGAGCGCCTAGTGGATTTTGAGGCCTCCTTTTTATTACGCACCATGTCCGGTTTGAAGAAGTCTTGTGGTGCCAAAACAGTGGAAACCCCCCAAATGTGACCCCATTTGAGAAACTAGACCCCTTGAGGAATTCATTGTAGTTTTCATGGGGTGCATGCGGCTTTTTGATCAGTTTTTTTTCTATTTTTAAGTGGCATGGTGACTAAAAAACAGCAATTCTACTATTGTTTTTTTTTTCGTTTTTTTTACAGCGTTCACCGTGCGCTATAAATGACATATTCACTTTATTCTGCGGGGCGATACGATTACGGCGATACCATATGTTTATAGTTTTTTTATGTCTTATGGCGTTTGCACAATAAAATACTTTTTGTAAAAAATCATTTACTTTTTGTGTTACCATATTCTAAGAGCCATAACTTTTTTATTTTTCCATCAAGAAAGCCGTGCAAGGACTTATTTTTTGCGTAACGAACTGTAGTTTTAATTTTTAGGTACATGCGACTTTTTGATCTCTTTTTATTCCATTTTTTGGGAGGTGAAGTGACCAAACAATTGTGATTCTGGTACGGTTTATTATTAATTTCTTTTACAGCGTTCACCGCGCAGGATAAATTAATGAAATAATTTTGTAATTCAGGCCGTTACGGACGCGGTGATACCAATTATGTATAGTTTATTTGTTTGTTTATATATTTTTATTAATAATAAAGGACTGATAAGGGAAAAAGGGGTATTTTTACTTTTATTACTTTTAAAACTTTTATTTTCTTATTTTTACACATCTTTTTTTTTTTTATTACTTTTTTTTAACTTTATTACTTTGTCCCACTAGGGGACTTGAGTACAGGAGGCCCTGATCGCAATTCTAATACACTGCACTACATGCGTAGTGCAGTGTATTAGAGCTGTCAGCTACTCACTGACAGCAAGCATAGTGGGTCCTGACTTTGTCAGGACCTACTAGGCTTCCGTCGATGGCATAGCCGGATGCCATTGTTAGCTGTCCGGTTGCCATAGTCACCATCGCCGTCCGTTATCGTGTAGCAGGCCGGCGATGGTAGCTTAACCCCTAAAAAGCCGCAATCGCTATTGAATGCGGCTTTTAAGGGGTTAATCAGCGGGGACACAGTGATCGGTCCCTGCTATAGGAGCTGCGGCAACCGCTGTACAAGACAGCAGCTGTCACAGCTCCTGCATGTGTAGGGAAGACGGCCGAAATGGCTATTACTCCCGTGACGTACTATTCCGTCATGGAGCGCGAACGGGATGGTTTCCATGACGGAATATTACGTCACTGAGCGTTAAGGGTTTAATCTCAAGAAATTATTTCAGGGAATTTCCTATAGAGGCCTGAAGGGACGAGGATTTTAAAAGAAAGGAGTTAAGTCTCCAGGCAGAGCCCTGAGAAGTGTTCTACTAGGAACAAATCAATTCTGGAATGCATTTTATGAGGGGAGGAATAAAATGTATACTCTCTCTCGGAAGCACGTTGGTACCTCCAAACATTATGAAGATCCTCCTCCGAGATGAAAGCCTGTAAATCTTGGATCAATCTACGGGAACTGACAGATCGGTCCAATACAGAGTTGCATACGACATTAAAGTTTCCACACAATTTCAAACCCCCCCCCCCCCCCCTTTGGATGTCTGATGCCTTACCCAACACTTTTTTTTTAGAAACGGAAGTTGTCTTCTATTCGGGGCATATAAAGAAATTAAAGTATAAGCTATATTATTGATTTCACAAACTAGAATTACATATCGGACTTGTGGATCAGAGTAGGAATTAAGGGTTTTAAATGAAACCATATCCCTAATGGCTATGATGACCCCCGGTTTTTTTAACCTCGGTGGAAGCAAAGAAAACATGTGGATATTTCTTATTATGAAAGATGTGTAAGTCTTTAGAAGAAATGTGAGACTCCTGTACACATAATACATCACAGTGAGACTTAAAAGCTTCCTTCCGCAGAAGGGATCTTTTAAATGGAGAATTTAAGCCGTGAGCATTAATTGAGACTATTTTAACCCCCATTTAGAGAAGACCATAAAATGCGAATAATAGGAAGAAATCTGTCTACATAGGAGCCGAAACTCTGCGTGGGAAAAAGAAGTAACATGGGCATCGTGACATAAAACCAAAATAAACTATAACCCATTTGACAGTATATCCTGTCAAACAATAGTAAAATATAAACACAACTTTCCCTCTTTCAGGGAAACAGAATGAGGAAGCAAAAGTCTGTCTGGTCACCTATCCCGAAGGGGTAAGTGAGACAAAACGAGGACTCACAACCAACTAGAAAGCAAGAAGCCTTCAAATATAACCTGTATATGATGACAAAAGTCCATCAATCATTAGGTCGTCTTCGTCCGGTCCTGCCGATTTTTTTTCAGACCACAAAGGTGTTAGAAATTCTGGATGAGCAGCAGTAAAACGAGAAGGACTTTGTGGAGGAGAGTTGAGTAATCCCCAGGAGTGTAGATGTTCTTTCAGTGCAGCTAGAGACATACACACATGTTGAGTTCCATTTCTAGAAATAATGAGCTTCACCGGAAAACCCCACTTGTAAAGAATACCACTGTCTCGCAGAATTTTGGTCAACGGAGCGTATTCCTTACGTCTTGGCATAGTAGCAGCAGACAAATCTGGGTACAGAGAAATATCTTTAAATTGATCTGGCAATTCCCGTGAGGATTTCAGTGTTCTAAGAAATGCATCTTTCACATGGAAAAAGTGGATACGGGCAATCGTATCCCTAGGAAGATGAGCTGCAATATGGCGTGCTTTAGGAATCCGGTGAATTCTGTCGATCAGAAGATCCATGGTGGACTTGTCAGGTAGTACCAGAGACATCAGATCCACAAGAAATTGGGGGAGGAGGTCAGGGGTGACCGATTCAGGAACTCCTCTAATACGAACATTATTCCGTCTTGAACGGACCTCCAGATCCAAAACTTTGTTAGAATGACGCACCACTTCCGCCTCCAGATTGGAGTTCGCGTCTATGAGTAAATTGTGAGATGTCGTAAATTGATCCATCTTGTTCTCTATGTGATCCGCTCTCGTAGCAATAGCCTGAATATGAGATCTTAACTCCCCCATGGCCTGTCTGAGGTCAGCTTGCAGGGAAACTCTAAACGCGTTCAAAAGTTTCTTAAGAGTAGCCTCTGAAGCCGGCTGCATGTCAATGTCTTCTGGTACGTTGTTATCCATAGTGTCTGCCCTCGACGAGGGAGAAGGAGAGGAGGGAGGAAGAGAAATGCGTCTTTTTACATCAGAACGTTGAGAGGAAGAATTTGTAAAGAATTCTGTAAGCGTGGCCGCTTTAGCCTTAGCATTCCGCTTTGTTGTACCTCCCATGGTATCCAACGAAAAACAACATGTGTATCAAGCTAGATAGACAGCACAAGTCAAGGACATCCAAACAGGTATAATGATATTGGTGTAACACAGATCCAAGCCGTAACAGAAATATATTAAAAGTCAATCCTGATATATGGTAAGGACAATCAAGCTGTAACACTTGGAGAGGTATATGTATGCACTTGTAGGCAATACAGCAAAATGGCGACTCCACAGGTAATCAGTTCCAATTGCAATACGTAGAAAGTGCTGGAAGAATTGTATGGTGCAGAAGTAAAAGTACTTTTTCACAGCTGTACAGTGGCACAAAGATTCATCTCACCCTGATGCAGATGTTGATCGCAGGTCCGGTCAAGCCCAGAGGATGACGTCAGGCCTCCCCCTCTGCAACGGGACTGCAGAGAATGATTTCAAGATGGCTGACAGCAAGGAAGAAGGGCCTCAAATGGCGGCAAAACGTGGCAGACGGACCTTGCAGATTCATCTCGTAGAGGTAACCTCCAAGCCAGAGCAGGACTGCAGGAGGATCAGAGATCTGCGATCCTAGGCAGCCAATGCAGGATGACAGCTATTCCCCAGAGGCTAGAAGCACACGCGTCTTGCAGGACACGAGGCCGCCAGCACAGACCAGCAAGAGATCCCGACAAGCAGGGTAAGCGGCGTTGCACCCGACACAGCTTAGCGACACTCACCGTACACCGGACTCACTCCACGATCGGCAGAACCCGACGGGTACAGGGGCTTAGTTAGGCCGTTTTATGCTTCAATTTTCCGGAGCTCAGCAGTTACACAGCCACCAGCATGTCCGTCTAGACCACGCCCCAAAGTTATTAGAATTATTAATATTTAGCCTTCCAAAATATATTTATCAAGAAATCTAAACATCGTCCCTCTATTTTTCTTGAAGGGAATGTATCATCAGAAAATAACATATTATTTAAATCAGGTTTTTTAATTCTAAATATATATATTTTTTAATATTCCAGTTTTCCCACTAGCCCCCAGAGCACACACAATAAACTGCTATATATATATATATATATATATATATATATACACCTGCCACGACAGTGCGACCTCTATCAGGGGGTCCCTACACTGAACATTGTATCCCTATTTTTGAGACTTACCGCTCCCTCTTGGGCTAAGCCCACAGTGAGCTCATGAGAGGTAGGAACCAAATATATTCTGTTCTAATTGCCCAGGACAGGAGGGTGGAGAGCACGACCAAAATGGAAGCAGTCGCCGCCCACATGCAAATACTACAAACGAAAAGAGTTGGTCAGCTCCTCCTAAAACATGAAATAGATATGCAGGTGCTAATCTGCTTTAACTAATGTATTACCAGTAACAAGAAAATGCAGATGCACACCGCGGGCGCTAAGAGATATATATATAATATATATTAAGGAAAATGTTGCAGCTGACAGTAATAAGAAGAGGAGGTTAGTTAGGTCTTATGGGCACTGTATAGCAGAGCTTTTGTTTCACTACTGTTTGTGTCATAATTTTTAGATGAATAACGTTATATTTTCATACATGGTGAGACACCGGTCTGGACTGCTCCACGGTACGCTGTTTGAAATGATAATGTGGTGACCTATTCACTACCACTCGTCCAGAAAATAAGAGAACAACATAGCACTAACATTTTTCAATGGAAAAATAAATTCCACATATAAATGAAATAGCATGTACTTCGCTCTACTTCAAATAACCTTATATGAAATTAGTTTCTCAGATCTTTCATGCAGTCAGTCGTCCCTTGCCATGTGTTGGAGTCATCACTCTCGTCACTGTTGCCACGGAGCCCTTTCACAATTCTTTACATGAAATTGATATTAGAATTACTTAAATGTGCTTATAAAGGTGTATTCACACATACCAGAAGTGTTCATATTACCATGCTCTTGTTTCACTTGTAAAAACCTTGCAGCCAGAAATAGTATAAAAATGCTGCATGGCACACTAGCAGTATGTGTGAATACGGTCTTTGGCAAATTAACATCTGATTTTGTGAATCTACCCAAAATGCTCCCGCTTTGTGAAAAAGTGAATAAAATGTGTTTATGAGACTCTACATAGTGTGGTTATGTAACTCTACAAGGTGGGCCATTTATATGGATACACCTAAATAAAATGGGAATGGTTGGTGATATTCACTTCCTGTTTGTGGCACATTAGTATATGGGAGGCGGGAAACTTTTGAAGCTGAATGTTGACCATGGTGGCCATTTTGAAGTCGGCCATTTTGTATCCAACTTTAGTTTTTTCAATGGGAAGAGGGTCATGTGACGCATCAAACTTATCAAGAATTTCACAAGAAAAACAATGGTGTGCTTGGTTTTAACGTTACTTTATTCTTTCATGAGTTATTTACAAGTTTCTGACCACTTATAAAATGTGTTCAAAGTGCTGCCCATTGTGTTGGATTGTCAATGCAACCCTCTTCTCCCACTCTTCACACACTGATAGCAACACCGCAGAAGAAATGCTAGCATAGGCTTCCAGTAGCCGTAGTTTCAGTTGCTGCACATCTTGTATCTTCACAGCATAGACAATTGCCTTCAGATGACCACAAAGATAAAAGTTTAAGGGGGTCAGATCGGGAGACCTAGGGGGCCATTCAACTGGCCCACGACGACCAATACACTTTCCAGGAAACTGTTTATCTAGGAATGCTCGGACTTGACACCCATAATGTGGTGCACAATCTTGCTGGAAAAACTCAGGGAACGTGCCAGCTTCAGTGCATAAAGAGGGAAACACATCATCATGTAGCAATTTCAGATATCCCGTGGCCTTGAGGTTTCCATTGATGAACAATGGCCCCACTATCTTTGTACCCCATATACCACACCATACCATCAATTTTTGTGTTCCAACAGTCTTGGAGGGATCTATCCAATGTGGGTTAGTGTCAGACCAATAGCGGTGGTTTTGTTTGTTAACTTCACCATTCACATAAAAGTTTGCCTCATCACTGAACAAAATGTTCTGTGTAAACTGAGGGTCCTGTTCCAATTTTTGTTTTGCCCATCCTGCAAATTCAGTGCGCCGATCTGGGTCATCCTCGTTGAGATGCTGCAGCAGCTGGGGTTTGTAAGGGTGCCATTTGTGAGTAGCTAATATCCGCCGAAGGGATGTTCGACTGATGCCACTCTCCAGTGACATGCGGCGAGTGCTACGCTGTGGGCTCTTGCTGAATGAAGCTAGGACAGCCACTGATGTTTCTTCATTAGTGACAGTTTTCATGCGTCCACATTTGGGCAAATCCAACACTGAACCAGTTTCACAAAACTTGGCAAGCAGTTTGCAAACTGTAGCATGGGAGATGGGTGGTCTCGTAGGGTGTTTTGCATTGAAATCTGCTGCAATGACCCGGGTACTGCATTCACCAGACATCAACACAATTTCTATCTGCGCCTCACGTGTTAACCTCTGTGACATGTCAATGGCTGTAAACAAAGAGAAGCTTGTAAATAACTCATGAAAGAATAAAGTAACGTTAAAACCAAGAACACCATTGTTTTTCTTGTGAAATTCTCGATAAGTTTGATGTGTCACATGACCCTCTTCCCATTGAAAAAACTAAAGTTGGATACAAAATGGCCACCATGGTCAACACCCAGCTTGAAAAGTTTCCCCCCTCCCATATACTAATGTGCCACAAACAGGAAGTTAATATCATCAACCATTCCCATTTTATTTAGGTGTATCCATATAAATGGCCCACCCTGTATATTGCATGAAGAATCTGTAAAATTTAATTTATGCTGGGATTGTCTGGACACTCAAATGTTTACCATTCTTAGCTGAATATTTACCTGTAAAGGATCTGCCAGACACCGCTTCTGTGTCGACGCCCGTGGTTAGTCAATCTGCACCTGCTCCTAAGTCTGATAGACTGTCTCCTTCTTCTACCACTCAGGCTGGGAGGCTGAGGAGTGGGAGAGCCTATCACAGCCTGGCCAGACGGAGCTAGCTCCTGCCCTCTGTCTATTTATACCTTCATTTCCTGCTTCTCCTTTGCCAGTGATTCTGCTTGTTTCCTGGCTCTGCTGCTGCTGCTTGTACTATTTGTGCTCTGCTTCATATTGACCCTGGCTTTACTGACTACTCTCCTGCTTTGCGTTTGGTACCTCGTACACTCCTGGTTTGACTCGGCTCGTTCACTACTCTTGTGGCTCACGGTGTTGCCGTGGGCATCTGCCCCTTCTCCCTTAGCTTCTTTGTACCCTTGTCTGTCTGTCAGTCGTGCACATAGTGAGAGTAGGGACCGTCGCCCAGTTGTACGCCGTCGCCATGGACGGGCCGTTGCAAGTAGGCAGGGACTGAGTGGCGGGTTGATTAGGGCTCACCTGTCTGTCTCCCTCCCCTGTCTTTACATAATCACAGGCCCATATACCTTTTCTACCCTGGTCCCTGACACAACTATGGACCCCCTTGAGACCCTGGCTCAGCAAATGCAGGGCCTCTCCCTACAAGTCCAAGCCCTGACTCAGAGGGGCAACCTGCATGATGCTACCCTGGTAGTGCCCCCCACCTCACCTCTTGAACCCCACCTCAAGTTGCCTGACCGGTTCTCAGGGGACCGGAAGACCTTTTTCTCCTTTCGGGAGAGTTGTAGGCTCTATTTCCGTCTAAAGCCCCACTCCTCAGGTTCTGAGAGCCAGCGAGTGGGTATAATTATGTCCTGGCTCCAGGACGGGCCCCAAGAATGTGCATTCTCCTTGGCTCCCGACGCCCCTGAACTTTCCTCTGTTGATCTTTTTTTTTCTGCTCTCGGGCTCATATATGACGAGACTGACAAGAGTGCCTTTGCCGAGAGTCAGCTGGTGACCTTACGTCAGGGTAAGAGACCCGTTGAGGAGTACTGTTCGGACTTTAGGAAGTTGTGTGTAGCTTCTCGGTGAAATGACCCTGCCTTGAGGTGCCAGTTTAGATTGGGTCTGTCGAACGCCCTGAAGGACCTGTAGCTATCCTTCTTCTGACTCTCTAGATCAGGTTATGGCTTTAGCGGGACGTCTTGACCGACGTCTCAGGGAACGACGACTTGAACATTTTTGTGCCTTCTCCTCTGGCTCCCCCATGATGGCTCCCGAGGTGCCGTTGCTTCGTTCTTCCACGGAAAACTCGGATGAACCTATGCAACTCGTGGGCCTCCGTGTCTCCCCAACAACGTAGAGAGTTCCGCGGGAAGAATGGTCTCTGCTTCTACTGTGGGGATGACAAACATCAAGTGAACAACTGTCCTAGGCGTAAGAATAAGCAGCCGGAAAACTTCCGCACCTAAGTGACCATCGGGGAGGTCGCTTGGGCGCACAGGTATTTCCCGTAAATATGAAACCTAATAAGATCTTGCTTCCCTTTCAGGTCTCTTTTGGTGGTAGGTCTGTGTCACGAGACGGGTTAGTGGACCCACTAGGCCGTACCGCCGTAGCGGGAAGGCAGCTGGACAAACCGCAGGAAACCCCAGAAATGCAATGTCCCGCACAAGGGTACCTGAATAGTCCAGATGGTGGCCGCAGCTCTGGCACAGATGAGATGGGTGCAGCGGATGGCGCCAAACGTGGCGGATGACACAGGAGCCGCAAGTTGCGCCAGACGTGGCGGATTCCTCCGGACGTGGTGGATTCCTCCGGACGTGGCAGATGACACAGGACGTGGCAGATGACACAGGACGTGGCAGATTTCTCTGGACGTGGCGGATTCCTCTGGATGTGGCAGATGACACAGGCCGTGGCAGATTCCTCTGGACGTGGCAGATTCCTCTGGACGTGGCACGACTTGATACTAAGGCAAAGCACGGAAACAGGAACGGGGAACAAGGCACGGGTAACAGCAGGAATGGGAAACACTAAGGGACCATTTGCAAGACAGTCTGGAAAACTAACAACGCTCAGGCAAGGATTAGAAGGCCGGGGCCTTCTTATAGACCAGGAAATCGTGGCAGTTGATGATGATGACGATTTCCTTATTGCGCGCACTGGCCCTTTAAGGCCGGGCACGAGCGTGCGCGCGCACCCTACGGGACACAGCCGAACGGAGCGGAAGTGAGCGCTGGCGTCTCCTAGGAGGGAGACGGGGACCAGCGCTCACAGATCCATGGCTGCGGGCGTCGGGAGGTGAGTGAACCCGATGACCCGCGCCATGGACGCTACAGTATCCCCCCTCTTACGCCCCCTCTTCTTGGGGCCAGAGTGAGAGAGGAACTTTTTAATAAGAGCAGGGGCGCTGAGGTTCTCTTCTGGCTCCCAGGACCTCTCCTCAGGCCCAACCCCTCTTCAGTCCACCAAATAAAAGGGGTCCTATATATCAGAGGGACCACAGGAAGCAACTGTGGAACTAGAAGTCTTGCTGTAGCGGTTCAGGACCACTGGTTTCAGGAGGGACACATGGAAGGAGTTAGGGATTCTGAGGGTAGGAGGCAGCCACAGCTTATAGGAGACGGGGTTGATTTGTTGCAGGATCTCGAAAGGACCAAGGAACCTGGGAGCAAACTTGTATGAAGGCACCCTTAAGCGAATGTTCCGAGAAGACAGCCAGACTTTAGTCCCAGGAAGATACTGAGGCGGCACTCTTCTCCTAGTATCAGCCTTACGCTTCATGCGATCTACCGCCAGCAAAATACAGGACCGGGTCTGTTGCCAGATTTGCAGGAAGTCCCCATATGCAGAGTCAGCAGCGGGTACCTGAGATGAAGTTGATACAGGAAGAGGGACTCTGGGATGTTGACTGTACACGATGTGAAACGGAGTGGAAGTGGTGGACTCGCTTGTGTGGTTGTTGTAAGAAAACTCGGCCCATGGAAGAAGCTGTACCCAGTTATCGTGCTGTGAAGAGATGAAGTGGCGGAGATAATTTTCCATGATCTGGTTGATCCTCTCTACTTGCCCATTGGACTGGGGGTGATAGGCAGAGGAAAAGTCCAAACTCACATCCAGGAGTTTACAGAGGGCACTCCAGAACTTAGAGGTATACTGAACACCCCGATCAGACACGATGTGAAGAGGTAAGCCATGCAAGCGGAAGATGTGCTGAATGAAGAGACTCGCCAGATGAGGAGCAGAGGGTAGGCCGGTCAGCGGGATAAAATGAGCCATCTTAGAGAACCGGTCCACCACCACCCAGACAGTGTTACATCCTGCTGAGGGGGGAAGGTCTGTGACGAAGTCCATCGCAATGTGCTGCCAGGGGGCACTGGGTACAGGCAGAGGTTGAAGCAGGCCGGCAGGCTTGCTGTGAGTCACTTTGTTAGAGGCACACACCGTGCAAGCAGAGACAAAGTCCAGAACATCCTTAGGTAGCGTGGGCCACCAGAAGTGACGAGCAATCAGGTCTTAGGTTTTACGGACACCGGCGTTCCCAGCCAGTTTAGAACTGTGTCCCCAGCGGAGAATTCTTTTTCTGTCTGCCAACCGAACAAAAGTCCTCCCTGGAGGGATGTCTCTAACCTGCAGAGGATTAGCAGTGACAATGCAGGACGGGTCTATGATGGTCTGAAGGGACTCCACCGAGTCTTCCGTCTCAAACGATCTGGACAGGGCATCGGCCCTCACATTCTTGTCCGCGGGACGGTAGTGGAGCAGAAACTGAAAACGGGTGAAGAACAGCGACCACCTGGCTTGACAAGGATTCAGTCTTTGAGCGGACTGAAGGTAAGTAAGATTCTTGTGATCGGTGAAGATCAGGATGGGGTGAGCAGCGCCCTCCAGAAGATGTCTCCACTCCTCCAGAGCCAACTTGACGGCCAGCAGCTCCCGATCTCCAATGGAGTAATTGCGCTCAGCAGAGGAAAACAGTCTTGAGTAGTAGCCACATACTACTGCCTTTCCTTTGGAGCTCCTCTGGAACAGAAGTGCACCTGCACCAACAGAGGAAGCTTCCACTTCCAGTGAGAACTGCCGAGATACTTCAGGATGATGGAGGATCGAGGCTGAAGTGAAGGATTTCTTGAGGCTAATAAATGCGGACTCTGCCTCTGGAGTCCACACCTTGGCGTCCACACCCTTCTTGGTAAGGGTCGAGATGGGAGACGTCAGAGAAGAGAATTTAGGAATAAACTGCCGGTAGAAATTGGCGAATCCCAGGAACCGCTGTATGGCCCTTAAGCCTTGGGGACGTGGCCACTCCAGGACAGCCTTCACTTTCTCAGGATCCATTTTGAGGCCTTGATCCGAGATGATGTAGCCCAGGAAGGGCAGAGAGTTCTTCTCAAAGACGCACTTCTCCAACTTGGAGTATAAATGATTCTCCCTCAATCGTAGTAGAACCTGACGGACATGCCTCCGATGAGTCGTCGGATCTGGGGAGAAAATCAAAATATCATCGAGATAAACAACAACACAGACATAGAGTAGATCCCGGAAGATATCGTTAACGAACTCCTGAAACACTGCGGGAGCGTCACACAGGCCGAAGGGCATCACCAGGTATTCGTAGTGCCCGTCCTGGGTGTTAAATGCTGTCTTCCATTCATCACCCCGGCGAATCCGGACTAGATTGTAAGCCCCACGCAGGTCTAGCTTAGAAAAAATTTTGGCCCCTCGTATGCGATCAAACAGCTCAGAGATGAGAGGCAGCGGGTATTTGTTTTTGACTGTGATCAGGTTGAGGCCCCTGTAGTCAATGCAGGGACGAAGGGATCCATCCTTCTTTTTAACGAAGAAGAATCCAGCCCTGGCCGGGGAGGAAGATTTTCATATAAAACCCCTCTCCAGATTCTCCTTGATATAGGCCGACATGGATAGAGACTCAGGCAAGGAGAGAGGATATACCCGTCCACGGGGGAGAGAGGCATTAGGAACCAGCTCAATGGGGCAGTCATAAGTCCGATGTGGGGGCAGCGTCTCAGCCTCCCGTTTGCTGAAAACATCTGCATACTGAGCAAATTGGGAAGGCAATCCCGCCAACGACTGAGGCAGAGGAAGCTTGACAGGATGGATTTGCAACAGACAACGACCATGGCACTTGGGGCCCCATTGGAGAACCTCTCCAGAATTCCAGTTCAGGACTGGGGCATGTAGTTGAAGCCAGGGCAGGCCCAGCAGAACAGGATTGATGGCCTTGGGCAAAACAAGGAAAGAAATATATTCAGAATGAAGTACTCCAACCTGGAGCTTCAACGGCTTGGTTTTAGAGATAATGGGATCAGGCAGAGGCAGTCCATTAACTGAGGCAACAGCCAGAGATGTCTCCAGGGGAACTGTGGGCAACTGAAGATGATCCACCAGCTCTTTCTGGATGAAGTTAGCAGCAGAGCCAGAGTCAAGATAGGCAGAAACTTGATGCGTCCTCTCGCCGGATACCAGGGTCACAGGAATAGTCAATTTGGAAGCGAATGCTCTGTTAGGCTCCGTTCTACCTAGGGTCGTCTCTCCAACCAATCCTAGGCAAGGGGGTCTCTCTGGCTTCTGGGGACACAGACGCACAATATGGCCTCCATGGCCGCAATACAGACAAAGTCCAGAAGTGCGTCTGCGTTGTTTCTCCTGGGTGGACAATTTGACATAATTGCCCTGCATCGGATCCTCTGGTGGGATGACTGAGGGGGACTGCAGGACAGCAGAATCCAGCCTGGGGAGTTCTCTCCCCCGGAGAACCTCTTGGGAACGTTCCTGGATCCTCATGTCGACACGGGAGGCGAGTAGGATGAGATCGTCCAGGGCGGATGGCAGATCACGAGCAGCCAGCTCGTCCTTGATCCCTGAAGACAGTCCCTGCCAGAATGTAGCCACCAAAGCCTCGTTGTTCCAGGACAATTCAGCAGCCAGGATACGGAACTGGATGGCATACTCGCCCACGGAGAGGTCTCCCTGGTGTAGGGTTAGCAGGGATGCAGCAGCCGAAGAAACTCTTCCAGGTTCCTCAAAGATCGAGCGGAAGGTCCGTAAGAAGCACTGCAAGTCCCGGGTCTCTGGTCCATGACGTTCCCACAGAGGATTGGCCCATGCCAGGGCTTTGCCAGTAAGGAGAGAGATGATGAAGGCTATCCTGACGTCATCCGAAGAGAAGGACCTGGCATGTAGTCTGAAATGGATCAGGCACTGATTCAAAAATCCCCTGCAGGACTTCGGATCTCCGTCATAGTGTGGAGGTAGCAGCAAAAAACAGGGGGTTGGTACCAGTACAGACAGGAAGGGTAGCAGGCGGACCCGCAGGAACGGGTGCGGTGACGACTGTGGTTGGAGCGAGCAACCGATGGGCTATGGCGTTCACTGACAGGAGGAGCTGGTCTTGTCGTGACTGGAGATCCTCCATCTCAGCCAGCATGGCTTGTGTCGTCAAAGTCTCAGGTTGGCCAGCGAGGTCTATGGCCTGAGCGTACTGTCACGAGACGGGTTAGTGGACCCACTAGGCCGTACCGCCGTAGCGGGAAGGCAGCTGGACAAACCGCAGGAAACCCCAGAAATACAATGTGCCGCACAAGGGTACCTGAATAGTCCAGATGGTGGCCGCAGCTCTGGCGCAGATGAGATGGGTGCAGCGGATGGCGCCAAACGTGGCGGATGACACAGGAGCCGCAAGTTGCACCAGACGTGGCGGATTCCTCGGAACGTGGCAGATGACACAGGACGTGGCAGATTCCTCTGGACGTGGCAGATGCCTCGGGACGTGGCAGATGACACAGGACGTGGCAGATTCCTCTGGACGTGGCACGACTTGATACTAAGGCAAAGCACGGAAACAGGAACGGGGAACAAGGCATGGGTAACAACAGGAACGGGAAACACTAAGGGACCATTTGCAAGACAGTCTGGAAAACTAACAACGCTCAGGCAAGGATTAGAAGGCCAGGGGCCTTCTTATAGACCAAGAAATTGTGGCAGGTGATGATGATGACAATTTCCTTATTGCGCGCACTGGCCCTTTAAGGCCGGGCGCGAGCGTGCGCGCGCACCCTACGGGACACAGCCGAACGGAGCGGAAGTGAGCGCTGGCGTCTCCTAGGAGGGAGACGGGGACCAGCGCTCACAGATCCATGGCTGCGGGCGTCGGGAGGTGAGTGAACCCGACGGCCCGCGGCCATGGACGCTACAGTCTGCTACCGGCAATGCCTTCGTGGACTCAGGGTCTTCTGCTAATATTATGTCTGTGGAATTTGCTATGTCTCTAGCTATGCCATTGATTGAATTGCCTAAACCTGTCCCGGTAGTGGGTATGGACTCCACTCCTCTTGCTAATGGTTATTTTACGCATCATACCCCTGTTTTTGAACTCCTTGTTGGCTCCATGCATTTGGAGCAGTGCTCTGTACTGGTGATGCAGGGATTATCGCACGATTTGGTTTTAGGCCTACCCTGGTTGCAGATGCATAATCCCACGTTTAACTGGAATACTGGGGATCTTACCAAATGGGGTAATGAATGCATGACGTCATGTTTTTCTGTTAATTTTATTTCTCTCCCTGAGGAGGTGAACACTCTACCTGAGTTTATTCAGGACTTCGCTGATGTTTTTTCTAAAAAGGCCTCCGAAGTGTTACCTCCTCATAGAGAGTACGATTGCGCAATCGATTTAGTACCAGGAGCTAAGCTCCCTAAGGGTAGGATATTTAATCTCTCTTGTCCCGAAAGTGAAGCCATGAGAGAGTATATCCAGGAATGTCTGGCCAAGGGTTACATTCGCCCCTCTACTTCTCCGGTAGGTGCTGGCTTCTTCTTCGTAGGGAAGAAGGATGGTGGTCTTAGGCCGTGCATCGATTACCGAAACTTGAATAAGGTCACTGTAAGGAACCAGTATCCCCTTCTTTTGATTCCTGATCTCTTCAATCAGGTTCAGGGGGCCCAATGGTTCTCTAAGTTTGATTTACGGGGGGCTTATAACCTTATCCGCATCAAAAAGGGGGATGAGTGGAAGACTGCATTTAACACGCCCGAAGGTCATTTTGAATACCTCGTCATGCCCTTTGGTTGTGTAATGCTCCGACGGTCTTCTAGAATTTCATAAATGAGATTTTAAGAGACTACCTGCGGGTATTTCTTGTAGTGTACCTTGATGACATACTGGTGTTTTCCAAGGACTGGTCCTCCCACATTAAGCATGTCAGGAAGGTGCTCCAGGCCCTTCGGGAAAACAAACTGTTTGCTAAAACCGAAAAATGTGTGTTTGGGGTGCAAGAGGTACCATTTTTGGGTCAAATCCTCACTCCTCATGAATTCCGCATGGACCCTGCCAAGGTTCAGGCTGTGGCTGAATGGGTCCAACCTGCCTCCCTGAAGGCGTTACAGTGCTTCCTGGGGTTTGCTAATTATTACAGGAGATTTATTGCTAACTGCTCGGTCATCGCTAAGCCTCTTACGGATCTCACTCGCAAAGGTGCTGATCTCCTCCACTGGCCTCCTGAGGTGGTCCAGGCTTTTGAGGTCCTTAAGAAGTGCTTTATCTCGGCCCCAGTGCTGATTCAGCCTAACCAAATGGAGCCATTCATCGTGGAGGTTGACGCTTCCGAGGTGGGAGTGGGTGCTGTCTTGTCCCAGGGTACCAGGTCCCTCACCCATCTCCGTCCCTGTGCCTACTTCTCCAGGAAGTTCTCACCCACTGAGAGTAACTATGACATTGGCAACCGCGAACTCTTAGCCATTAAATGGGCATTTGAAGAGTGGCGCCACTTCCTGGAGGGGGCTAGGCACCAGGTAACGGTCCTTACCGACCACAAGAATCTGGTTTTCCTAGAATCTGCCCGGAGGCTAAACCCGAGACAAGCTCGATGGGCGTTATTTTTTACTAGATTCAACTCTTTGGTCACCTATAGGGCTGGGTCTAAAAATATTAAAGCTGATGCACTGTCGCGTAGCTTCATGGCCAGCCCTCCTTCGGAGGAAGATCCTGCTTGTGTTTTGCCCCCAGGTGTAATCATTTCCTCTGTTGATTCTGACTCTGTTGATTTCAGTCTCCGAAATTGCGGCTCATCAAGGTTCAGCTCCCGGGAACCTTCCTGAGAACAAGCTGTTTGTTCCCCTGCAATTACGGCTAAGGGTACTCAGGGAGAATCTTGACTCTGCACTATCTGGCCATCCAGGCATCCTGGGTACCAAGCACCTCATTACCAGAAACTATTGGTGGCCTGGGTTGCTTAAAGACGTTAAGGCCTACGTCGCCGCTTGTGAAATTTGTGCTAGGTCCAAGACTCCCAGGTCCCGACCAGCGGGCTTACTATGTTCTTTGCCCATTCCCCAGAGACCTTGGACACATATCTCCATGGATTTTATCACCGATCTGCCTCCATCTCAAGGCAAGTCGGTGGTGTGGGTTGTAGTAGACCGCTTCAGTAAGATGTGCCACTTTGTGCCCCTCAAGAAACTACCCAATGCTAAGACATTAGCTACCTTGTTTGTCAAACACATCCTGCGTCTCCATGGGGTTCCTGTCAATATTGTTTCTGACAGAGGGGTACAATTTGTTTCATTGTTTTGGAGAGCCTTCTGTAAGAAGTTGGAGATTGATCTGTCCTTCTCCTCGGCCTTCCATCCTGAAACTAATGGCCAAACTGAGAGGACTAATCAGTCTCTAGAACAATATTTAAGGCGATTTATCGCTGACTGTCAATATGATTGGGTCTCCTTCATTTCCCTTGCTTAATTTTCCCTTAATAACCGGGTCAGTAATTTGTCAGGGGTCTCCCCCTTTTTCTGTAATTTTGGGTTTAATCCACGGTTCTCCTCCGTTTCACCTGGTGGTTCCAACAATCCCGAGGTAGATGTCGTTCATCGGGAACTGTGCACAGTCTGGGCCCAGGTTCAGAAGAACCTAGAGGCGTCCCAGAGCATACAAAAGACTCAGGCAGATAGAAGACGTTCAGCTAACCCCTTGTTTGTGGTCGGGGATCTGGTGTGGCTGTCTTCTAAAAATTTGTGCCTTAAAGTCCCGTCCAAAAAGTTTGCTCCCCGGTATATAGCGCCGTACAAGGTCATTGAAGTCCTTAACCCTGTCTCCTTCCGACTGGAGTTACCCCCGTCTTTTCGAATACACGACGTGTTTCATGCCTCCCTCCTGAAACGCTGCTCCCCGTCCTTTGCTCCCTTGAGGAAACCTCCGGTCCCTGTTCTCACCCCTAAAGGGGTAGAATTCGAGGTGGCCAAGATTGTGGACAGCAGGATGGTCCAAGGCTCCCTCTAGTACCTGGTCCATTGGAGAGAATATGGGCCTGAGGAGAGGACTTGGGTACCCGCCCGGGATGTTCACGCTGGGGTATTACTCAGGAGGTTCCATCTTCGGTTCCCCAATAAGCCAGGTCCACCTAGAAAGGGTCCAGTGGCCCCTTATAAAAGGGGGGGTACTGTAAAGGATTTGCCAGATACAGCTTCTGTGTCGACGCCCGTGGTTTGTCAGTCTGCACCTGCTCCTAAGTCTGATAGACTGACTCCTTCTACCACTCAGGCTGGGAGGCTGAGGAGTGGGAGAGCCTATCACAGCCTGGCCAGACGGAGCTTGCTCCCGCCCTCTGTCTATTTACACCTTCATTTCCTGCTTCTCCTTTGCCTGTGATTCTGCTTGTTTCCTGGCTCTGCTGCTGCTTGTACTATTTGTGCTCTGCTTCATATTGACCCTGGCTTTACTGACTACTCTCCTGCTCTGTGTTTGGTACCTCGTACACTCCTGGTTTGACTCGGCTCGTTCACTACTCCTGTGGCTCACGGTGTTGCCGTGGGCATCTGCCCCTTCTCCCTTAGCTTCTTTGTACCCTTGTCTGTCTGTCTGTCAGTCGTGCACATAGTGAGAGTAGGGACTGTCGCCCAGTTGTACGCCGTCGCCTTGGATGGGCCGTTGCAAGTAGGCAGGGACTGAGTGGCGGGTAGATTAGGGCTCACCTGTCTGTCTCCCTCCCCCGTCTTTACATTACCATTCCTTGTTATGTGAGATGACCTTGGGACGTCATAACTGTCTGAATATTCATATGTTTTTGTTCTTGGTATGAGAAGCGTTTCATACTGTTTAGGAACTCATTTATTATTATTCTTTGTTATGACCATCAGTCCTGATGACGTTGTGGTGACGTTGCATGTTATGAGAAGCTGTTGTCTTTCATGTAAGTTTCCATAAGAAGCCTGTTCTTGCTAGTGATTGGCTGAGCTCAAGCCTACTCCCCTTTGATACTATTGTAATTGAATTCTATCAATAAACCAGAGAAGGATTTTTGGGTATGCAAGCTGTTAAAGGGGGTTACACAAGCATTGTCTCTGTGTCTCTTACTTCTCTCCGTTATATTGATTTTAACTTATGTATTTGGATCTGGATAAGTGGCTGAAGGGCGTCAATTGACACACCTGTCATAACTTTCAGTCTAATATATTTTGGCCAGGATTGCGTTAACACCCTTTAACAGGCCGGCCTCTCCATCTGCAGAAAATGGTAGATTTATCAACCAAGCAGAGCAGATTACTTCCTATTAGGAGGCAGTGTACTACATGGGTTAATATTTGCTCTGGTGATTTGCTACAGGGATCAGAGTTGTGCAGATTTCAGTAGCAGAATAAATTATTCTGTCAAGAAATGTAAGAAACAAATAACATTTTGTAGAGCGAAAGATTAGCAGACCAAGAAAATACTTATAATTATGTAAACAAAAAGCATAGACCAGCAATAAATGCACTAAAACGTGCAACTGTCAAAAGTTTATATACATTAATATTGTTTTTCTATTACAAGATAATGCTTATGTTCTGCAAAATAAATAGTTATGCACTAACTGAATCAAATTATAAGTCTAAGCAACACTAGTAGACAATGGGGAATCCCATCATCATTATGCACACACCAAAGCACTATTACCATAGTACCTGTATACAATGCTTAAACCAATCTGTTTGGCAGAGGGAGGTTTAATCAATAATAGGGTATGTCCACCTTTTTAAAATTTTGTTATTGCTCATATGGTGTCAAACATTAGCGTACAACTACAGCATCAGGGATTGTACCGTGGAGGCAGGGTTGTAACCATGGAAACACATAGGTCTGCATAGGAGCTGCAGACACAAAAGTAAGATATATTTTTAATCTGAATATTTTATTTTAGATGTACCCAGAACTTGGGCTAACATTAAACTGCATCAAAAAATGTTTCTAAAAAGTAACATGCATATTTAGTGGCGGTTCTGGTGGCGTTTTTCATTTAGTTTCATTTTGTATGTCCTAT
The DNA here is from genome assembly GCF_050947455.1 of Rhinoderma darwinii. Lineage (NCBI taxonomy): Eukaryota > Metazoa > Chordata > Amphibia > Anura > Rhinodermatidae > Rhinoderma > Rhinoderma darwinii. Next base: position 493,218,085 of record NC_134687.1, read on the forward strand.
AGAGAAGCTTATATGAAAATGCCATACACAGAGTATGCTGCGTTTGTGAAATAAACATCACTGACCAGCAGGGCTGATTTTAGACAAAGTCTGGCACTGGGCAAAGTTAGAAGTGGGGTCCCAAAAGCTGAATTACTGGATCAATAATGCAGTCAATTCAGAAGGTGGTGTGCAGAGAACTTCATCTCTGATTTCTAGTGTGTCCATGAGTGTTGCAAACCCCAAAGCATATGTCCCCTTCTCGCACAAAAAAATGATATATAGTTATTAAATCATACCACTATATCTGATTAAATATTACCTGCATACTGTTACTGAACACAACTCACTATTATAAGGCCAATATTACCAATATAATGTCCAAATATTACCGCCACGCCATAAACACATAGTGACCGAATAATATCGCCATACTGTTACTGAATAATACCTGCACACTATAATCACATAGTGACTGAATAATATCGCCACAACATAACTACATAGTGACTGAATAATACCACCATACTGTTACTGAATAATACCACCATAATGTTACTGAATAATACCACCACAACATAACCACTTAGTGACTGAATAATACCCCCACACTGTTACTCAAATATACCGCCACACCATAATCACATAGTAACTGAATAATATTATCATACTGTTACTGATTAACCCCTTAAGGACGCAGCCTAGTTTGGGCCTTAAGGCTCAGAGCCCATTTTTCAAATCTGACATATTTCACTTTATGTGGTAATAACGTCGGAATGCTTAAACCTATCCAAGCGATTCTGAGATTGTTTTCTCGTGACACTTTGGGCTTCATGTTCGTGGTAAAATTTGGTCGATATATTCAGTCTTTATTTGTGAAAAATTGCAAAATTTAGAGAAAATTTACAAAAAATAGCATTTTTCAGAATTTAAATGCATCTGCTTGAAAAACAGACGGTTATACCACCCAAAATAGTTACTAGTTCACATTTCCCATATGTCTACTTTAGATTGGCATCGTTTTTTGAACATTCTTTTATTTTTCTTGGACGTTACAAGGCTTAGAACATAAACAGCAATTTCTCATATTCTTAAGAAAATTTCAAAAGCCTTTTTTTGAAGGTGCCAGTTCAGTTCTGAAGTGGATTTGAGGGGCCTATGTATTAGAAACCCCCATAAAACACCCCATTTTAAAAACTAGACCCCTCAAAGTATTCAAAACAGCATATAGAAAGTTTTTTAACCCTTCAGGCATTTCACAGGAATTAAAGCAAAGTGGAAATTAAATTTGCAAATTTCATTTTTTCTGCTGAATTTCAATTTTATTCAATTTTTTTTTAGTAACAGAGAAGGTTTTACCAGAGAAACACTACTAAATATGTATTGTCCAGATTCTGCAGTTTTTAGAAATGTCCCACATGTGGCCCTACTGCGCTCGTGGACTAAAACACAAGCCCTAGAAGCAAAGAAGCAACTAGTGCATTTTGAGGCCTCTTTTTTATTAGAATATATTTTAGGCAGCATGCCAGGTTTGAAGAGGCGTTGAGGTATCAAAACAATGGAAACCCACCAGAAGTGACCCCATTTTGGAAATTACACCCCTATTTTGACCGCACAGGTTTTTCACAGCACCTATTTGAATTGGGCTGTGAAATGAAAAAAATGATATTTTTTCCAATAAGATGTCATTTTTGATCAAAATTTCTTATTTTCACAAGGAACAACATACCCCATTTTGTTGCCCAATTTGTCCTTAGTGCGGCAATACCCCATTTGTGGTGATAAACTGCCCTTTGGGCCCATGGGAGGGCTCAGAAGGAAAGGACCACCATTTGGCCTACTGGAGCTTTTCTGGTGCTAAGTCATGTGTGCAGAAGCCCCTGAGGTACCAGTACAGTTGAAACCCCCGAGAAGTGACCCCATTTTAAAAACTACACCCCTTAAGACATTCATCTAGAGGTGTAGTGAGCATTTTGACCCCACAGGTACTGTGTAAAAGATAATGCGCAGCAGATGGTGCAGTGTGAGATTTGCAATTTTATATATGTATATGCCATTTCAGTGTCCAATATAGTGTGCCCAGCATGCGCCACCGGAGATATACACCCCTTAAATTGTAATGTGGGTTCTCCTGGGTACGACAATACCCTACATGTGGCTGTTATCAGCTGCCTGGGCATACGGCAGGGCTCAGAAGGGAAAGATGAGGGGGGTAAGCTGTGCGGAGTGCATCAGGGTAAATTGAAAATCAAGGGATGTATGATACATTTTAAAACAATCTTTTATACAGAGCCCTGGTTTTTCGGGACACGTGTCACATTGGTATATTGTGTTCTTCCTTATCCCCCTCTTATAGCAGACTCTGCACCTCTTTTGACTCTTTCCCTTTCCACCGGTTTGGGGACCTTCTCCTGGAAAGTGTTGCCCTGGTACGATGCGCCCCCCCTTCCTGGTCCCTAAAGATTAGATCTTGAAATTCCAGGAAAGTTCCCCTCTGGCCTGCACATCAACGTAGCACATACGCATTCTAGAAAGCCATCTGTATGATGTGCCCGGCCAGCTTCTTATACTACACCGCATGGCGCTGTAGGGCTTCAGGACTTGATTTGACAAGTCCATCCCTCCCATGTACCTATTGTAGTCCAGGATGCAGTCTGGTTTGGGGGTGGCCTTTCCTTCATATATCCTAAACCTGTAGGTATACCCTGATGCACTCTCGCACAGCTTATACATCTTCACGCCATACCTTGCCCTCTTACCTGGCAGGTACTGGCGGAATTGAACCCTCCCTTTAAAATGTACCAGGGACTCATCAATAGAAAAACACTTCTCGGGGGTGTATGCTTGGGAAAACCGGGCACTGGAACGGTCTAATAGGGGTCTCCGTTTATACAAACGGTCAAAACTGGGGTCATCTCGGAGTGGGCACGGCTCATTATCAGTATAATGTAAGAAGCGAAGTATTGCCTCATTTATTTATTTTTTTAGGTTCCAGTTCATTTCTGAAGTTGCTTTGAGGGGCCCATATATTAGAAACCCCTATCAAACACCCCATTTTAGAAACTAGACCCCTCAAAGTATTCACAACAGCATTTAGAAAGTTTATGAACCCTTTAGGTGTTTCACAGAAATTTAGAGCAAAGTAGAGGTGAAATTTACTCTTTTTATACCATTTTTTTTATAACACAAAAGGATTTATCAGAGAAACGCAACTCAATACTTATTGCCCAGATTCTGCAGTTTAGAGAAATATCCCACATGTTGCCCTCGGGCGGTAATGGACTGAAGCACCGGCCTCCGAAGCAAAGGAGCACCTAGCGGATTTTGAGCCCTCTTTTTTATTAGGCACCATGTCCGGTTTGAAGAGGTCTTGTGGTGCCAAAACATTGGAAACCCCCCAAAAGTGACCCCAATTTGGAAACTAGACCCCTTGAGGAATCCATTGTAGTTTTCATGGGGTGCATGCGGCTTTTTGATCAGTTTTTATTCCATTTTTAGGTGGCGTGGTGACTAATAAACAGCAATTCTACTATTGTTTTTGTATACTTTTTTTTTTACAGCGTTCACCGTGCGCTATAAATGATATATTAACTTTATTCTGCGGGGCGATACGATCACGGCGATACCAGATGTTTATAGTTTTTTTTTATGTCTTATGGCGTTTGCACAATAAAATACGTTTTGTAAACAATCATTCACTTTTTGTGTTACCTTATTCTAAGAGCCAGAACGTTTTTATTTTTCAATCAATAAAGCCGTGCGAGGACTTATTTTTTGCGTAACGAACTGTATTTTCCATCAGTACCATTTTTAGGTACATGCGACTTTTTGATCTCTTTTTATTCCATTTTTTGGGAGGTGAAGTGACCAAACAATTGTGATTGTGGTACGGTTTATTAATATTTTTTTTTACGGCGTTCACCGTGCGGGATAAATAACAAAATAATTTTGTAGTTCAGGCCGTTACGGACGCGGCGATACCAATTATGTATAGTTTATTTGTTTGTTTATATATTTTTATTAATAATAAAGGCCTGATAAGGGAAAAAGTGGGACTTTTACTTTTATTACTTTTAAAACTTTTATTTTCTTATTTTTACACATCTTTTTTTAACTTTTTTTTTACTTTATTACTTTGTCCCACTAGGGGACATGAGGGCAGGAGGCCCTGATCGCTATTCTAATACACTGCACTACATGCGTAGTGCAGTGTATTAGAACTGTCAGCTACTCACTGACAGCAAGCATAGTGGGTCCTGACGTTGTCAGGACCCACTAGGCTTCCGTCTATGGCATAGCCGGACGCCATTGTTTGGTGTCCGGTTGCCATAGTCACCATCGCCGGCCGCTATCGCGTAGCAGGCCGGCGATGGCAGCTTAACCCCTAAAAAGCCGCGATCTCTATAGAACGCGGCTTTTAAGGGGTTAATCAGCGGGGACACAGCGATCGGTCCCCGCTGTAGGAGCTGTGACAGCTGCTGAACAAGACAGCAGCGTCACAGCTCCTGTATGTGTCGGGAGGACGGCCGAAACGGCCGTTACTCCCGAGACGTACTATTACGGCATGGAGCGCGAACGATACAGCTGCCATGACGTAATAGTACGTCAAGGAGCGGGAAGGGGTTAAAAACCACCATACAAAGACCAATATTACCACCACGTAGTGACCATATAGTGGTAGATGGCAGTTATACACAGGAGCTCTGCAGACCATATAAGTGATTACAGCACATTTATATCCAGTGACTCACAGGTGATGTTTTCTCTGATTAGAGTCGTTCACTTTCCCTTTTTTTCTCCATCTGGCCCAGACCACTGTGACGACTTATTCTATTAGTCCCCCTAGGGACTAACGTATTGCAGTATATTGTCATTTTTATAGGCATCTGTTCAGCCATGCCACAGGCAGGGCTTAGCAGAGGCAGAGTGAAGGCCTTCATTAGGTACATGGTATGGAGCGCGCCCACCACGTGAGTGCGCTCCATACTTCTCCACCTGCAGCTTGAAGTAAGTACACGTCAAGGTGCGTTAAGGGGTTAATGCAAATGTGAAAATATCTACAAGCTAAACAATGTATATAAACCTATATTTAAGAAGATTTGGCATTATACACAATGTAATGAAAAAGTATAATTTTTTTAAATAAATAATATTCCCATATCTCATTGTATACTACTTTGTGTAGTATTTCGATACTTGATATCAAAACGATATTTTGCCAACAGTAATAATAATAATAAAAAAGTTCTTCCATTTTCTGATGTGAGGCACGTGGTGTGATGAATTTTGAACCTCCATGTGCCTCACAGTAATAGTAATTAACCCCATCATGTTCCTCACAGTCATAATGGACAACATTGGGTTAATGTGTGAGGTACATGATGGGGTTAATTATTATTAATGTGAGGCACATGGATGTTCAAAATTTATAATACCTCGTGCCTCACATTAATAAGTGAAAGAAAGCCGTTTTTATTTTATAACAGCATAAACGTCATAAATGACGCTATAAACTTGTTACTACGGTCGTGACGATACCGAATGTGTATATTTTATGTACTGAAACTTATTTTAATGTTTATTGTAAAAAATGTGTTTTTTTTACATTTAACATTACTTTATTTTTTTACTTTTCTACTTTTTTATTTCTAAACTTTAATGTACTGGCATATATCTATATGCCAGTACACTAGCCTGTGTACTATCAGTACCCATACCTCAGTATGCCCTAACAACAAGAAATACGGTCAGACAGCCCTGGGGTCCTTCAATGGATCCTGGGCTGTCTGCCCATATATGCTATGTCCCTTGATCTTCTCACAGGGATTCCCTGTGACGCGATCCAAAGGGTATCCCAAGTTCTTGTTTTCCCCTTGAACGCTGCGGTCAGCTTTGATCGCACCATTCAAGGGAATAGCGGCAGAGATGAGAGGTTTCTCTGATCTCCGTCGTTATAGCGGGGCTGCGGCTGTGTAATACAGCCATTGCCCTTCTCCTGACAAGTGTGCACGCACGGTCAACATGAGGTGATGCGGCCGATCGCTGCACTAATGATCGGCGGCGCAGGCACTGAAGACAGAACATGGGGGTGTTTTGCAGTGCATGTTCTTTCTTTAGTGCCTGCGCTCATTAGTGCAGCGCCGGACGCATCACATCATGCTGACCGCGCACACACACACTTGTCAGGACTCAGGAGCGGGGCAATGGCTGTATTACACAGCCGAAGACCTGCTTTAATAACATTCATGTGTTACTATACGGAGCTGTGCAGCCACGCAGCTTAGTATCGAAATACATGAAATAACTATCAAACCGTTTGAGGGTGCACGGCATTGAAACAGTATCCAAATTTCGATGCATCGTGCAACCCTAATTGTATGTATATATTTCTATGTTAGGTCATTGTAACCTGTTTGACTAGTCTGGGTCTGGTCAATAACTGTGTGACTCATCTTTGCTTCATGATCATTTGTTAATTATTGAATAATAAAAATGTATACTTTTTCATTACATTGTGTATCATGCCATATTTGCTTCAATATAGGTTTATATAAATTCAAGATGCAGAGTAACTCATTCTAGCTATCCCATGCAAACATTTGTGCCTAATAAGACCAGTGGGAATTGCTGTTGTTAGTTTTTTGGTTTGGTAAGCTAAATAATGTGTATATATGTATATATAATATATTATTAGAATTATTTGGACAGTGACACAATCTTCATGATTTGGGCTCTGCATGCCACCACATTGGATTTGAAATGAAACAACTGAGATGCAATTGAAGTGTAGACTATCAGGTTTAATTCAAGGGGGTTGAATAAAAATATCCTGTGAAACGTTTAGGAATTGCAACCATTTTCCTACACAGCCTCCTCATTTCAGGGGCTCAAAAGTGATTGGACAAATTAACATTAACATAATTAAAATGTTTTTGTTTTTTTTAAATACTTTGTAGAGAATCCGAAGTCTGGAACCCATGGACGTCACCAAACGCTGGGTTTCCTCCTTTGTGATGCTTTGCCAGTTCTTTACTGCAGCTGTCCTCAGTTGTTGCTTGTTTGTGGGTCTTTCTTCCTTAACCCCTTCAGGACTGAGCCTGTTTTGGCCTTAAAATCGCACATGTGTCACTTTATGTGGTAATAACTCCGGAATGCTTTTGCCTATCCAAGTGATTCTGAGATTGTTTTCTCGTGACATATTGTACTTTATGTTAGGGAAAAAATTTGTTCGATAAATTCAATATTTATTTGTAAAAAACACCAAGATTTAGAGAAAATTTGCAAAAATGTGCATTTTTCTAAATTTAAATGCATCTACTTGTAAAACAGATAGTAATACCACACAAAATACTTACTATTTTATATTTCCCATATGTCTACTTTATGTTTGCATTGTTTTTTGAACATTCTTTTACTTTTCTAGGACGTTACAAGGCTTAGAACTTTAGTAGCAATTTCTCATATTTTCAAGAAAATTTCAAAAGCCTATTGTTTCAGGGATCAGTTCAGTTCTGAAGTGTCTTTGAGGGCCTTATATATTAGAAAGTCCCCATAAATCACCCCATTTTGAAAACTGCACCCCTCAAATTATTCAAAACGGCATTCAGAAAGTGTTTTAACCCTTTAGGCGTTTCACAGGAATTAAAGCAAAGTAGAGGTGAAATTTACAAATTAAATTTTTTTTTTCGAAAATTAATTTGTAATACATTTTTTCTGTACCACAGAAGGTTTTACCGGAGAAACGCAACTCAATATTTATTGCCCAGATTCTGCAGTTTTTAGAAATATCCCACATGTGGTCCTAGTGCGGTAATGGACTGAAACACCGGCCTCTGAAGCAAAGGAGCACCTAGTGGATTTTGGGGCCTCCTTTTTTTAGAATATATTTTAGGCACCATGTCAGGTTTGAAGAGGTCTTGTGGTACCAAAACAGTAAAGACCCCCCAAACGTGACCCCATTTTGGAAACTATACCCCTCAAGGAATTTATCTATGGGTATGGTTAGCATTTTGAACCCACAGTTTTTTTGCTAAATTTATTTGAATTAGTATGTGAAGATGAAAATCTACTTTTTTTGTGAAAAAACGTAAAAATGTTAAATATTTACAAGGAATAAAGTAGAAAAAACACCCCAACATATGTAAAGCTATTTCTTACGATTATAGCAATACCCCATATGTGGTAATAAACTGCTGTTTGGACCCACAGCAGGCCTCAGAAGGGAAGGAGCACCATTTGGATTTTGCATTTCTGATTTTGCTGGAATAGTTTTCAGTGCCGTGTCACGTTTGCAATGCACTGGAGGGATGAAAACCGTGGAAACCCCCCAATAGTGACCCCATTTTGGAAACTACACCCCTCAAGGAATTTTTCTAGGGGTAAAGTTAGCATTTTATAATCCCCACAGTTGTTTTGCTGAAGTCATTGGAATTAGTCTGTAAAGGTAAAAATCGACTTTTTTTCTGTAAGAACTTAGAAATTTTCTCAAGAAATAAAGGAGAAAAAGCACCCCAACATTTCTAAAACAATTTCTCCTGATTACGTAAAAACCCCATATGTGGTAATAAACTGCTGTTTGGACCCACACCGGGGCTTAGAAGGGAAGGGGCACCATTTGGCTTTTGGAGCTCAAATTTAGCTGGAATAGTTTTTGGGTGTCATGTCGAATTTGCAAAGCCCCTGAGGTACTAAAACAGTGGAAACCTCCCAAAAGTAACCCCATTTGGGAAACTACACCACTTAAGGAATCTATCTAGGGGTATAGTGAGCATTTAGGCCCCACACGTCTTTTGCAGAATTTATTAGAATTAGGCCGTGAAAATTAATTTCAACATTATTTCCACTAAAATGTTGAATTTTTTCAATTTCACAAAGGATAAAGGAGAAAATGCACCCCAACATTTGTAAAGCAATTTCTCCCGAGTACGGCAATACCCCACATGTGGTCATAAATGTTTTTTCATTAGAAAATAAATTAACCCTTTCCGGACTGATCCATGTTTTGCTTTTTTATTTTTCGTTTTTCCTCCCCGCTTTCCGAGAGCCACAACGTCTTTATTTTTCCGTCAATAGAGTGGTGTGGGGGCTTATTTTTTGCGGGACGAGCTGTAGTTTTTATTGGTACCATTTTTTGGTACATAAGACTTTTTCAGCACTTTTTATAAAATTTTTTGGTAGAGCGAAGGTGACCAAAAAACTGCGATTTTGCCATTTAAAATTCTTTATTTTTCACGGCGTTCACCGTGCGAGTTCAATAATGGTATATTCTAATAGCTTGGACTTTTACAGACGCAGCGATACCAATTTTGTGTATTTTTTTTATTTTTTTACATTACTTTAGAGAAAAAATATGAAAAGGGTTTATTTTTGGACTTTAAATATTTATTACATTTTTTCCACTAATAATAACTATTTACTTTTGTTTTTACACATTTTATTAGTCCCCCTGGGAGACTTGAACCAGCAATCATTAGATCACTGGTAGAATACACTGCAATACTAATGTATTGCAGTATATTGTGATTTTTACAGGCTCCTGTAACAGCGCGATCGCTGTTTCTGTCCGTTAGTCCCGGGTATCAGCTGTAATACACAGCTGACACCCGCAGCGTATGGCGCGGGCTCAGCGCGTGAGACGCTCCATATATCACCCCCCACACCACGACATGCTATTAAGTCATGGTGCGCGAAGGGTTTAATGCGCAGCCGATGGTGGAAAGTGAAAATTACAATTTTCCACTGATGTGCCATTTTAGTGCACTATATGTTGTGCCCAGTTTGTACCACAAATACCACAAATAAAATATTAACAGGGTTCTCCCGGGTATGGCGATGCCATATCAGTGGACGTAAATGGCTGTTTGGGCACGCTGTAGGGCTCAGATGGGAGGGACGCCATTTGGCTTTTGGAGCGCAGATTTTGCTTGGTAGAAGCTCTGGCGTTTTGCTGGTATTTCAGTTTATAATGTGGGGGCAAATGTAGGTTGGGCAGAGTACATCAGGGGCATAATAAGAGGGTATAATAATGGGTAAATAAATAATAATCCGCAGATATGTGGCTAGTGTTGCACTTATATTATAAATGGTGCCCGATCTTATCCGCTTTTGGAACGCTCTGCACATTTTGCATCGCCATATTCTGGGAGCTGGAACTTTTTTTATTTTTTCACCACCGGAGCCGTGTGAGGGCTTATTTGTTGCGGGACAATCTGTAATTTTCATTGGTACCATTTTGGGGTACATGCGATTTTGTTGATCACTTTTTATTCCATTTTTCGGCAAGCAAGGTGACCAAAAACCATCAATTCTGACAATGATTTTTATTTATTTTTTACAGCGTTCACCCTGGGCTATAAATGACCGTTATATTTTATTCTCCGGGTCGGTACGATTACGGGGATACCATATGTATATAGGTTTTTTTATGTTTTGCAGCGTTTGCGCAATAAAATAACTTATTTAGAAAATAATTTATTTTCTGTGTCACCATATTCTGAGAGCCGTAACTTTTTTTATTTTTCAGTTAAAAAAGCTGTGTAAGGGCTTGTTTTTTGCGGGACGGGTTGTAGTTTGTATCGGTACAATTTTGGCGTACATGCAACTTTTTGATCACTTTTTATTGTATATTTTGTGAGGGGTGGTGACCAAAAAATAGTGATTCTCGCTTTTGTTTTTCATTTATTTTTTTTGCAGTGTTCACCGTGCAGGAAAAATAATATTATGGTTTTACAGTTGGGGTCGTTACGAACGCGGTGATACCAAATATGTGTACTTCTTTTTACGTGTTCATTTTTTTTCCTATAATAAAAGACTTATTATAGGAAAAAAAGCAGTTCTTGTTTATATCACTTATAACTTTTATTTTTACAGTTTTTTTAAAACATTTTTATTCTTTTTTTTACTTTTTTCACTTGTCCCACTAGGGGACACTTAGACTTGCAGCTCTGATCGCTGCTGGAATACATTACGCTACACACGTAGTGTAATGCATTCCAACTGTCATTGTGACGTGACAGTCACACTGACAGGAAGCCTACGACGACCACCCTCCGGCTGGTCCTCATAGGCTTCTGTACATGGCAGCCCGGAAGCCATTGTCTGGCGTCCGGTTTCCATGGGTACGATCGCCAGCCCCCGTGATTTCACATGGGGGCTGCCGATCGGCGCTAAACACCTTAATTGTGGCGTTCAAATCGAACGCCGCAATTAAGGGGTTAACTGCCGAAATCAGCGGCGATAAGCCGCTGATCGGCAACGGGGAATGCAGGGCAGACGCCCTGCACAGTTAACCGCCGCTGCGGTGTAGCGCCGCGCGGCGGTTAACTGTCAAAGCACAGACGTAACTGCACGTCAAGGTGCGCGAACTTACTGCACACATTGACGTACAGTTACGTCAAGGTGCGGGAAGGGGTTAAAGGGGACCAAAAATTGCATTGCAATAATATATTTATGTGAAACTAAATAACTTCCTAATATATTTTAATTAAAAATTCTGTACTAAATGGTGCAGTTCAAACCTCATGAATTATTCCCGGATGTGCTGGAGCTACTATATATATATATATATTTTTTTTTTTTATTTTTTTTTCCTAAATAGTCGATATAGTAAGTATAATCTTCAAGCCATCAACCATTGGAGTATAATGCACATTTTATTGAACAAATCTCCTAATGATAACAGATTTTTTTTAGAAGTAAAAAACTCAAAATGCACTGTTTCAAATTATTATGCACAACAGAGATCAAAACATTTTAAAGGTTGTAAAGAGAACTAAAATGGTAATTTGTTGAATTTGCAGCATCAGAGGTCATATTTACAGAAATCAAAAGCTCTTTTAATAAAAAAAAACTTAACAGGCCAAGTTACATGTTAACATAGGACCCCTTCTTTGATATCACCTTCACAATTCTTGCATCCATTGAATTTGTGAGTATTTGGACAGTTTCTGCTTGAATATCTTTGTAGGATGTCAGAATAGCCTCCCAGAGCTTCTGTTTTGATGTGAACTGCCTCCCACCCTCATAGATATTTTGCTTGAGGATGCTCCAAAGGTTGTCAATAGGGTTGAGGTCAGGGGAACATGGGGGCCACACCATGAGTTTCTCTCCTTTTATGCCCATGGCAGCCAATGCCACAGAGGTATTCTTTGCAGCATGAGATGGTGCATTGTCATGCATGAAGATAATTTTGCTACCGAAGGCATGGTTCTTCTTTTTGTACCACGGAAGAAAGTGGTCAGTCATAAACTCTACGTACTTTGCAGAGATCATTTTTACACCGTCAGGGACCCTAAAGGGGCCTACCAGCTCTCTCCCCATGATTCCAGCCCAAAACATGACTCCGCCACCTCCTTGCTGACGTCGCAGCCTTGTTGGGACATGGTGGCCATTCACCAACCATCCACTACTCCATCCATCTGGACCATCCAGGGTTGCACGGCACTCATCAGTAAACAACAAACAACAAACCTCTGGAGGATCCTACACCTTGAGGTTTGCGGGACTCCAGAGGCAGCAGCGGCTTCAAATACCTTTGCAATGGCATTTCAGCAGCTGCTCTCCTAATCCTATTAATTTGTCTGGCAGAAACCTTCCTCATTATGCCTTTATCTGAACGAACCCGTCTGTGCTCTGAATCAGCCACAAATCTTTTCACAGTACGATGATCACGCTTAAGTTTTCTTGAAATATCCAATGTTTTCATACCTAGTGCAATACCTTGGACAATTTCACGCTTTTCGGCAGCAGAGAGATCCTTTTTATTTCCCATATTGCTTGAAACCTGTGGCCTGCTTAATAATGTGGAACGTCATTCTTAGGTAGTATTCCTTTGATTGGGCACACCTGGCAAACTAATTATCACAGGTGTCTGAGATTGATTACAATGATCCAAAGAGCCCTAAGACACAATACCATCCATGAGTTTCATTGAAAAACCAATAATTAAATGTTTATGACACTTAAATCCAATGTGCATAATAATTTGGAACACGGTGTAGTATATCGTATTTTTCGGACTATAAGACGCAGGTTTTAGCAAGAATAAATCTTGCTAATAAGTTCCTGCATCTTATTGTCGGCAGCGCCGGGCCCTCTGACTGCTCCTTACTTAAGGAGGGGATGATGGATGGAGCGGGCTCATGCGCTTCATACACCGCAGCTGTCAGCTTCTGACACGATGCTCTAACGGCGAGGAACAGTGATGGCGCTGTCCCTGGCCGTTAGAGCAGCGTGTCAGAAGCTCCCGGCCAGGAAGAGTGATGGCGCTGTTCCTGGCCGTTTAGTTAATTGCCACGGTCAATAGCAACTGTGGCATTTATATTGGTTTTTCCATGAAGGACATTTATGACATATCCACAGGATATGTCATAAATGTCAGATAGTTGCGGGTCCCACCTCTCTCTAGAAACGGGCCCCCTAAACCCTGTTCTATCATACTCAGCTCTGCTGTCTTCCTGCCACTTCTTGGTTACATGGTCAAGTTACGGAAACAGCGTAATTCGCTGAGCTACGCAGTTTCCGTAACTAACTGAATAGTAGTTACGGAAACAGCATAGAATGCTACGCTGCTTCTGTAACTGCCATTCACTACTATGAGATGGGACTGAATAGTCCGAAACTATTATAATATAGCAGATATAAAAAAATGGCAACAGCACCCTGCAACACTAATGCCACCTAAACCACTAAATATAAATAGATATGCACTAAAGCTCAATCTACCTACAAATAGGGAGGTTCTTAGTGCACATTTTGATCAAAAAGTGTTAGCCCACCTGCCACGACAAGGCGACCTCTGTAAGGTGGGAACCTACGCTGCACATACACCCAGAACTGGGACTAAGCCTACATATATACCTGGGGATGGTAGGATCCAGCATTGAACTGATTAAAATCACCCAGGGCAGGGTGATGAAGGACATATCCACAGGATATGTCATAAATGTCAGATAGTTGCGGGTCCCACCTCTCTCTAGAAACGGGCCCCTAAACCCTGTTCTATCATACCCAGCTCTGCTGTCTTCCTGCCACTTCTTGGTTACATGGTCAAGTTACGAAAACAGCGTAATTCGCTGAGCTACGCAGTTTCCGTAACTAACTGAATAGTAGTTACGGAAACAGCATAGCATGCTACGCTGCTTCTGTAACTGCCATTCACTACTATGGGAGTTACGAAAACAGCGTAGCTCAGTGAGTTACGCTGTTTCCGTAACTCATCCATGTATTGAAGTGTATTGTACCATCGATCTAATGATCGCTGGTTCAAGTCCCCTAGGGGAACTAATAAAAATGTGTAAATAATTTTTAAAAGTAAAGAAAAAAAAACCTTTTCCCATTTTTCCCCAAGCACAATGTAAAAAAAAAAAAAAAGGATATCGCTGCGTCCGTAAAAGTCCGAAACTATTATAATATAGCATTATTTGACTCACACAGTGAACGGCGTAAAAAAAAATATATTGAAAACACCAGAATCGTTGTCTTTTGGTCACCATAGCACTAAAAAGAATGAAAAAAAAGTGATAAAAAAATCGTATGCACCAATAAAATTGTGCTAATAAAAACTACAGCTCGTCCTGCAAAAAATAAGCCCTCACACCGCTCAAACTATAGAAAAATATAACTTATGGCTCTCAGAATGGGGTTTAAACGGAATCAAACATTTTTTTAACCAATAGTTTTTTCTTAGGAAAAAATGACATATTTTACTTCTTTTACAATCTAAAACCTGGGTGCGTCTCATAGTCCGAACAATACGATATATATATATTATAGTTTATATTTTAGGAATGGTTGTATAAATCATGGCTGTGTTTGGCTTTGTCAGACACTTTTAGTTTCCTTCTTACTATAATTGTTGAGGCAAAGGTTTCCACTGTGCCTATCTCATTAATATAACCCAAGATGATATATGACTTCTAGAAGATTGTTCAAATTCAGAAAATATTACAGGTATTTTCATTTCCAGAGTTAATGTTGCAAGACCACTAAACTAACCATATTTGTGTTGGAAGGGGGTATGTGAGGTAGCGGCTTCATAATTGAAATAGTAATGTTGGTTTATAAATCTTTCACTCTGTCATGATAAGAATACATAATATGATAATTGCAATATTCTTGGGAAGTAGAAGTAGAGTATTTGTACTATTGATGCAATAACAACCACATTCCTCTATAGATACCAATATTGTTTGTTTTATCAGCGCATCATAGCTTGAGTTGTGCGTTCTGGATCCACACAGTCTTGATAAAATATTATTAAACAGGGTTCACACGTGACGTAAACGTTATGGATTTTTGGCGTGAAGTCCTGCCCCGACAAACTGCAACGAAGTGTAGTACAATGCAAATAAAATGGTCGGGTACTTCCACCCAGTGTCAGAAGCATAGAGCTGGATGCTGTCAGTTCATCTCCATTTCTTCCTGCAACTTACAGTTGTCAGACAGTGATGTATGCTCCTCATTGGTTTCTGTTAGCAGTGGATAGGTGACAAATGGTATTTGCTGGAATTCCCCGTTAAATGATGCAGAATTTAATTTAATATATAAAAGTGGTTTATATTTATTTTGGATAATAAAACGCCAAGCACATTCTTTTGTTTTTGGTATACAGGCATTGTATATGGAATGACAAACTGTCAATCAATTACTTATGATCAGTCATTGTCCTATGAATTAGCAAATCACATGGAGAACATGACGCCATTCCCAAGGTTTCCACATTAATAGCTCTCGTGATAATGATGGCTTCGGCCAAGTTGTTTTCCAGTGCTTTAAAGGATCCAGAAAATGTCTGCTGATGTCTTTGCTTTGCTAATGTCCATGTAAATGCTACTTCTAGTGCAGGTCCTTTATAGGACAGCACTTAATACGCTCTTAGCATGTCTGTGATGATTTCAGGTGCCAATATCTCTGAAGATGTATCCAGCATATCCGACAGCTTAATAACACCATTTTCTCAAGTATAAAGACTATAGAAACAGGATGCCGGAATAAAAGTCAGAGCAAGTATTCCAGACACTTGGGCTTTAGTAATGGTCTAGCTATTATCTGTAGGACTATCATTACCATCATGGGGTGCCTAACTGATGGCTGGCATTTCATGGATAGCGAGGGCAAATTTGTCCTTTTTAAAATCTTCTGAAGACAGCAGTCATTCCCTGCACATCCAATGCATTACTTGTATATGATGAGTAGCACAGAGTAACAAAAAGTTGTGCAATCTTATAGAAAACAAACACAAAAAGCATAGTAATGCATATAAACTAAACTATAGGTTATGAATAGTGACTATATTAATGTATTTGGTGCTATTTTCTGCTATCATAAAAAATGAGCAGTTTATATCAGATTTATATCCATGACAAATAGTTCCATCAGAATGTTTCCAGAAGTTTGAGGTTATAGGGTCAGAAGTGTTATATTCTGTTACCATTGACATTCCTGATGGGAAAGCACTAACACATGTGAACAGAGCTTTACAGAGACACTCCATTGAGATTTTTTTTTAATTCTTTTATATTGTGACCCCCGTTTGTAAAGTACACCCGGGCGCTTTGTTGCCAAACTATCCCGGCTGCAATTATGTCACGTCACCGTACTGTGACCGGCCAATTCCTACAGCGTCAGCTGTGTAGACCAGAAGTCTATTTCACTATACATTTCTTCGGGACACTCAATGTGAGTCTCGTAGAAATACATAGTGTAAGAGACTTCCGGTTCACACAGCAGACGCTGTAGGAATCGGCCGGTCATGTGACATAATTGCGGCCAGGATATTTCTTCAATAAAGTGCCCGGTAAGAGGATGACCCTCCCAACATTTTACCGGGTCTACTTTACAAACGGGGGGGCACAATGAAACATAAAGTCACTGGAGTGTCTCTTTAAAATAAACAATTGGTTGGTATACACGATTGGATGGTATATTGGTGTGTGGAAACAATGTGGACACCTGACTATCACACCTATATGGTCTTGTTGGACATCCCATTCCAAAACCATGTATACCAGCCTCCACTCTCCTTGGAAGACTTTCCACATTGGGAGTGTGTCTGTGGAGGTCAGCCATTGATGTTGGGCAGGAAGGTCCTTCTTACAATCAGTGTTCCAATTCATCCCAATGGTGTTGGATTGAGGTCAGAGCTCTGTGCTGGGCACTCGAGTTCCTCCACACCAAATTTGTCACACCATTTCTTTATGCACAGAGGCTGGAACAGGAAATTTGCCTTCCCCAACCTATTGTCTAAAATATCTTTGTATGCTGCATATCTCCGTAAATGAGAACACTATTTGCATTCTCAGACTGTAAACCTGTGCATACAGTACCTAGACCTGCTCCCAGCTGAGGAGTGGATACAATTGTATGCAGTCTAGACAATACTTGGTGAGCTAAATACATCAGCAGCTGCACAGCTCTTGCTGGTAGTTTGCTACAATGTATCAGTCTGGTGTCCAGGCAGTTTAGCTCATAGAGCATTACCTAGACTGGGTACATTTGTATCAATTTCTCAGCTGAGAACAGGACTAAGGCTCTGTTCACATCTGCGCTGGGGTCCCGTTCTGATATTCCGTCTGAGGTTTCCGTCAGAACGGGACCCTGAGCAGACACAAACGGACACCGATGGAAACCAGAGGTTTCTGTCACCATCACCATTGATTTCAATGGTGACGGAGCCGGTGCCCGTGGTTTCCATTTGCCTCTTTTGTGCACTGAATCCCATCGTTTTGCCGGAAGCAATAGCGTAGTCGACTACGCTATTGCTTCCGACAAAACGACTGATCCAGTGCACAAAAGAGGCAAACGGAAACCATGTGCCATTGAAATCAGTGGTGATGGAAACAGAAACCTCTGGTTTCCGTCGCTGTCAGTTTGTCTGCTCAGGGTCCCGTTCTGATGGAAACCTCTGTTGTGGAAGTCAATGGCTCAAAATATATTAGACTGAAATTTAGACAAGTGTTCCAACAGACACTCACGCCAGGAACTTTATCCAGCATCCTAATCAGTAGATTTCATACCGATATATATCGAGAGAGGAGAAATAACACACCGCTGCTGATATGCTCAAAATACTCCTCGGGGGGGTTTATTGCCAAACCGTAAAGGATCTGCCAGACACAGCTTCTGTGTCGACGCCCGTGGTTAGTCAGTCTGCACCTGCTCCTAAGTCTGATCGAGTGACCCCTCCTTCTACCAATCAGGCTGAGAGGCTGAGGAGTGGGAGAGCCTATCACAGCCTGGCCAGACGGAGCTAGCTCCCGCCCTCTGTCTATTTATACCTTCACTTCCTGCTCCTCCTTTGCCTGTGATTCTCCTGTTTCCTGGCTCTGCTGCCGCTGCTTGAACTATTTGTCCCTGCTTCATATTGACCCTGGCTTACTTACTATTCTCCTGCTCTGCGTTTGGTACCCGCCCGGGATGTTCACGCTGCAGTATTGCTCAGGAGGTTCCATCTTCGGTTCCCCAATAAGCCAGGTCCACCTAGAAAGGGTCCAGTGGCCCCTCATAAAAGGGGGGGTACTGTAAAGGATCTGCCAGACACAGCTTCTGTGTCGACGCCCGTGGTTAGTCAGTCTGCACCTGCTCCTAAGTCTGATAGACTGACTCCTTCTTCTAGCACTCAGGCTGGGAGGCTGAGGAGTGGGAGAGCCAATCAGAGCCTGGCCAGACGGAGCTAGCTCCCACCCTCTGTCTATTTATACCTTCACTTCCTGCTCCTCCTTTGCCTGTGATTCTCCTGTTTCCTGGCTCTGCTGCTGCTGCTTGCACTATTTGTCCCTGCTTCATATTGACCCTGGCTTACTGACTACTCTCCTGCTCTGCGTTTGGTACCTCGTACACTCCTGGTTTGACTCGGCTCGTTCACTACTCTTGTTGCTCACCGTGTTGCCGTGGGCAACTGCCCCATTTCCCTTAGCTTCTGTGTACCCTTGTCTGTTTGTCTGTCGTGCACTTATTGAGCGTAGGGACCGTCGCCCAGGACGGGCCGTTGCAAGTAGGCAGGGACTGAGTGGCGGGTAGATTAGGGCTCACCTGTCTGTCTCCCTTCCCCGTCATTACACAAACTCAATTACAATAATATCATTCAAATGGGGTGTAGACTTGAGGTTTACCAATCAGAGGCAATGTGACAATAACTCTTATTCAACCAATAGCAGACCATAAGAATATTTCAAATACATAATTCTAATTCTTAATTAAAATCCTGACCTCAGGTAACACCTGGAGACAAGCATATAATGGGCAGTTAGCGGTTTGTTCTCATGGGGGAATTTGTTGCAATAATGAGAAATAGTTGCACTTTATGTCTGGGCGTTCAGCCAACCCTCTACAATGGGGTATGAAGACCATATTATGAACCCATGAAGATAAGATATTTCTTTGAGACTATTATATAGAGAAAAGGTCATTACAAAGTGGAGAATACATATTTTAGTAATTCGGCATCCTGCTTGATAATTCATAATGTAATTTCATACAGAGAATATGAACAAATAAACCATGCTTCACACCTCCGACGGAACGTCAGAACGGAAACGCAACGTAGCTGTGAACAGAGCCTAAGGCCGCTTTCATATTGCGGGTATCTTGGTTAGTATTTTGCTTCACTATTTGGAAGCCAGAACCAGGAGTGGATTCAAAACATGAAAGAGCTAAAAATCTTTCCATTAGGGCGGATTTACACGAGCGTGTGCGTTTTTGCGCACACAAAAAACACGTCGTTTTGTGTGCACAAAAGGCACTTAACAGCTCCGTGTGTCATCACCATATGATGCGCGGCTGCGTGATTTTCGCGCAGCCGCAACCATTATGACACTCTGTTTGGATGTTTGTAAATAGAAAAGCACGCGGTGCTTTTCTGTTTGCAAACATACTTTTGACTGCTGTTGCGCGAATCACGCGCGTCCCACGGAAGTGCTTCCGTGTGGTGCGCGTGATTCTCACGCACCCATTGACTTCAATGGGTGCGTTATGCGTGAAAAACGCAGAAATATAGGACCTGTCATGAGTTTTACGCAGCGGACTCACGCTGCGCAAAAATCACTGACAGTTTGCACTGCCCCATAGACAAGCATAGGTCCGTGCGATGCGTGTGAAAAACACGCGCGTTGCACAGACGTATTACACGTTCGTGTAATTCCGCCCTCATACTTTTTCTCTGTAAGGCTCTGTTCACAGAGTTTTTTTGCAGAAACCGCGGCGAAAAACGGCAGAAATTGCCATCTATTGATTTCAATGGGAGGTGGAGGCGTTTTTTTTCCAACGAGCAAAAAAAAACGACATGCCCTATCTTGATGCGTTTTCCGTCTCAAAAACTCCATTGAAATCAATGGGAGACGGAAATAAACACGTTTTTTGATGCGTTTTTTTGCAACGATTTTTGACGCGTGTTTCGGCAAAAGACGCTTGCGGTTATTCCCTTTGTCTGTTCAAGAAATAGGTAAAAAAAAAACGCCTCAAAAATCGCGGCAAAAAATTTAGGGGTTTGCAGTCTTTGAATGAGAACATTCTTATTTACATCCACTCACCTCAAGCTTCTATCTTGTGAAAATGGTGAGGAATTCAAACATAAAGTATATTAGAAAGTTGTAGAACACTTCATTTATTCTGTGACTTGAAGCTTTTTTTTTTTTTTTTAGCATAAAACCTGAAAACCCCTTTAATTATTGCCTTATAGGGTTTGCAAACTAATCATAAATTGTGTTAAACCGCGTTCGTAAAGTGCTCACGTTATATAATATATACTGTGCTAAGATTTTACCAGTCAGGGAGGCTGCAGAGGAGCTGGCATAGGAGCAATGCTTGCAGCACTAAGACAAAGCTGCTTACGCAGAGATCAATGGAAGTGGCTCCGTCCCTAGAACAATGAGCATGGACACGTTTGCATCCTGACTGCGCCATAGCCACTTTCAACAGCAAACTTTTAAAACCGTACATATTACAAATCGAAAGGTTATTGATCAGTTGCAGCCAGTTACAATGATGACAAATCTTGCTTTCAGGGACTGACCGCTAAAACATGTTGTTTGCAATGTTAAATGGGTTGTCTGCTTTGGACAACTCCTTTTTATATACCCATTAACCCCTTAAGGACTGAGCCTGTTTTGGCCTTCAGGACACAGCCGATTTTTTCAAATCTGACTTCTTACTTTATGTGGTAATAACTTGGGAATGCTTTCACCTAGCCAAGCGATTCTGAAATTATTTTCTCGTGACATATTGGACTTGATGTTGGTAAAAAAATTTGGTCGATAAATTCAGTATTTATTTGTGAAAAACGCCAAAATGTAGAGAAAATGTGTACAAATTTGCATTTTTCTTAATTTAAATGTATTTGCTTGTAAGACAGACAGTAATACCATACAAAATAGTTACTAGTTAATATCCCCCATATTTCTACTTTATGTTTGCATCGTTTTTTGAACACCCTTTTATTTTTCTAGGACGTTACAAGGCTTAGAACTTTAGCTGCAATTTCTCACATTTTCAAGAAAATTTCAAAAGGCGATTTTTACAGGGCCAGTTCAGTTTTGAAGTGGCTTTGAGGGCCTTATATATTAGAAAGTCCCCATAAATCAGACCATTTAAAAAAATGCAACTTGCAAAGTATTCAAAACAGCATTCAAAAAGTTTCTTAACCCTTTAGGCGTTTGACAGGACTTAAAGCAAAATAGATGTGAAATTTACTAATTTCATTTTTTTTGCCAAAATTAATTTTTAATAAAAACATTTTGTACCACAGAAGGTTTTAGCCAAGAATTGCAACTCCGTATTTATTACCCTGATTCTACAGTTTTTAGAAATATCCCACATGTGGCCCTCGTGTCCTCTTGGACTGAAACACGGACCTCAGAAGCAAAGGAGCACCTAGAGCAGACATGGGCAAACTACGGCCCGCGGGCCACATACGGCCCGTTAGGCTTTTTAATCCGGCCCGCCGAACTTGTCCAAATCATAGTAAAAACCTCCTTTTTTTTCCCCTTTCCCTGCAATGCCCACGTTTTCCCAATAGATGGCGCACTCAAAACACATTGACCGTTGCCTTAACGCCGAAGGACGGATATATCCGTCCTCAGCAGCTGCTAGTTCGCGCAGGAGGACGGATATATCCGTCCTGTGATGGCGCGGGTACTGCCAGTGTACCCACGCGATCAGCGGCAGGAGCACGGCTGTTATACACAGCCTGGCTCCTGCTGCAACTGCCGGAATCGAAGCGCGCTCCGATTCCGGCAGTTTAACCCATTAAATGCCGCTGTCAATAGTGACAGCGGCATCTAATGTGTTTGACAGAGGGGGGAACTCCCTCTGTCACCCGATCGGCGCCCCCGCAAACAAATCGCGGGTCGCCGTCGGGTTTCCATGACAGCCGGGGGTCTAACAAAGACCCCCAGGTGTGTCTTCCGCAACTGCCTGTTTGGCGATGCCGGAGGCATGACCTAATAGGTTGCCTGTCAGTTTTACACTGACAGGCAATAATGCTTTGGTATACTAAGTATACCAAAGCATTATATATGCGATCGGCACATCGCATAGTGAAGTCCCCGGGTGGGACTTAAAAAAAAAATGTCAATCAGTTAAATAAAAGTTTGTTGAAAAAAAAAAATATAATTACAGTCAAAATCAAATAAAACTACTTTTTTTGCCCAAAAAGTGGTTTTATTCAGTAAAAGTGTCAAAACAAATAACACATACACATATATGGTATCCCCGCGATCATAACAACTTGACCAATAAAATGAACACATTAATGAAACCGCCGGATGTACGGCGTCCAAAAAACCCGCAAAAAACAACGGCAAAATTCTCTCTTTTCTCCCATTCCCCCCATAAAAAATAAAATAAAAGTTAATCTATAAGTCCTATGTACCCCAAAATAGTACTAATGAAAACTACGCATTGGCCCGCAAAAATCAAGCCCACGTACGGTCACATCGACGGAAAAATAAAAAAATGACGGCTCTTGGAACGCGGCGATGCAAAAACAAGTAATTTTTTTCTAAAAGGGTTTTTATTGTGCAAACATAGGAAAACATATAAAACCTTTACATATTTGGTATCCTCGTAATCGTGCCGACCCGTAGAATAAAGGTAACATGTTATTTATGCTGCATAGTAAAGGGCATAAATTTATAACGTGAAAATTAATGCTGGAATAGCTGCTTATTTTCAATTCTCTCCTAAAATAAAGTTAATAAAAGTTAATCAATATGTTCTAAGCATCTAAAAATGGTGCAATTACAAAATACAACTCATCCCGCAAAAAACAAGCCCTTATACGGCTATGTCGACGTAATAAAAAAAAAGTTACGACTCTTGGAATGCGACCATGAAAAAACAAAAAATAATCCTTGGTCATTAACGTGCAAAATGGCCCGGTCATTAAGGGGTTAATGTGGCGCGTATTTCTCTTTATTTCACTTTAATTTTCACTTCGTTTCACGTCACCATTAAGCCCTTCGGTTTTCAAAGAGTACAATATCAGCCGTCACTTTGCCACGAAGCATGCAAACTATGCTAGCAAGCAGTCAACACAAGAACGGGCGGCTACTGCTCAGAGGTTGGCAGCTAATTTACAGAGTCAACAGAACTTTTTTCTTGATAAATCACAGTGCGTATGTTATTTTAATCTATTTACATTTCCTTCTCCCATTATCTGCGAAATAGTATGTAAATGCCATATCTTGCATATTCCTTGAGACAAATTTATTAACTGATAAGGGCTATTTTTCACATTTGAAAGACAGTTAATAAATTGGGTTGTAGTGTTCTTACTGTGCTATGAGGTTTGCACACACTACATTTAATGCTTTAGTATATCCGGCCCAAACACTCCCTCCAAATGCTCCTGGCCCGGCCCCTCTGTCAAATTTTAGAACCCATTGTGGCCCGCGAGTCAAAAAGTTTGCCCACCCCTGACCTAGAGGATTTTGGGGCCTCCTTTTTTTAGAATATATTTTAGGCACCCTGTCAGGTTTGAAGAGGTATTGTGGTGCCAAAACAGTGGAAAGCCCCCAAAAGTGACCCCTCAGGGAAATTATCGAGGGGTATAGTTAGGCGTTCGTTCTCTACAGTGGGGGCTGTATGGCGTTCTCTACAGTGGGGGCTGTATGGCGCTAACGACATACAGCCCCCACTGTAGAGAACGCCATACAGCCCCCACTGTAGAGAACGCCATACAGCCCCCACTGTAGAGAACGCCATACAGCCCCCCCTGTAGAGAACGCCATTCAGCCCCCCCTGTAGATAACGCCATACAGCCCCCCTGTATATAACGCCATACAGCCCTCACTGTAGGTAACGCTATACAGCCCCCCCTGTAGGTAACGCTATACAGCCCCCCCTGTAGGTAACGCCACACAGCCCCCCCTGTAGGTAACGCCACACAGCCCCCCCTGTAGGTAAAGCCATACAGCCCCCCCCTGTAGGTAAAGCCATACAGCCCCCCCTGTAGGTAACGCCGTACAGTCCCCCCTGTAGGTAACGCCGTACAGCCCCCCCCTGTAGGTAACGCCGTACAGCCCCCTGTAGGTAACGCCGTACAGCCCCCCCACCCCTGTAGGTAACGCCGTACAGCCACAACCCCCCAAAAATTCTGACCTACAGTGTGTCCTGCAAAAGACATGTATCCCCTATCCACAGGATAGGGGATACATGTGTGATCGCTGGCACTGATCAGGAGAACGGGGGACCGAAAGTCCCCCGAAGTTCTCCATGACTAACCTCTGACTTCCGGCGTCTGCGCAGCTCAATAAAAATGAAAGGAGCGCGGGTCACGCATGCGCACAAGCACGACCGGCGTTCCATTCATTTCTACGGAGCTGCTGGCAGAGACCCCAGAAGTCGAGGTTTGTGATGGAGAACTTCAGGGGACTTTCGGCCCCCTGTTCTCCCTATCAATGCCAGCGATCACACATGTATCCCCTATCCTGTGGATAGGGGATACATGTCTTTTTTTTAATGGCAGAGCGGGAGATATCTCCCTGCTCTGCCGTAGTGTTAAGTGGCGTCGTGCTGTAGCAGCCATAGCGGCTGCTAGCGAAGCCTCGGCCATGGTGGGGGCCCGTGCCGGCGGGCAACACGGACCCCCTCATGCCGCGGGCCCCGTAGCGGCTGCTACGACGGTAGTTACGCCACTGGTACCAGAGTATAGTAGAAGCCCCCAAGAAGTGACGCCATTTTGGAAACTACACCCCTCAAGGCATTTAACATTTGCCTGGAGCTCAGAAGTGAAGAGCAACATGCGCATTTGAGGTCCATTTTGGTGATTTTCACAGCATTGGCCCACAATTGCAGGGCTCTGAGGTCAAATAGCAAAACAAACCCCAAAGTAGTAACCCCTATTTTGGAAACGACACCCCTTGAGGCATTTTAAGGGGTGTAGTGAGCATTTTGCCCCCACAGGTGTTTTTCCATCAGTAATTAATGCGCAGTGGATGGTGCAAAGTGAAAATTGCAATTTTCCGCTGATATGCCATTTTAGTGCGCTATATGTTGTGCCCAGTTTGTGCCACTGAAGACACATCTCGTAAACTGCTAAGCTGGTTCCCCCGGGTATGGCAATGCCATATATGTGGACGTAAACTGCTGTTTGGGCACGCTGCAGGGTTCAGAAGGGTGTGAGCGCCATTTGTTTTTTGGAGAGCAGATTTTGCTTGCCAGTTGTTCTGTTTGGGGTTTTGCTGATATTTCAGTTTATAATGTGGGGGGCATATGTAATCTGTGCGGGTACATCAGGGCATAATAAGAAGGTATAATAATGCGGTAAATAAATAATATTTCAGAGATAAGTGGCCAATCAGTATTTTTCAGTCAGAAAATCTGTGTAAGGGCTTGTTTATTGCGGGACGGGTTGTAGTTTTTATTGGTACCATTTTGGGGTACATGCGACTTTTTGATCACTTTTTATTCCATGTTTTGTGAGGGGTGGTGATAAAAAAAAGTGATTCTGGCGGTTTTTGGTTTGTTTTTTTTGCGGCGTTCACCGTGCGGGAAAAATAATATTATAGTTTTATAGTTGGGGTTGTTACGGACGCGGCGATACTAAATATGTGTACTGTTTTTAACATTTTCACTTTTTTCCAATAATAAAAGGCTTATAGGAAAAAAGGCAGTGTTTGTTTTTATTAACTTAAGGAGGCTCTGTCACCAGATTTTGCAACCCCTATCTGCTATTGCAGCAGATAGGCGCTGCAATGTAGATTACAGTAACGTTTTTATTTTTAAAAAACGAGCATTTTTGGCCAAGTTATGACCATTTTTGTAGTTATGCAAATGAGGCTTGCAAAAGTCCAAGTGGGCGTGTTTAAAGTAAAAGTCCAACTGGGCGTGTATTATGTTCGTACATCGGGGCGTTTTTACTACTTTTACTAGCTGGGCGTTCTGACGAGAAGTATCATCCACTTCTCTTCAGAACGCCCAGCTTCTGGCAGTGCAAAGACACAGCGTATTCTCGAGAGATCACGCTGTGACGTCACTCACTTCCTGCCCCAGGTCCTGCATCGTGTCGGCCACATCGGCACCAGAGGCTACAGTTGATTCTGCAGCAGCATCAGCGTTTGCAGGTAAGTAGCTACATCGACTTACCTGCAAACGCCGATGCTGGTGCAGAATCAACTGTAGCCTCTGGTGCCGATGTGTCCTCGCTCGTCCGACACGATGCAGGACCTGGGGCAGGAAGTGAGTGACGACACAGCGTGATCTCTCGAGAACACGCTGTGTGTCTGCACTGCCAGAAGCTGGGCGTTGTGAAGAGAAGTGGATGATACTTCTCGTCAGAACGCCCAGCTAGTAAAAGAAGTAAAAACGCCCCGATGTAACACACATAATACACGCCCAGTTGGACTTTTGCAAGCCTCATTTGCATAAATACAAAAATGGTCATAACTTGGCCAAAAATGTTCGTTTTTTAAAAATAAAAACGTTACTGTAATCTACATTGCAGCGCCTATCTGCTGCAATAGCAGATAGGGGTTGCAAAATCTGGTGACAGAGCCTCTTTAAAACGGTTATTTTTACACTTTTATGAATCTTTTTTATTAACTTTTTTCAACTTTTTTTTTGTCCCACTGGGGGACTTGAGGTCCTGCACCTCTGATCTTTACTCTAATACCCACGTAGTGCAATGCATTAGCGCGGTCAGTCATTCACTGAGAGCAAGCCTATTAGGTCCCGTCTGTGGGCGGAGCCTAATAGGCTATCGTACGTGGCAGACCAGGAGGCCATTATTAGGCCTCCGGTTGCCATAGTAGCGATCGGATTCGTCACGATAACATTGTGTCGATGTCGATCGCTACAAACCACTAAGATGCTATCTCCGTTCCCTGCTGTTACAGCACGGTGTCAGCTGTTACATACAACTGACACCAACGGCTGATGTCGCAGACTCAGCTTCTGAGCCTGCGCGATCTTGAAACTGCGGCCGGACGTCTTTTAGGCCCCGCCTCCGGGCGGGACCTAGCAGGCTTCCGTACTTGGCAGACGGGAGGCCATTGTTAGACTTCCGATCTTCCGGAGCAGTCATTGAAACCCCGCGATTTCATTGCAGGGTTCCGATCTGCTTGTAAACACCATAGATGCAGCTCTCGGTTTTGAGGACTGCATCTAAGGGGTTAATCAGCCGGATCGGAGGCTAGCTCCAGTCCTGGCCTTGAAGCAGTGATAGCGTTAAGCTATCGCTGCTTTAAAACTGTCTGCAGACGCGTCTGCCGACACAGTGCCCTGTTAATGCTGTGACGTAATAGTCCGTCAGTTTGCGTTAACAGGACATCTCCTGTGACGGACTATTACGTCACATAGCAGGAAGGGGTTATCCCACCATAACAACTTATCACCTACCATTGTTAGGACCCCCACCGATCACAAGTATGAGGGTCCCAAGTCCCCTGTTTGAACTGAGCGGCAGACAACCCCTTTAAATGCAGCAGAGAAGTGTGCCCTTCATAACTCTTCTCCATATGAATATCTGCAGGTTGCCAATCAACCTACTGACTGAAAAGAGGTTGACTAGAGTGGAAACCCCCTTTAACAGGACCGGGCTATTTTGAGCCTTCAGGACCAGATGCCGTTTAGCCATTTTTAGCACGTGTTAGGGGGGATTCACACGAACGTGTATTCGGTCCGTGTGGGCCGCGTGGTTTTCACGCGCCACGCAGAGACCAATACAAGTCTATGGGGCAGTACAGACAGTCCGTGCTTTTTTCGCAGCGTTTGTCAGCTTCGCAAAAAGCGCGACATGCTCAATATCTCCGCGTATTTCGCGCATCACGCACCCATTGAAGTCAATGGGTGCGTGAAAACCACGCAGGTCGCACGGAAGCACTTCCGTGCGAACCGACTGAAACAGCGCACCTGCTGTCAAAAGGATGAATGTAAACAGAAAAGCACCACGTGCAAACATCCAAACGGAGTGTCTTTGAGATGAGGGAACACGGACAACCGAACCAAACTTCACCGGGTTCGGCCGAACTCGTTTTGGCCGAACCCGGCAAAAAAATTTCCGGTACGCGACGTCAGGAGATAGTCACTGTCCAGGGTGCTGAAAGAGTTAAACTGTTTCAGCACCATGGACAGTGACTTCCGATCCCAATATACATGAACCTGTAAAAAAAAAAACGAAGTTCTGACTTACCGATAACTCCCGGCTTCTTCCTCCAGTCTGACCTCCCGGGATGACAATTCAGTCCAAGTGACAGCTCCAGCCAATCACAGGCCAAGCACAGGCTGCAGCGGTCACATGGACTGCCGCGTCATCCAGGGAGGTGGGGCCCGATGTCAAGAGAGGCACGTCACCAAGGACGCGTCACCAAGGCAACGGCCGGGAGGGAAGTTCTCGGTAAGTATGAACTTTTTTTTTTAACAGGTTTCTCGATATTGTGTTCGGCATTCACTGTCGAGGGTGCTGAAAGAGTTAGGCCTCATGCACACGACCGTGTTCGGTCCGTGATATACGGTCCGCATGTCGGCCGCTTGTCCCGGACCGTACAAAGTACAGGGAGCCGGGCTCCTAGCATCATACTTATCTATGACGCTAGGTGTCACTGCCTATCCACGTAACTACTGTCACACACTAAAACATGATTACAGTACGGGACAGTAGTTCCGCGGACAGGCAGTGACCCCTATCGTCATAGATAAGTGTGATGCTAGGAGCCCGACTCCCTGCACTGTGTTCGGTCCGGGACATGCAGCCGACATGCGGACC
The DNA here is from genome assembly GCF_050947455.1 of Rhinoderma darwinii. Taxonomy (NCBI): domain Eukaryota; kingdom Metazoa; phylum Chordata; class Amphibia; order Anura; family Rhinodermatidae; genus Rhinoderma; species Rhinoderma darwinii. The sequence continues at coordinate 493,247,261 of NC_134687.1, forward strand.
GTATATCACGGACCGAACACGGTCGTGTGCATGGGGCCTTACTGCCGATCAGTTAGCTCTTTCAGCACCTTGGACAGTGACGGGCGTCGACTAGCCTCATCTCTATGATGGCGGCTGCGCGAAAATCACGCAGCCGCGCATCATACACGGATGACACACGCAGCTGTCAAGTGGTTTTTGCGCGCGCAAAACGCCGCGTTGATTGCGCGCGCTAAACGGCGCGTTGTTTGCGCGCGCAAAAACGCAACGTTCGTCTGAATCTGCCCTTAGTTAAACAGCTAGAACTTTTTTTTATTTGTTGGCTAGCGACATGATTTTTGCGCTGGTTTTTTCGTAGACAATGCAGGTTACTTTTTTTTTTATCATATATCCTTTTTGCTATTTTAGAATTTCTAGGTGTAAAGTTTGAAAATCATAGTAAAAAAATCAGCTTTTTTTTTACATTTTAGCATCTTTTTTTCTGCCAATAATATAGTTTTACCCTAAAATAGACCTTTTATTTGTGATGGTCACCGTCTACCGTAAATTTTGATATATTACATGTCTATTTTATGGTAATTGGGTCAGGGCTAGCTTTACGACTATGATTGGCGGAGAGGAACGTATTCTGGGGTGTGTATTTATTATAATAAATTTCTGCACTTTATTTTACTTTTATGTTTTTATTATTATGGTCTGTCCCTCAAAGGTCAGAAAAAACTTTTGTGAGACTTTATACCTGCTGTGCTATCGCAGAGGAAATCGAGCGTTACACGGTTCCCATTGAAGTCAATCAGCTGTCCATGTAATGCATGTTACTGCCAGGTCCATAGTGAGAAACACTCTTTGTAGCCACTCTTTATTCTGAGTGAGGGAACTCTATTAACCGAGAGTTTTCCTTTTTTTATATGGTATTTCAAAGGGGTTTTCTAAACCAGACAACCAAGTCTATTTGAATTGAAAGCCCCAATAGCCTACGCCTTCGCTTCATCTTTTCTCTCCTACAGTTTCTATTGATTTTTATGTACAACAGCTATTAAAAAAATGCAACAAGTATTGTGCTATCTTCTGGTACTTAGAGACCTGTCTATTTGATTATATTGGTGGCAAGGGTGCATGTGATACTGGTAGTATAATGTGCCTAAGGCCTTATTCAGACGAACGTGTATTACGTCCGTGCTACGCAAGTGGAAATCACGCGCGCCGCACAGACTTATTTAAGTCAATGGGGCCGTTGTGACAGGTCGTGATTTTCACGCAGCATATGTCCGCTGCGTAAAACTCCCGATATGTCCTATACTTGTCTATGTTTTGCGGAGCACGCACCCATTGAAGTCAATGGGTGCGTGCAAGTCGCGCTCGGGACACGGAAGCACTTCCGGGTGCCGCGCGTGATTTGTGCTACAGTAGTAAAAAAAATGAATGAAAACAGAACAGCACCTCCTGCTTTTATGTTTGTAAACATAAAAACAGAGTGTCATAATGATGCCGGCTGCGCGAAAATCACGCAGCCACGCATCTTATGCTGATGCCACACTGAACTTTTGCGCTTGCAGAACGGACACGTTCATGTGAATAAGGCCTAAAGGAGGAAGGTACAAGAAACCGTCTAAAAGCAATGAGGACAGACCAGATAAAAGGCCTATGTATAGCTATAACAACTTACGAATCCAATGTTTTTGGGTTGACATTGAATACTAAGGGTATGTGCACACACTAATTACGTCCGTAATTGACGGACGTATTTCGGCCGCAAGTCCCGGACCGAACACAGTGCAGGGAGCCGGGCTCTAGCATCATACTTATGTACGATGCTAGGAGTCCCTGCCTCGCTGCAGGACAACTGTCCCGTACTGTAATCATGTTTTCAGTACGGGACAGTTGTCCTGCAGCGAGGCAGGGACTCCTAGCATCGTACATAACTATGATGCTAGGAGCCCGGCCCCCTGCACTGTGTTCGGTCCGGGACTTGCGGCCGAAATACGTCCGTCAATTACGGACGTAATTAGTGTGTGTGCACATACCCTAAGACATATAAATGTTCTATTTTGTTTGGAAATTAGATGCCCTGACTTTAATGAAAAAAAAAAAAGCAACTCCGACATTTTCCACTGCAGAATGTCATCTTTGCTCAAATAAAGGATAATAAATATAGACACTGGGCCTAAATGATCAAAACTGTCTGGCAGGAAAACTGTTCTTGTTGCCCATGGCATCCAATCAGACCCCTGCTTTCACTTCTTAAATTGCTCTGAAAAAATAAAAGCCACACTGTGATTGGTTGCTGTGGGCAATAAGGTCAGGTTTTTTGTTTTTTTTGACAGTTTTGATACTAAGTCCACCTCTAGTTGTAAAGATGGGGATGACAACATATATATGTGAAGGCAAACCCGACCCTAAATAATTTTTCCGCTTCTCATTTCTATAAACAACATTTTCTTCAATTAAAACAAAATCAAGAGAGCAATATGGAGCAAAGTTCTTCAATAATGTGTACTACGGCATAACAAGCTTTTAGGTCTTGTTTGTGACAGGTCCCCGTCTCGGTTTAGATGCGACTAGAAGGTTTAGTCATCCGGCCTCATCCACAACACTGATGTGCAACATGAAAGTCGTTCAGCATTTGTGCTTGTAAATGGCCTAGTGGCTGACATAGTAATTTGTAGTTCAGAGCTGAGCAGCTGGCAGACTCCCTCCCCATACCTCCACCTCACAAGCTGTCTTCCACCGCTACCAGATGAAAGCAGCATCTTAACTCTTCTTGATTTTCACGCTTGGCATTCACTGCTATAGGAGCAAGTACACAGTGAAATATATTAGGAGAAGTTTTAAGAAGTTTAAATGGCTTTTTATTTTTATTTATTTATTGGTGTTTTTGATTCTCAGTGCAAAGGAAAACTGGCCTACTTTATAAGAAATAATAATTTGCATGCCTCCCAACTTTGACAAATTGAAAAAAGTTACAGGTTTACGTGCCAAGGCATATTTTTAAAATGCCATTTTTTACCCAAGGCACAGCCAGCCACAATGATCCATAACACAACTGGGCACAATAGCCTCATAACAGAGCCAGCCACAATGCCCCGATAAGGTTGCATTCACATCTGCGTCAGGGCTTTCCGTGGGAACGAAGCCATGACTGACACAAACGGAAACCAGAGGTTTCCGTTTCCATCACCATTGATTTCAATGGTGACGGATCCGGTGAAAATGGTTTCCGTTTGTCTCCGTTGTGCAAGGGTTTCCGTCGTTTTGATGGAATCAATAGCGTAGTCGACTACAGTATTCTGTCAAAACGGCTGAACCCCTGCACAACAGAGACAAACGGAAACCATTTTCACCGGATCCGTCACCATTGAAATCAATGGTGATGGAAACGGAAACCTCTGGTTTCCGTCAGTCAGGGCTCCGTTCCGACTGAAGATTTCCACGGAATGTCGGAACGGAGCCCTGACGCAGATTTGAACGCAGCCTAACTGAGAAAAGCATGGAGTAAAAAAAAAAAAAAAAAAAAAAAAAGATGCCGGATTTGCCATTTTTTTTCCCATTCCCCCCATATTTGTTTTAGAAAAGTTAATCAACACTAATGGGGTTATCCTGAAAAATCTAATTGATGGCCGATATCTGATTGCTGGGGTCCGACTCTCAGCACCCCTACCGATCATTTCCATAAATCATGCTTTTATTGTGCAAAAATATTAAACCTTAAAAAACTATACATGTTTTGGTATCGCCATAATCCTATTGACTAACAGAATAATTTTTTAACATGCTATATGCATCGAACCGTAAACGGTGTAAAAAAAAATCCACTAGAAACAATTGAAAAATTGCTGTTTTGTTTCATCGCCCCCCAAAAAAATAAATTAAGTTGATAAATTAGATGTACACCTCAATAAATAAATGGTCTTAATAAAAACGACAACTCGTTCAACCAAAAACGTAGCCTAATACAGCTATGTCGACAGGAAAAAAAAAAAAAGTTGCTTAGTCCTAAAGGCCTAATAAAAAAAGGTTGGTCCTTTTAAAAGGGTTGTCTTAGGGTATGTGCACACAACCAATTTTCAGACGTAATTCAGGCGTTTTACGCCTTGAATTACGCCTGAAAAAACACGCCTAATACGCCTACAAACATCTGGCCATTGCTTTCAATGGGAATTACGATGTTCTAGTCCCACGAGCCTTTATTTTACGCGTTGCTGTCAAAATACGGCGTGTAAAATGACAGCTTGTCAAAAGAAGTGCAGGACACTTCTCGGGACGTTTTTGGAGGCGTTTTTCATTGACTCCATTAAAAAACGCCACGAAAAACGCGAGTTGTTAAAAAACATCTGAAAATCAGGAGCTGTTTTCACCGCTCCGTATTTTTAGACTTTTTGGTCACTACGTGTGAACATACCCTCCGAGTTAAAAAAAAAAAAAAGAAGCAGCAAATGTTCTATAATAATAAAACAATCAATGGTCACCTCTCCAATCCCCCTCAGATCCAGTGCAGTCCTCCATCTTTTTACAGGCTAAGTGCTCAGCAGTGATGGTAATATGTACGGCACGTGACTCCCGAGGCGGGGAACCGTCGGAGCATTTGTAATAGATTGGCGGATCATAGAAGAGGTGAGTATTGATTGCTTTTGTTATTTTGGAACATCAGTTGCTTTTTATTTTTTTTAAACTCTCAAACAACCCCTTTAACCCCTTAAGGACGCAGCCTAGTTTTGGCCTTAAGGCTCAGAGCCCATTTTTCAAATCTGACATATTTCACTTTATGTGGTAATAACGTGGGAATGCTTAAACCTACCCAAGCGATTCTGAGATTGTTTTCTCGTGACACATTGGGCTTCATGTTCGTGGTAAAATTTGGTCGATATATTCAGTGTTTATTGGTGAAAAATTGCAAAATTTAGAGAAAATTTTGAAAAAATTGAATATTTCAGAATTTAAATGCATCTGCTTGTAAAACAGACAGTTATACCACCCAAAATAGTTACTAGTTCACACTTCCCATATGTCTTCTTTAGATTGACATCATTTTTTGAACATTCTTTTATTTTTCTTGGACGTTACAAGGCTTAGAACATAAACAGCAATTTCTCATATTTTTAAGAAAATGTCAAATGCCTTTTATTTAAGGTACCTGTTCAGTTCTGAAGTGGCTTTGAGGGGCCTATGTATTAGAAACCCTGATAAAACACCCCATTTTAAAAACTAGACCCCTCAAAGTATTCAAAACAGCATTTAGAAAGTTTTTTAACCCTTCAGGCATTTCACAGGAATTAAAGCAAAGTGGAGGTGAACTTTGCAAATTTCATTTTTCTTGCTGAATTTCAATTTTATTCATTTTTTTTTCTGTAACACAGAAGGTTTTACCAGAGAGACACTAATAAATATGTATTGTCCAGATTCTGCAGTTTTTAGAAATGTCCCACATGTGGCCCTACTGCGCTCGTGGACTAAAACACAAGCCCTAGAAGCAAAGAAGCACCTAGCGCATTTTGAGTCCTCTTTTTTATTAGAATATATTTTAGGCAGCATGCCAGGTTTGAAGAGGTGTTGAGGTGCCAAAACAGTAGGAATCCCCCAATAGTGACCCCATTTTGGAAACTACACCCCTCAAGGAATTCATTTATGGGTGTTGTTACCATTTTGACCACACAGTTTTTTCACAGCACGTATTTGAATTGGGATGTGAAATGAAAAAAATGTCATTTTTTCCAATAAAATGTCATTTGTGATCAAAATTTCTTATTTTCACAGGGAACAAAATACCCCATTTGGTTGCCCAATTTGTCCTTAGTGTGGCAATACCCCATTTGTGGTGATAAACTGCCGTTTGGGCCCATGGGAGGGCTCAGAAGGAAAGGAGCGCTATATGTTTGTTGGAGTCCAGATTTTGCTGGATTGGTTTTCGGGTGCCATGTCGCATTTGCAGAGCCTCAGAGCTATCAAAGCAATAGAAACCAATCACAAATGACCCCATTTTGGAAACTACACCCCTCAAGGAATTCATTTATGGGTAATGTGACCATTTAGACCCCATAGTTTCTTCACAGAACTTATTTGAATTGGGCTGGGAATTAAATAAATATATATTTTTTCCAATAATATGTCATTTTAGCTCAAAAATTCTTATTTTCACAAGAAACAAAATACCCCATTCTGTTGCGCAATTTGTCCTGAGTGCGGCAATACCCCATTTGTTGTGATAAGCTGCCGTTTGGGCCCATGGGAGGGCTCAGAAGGAAAGGACCACCATTTGGCCTACTGGGGATTTTCTAGTGCGAAGTCATGTATGCAGAAGCACCTGAGGTACGAGTACAGTTGAAACCCGCAAGAAGTGACCCCGTTTTAAAAACTACACCCTTAAGGCATTCATCTAGAGGTGTAGTGAGCATTTTGACCGGAGACCTACACCCCATAAACTGTAATGTGGGTTCTCCCGGGTATGGCAATACCCTACATGTGGCTGTTATCAGCTGCCTGGGCACACAGCAGGGCTCAGAGGGGAAAGACGAGGGGATATATGCTGTGCGGAGGGCATCAGGGTAAGTAAAATTGGGGTAAATTATAAACCAATGGATGTATGATCAATTTTAAAACACTCTTTCATACAGAGCTCTGGTTATTCGGGACACGTGTCACATTGATCTATTGTGTCATCCCTTATCGCCCTCTTATAGCAGACTTTGCACCTCTTTTGATTTTTTCCCTTCTTGCCAGTTTGGGGAACTTCCCCTGGAAAGTGTTGCCGCCCTGGTACGATGCGTGTGGCCCCGCTTCCAGAAGTACTGGGTGCCCCCCCTTCTTGATCCCTAAAGATTAGGTTCTTGATAATCACCTCTTGAAATTCCAGGAAAGTTCCTGTCTGGCCTGTACTTCGACGTAGCACGTACACATTGTACAAAGCCATCGGTATGATGTGCCCGGCCAGCTTCTTATACCACACCGCATGGCGCTGTAGGGCTTCAGGATTTGATCTTACAAGTCCATCCCTCCCATGTACCTATTGTAGTCCAGGATGCAGTCTGGTTTGGGGGTGGCCTTTCCTTCATATATCCTAAACCTGTAGGTATACCCTGATGCACTCTCACAGCTTATACATCTTCACGCCATACCTTGCCCTCTTACCCGGCAGGTACTCGCGGAATTGAACCCTCCCTTTAAAATGTACCAGGGACTCATCAATAGAAATACACTTCTCGGGGTGTATGCTTGGGAAAACCGGGCACTGAAACGGTCTAATAGGGGTCTCCATTTATATAAACGGTCAAAACTGGGGTCATCTCGGTGTGGGCACGGCTCATTATCAGTATAATGTAAGAAATGAAGTATTGCCTCATTTATTTATTTTTTTAGGTTCCAGTTCAGTTCTGAAGTTGCTTTGAGGGGCCCATATATTAGAAACCCCTATGAAATACCCCATTTTAGAAACTAGAACCCTCAAAGTATTCACAACAGCATTTAGAAAGTTTATGAACCCTTTAGGTGTTTCACAGAAATTTAGAGCAAAGTAGAGGTGAAATTTACATTTTTTTTTTTGTCAGAAAATCCTCTTTATACCATTTTTTTTATAACACAAAAGGATTTATCAGAGAAACGCAACTTAATACTTATTGCCCAGATTCTGCAGTTTTGAGAAATATCCCACATGTGGCCCTAGTGCAGTAATGGACGGAAGCACCGGCCTCAGAAGCAAAGTCGCACCTAGTGGATTTTGAGGGCTCTTTTTTATTAGGTACCATGTCCGGTTTGAAGAGGTCTGGTGGTGCCAAAACATTGGGAACCCCCCAAAAGTGACCCCAATTTGGAAACTAGACCCCTTGAGGAATCCATTGTAGTTTTCTTGGAGTGCATGCGACTTTTTGATCAGTTTTTATTCTATTTTTAAGTGGCGTGGTGACTAAAAAACAGCAATTCTACTATTGTTTTTTTATTCTTTTTTTTTTACTGCGTGCACCGTGCGCTATAAATGACATATTCACTTTATTCTGCGGGGCGATACGATTACGGCGATACCAGATGTTTATAGTTTTTTTTTTATGTCTTATGGCGTTTGCACAATAAAATACGTTTTGTAAACAATCATTCACTTTTTGTGTTACCTTATTCTAAGAGCCAGAACGTTTTTATTTTTCAATCAATAAAGCCGTGCGAGGACTTTTTTTTTGCGTAACAAACTGTAGTTTCGATCAGTACCATTTTTAGGTACATGCGACTTTTTGATCTCTTTTTATTCCATTTTTTGGGAGGTGAAGTGACCAAACAATTGTGATTGTGGTACGGTTTATTATTATTTTATTTTACGGCGTTCATCGTGCGGGATAAATAATGAAATAATTTTGTAGTTCAGGCCGTTACGGACGCGGCGATACCAATTATGTATAGTTTATTTGTTTGTTTTATATATTTTTATTAATAATAAAGGACTGATAAGGGAAAAGGGGGGATTTTTACTTTTAAATCTTTTATTTTCTTATTTTTACACATCTTTTTTTAACTTTTTTTTTACTTTATTACTTTGTCCCACTAGGGGACTTGAGGGCAGGAGGCCCTGATCGCTATTCTAATACACTGCACTACATGCGTAGTGCAGTGTATTAGAACTGTCAGCCACTCACTGACAGCAAGCATAGTGGGTCCTGACGTTGTCAGGACCCACTAGGCTTCCGTCTATGGCATAGCCGGACGCCATTGTTTGGTGTCCGGTTGCCATAGTCACCATCGCCGGCCGCTATCGTGTAGCAGGCCGGCGATGGCAGCTTAACCCCTAAAAAGCCGCGATCTCTATAGAACGCGGCTTTTAAGGGGTTAATCAGCGGGGACACAGCGATCGGTCCCCGCTGTAGGAGCTGTGACAGCTGCTGAACAAGACAGCAGCTGTCACAGCTCCTGTATGTGTCGGGAGGACGGCCGAAACGGCCGTTACTCCCGTGACGTACTATTACGGCATGGAGCGCGAACGATACAGCTGCCATGACGTAATAGTACGTCAAGGAGCGGGAAGGGGTTAAGGAGTTAAGGGACTGACCCTTCAATCATAATAGAGAATGTGATTCAGTTGTTATATACAGTACATTGGGGGCATAAATTGAAGTTGTTGTCCGGGCATTTTATATTGATGATTATCCTTGGGATTGGTAATCAATATTTTAGATCGATGGGAGTCCAACTCCCGGCACCCCCACCGATCAGCTGATCCCGGTATTTCCCAGGTTACAGGCACAGTGCCGTACACTTCCATAGCGGGTGTGCCTGGGATTGCAGTTTCACTTGAATGGGACCGAACTGCAATCCCAGGCACAACCGCTACAGAAGTGAACCCCATTGTGCCTGGTAAAGACTGAAGGGTCCGTGCGACGACCTGCATCACATTTGCATTTACTATCCAATTAATGCCGCAAATCCATCTCCTTGACAAAATCCTGCGTAAGTCCCTGGTTACCGTCAACCTCTACAATGCCCAAGACAAAAGGGATATTACCTATCACTGCAGGGAGAATTTAGAATATCTGGATGTTTCCAGATGGCTAACCACAAAAAAATATTTTGTTTTAAATATGAGAAAATGTAAGTTGTGTGTATGACAACAGGAGGCGGCCCATGCACTGTTTTTCCTCAGGGGCCTTTAATTGTGTACTGTACTTTTGTCACTGAAGTATATTCAGGCTAAGTTCACATCACAGTTGAATATTACATTTGGCATAAGCACCTGAAAAGCTCTCGGCGCATTCGGCGAACATATCCGTAAGGCCTTATTGACCCAACGTACAGTATACAAAGACTGTTTTACTGTATGGTATAGCGTAGAAGACTATGCTATATCTTACAGAGGCATACAGTAAAAAAAACATTGCAGTTTATTTTCTTTTATAATGTGTTCCTATAGGCAAAGTATGCCATTGTATGTTACGGTAGCATACTTCGGAGCCGATTTAAATCTCTAACATGTCAACTAGCCTTACAGTTTAATTTAAGCTAGTATTGATATACTATAAGGTGGAATACAATGAGCTGAGCTGCAATACCCAACACAACCCACGGACAGGTGTGGCAGGGTTTCTGCAAGAAAGCAGCCATATTGTTCTAATCCTGTACAACCCCTTTAAAGGGAATATCCCATTAGGACAAACCTATATCCTAAGGTTGGGTTTTTACCATGCTTTTTCTATTCATAGACACGGGAGTTTATCTACCAAAACAAAAACAAAAAAAATGCATGGTAAAAACGCAACAAAGATGCACACTGTGAAACAAGCCTATAGCAGCTCTCTTGACTATTAGATTAGATTCATCAGCACCCATAGAAATAGACTGAAAACCATTAAAGAGGTTGTCCATTTTCAGCAAATAAATATTATATTTTTTGTAGAGTTTGAAAGTTCTACAATTTTCCCCCATACATCCTGTTTTAGGGGGAGTTCACACAGAAAATGTGCCTCCCATTGATTTGAACGGGAGGCGGAGGCGTTTTTTCCCCAATGCTCAATGGCCGCGGGCGAAAAACGACGCAAAAATCGGCGTGCAGGCAGAGGAAAATCTGCCTCAAAATTCCAAATGGAATTTTAAGGCAGATTTTCCTCCTGCAAAAAACTCAGACTTAATATTTCACAGTTTTCAAGATCTCCGTTTGTTACTCAGTAGGAACATTCATTGATTACTTCCAGTGGATAAAATTCTGTCCATGGTCATGTGATGGACACACAGGTGCATGGCTCATTACAGAATGTGTATCAGAGCTGTGTCTACTAACGATCCCAGCACCTGTGTGTCCATCACATGACCATGGACAGAAGTTTATCCACTGGAAGTAAGCAAAGAATGTTCCTACTGAATAGCAACCAGCAGAGATATTGAAAAACCATAAGTAATTAATATAGAAAGTATATTGGAAAACTGTATTTCTTTTAATTATGCAAAAAATTACATTCATTTGCTAAATTCTGACAATCTCTTTAAATATATGGTCTTACCAAGTTATTCAGAGAGGGACGATTTATGCAGATTTTCTGCTCTCTGACTATAGTAAGAGGGTCCTGAGTGTGATACTCATAAGCCCTAATAGGGCATATGGTTAGGGGTTGTTTCATTAGATAAGGAAGTCAAAGGCATAAAGATTTTTTCTTGTTGCACACACAAGTACAAAAAGCATTATCGATAAATGCAAATGTAGCAGATTTGTATTGGTTGGAACCATTTTTAGTACCATACACAAACTCCTGTTTTCCAGACAGTGGCTCTTCTCATTGGGCTACGGCTGATGCTGGACAGCTCCAATGCCCAATCTGTTGTCCAAGTTATCTTGATTTCTGCTTCTCTGGATCCTTTGCCTTAAAGGGAATGTGTCGCGAATGAAACTTTTTTTTTTTTTTTTTTAAGGCAGTTACGTATTTCTATTATATTTTTTAAGTCTTTTGCTGTATTGTTTTTTTTCTTCCACATGGTGGAAAGTATTAAAAACTAAATAATTATTTGACATGTTTTCCTATGTTGGCCACCAGAGGGAGCACTTCCCAGAATTACAGCAAGGTGAATAAGGCAAAGCAACCTGACTCACAGCTGCATTAAATGTGGGAGGGAATCTCACCCCCCCTCCTACAAGCCAGGAAAAGGTGTCTTCAAATTGCTAAGCAGTGTCCGGCTGCCATTTTGGGTGTGATTCTGCAGCTGGCAGAAGCTATAGGACACACCAAAAAGCTAAGGGTATGTTCATACGCTTACTAAACCAAGGGAAAACAGCTCCTGATTTTCAGCCATTTTATAATCAAACTTGAGTTTTTGGCGGCGTTTTTTTACGGGCGTTTTTGGAGCTCTTTTTCTATAGAGTCCATGAAAAATGGCTCCAAAATCGTCCCAAGAAGTGATATGCACTTCTTTTTGGCGGGCGTCTTTTTACGTGCCGTTTTTGGAAAACGGTCGCGTAAAAAACGCCCCGTCGGAACAGAATGCCGTATTTCCCATTGAAACCAATGGGCAGATGTTTGTAGGCATTCTGTTTCCGACTTTTCAGCCGTTTTTCGGGACGTTTATGGCCCGAAAAACGGCTGAAAACACTGCGTGTGAACATACCCTTAGAATGATGAAAGTGAAGTGAATGACTTTTCAGTTGACCGGATCACACGGCATGTATTTGACACGTTTGTTTTTGCGGATTTTACTTGCCAAAAACCGCATTAAAAAAACGCTTGATTACACTTGATTTGGCATGTTTGGGGGGATTTGTGTGTGTGTGTGTGTGTGTGTGTGTGTGTGTGTGTGTGTGTGTGTGTGAATGCTCGCCACTGATTCTTCAAAACAGCTGCTAAGCGGCTATGAAGTATTAGTGGCGCCCGTGCATACTCCGCGTTGCTACACACACGCACACGCACACACACACAGTCAGCACTGCTATATGCATACATACACACACACTCAGCACTGCTACACAGACACACACTCAGTTCTGCTACACCGACACACACTCAGCTCTACTACAGACCCACACACTCAGCACTCCTACATACACACACAGCACTACTACATACATACACACAGTCAGCACTGCTACATACATACACACACAGCTATGCTACACAGACACACACTCAGCACTGCTACATACAGACACACACAAGCACTCAGCTCTGCTACACAGAAACACACTCAGCTCTACTACAGAGACACACACACACTCAGCACTGCTACATACAGGCACACTCAGCACTCCTACATACATAGACACACACACACACACACACACACACACACACACACACACACACACACAGAGCACTGCTACATACAGACACACGCTCAGCACTGCTACATATGCATACACTGAGCACTGCTACATAGACACACACTCAGCACTGCTACATAGACACACACTCAGCACTGCTACACAGACACACACACACTCGGCACTGCTGCATACACACACACACACTCAGCACTGCTACATACAGACACACACACCCAGCTCGTCTACACAGACACACACTCAGCTCTACTACACAGACACACACACACACCGCATGGCTACATACAGACACATGCTCAGCACTGCTACATACATACACATCTAGCGACGGGGGGCCGTCGGGGGTGACGAGAGCGGGGATCTGTGAGAGAGGGACAGACAGAGACACACACTCAGCTCTACTACATCTGACAAGCTTAGCTCCGAACACCGTCCACACTGATCATACATCTAGCGACAGGGGGGGCGGGGGCCATCAGAGCGGTGGTCTGTGAGAGAGAGAGAGGGACAGACAGAGACACACACCTTACCTGCAGTGCAGCTGGTCTTCATGATGGCGCCTGCTATCTCCCTACAAACCAGCTGCTCTGCTGTGTGACTCTGACTTGAGTCTGCGCAGTACAGAGCCAGATAGCAGAAGCAATGAACGGCTCCCGTTCATTGACTCCTATGCACTGTAGCTGCCGTATTCCATCTCTGTATGTGTCGTTAATCGACACATACAGAGATGAAAAATAATAGGCAGCCCTCATAGAGAAGTAAGAGTATGAATACATTAAAATGTAGAAAGTGACAACACAAATAAATAAAATTTTTATTTACATTATATTAAAAGCAATATAATAATAATAATAATCATAATAAAAAAAAAAATCATGACACCTTCCCTTTAAAGGGGTTATCCAGGATGAGAACATTTTTTGTTAGGGGCTGGAAATAAAATAAATAAACTAAAAAAAGCAATGTCCTGCACTTCTTTTGACGAGGCTGTAATTTTACGAGCCGTCTTTTGACAGCGACGAGTAAAATGACAGCTCGTCGGCACAGTACATCGTAAAGCCCATTGAAAGTAATGGGCAGATGTTTGCCGACGTATTGGAGCCCGTTTTTCAGACGCAATTCGAGGTAAAAACGCCTCCATTACGTCTGAAAATAGGTCGTGTGAAGCCAGCCTCACTTGACTACTCTTGCTATTATCACCTTCCTGCTTGATTGTTTCAGCCATTGGGCCCCCAAATCTACTACAAACCTTGACAGTGACCTTGATGTTTGGAGATGGTACGGTTTCATGTCTCTACTTCTCTCATGCTTTTGGTCATCATAATGTGGGCGAAATAGCACAAAGGAGTGCCTGGAACTCATGTCACACTGAGCTTTATTCCTACAATAAATTGTTTCAGCGAGTAGACAAGCGTTACAACAATGTTAATAAAGAGGACAAGTCAGAGGCTATTTCTTTGTCTGTTCCAGATTGTGATGCTTTCATGATTGCAGATTATTATAGATCAGTTATCATCAGGGATATTGCTTGAAGCTCCTGGGTCACATAACCACAAAAAAAAGCAAAGCACCATCACAGTATTTTATTTTCACTGTGTTTTATTACAGTTTTGCAAAATAACAAGAAACCATTCCATAGAATGTAACATTCCAGTCAATGTCAGTATTTCTCATAATATAGCATGTGAAAAAAAAAATGCAATTCCAGTTAAAATTAATTGGGAAAATTGTGAAATATTGTCCCTGCCAAAAGGAGATAAAGTCTCATTTCTGTTAGTAGTTAAAGCCTATGTAAACCACTTTTTTTTGTTTTTTTTTAAATAGAACAACGTATTCGAGGATTTTAGACAACTTTTTAATTTGGCTTTTATTAAAAAATAGTTTCCCTTTTTGAGATACAGCTTCTATGTATCCTGGATACATAGAAGCTGTATCTTGCACTCAAACCCGAATTCATCAGGTCCGCAGCACTGACGGCTTCGGTGACAGCGAATCCTGCATGTCTCTGACACGCAGGATCCAGCTGTTATTGATCACATCTAAGTTCATAACTTAGATGTGATCAATAACAGGTAGATCATGCGTGATTCTGCGTGAAATGGGCAAATCCATTCGGCCATCTTTACCCAGAAGTTATAAATCTCAAGTATGTTTACTAAGCTAGTTTGAGTAGCCCACCCGGTAAGTTTACATAACCAAGGACAAATAAAACGACATACAAACACAAGGTATAGAGGAGGAACAGGAGTGGAAGAGGGAAATATGTGAAATATTTGGTGGGATTCTTACAAGGCTACCAGACCATGTAAGTATCCATCATCTGATTATTTCTCTCACCAATGTTAAGACAGCACTGGGACAGTGAAGGGGATGGCGTGGGGATATACATTATGAGAGGAATTTATAAAGGCTGGCGTTTCATACGCCAGTCTTAATATAAAGAAAGTTGGAGTAAAATGTTCCTCATTTAGAATAAACCAGGAGCATCTCTGGCTGTCAAGCGAGTCAAATCTACACCAGCTATAAACTGAAGTAGATTTGCACTGTAATTTACACCACTTTTTGGCGGGAAAATTATGATAAAAATAGTCGGGCCGCGGGTGAGCCCGTGGTCTTCAGCTAAGCTGCATCCACCTTTAAGAAAAGTGTCGTGAATGGTCTAAATGGCAAAGGTCTTTACCGCAAATTGCTTGCAACAGTTTGTGTCTTTTTTACGCCTGAAAAGTTGGTGTACAAAAGTTAATAAATTCCCTCCTATATCTCTCAAAATGCTGCCCCCATCCAGTCAGTTAGTCCTCATGCACATGACCGTAGCCATGTGCACGGCTGTGATTTTCGGGTCGGAAGGCCACGGAGTGTCACCCTCGAGCTGTCCGCAAATCGCGTGCCATGCACATGGCCGCATCCGTTATTTTCTATGAGCCTGGACCGCAAAACACGGCCGTAATCAGACATGTCTGTTCTCTTTGCGGTCCAGGCTCCTGGGCCATGCACGGACCGTGGAAACGGCGGTCGTGTGCATGGGCCCATTGGAATGAATTGGGCCGCAATTCACCTGCAGATTTGCGGGTGAGAGACGGCCGCATAAATATGTTCGTGTGCATGGGGCCTTAGGGTGTTTACCTTTATGAATAGTAATCCCCCAGTCTTTTAAGAAATAAATATGAGAAATCTTGGTTTGCATAATATTTTTAGTACGCTTTTTGTGCTTATAGTAAGAGGAGTTAATGGCGACTCAATTGACCCACTCTTTTGAATGGAAATGAAACAAACAGTAGATATTTCTTATCTCTCAACGCAGATATTCCAAGGAGAGTTAAATACTTTTTATAATCCTTTTGAAATGTTATGATGAAAGTTGTTTTTCTACAAAAATCATGATGTACTTCTCATCCTACACGGCGTTTTGGAATGAAAACTCCACCGATAATCCAAGAGCGCTTACAAATAACGCAAAGTGTTTTAGGGGCCGATAAGATCTATTAATTTGATTAAAAGCTATTTTTCACTGGGTTAATGGTGCATTTATTGCTGGCGTCCATGCTCAGTCATATGGCTAATGGGAGCTCAGAGAGGCAGGCAGACTGTGTACATATTTATCGCATGCATTCATATCTCACAATTAGAACAGCAGGTCACACCAGCAAAAAAATAAACAGATCAGTATAAACATGAGTTCTACTGCCACCTAATGGCTGAATGATGTTACTTCATTACAGATACTGCTACAGTTAGAATTCTTCAACATCGAAATGTCAGCTTTTCTCAGAAAATAAATATTTGTTTCGATCACGAGTGTAATAGCCTTTAGATGCTCCTTGAAATCTTACATCGGACTGTGCAGATTTGCATTTTATTTTTCCAGGTTTTTAAGTGAACTAACAAAACATATTTGCTTCTACGCATGTGACAGCTAGAATAACCAGCTGCGGTTTATAAATATTATAGCTGGCATCTTTTACAGAAGCTGTATTATTTTGTAAACCGTTTTGGTCAGAAAACATTTAAATAATGCACGGAATAACGTTTTTACTGTAATTTATTGCTCCAGATTGTATAATATTTTTCATTATTATTATCACTGCTGCTGTTGTGTATCCTCACGGTCGGTGACCATATTATTTGTCATCAAATAGGTCTGTAGCTTTTTGTTATTAGACAAGGGTATCATTTTTTCCAAGATATTTACAAATTGTAAACCTTATTTCCAGGACACAAAGCCGGAAGAGACTGATGCTGAGAAAGAAATACCTGAAGAAAACCCATCTGAAACGAAATCCTCACTGAACAAAAGGGTGAGGCATCGTAAATTTTCATTCTCACATAGATATTACATATACAGAGCGGTGTGCAGGAGGCGGTGCAGCTGCACTCGGATTCCCCTGCAACTAGGGAGCTGCAGGGTCCGCAAATGCTTCCTTATGGTGCTGTGTGCAGCGTCATATGTGGTTATTGGCATTGCTTATAGAGGATAATATCTGTGTAATATGGTGACGATGGAGCACGCAGCTTATAAAACCATAGCAGAGGCATAGAAAGGTACAGTAAGGACCCGAAGAAGTCTGGAAGTGCCCTATGATGACTCTTAACAACTCAAAGTTCATACAGAGCTTTTTTGCTGCTATTTTTGGTTAAAAAAAATTGTCCGTAAAAAAATATTTTAGGGGGAGCTCAAACATAGTTTTTCGACAAGGTTTTTGACGCGGAAACCGCGCCGAAAATGACCCCCATTCATTTCAATGAGAGGCGGAGGTGTTTTTTTCCCGCGATCGGAAAAACCGGCTCGCAGGAAAAAGAAGGGACATGCCTTATCTTCGGGCGTTTACGCCTCTGACCTCCCATTGACATTAATGGGAGGCAGAGAAAGCGTATTTTGCAGCGTTTTTTGCCCGCGGCGCTCAATGGCCGCGGGCGAAAAATGCAGCAAAAATCGGTGAGCAGGCAGAGGAAAATCCTCCTGCAAAAACCTCCATGTGAACCCAGCCTTACTGTCATTTTTGTAAAAAAACGTTGCCAAAGCTGCTGCAAAACTGGCACATGCCTAATGGTTCATTCACGTGGAGCGGTAATTGAGCGTTACCCCATAGTCTACTCTGTAATAATATAATTACCAAAACCTTTAGATCTGCTGGCTAAATATTTATTCTTTAGACCCAGTGAAAAATATGCTTCTTTTCCAATAGCCAGACAAACTCTTTTTTTCTGCCCTACACAAAGCTGGTAAATGTGCCCATGGTCTGTGTCTAGAGGTCTTCTGCCCTGTCTTATGATGTCCAGGGTTTTAGTGGTCTAGTTTTTGGCCTCTGGTAATTTATTTTCAGTGTCTCGTGTCCAGTGAATACATCTTCTATCCATGAGATCGGAGGCATAGCTAGAAATTGCTGGGCCCCATATGTGCCCCCAGAGATATACAGAGAGGTTGACATATGTGCCCGATATATCGTGCAGAGAAGACCCCAAAATAAGTTAAGACCATAGAAATTCTGATCTCAGACCACAAAATCAAGACTCTAAAATAAATTCAGACCCCTAATCAGACCCCAAAATAAATTTAGACCCCCAGACCAGACCCTCAAATTTACTAATCGCTTCTGGCATTT
The DNA here is from genome assembly GCF_050947455.1 of Rhinoderma darwinii. Lineage (NCBI taxonomy): Eukaryota > Metazoa > Chordata > Amphibia > Anura > Rhinodermatidae > Rhinoderma > Rhinoderma darwinii. The sequence continues at coordinate 493,265,570 of NC_134687.1, forward strand.
CTTGCTTTAGGTTTACTAGGAATTGATGAACCTTCTGAAGTTAACTATTGATATAAAGAGATTCCTGGCAATTCCAGAGTCTCCAATCTCCACCTTTTTTTAAATAAATTGAATGGCAGGAGCTTGTAGATCTTCTGTAGGTTCCGCTCACATCATATTCACTACATTCAGCATACATATTTGAACAGGGCCACAAATGGTAGTGAATTACTGTATGCAGATGCATACATCTGATCTGTCATTGACTCTCATTGTAAAAAAAACCGTATACCTTATATACTGGCCAAACAAATCCAAGAAGACACCCCATAGTCACATTAGGAGCATTTCCCGATGTATACAGCGGATATAGAGTCCAAACATGGTGTAAACCAAACATTATAATTCGTCCGTTTGATCTATTTTTTTTCCGCCTTTCCTAATCTAGTGAATTTTTCAGGGGTATCATTGACTTCATTTAGATTTATTGTAAATGGATCAGAGTTAATTACGCAAACTAGACATTTATACCTTTAAAACCACTGAAATGATGATGAATTTATATTTTAATGTTTAGCACCATGAAGTATGTGAAATCCCCAATATATGTTCACTAATGGACCGGCTTCTGCCATCCTTTTTACTGATTTATGTTTTTTTCTTATAGAAATTCTGAACGCTCTTTCCAGTTTGCCATTTTTGCTACTCTGTTATCAATGTCATTTGTCATAGAAAAGCCTCCAGGGAATCCAATTGCATTCCAGGCGGCTCTAACAGCAATACAGTTAAAACATAATACAGAAGGCATTTATCTTTGATGGACAGCGATCATTGGCAATATTGGCTGTCTAGTCTTCCTGTTCTGTTTGCTTGGTGTGCTGCCTAGTGAACTGCTAAGTGCTGGGACACACACACACACACACACACACACACACACACACACACTATATAGTGGTAAACGCAAGAAGGTTCAAAACTTCCCTTTGAATATCATATGTTCCTATTGCAGATATAAATCTTAGTATCACAATGAAAATCAGTCCATATTTTTAAGATGACTTTTTTAGTGTTCCACCTTATTCCTGGAAATCTTTTGCTCATTTATGCAGACATGTCCCTAGGTTTTCAGAGTACTGATTTCATAACCCACATCACATTTTTGTCTTCGGTCAGAGGTATTCGTCCAGATGTATACCTCCAATGGAAAGCTGCAGTATATCCCACTGTATAGGCAAACAGCGGGATACGTCGCCTGAACCCCCCCCCCCCCCCCCCCCCGGGCAAAGCGCTACCTGAAGCACTTGCCCTGGGAAGCTCCTTATGTCACTGTCCATATATGGACAGTGATGTCACAAGCTACAATGCCAGAGTTCCCAGCCAGAGTATCCCAAGCGCTCCGGCTAGGGATTCCGGGCCTGGAGAGGCCTCTGACATCACTGTCTATATATGGATAGCGATATTAGGGGCTTACCGGGCCAAAGTACGTGGACAGAGTGCTTTCGATGCTCTGGCTGATTTTTTTTTTTATATGGACAGTGATGTTGTGAGCTTTCTGACGTATATGTTTAACGTAAAGCTGTGACGGATGTTGTACTGTGGCATCTGTCACACACAGGCTCCCATGTTAAAGAAACTTATACTGCGTGGTATATGTTTTTATTGCAGCATCCCTCAGGATGAAACATAGTCTACTACCTCCACCAGCCCGATGGAGGCCGAAAGGACACACTTGAGCTCTCCATCGGACTAATGGAGCCCTATGAACATGGAGTTTTCCCGACGTACACGATAAACGTAGAACACAAACGTGATGTAACTTTTTCTTTTATCAGTCTGCAATGTTCCATTAGCAGTCAGATCTGAAGTGTTAGTGATTTTCGAAAAATTGTGGCACAAAAATGCATTTTGACCACACAGTGTGAACCTAGCCTTACTGTGTGCATGAGGCCTAATAGGCAGTTAAGTAGCCTTTCCCATTTGCAAAAATCCAAAAATATCAAATCACTTCAGATTTTTTTTTTCAGGTTTTATATATTTTTAGTAGTTGCAAGTTATTCCTTCCTGTAATTTAAAAATGCTTTGTTATGTTCTAAGATCAAGTTTCCTTTCTTTTCTTCAAGACCGCATGTTCCGAATCCTCCGTGTATGTGAGGCATAGAAAAAAGGACACAGGCAGCTTTAATAAAGAGCTCAGCCACACCAGGTAAAATAACTGAAGAAATGTTTCCCAGAAGAGTATTTTGTAAAGCTACATTGATATTTCATTATATATATTATTAGTTACTTCTCAACCTTTTTAACCATTATATGCATAATCTCCTTTTTTTCCTCAAAGGAACATTTCACCAAAGTAATTTTCTAATTTGTGTTATTTTTACTATACTCTTCACATTTAAAGGGCTTATCCAGGAGGTAATTTGTTTTTTTAGGGGTTGCAAATGAAATAAATAAAACAAAAAAGCAATACCTACCTATCCTTGCCCCGGGCGATCCAGCACTGTTGCTCCGGCGGTAGTCCTGGTGCTTGTTTAGCATATGATCGCTGCAGCCATTCAGAAGGCTCAGCGGGGCTCTCTGGTGACGAATCATATTTATGGCATAATGCCAGAAATACAACGTATGGCTGCTGAGCCTTCTGATTGGCTGCAGCGATCACATGCTACGTGCATGTAAACAACCACCAGGATTGACGCTGGAGCGACAGTGGTAAGTATTGCTTTTTGTTTTATTTATTTTATTTTCAGCCCCTAAGAAAAAACTTTCACTTCCCGGATAACCCCTTTAAAATAGTGCCGTTTATAGTGCCTGCTTTTTCTGCATAGACATAGAACCAATTGGTCTGTATGTGACAAGCAGGAGCCTCGGCTGCCTGTCACTCAGAGCAGTAGATGAAAATATCAAAGCACCATAAAAGTTAGGGGAAGGCAGTGTTTTTTAGGTCAGTCTTATGCATTTGCATATGATACACAATGACATGAACCAAAAAATATCACACAAAATGTAAGTAAACACACTGTATCCAACACAAGTATGATGAGATCACATGTGAATAGTTACGTGGGTGTTGAGTCCTTTAATTTAAAGACTCTGTACACCTTTTGAAATATTTTTTTTTTAATGTCTATCGGTGTGTTTTGTGCAACTTTCTAAATACTTTTTATTAAAATGTATATTTACTTTTTGAGATACAGCTGCTTTGTATCCTGTATACAGAGCAGCTGTATCGTGTGCTGACACCTGAATCCGTCAGGTCAGCGGCACTTATGGCTTCAGTGACAGCGGGTTCTGCATGTCTCTGACACGCAGGATCCACCTGTTATCGATCACATCTAAGTTATAAACCTGCTGTCACTGAACCCATTAGTCCCGCGGGACTGACAGATTCAGGTCTTCGCGCACAATACAGCTGCTCTGTACACAGAATACAAAGCAGCTGTATCTCAAAAAGTCAAAATTAGTAAATTTTTTTTAGAAAGTTGCACAAAACACACTAATAGACGTTTTTATTTAAAAAAAAGAAATCCTGCATTTGTACCAATTTGTTTTGTGCTTTAGGGCAGATTCACACGAGCGTTGCGTTTTTGCGCGCGCAAACAACGCAGCGTTTTGCGCGCGCAAAAACCATTTGACAGCTGCGTGTGTCATCCGTGTCTGATGCGCGGCTGCGTGATTTTCGCGCAGCCGCTATCATAGAGATGAGGCTAGTCGACGGCCGTCACTGTCCAAGGTGCTGAAAGAGCTAACTCTTTCAGCACCCTCGACAGTGAAAGCCGAACACAATATCGCAAAACCTGTAGAAAAAAAAGAAAAAGTTCGTACTTACCGAGAACTTCCCGGCCGTTGCCTTGGTGACGCGTCCTTGGTGACACGCCTCTCTTGAAATCGGGCCCCACCTCCCTGGATGACGCGCCAGTCCATGTGACCGCTGCAGCCTGTGCTTGGCCTGTGATTGGCTGGAGCTGTCACTTGGACTTACCGTATATATCGGCGTACAAGACGACTTTCTACACCCTTAAAAAAATGTCAAAAGTGTGGGGTCGTCTTATATGCCGGATATTGTCGGATATTAGGGATGCACGTTGCAGCCGCACAGCTCAGTATAGTACACATGACTATGAGAGCGGGGCTGCGGCTGTGTAATTCAGCCACAGCCCCGCTCCTGAGTCCTGACATATGCGCGCGGGGTCAGCATCATGTGATGCGGCCGGCGCTGCACTAATGATCTGCGGCACTGAAGACAGAACATGGCGGGCGCGCTACAAAGCACCCCCATGTTGTCTTCAGTGCCTGAACTGCCGCTCATTAGTGCAGCGCCGGCCGCATCTCCTCATGCTGACCGCGCGCGCACTTCCTGTCAGGAGCGGGGCAATGGCTGTATTACACAGCCGCAGCCCCGCTCTATAACGCCGGAGATCAGAGAACCTCTCATCTCCGCCGTTATTCCCGTGAATGCTGCGATCACAGCTGACTGCAGCATTCAGGGGAAAGTGAGAAGGGGGGATGCCCCTGGATCGCGTCACAGGGAATTCCTGTGACGCGATCGAGGGCCATACCATATATGGGCAGACAGCCCAGGGTCTATTGACGGACCCCAGGGCTGTCTGACCATATCTCTTGTTGTTAGGATATACCCAAGTATGTCCTAACAACTGCCTGTGTGCTATCCGTCCACAGGCTAATGTACTGGCACATATCTGATATATGTCAGTACATTAAAGTTTAAAAATAAAGTAAAAACAAAGTATGGTTACATTTTAAAAAAAATACACCTTCACCTTTTTTACAATAAACATTAAAATAAGTCTCAATACATAAAATACACACATTCAGTAATGGCGCGGACAACAATGTTTTTGCATCATTTATGATGTGTACGCTGTAAAAAAAATGAAATAAACACGGCTTTCATTCACTTATTAATGTGAGGCGCGAGGTGCGATGAATTTACCCTCCATGTTCCTCACATTAATAGTAATTAACCCCATCATGTACCTCGCCTATCTGCGCATGCGCGAGTTCAAAGAGACAGAGTCCTGGGTCCTGCCGCCGATGGCCATAGTGAAGCGCTCCTGCACGAAATGGTGAGTATATCTTAAATTCTATATTTTAAGGGTAAAAGTTGGGGGTCGTCTTATACGCCCAGTCGTCTTATACGCCGACATATACGGTAATTGTCATCCCGGGAGGTCAGACTGGAGGAAGAAGCCGGGAGTTATCGGTAAGTCAGAACTTCGTTTTTTTTTCTACAGGTTCATGTATATTGGGATCGGAAGTCACGGTCCATGGTGCTGAAACAGTTTAACTCTTTCAGCACCATGGACAGTGACTATCTCCTGACGTCGCGTACCGATAATTTTTTTGCCGGGTTCGGCCAAAACGAGTTTGGCCGAACCCGGTGAAGTTCGGTACGCTTGTCCGGCTTCGCTCATCGCAAAGACACTCCGTTTGGATGTTCGGAAACAGAAAAGCACGTGGTGCTTTTCTGTTTTCATTCATCCTTTTCACTGCTGTTGCGCGAATCGCGCTCGTCCCACGGAAGTGCTTCCGTGTGGTGCGCGTGATTTTCACGAACCCATTGACTTCAATGGGTGCGTGATGCGCGAAATACGCAGAGTTATTGAACCTGTCGCGCTTTTTGCGCAGCAGACAAACGCTGCGCAAAAAGCACGGACTGTCTGTACTGCCCCATAAACTTGTATTGGTCCATGCGTGCCGCGTGAAAACCACGCGGCCCGCACGGACCGAATACACGCTCGTGTGAATCCCCCCTTAGATAAAGAAAATACAATTTTCTTAAAATATTTACTAAATATCTCCATTTTTCTTTAAAATATTATTTTATTTATAGAATCCCCATAAAGGGTTAACCCCTTAATACCCACGCTGCTATGGGCCCTAATGTCCTGACAAAAAACTTTCAAAATTCATTATGTTTTTAAAGTGTTTTTTTGTGTCTTATTTTCATGAGAAATGGGGCTTTGTTTTTATCATTTATTACCAAATAGCAGTTGCTTTATATTCGCCTTTATTGTGTAAACATTTGCAAAGAAATAATTTTTATTCAGGTAAAATATAACCCTAAAATATAAATTTTATTTTTTCCGCCCTTGTGTGGCAATTATTTTAATATGTGACGTGCTCTAGTGAGGGTCACTGCATTGGGGGCAGGGCTACGTGTATGATTGGCCTGCATTTTACTATTTATTTTTGCACTTTTTATATTTGTTTTTTGCTTTTTATTTTATTCTAATGTTTTCCTCAAAAGGTCAGACAAAGTCTTGTGACCTGTTACTCAATGATCACGTGATCGATGGGACAGAAGAAGGCATTCGCTTGCACACCACTCTTATGAGTGCTGTGTATAGAGCAATCAGGATTGCAGAAATGGTAAAATACCTCTCCGACTGCCAGGCACACGACCCATGGCTGCACGATCTCCCAAGCAACAGTTATTTTACAGCGCTGTAAAAACACTGTAGGATCGGGCTTCTCATTGACCGCCTTAAAAAGGTGCATTTGTGTTCATTAACCCCTTAGCGATCTATGACGTAACTACATCATGGCCGCTAAGGTGGAGTATAGAGTGGGCTCACGGCTGAGCCCGCTCCATACTTAGCAGATGTCGGGTGTTTAATCACTTTGGTGCCGCAGTCCATAGCGACGTGTCACCCTATTGCCCCCCCTCTGCGACGCTATTGTGGGGTGCCGATAGTGTTTATGGCAGCCTGGGAGCCTAATAAAAGCCCATAGGTCTGTCATCTTTGTACTCCTTTGCTCATGCCAGAGGCAGGGCTTAATAGGAGCCAGTAAAAATTACAATACACTGCAATAGATAGGTAACTATATCTGATGCCAAACACTCACCTGCTCCTGTGCAGGTGAATCTATGGCTGGATTCACACATTGCGTATTTGTTACAAATTTTGATGCTGATTTTTTAGACCAAGCCAGAAGTAGTTTCAATGTCAAATATGAAGGAAAAACGTATATACTTCTCCATCCTCCTGGTTCCACTTCTGGCTTTGGTTTAGAAAACACACACATATACACATCATTAGGGGGTCCCCCATTTACTGCTAATGGTTGAGGAACCTAGTAGTTGAACACTTTGTAATCAGTTTATCATAAGGGAATAGGGATGCACGATGCATCGAAACTTCGAAACTGTTTCGATACTGTGCATCCACAAACGGTTCGATACCGTTATTTCATGTATTTCGATAGTAAGCTGTGCAGCCACACAGCTAAGTATAGTAACACATGAATGTATGAGAGCGGGGCTGCGTCTGTGTAATACAGCCATTGCCCCGCTCCTGACAAGTGCGTGCCGTCAGGATGATGTGATGCAGCCAGCGCTGCACTAATGATTGCCGGCACTGAAGACAGAACATGGCGAGCGTACTACAAAACACCCCCATATTCTGTCTTCAGTGCCTGCGCCGCCGCTCATTAGTGCAGCGCCGGCCGCATCACCTCATGCTGACCGCACGTGCACTTAATGTCATCAGCGGGGCGATGACTGTGTTACACAGCTGCAGCCCCGCTCTATCATGGCAGAGATCATAGAAACCTCGTATCTCTGCCGTTATTCCCCTGAATGCTGATTGCAGCATTCAAGGGGAAATTAGAAGGGGGCGTGCCCCTTGGATCGCGTCACAGGAATCCCTGTGACGTGATTGAGGGACATACCATATATGGGCAGACAGCCCATGGCCCATTGAAGGACCCCAGGTCTGTCTTACCATATTACCATATTTCCTGTTGTTAGGGCATACTTAGGTATGTCCTAACAACGGCCTGTGTACTATCAGTACACAGCCTAATGTACTGGCATATAGATATAAGACAGTACATTAAAGTTTAAAAATAAAGTAAAAATATAAAGTAATATTAAATGTAAAAAAAATACACATACACCTTTTTTACAATAAACAATTAAACAATTAAAATAAGTCTCAATACATAAAATACACATATTCGGTATTGGCGCGGCCGTAATAACCTGCACAACAATTTTTTAGCATCATTTATGATGTGTGCGCTGTAAAAAAAATAAAATAAAAATGTCTTTCTTTCACTTATTGTGAGGCACGAGGTGTGATGAATTTAACCTCCATGTACCTCACATTAATAGTAATTAACCCATCATGTACCTTACATATTGACTGAGAAACATAATGGGGTTAATTAATATTAATGTGAGGAACATTCAAAATTCATCACCCCTCACGCCTCACATCAGAAAATTGAAGAACTAATTATTTTTTTTTATTGCTGTTGGCAAAGTATAATTTTGGTATAGAAATCGCAATACTACACGAAGTATCGGTATCGAAGTCCAAATTCTGGTATCGTGACATCCCTAAGTGCCACATACAAGTCATATATTGGCCATAAAAAGTGTTATTCCTGATATACACACGACAGATTATCCTGTAATGTCATCTGAAACTATATGCTTTAAAGTAAATTGGTAACGGATTTTATGCCGCCCACTCTGAGTAGTAGTGACGCTAATTTCATTGGTCTGTCACATGTTTGATAGTTTAGGATAACTTACATTTTAAATGTTGCAGCGCAATGTGAGCGCTGAGAGGAAGACAGCCGGTGTATTCATGAGCTGCCGCTCCGTCCGCCAACGATTGACAGATCTCTTTATGCCCAGTAATAGGTAGAAAGCTATCAATAAATGGCAGCAGCTTAGGGAGGGCATAATAAACTCAATGACCGGTACCATGACTCTCCCTCTATCTGCTGATGACAAATTCCAATTTTGGCTCCATAACATTAACCCCTTCGCGCTCAGGTCAGTAATAGTACGTCCTGCTAAGTAGAACGTTCGCGCTCAGGTCAGTACTATTACTGACCTGAGTAAACACGGCGCCATTTAATCCCGGCGCGTGCTTGAGCTGTGATAACTGCTGTTTCTGACAGCACGCTATCACAGCTCAATACTCCGGGACCAATTGAAGTGGTCCCGCCCCGGCGATCGCTGCTATTGGTTAGTTAGTGACTACTAACCAATAGCGGCGATCGCATACATCATTTCCTGCCCCAGACTCCACATCCTGCCGCACCCGCCCTGAACTTCTCTGTTGGCGTAGGAGATTTGTTCAGAGCGGTTGTGTAGGAGAATTGTGTTAAAAAAAAAACGAAAAAAGTTTCAAAACCTTACTTTTTTTGTACTTCCCACTTGCTCCATCCACTTCCCACACCTGTCCTCCTCCTCCTCCTTGTGTTCCCCTTGTCACCCCCGTTTTTTGGTCAGTGACCTATAACTGACCATTGCTTAGTCTTCAGGGCCACATTTTTTGGTCCCTGTGGATTATTTTTTTTTTTTTCTTCTTTATAAAATACAAAAATAAAAAAAAAATATATAAAAATTTATTAAAATTTAAAAAAAAAATTTAGAAAGTTATCATCTAGCTAGTTTAGTATTAGGGTTAGTTAGTGTCAGGGAACAGTCAAAAAGCGTAGTGAGGTTTAGTGTCAGGGAATTTAGCGTCAGGAATCCGTCACCGTAGTTAGTTTTAGCGTTAGGGATCTATCACTGTAGTTAGCTTTAGTGTCAGGGAAGCTCAGAATACTCTAGTTTAGGTTTAGTGTCAGGAACCCGTCACCGTAGTTAGGCTTAGTGTCGGAATTATCTAGTTAGCTTTAGTGTCAGGGAATCGTCGCCGTAGATAGGTTTAGCGTTAGGGAAGTTAAAAAAATCTAGTTAGCTTTAGTGTTAGGAACCCTCGCCCTAGTTAGCTTTAGTGTTAGGGAAGGCCACTTGTTCTCAAAAAAAAACAAAAAATACAAAAAAAAAAGTAGCATCTTATTGCTTTGAGTTAGGGTTTTTTTTATTTTTTTCCTGTATACGTTATACACGTGTCTCATCACACAAATTACACGTGTCGCACAAATAATAAAAAAAGATGTCCCAAAGGTCATTTTCTGCTGAAGAGGCCTATGCATTCCTTGCCTCCGACACAGACTCGTCGGATGGTGATACTCTTTTTTATTTGTCAACCTCCTCATCTAGTGATGAAGAGGAGGGACCACCTAGGAGACGTCCCAGGACATCCACCACACTTGAAACCCCCGAGAGAAGTGACCCCGTCGCAGTTGAAGCCCCAGAGCGAAGTGACCCCATATGGATCCCCACACCAGAAAATTATGAGCCCCAAATCCCCGAGTATACGGGCAGTCCGGGGATCAAATTTAACACGGCAGGGCTCAGTGAGATGGACTTTTTCAAGAAGTTCTTCACTGATGAATTTATAGAACTAATGGTCTCCCAGACAAATTTATATGCCCAACAATATATTAGTAAGAACCCCACCTCATTTTATGCCCAATCCAACAGGTGGACCCCTGTAGATGCAGCAGAGTTGGGCAAGTTCTGGGGACTTCACCTGAACATGGGGCTTCTGAAAAAGCCGTCCATTAGGACCTACTGGAGCACGGACATCCTATACCACACCCCGATGTACCGTATGGCCATGTCCAGGATGCGTTATGAGGCAATACTTCGCTTCTTGCATTATGCTGATAATGAGCAGTGCCCACCCCGAGATGACCCCAGTTATGACCGTTTATATAAACTGAGACCCCTATTAGACCATTTCAGTGCCCGGTTTGCCCAAGCATACACCCCCGAGAAGTGTATTTCCATTGATGAGTCCTTGGTACATTTTAAAGGGAGGCTTCAATTCCGCCAGTACCTGCCAAGTAAGAGGGCAAGGTATGGCGTGAAGATCTATAAGCTGTGCGAGAGTGCATCAGGGTATACCTACAAGTTTAGGATATATGAAGGGAAGGACAGCAGTATTCAGCCCCCAGAATGCCCCCCCTTACTGGGAATTAATGCAAAAATTGTGTGGGATTTGGTGCACCCACTGCTGGACCAGGGTTACCACCTCTACCTGGATAATTTTTATACTAGCGTCCCACTCTTCAAGTGCCTTGCTTCCAGAAGTACTGCGGCATGCGGCACTGCTAGAAGAAATATAAGAGGCCTCCCTAAGACTCTGCTTGGGCAAACACTAAGAAGGGGTGAGAGCAGGGCACATTCTAGCACCAACATATTGTGTGTCAAGGACAAGAGAGATGTCCTTGTATTGACAACAATACATGGCCACACCAGTACCCATGTACCTGTACGAGGTACCAGTACAGAGACCCTAAAACCAGACTGCATCCTGGACTACAATAGGTACATGGGAGGGGTGGACTTGGCAGATCAAGTCCTGAAACCCTACAGCGCCATGCGGAAATCGAGGGTGTGGTATAAGAAGCTGGCCGTGCACATCATACAGATGGCATTGTACAATGCGTACGTGCTACATCGATGTGCAGGTCAGAGGGGAACTTTCCTGGAATTTCAAGAGGTGGTTATCAAACACCTAATATTTAGGGACCAGGAAGGGGGGGCACCCAGTACTTCTGGAGGCGAGGCCACACGCATCGTACCAGGGCAACACTTTCCAGGAGAAGTTCCCCAAACTGCCAAGAAGGGAAAGAATCAAAAGAGGTGCAGAGTCTGCACTAAGAGGGGGATAAGGAAGGACACAACATACCAATGTGACACGTGTCCTGAAAAACCAGGGCTCTGTATGAAAGATTGTTTTAGAATTTATCATACATCCCTTGATTTTTAATTTACACCAGTTTTATTACCCTGATGCACTCCGCACAGCTTATCCCCCTCATCTTTCCCTTCTGAGCCCTGCCGTGTGCCCAGGCAGCTGATAACAGCCACATGTAGGGTATTGCCGTACCCAGGAGAACCCACATTACAATTTAAGGGGTGTATATCTCCGGTGGCGCATGCTGGGCACACTATATTGGACACTGAAATGGCATATATATATATAAAATTGCAAATCTCACTCTGCACCATCTGCTGCGCATTATCTTTTACACAGTACCTGTGGGGTCAAAATGCTCACTACACCTCTAGATGAATGTCTTAAGGGGTGTAGTTTTTAAAATGGGGTCACTTCTCGGGGGTTTCAACTGTACTGGTACCTCAGGGGCTTCCGCATACATGACTTAGCACCAGAAAAGCTCCAGTAGGCCAAATGGTGGTCCTTCCCTTCTAAGCCCTGCCGTGTGCCCAGGCAGCTGATAACAGCCACATGTAGGGTATTGCCGTACCCAGGAGAACCCACATTACAATTTAAGGGGTGTATATCTCCGGTGGCGCATGCTGGGCACACTATATTGGACACTGAAATGGCATATATATATAAAATTGCAAATCTCACTCTGCACCATCTGCTGCGCATTATCTTTTACACAGTACCTGTGGGGTCAAAATGCTCACTACACCTCTAGATGAATGTCTTAAGGGGTGTAGTTTTTAAAATGGGGTCACTTCTCGGGGGTTTCAACTGTACTGGTACCTCAGGGGCTTCCGCATACATGACTTAGCACCAGAAAAGCTCCAGTAGGCCAAATGGTGGTCCTTCCCTTCTAAGCCCTGCCGTGTGCCCAGGCAGCTGATAACAGCCACATGTAGGGTATTGCCGTACCCAGGAGAACCCACATTACAATTTAAGGGGTGTATATCTCCGGTGGCGCATGCTGGGCACTCTATATTGGACACTGAAATGGCATATATATATATAAAATTGCAAATCTCACTCTGCACCATCTGCTGCGCATTATCTTTTACACAGTACCTGTGGGGTCAAAATGCTCACTACACCTCTAGATGAATGTCTTAAGGGGTGTAGTTTTTAAAATGGGGTCACTTCTCGGGGGTTTCAACTGTACTGGTACCTCAGGGGCTTCCGCATACATGACTTAGCACCAGAAAAGCTCCAGTAGGCCAAATGGTGGTCCTTCCCTTCTAAGCCCTGCCGTGTGCCCAGGCAGCTGATAACAGCCACATGTAGGGTATTGCCGTACCCAGGAGAACCCACATTACAATTTAAGGGGTGTATATCTCCGGTGGCGCATGCTGGGCACACTATATTGGACACTGAAATGGCATATATATATAAAATTGCAAATCTCACTCTGCACCATCTGCTGCGCATTATCTTTTACACAGTACCTGTGGGGTCAAAATGCTCACTACACCTCTAGATGAATGTCTTAAGGGGTGTAGTTTTTAAAATGGGGTCACTTCTCGGGGGTTTCAACTGTACTGGTACCTCAGGGGCTTCCGCATACATGACTTAGCACCAGAAAAGCTCCAGTAGGCCAAATGGTGGTCCTTCCCTTCTAAGCCCTGCCGTGTGCCCAGGCAGCTGATAACAGCCACATGTAGGGTATTGCCGTACCCAGGAGAACCCACATTACAATTTAAGGGGTGTATATCTCCGGTGGCGCATGCTGGGCACTCTATATTGGACACTGAAATGGCATATATATATATAAAATTGCAAATCTCACTCTGCACCATCTGCTGCGCATTATCTTTTACACAGTACCTGTGGGGTCAAAATGCTCACTACACCTCTAGATGAATGTCTTAAGGGGTGTAGTTTTTAAAATGGGGTCACTTCTCGGGGGTTTCAACTGTACTGGTACCTCAGGGGCTTCTGCATACATGACTTAGCACCAGAAAAGCTCCTGTAGGCCAAATGGTGGTCCTTTCCTTCTGAGCCCTCCCATGGGCCCAAACAATAGTTTATCACCACAAATGGGGTATTGCCGCACTCAGGACAAATTGGGCAACCAAATGGGGTATGTTGTTCCCTGTGAAAATAAGAAATTGTGATCAAAAATGACATCTTATTGTAAAAAATATCATTTTTTTCATTTCACAGCCCAATTCAAATAGGTGTTGTGAAAAAACTGTGCGGTCAAAATGATAACAAAAACCATAAATGAATTCCTTGAGGGGTGTAGTTTCCAAAATGGGGTCACTTCTGGTGGGTTTCCATTGCTTTGATACCTCTGGGGCTCTGCAAATGCGACATGGCAACCGAAAACCAATCCAGCAAAATCTGGACTCCAACAAACACATAGCACTCCTTTCCTTCTGAGCCCTCCCATGGGCCCAAACAGCAGTTTATCACCACAAATGGGGTATTGCCGCACTCAGGACAAATTGGGCAACCAAATGGGGTATGTTGTTCCCTGTGAAAATAAGAAATTGTGATCAAAAATGACATCTTATTGGAAAAAATATCATTTTTTTCATTTCACAGCCCAATTCAAATAGGTGCTGTGAAAAAACTGTGCGGTCAAAATGATAACAAAAACCATAAATGAATTCCTTGAGGGGTGTAGTTTCCAAAATGGGGTCACTTCTGGTGGGTTTCCATTGCTTTGATACCTCTGGGGCTCTGCAAATGCGACATGGCAACCGAAAACCAATCCAGCAAAATCTGGACTCCAACAAACACATAGCACTCCTTTCCTTCTGAGCCCTCCCATGGGCCCAAACAGCAGTTTATCACCACAAATGGGGTATTGCCGCACTCAGGACAAATTGGGCAACCAAATGGGGTATGTTGTTCCCTGTGAAAATAAGAAATTGTGATCAAAAATGACATCTTATTGGAAAAAATATCATTTTTTTCATTTCACAGCCCAATTCAAATAGGTACTGTGAAAAAACTGTGCGGTCAAAATGATAACAAAAACCATAAATGAATTCCTTGAGGGGTGTAGTTTCCAAAATGGGGTCACTTCTGGTGGGTTTCCATTGCTTTGATACCTCTGGGGCTCTGCAAATGCGACATGGCAACCGAAAACCAATCCAGCAAAATCTGGACTCCAACAAACACATAGCACTCCTTTCCTTCTGAGCCCTCCCATGGGCCCAAACAGCAGTTTATCACCACAAATGGGGTATTGCCGCACTCAGGACAAATTGGGCAACCAAATGGGGTAGGTTGTTCCCTGTGAAAATAAGAAATTGTGATCAAAAATGACATCTTATTGGAAAAAATATCATTTTTTTCATTTCACAGCCCAATTCAAATAGGTGCTGTGAAAAAACTGTGCGGTCAAAATGATAACAAAAACCATAAATGAATTCCTTGAGGGGTGTAGTTTCCAAAATGGGGTCACTTCTGGTGGGTTTCCATTGCTTTGATACCTCTGGGGCTCTGCAAATGCGACATGGCAACCGAAAACCAATCCAGCAAAATCTGGACTCCAACAAACACATAGCACTCCTTTCCTTCTGAGCCCTCCCATGGGCCCAAACAGCAGTTTATCACCACAAATGGGGTATTGCCGCACTCAGGACAAATTGGGCAACCAAATGGGGTATGTTGTTCCCTGTGAAAATAAGAAATTGTGATCAAAAATGACATCTTATTGGAAAAAATATCATTTTTTTCATTTCACAGCCCAATTCAAATAGGTGCTGTGAAAAAACTGTGCGGTCAAAATGATAACAAAAACCATAAATGAATTCCTTGAGGGGTGTAGTTTCCAAAATGGGGTCACTTCTGGTGGGTTTCCATTGCTTTGATACCTCTGGGGCTCTGCAAATGCGACATGGCAACCGAAAACCAATCCAGCAAAATCTGGACTCCAACAAACACATAGCACTCCTTTCCTTCTGAGCCCTCCCATGGGCCCAAACAGCAGTTTATCACCACAAATGGGGTATTGCCGCACTCAGGACAAATTGGGCAACCAAATGGGGTATGTTGTTCCCTGTGAAAATAAGAAATTGTGATCAAAAATGACATCTTATTGGAAAAAATATCATTTTTTTCATTTCACAGCCCAATTCAAATAGATGCTGTGAAAAAACTATGCGGTCAAAATGATAACAAAAACCATAAATGAATTCCTTGAGGGGTGTAGTTTCCAAAATGGGGTCACTTCTGGTGGGTTTCCATTGCTTTGATACCTCAACACCTCTTCAAACCTGGCATGCTGCCTAAAATATATTCTAACAAAAAAGAGGCCTCAAAATGCACTAGGTGCTTCTTTGCTTCTGGGGCTTGTGTTTTAGTCCACGAGCGCACTAGAGACACATGTGGGACATTTCTAAAAACTGCAGAATCTGGACAATACATATTTAGTAGTGTTTCTCTGGTAAAACCTTCTCTGTTACAGAAAAAAATTTAATAAAATTGAAATTCAGCAGAAAAAATGAAATTTGCAAATTTCACCTCCACTTGGCTTTAATTCCTGTGAAATACCTGAAGGGTTAAAAAACTTTCTATATGCTGTTTTGAATACTTTGAGGGGTCTAGTTTTTAAAATGGGGTGTTTTATGGGGGTTTCTAATACATAGGCCCCACAAATCCACTTCAGAACTGAAGAGGTACCTTAAAAAAAAGGCTTTTGAAATTTTCTTAAAAATATGAGAAATTGCTGTTTATGTTCTAAGCCTTGTAACGTCCAAGAAAAATAAAATAATGTTCAAAAAACGATGCCAATCTAAAGTAGACATATGGGAAATGTGAACTAGTAACTATTTTGGGTGATATAACCGTCTGTTTTTCAAGCAGATGCATTTAAATTCTGAAAAATGCTATTTTTTCTAAATTTTCTCTAAATTTTGCAATTTTTCACAAATAAAGATTGAATATATCGACCAAATTTTACCACGAACATGAAGCCCAATGTGTCACGAGAAAACAATCTCAGAATCGCTTGGATAGGTTTAAGCATTCCGACGTTATTACCACATAAAGTGAAATATGTCAGATTTGAAAAATGGGCTCTGAGCCTTAAGGCCCAAACTAGGCTGCGTCCTTAAGGGGTTAACCCTACTAGCCGTTAAGGGGAAGTATGGAACAGGCTGAGGGTGCTCCGTACTCAGCGGGTGACGGCTGTGTTATACAGCCGACAACTCACTTCAACAGGCAGAATCAATGATCACCTTGATTCCACCCATTTAACACCTTAAATGCCACAGTCAATCACAACCACGGCATTTAAATTGTAAGGATATGTTCAGACTGCTTATTTGGAAGCTGAACGCCTACAAACATCTGCCCATTGATTTCAATGGGAAAAACGTTGTTTTGTTCCTACGGGGCGTTTTTTTACACGGCCGTTTGGAAAAAAACGGTGCATAAAAAACACCCCATAAAAAGAAGTGCATGTCACTTCTTGAGCCGTTTTTCATTGTGTCAATAGAAAAAACAGCTCCAATAACGGCTCCAAACAACGCTTGATGCTTTAAAAATGTCTGAAAATCAGAGGCCTTGAGAACAGTTCCATATTTTACAGCCGTTTTTACTTAAAGAGGCTCTGTCACCAGATTTTGCAACCCCTATCTGCTATTGCAGCAGATAGGCGCTGCAATGTAGATTACAGTAACGTTTTTATTTTTAAAAAACGAGCATTTTTGGCCAAGTTATGACCATTTTTGTATTTCTGCAAATTAGGCTTGCAAAAGTCCAAGTGGGCGTGTTTAAAGTAAAAGTCCAAGTGGGCGTGTATTATGTGCGTACATCGGGGCGTTTTTACTACTTCTACTAGCTGGGCGTTCTGACGAGAAGTATCATCCACTTCTCTTCAGAACGCCCAGCTTCTGGCAGTGCAGACACAGCCGTGTTCTCGAGAGATCACGCTGTGACGTCACTCACTTCCTGCCCCAGGTCCTGCATCGTGTCGGCCACATCGGCACCAGAGGCTACAGTTGATTCTGCAGCAGCATCAGCGTTTGCAGGTAAGTAGCTACATCGACTTACCTGCAAACGCCGATGCTGCTGCAGAATCAACTGTAGCCTCTGGTGCCGATGTATCCTCGCTCGTCCGACACGATGCAGGACCTGTGAGTGACGTCACAGCGTGATCTCTCGAGAACACGCTGTGTCTGCACTGCCAGAAGCTGGGCGTTCTGAAGAGAAGTGGATGATACTTCTCGTCAGAACGCCCAGCTAGTAAAAGTAGTAAAAACGCCCCGATGTACGCACATAATACACGCCCACTTGGACTTTTACTTTAAACACGCCCACTAGGACTTTTGCAAGCCTCATTTGCATAAATACAAAAATGGTCATAACTTTGCCAAAAATGCTTGTTTTTTAAAAATAGAAACGTTACTGTAATCTACATTGCAGCGCCTATCTGCTGCAATAGCAGATAGGGGTTGCAAAATTTGGTGACAGATCCTCTTTAAGCGTGTGAACATACACTTAGAATCAGCACCTCCAAGACGCCATTGCACCCTCCATAATGCGATCAGGGGGTGCTGATGGTGGTTGTCATTGCAGCCTGGGGGCCTAATGAAAGGCCCCCAAGTTTGTCATCTTTGTATTCCTTTGAAGCCCTGCAGGGCTTCAAAGGAGAGTGTCAGTATCACAAGATACTGCAATACATTAGTATGCAGCATATCATACAAACGATCCAACGATCGCTGTTTCAAGTCCCCAAAGCGGACTAATAAAAGTTACCCCAGCACTGGACCACAAGTGGGTGCACGCCTCAATAGGACCGGATCCACGGTCCCCGATACCAGATAGACAAAAATAGACCAGGAGACCGCACTTTCAACATATGTCAGACCCGTGCAATGTTTCAGTCCAGCAGGACTGAGAACGGTCCTGCTGGACTGAAACGTTGCACGGGTGATTAAAAAGCTGACATATGTTGGAAGTGCTGTCTCCTCGTCTTTTTCGTCTATCTAATAAAAGTAAAATACAGTTAGTTTATTTTAACCTCTTCCCGCGCTGCGCCGCAACTGTACGTCCTGCAGAGGGCTTGCTTCCCGCACCAGGATGTACAGTTGCGGAGCGGTTCCTGGCACACAGTGTCCTAACGGACAGTGTTCGGGAACCAGAAGGTCAGATGTCCCCGACAGCTGACACTCCAGTCTTGCCGGTCAGCGGACCATCGCCGCTGATTTTGGCAATTAACCCCATAAATGCGGCGACCGATTGTGGTCGCCGCATTTAAGGTGTTTGAAGCAAAGTGATTGTGGGGGCTGCCGATGCTTGTCGTGGCAATCGGAGGCCAGACAATGACCTTCGGGTTGCCATGTATGGATGCCTCGGAGGAGCAGCCTTCGGCCGGTCCTCCGAGGCTTCCTGTCAGTGTGACTGTCACATCACAATGACAGAATACATTACACTACGTAGGTAGTGTAATGTACTCTAGCAGCGATCAGAGCTGCAAGTCTAAATGTCCCCTAGTGGGACAAGTAAAAAAAGTAATAAAAATATTGAAAAAAAAAGTGTAAAAATAAAAGTTATACGTCATTTAAACAAACACTGCTTTTTTTTCCTATAATAAGACTTTCATTATAGGAAAAAAATGAACACATTAAAAAAAGTACACATATCTGGTATCACCACGTTCGTAACGACCCCAACTATATAAAACTGTAGTGTTATTTTTCCCGCACGATAAACACCTAAAAAAAACCAATAAAAAACTACACCAGAATCGCTTTTTTGGTCACAACCCCTCCCAAAATAGAGAATAAAAAGTGATCAAAAAGTCGCATGTACCCGAAAATAGTACCGATAAAAACTACAACCCGTCTCGCAAAAAACAAGCCCCTACACAGCTTTTGTGACTAAAAAATAAAAAAGTTATGGCTCTCAGAATATGGTGACACAGAAAATAAATTATTTTTATAAAAATGTGATTTTATTGCGCAAACACTGAAAAATCTATATACATATGGTATCGCCGTAATCGTACCAACCCGCAGAATAAAGTAAAACTGTCCTTTGTAGCACACGGTTAACACCGCAAAAAAATAAACGCTAAAACTTTGTCAGAATTGCTTGTTTTTGGTCACCCGGCTTGCAAAAAAATGGAATAAAAAGTGATAAAAAAAATCGCATGTACCCCAAAATGGTACCAATGAAAAGTACAGATTGTCCCGCAATAAATAAGCCCTCGCACGGCTCCGTTGGTGAAAAAATAAAAAAGTTCTGGCTCTCAGAATATGGTGATGCAAAATGTGCAGAGTGTCCAAAAAGCGGATAAGATCGGGCGCCATTTATCAGTGCGACACCGGCCACATATCTATGAATTATTATTTATTTACCGCATTTTTATACCCTCTTATTATGCCCTGATGTACTCCGCACAGATTACATATGCCCCAACATTATAAACTGAAATACCAGCGAAACCCCAAACAGAAAAACTACCAAGCAAAATCTGCGCTCCAAAAGCAAAATGCCGCTCCCTCCCTTCTGCCCTGCAGCGTGCCCAAACACCAGTTTTCACCCACATATATGGCATCGCCATACCCGAGAGAACCCGCTTAACATTTTATGAGGTATTTGTCTTCAGTGGCACAAACTAGGCACAACCTATTATGCACTAATATGGCATATCAGTGGAAAATTGCAATATTCACTTTGAACCATCCGCTGTGCATTAACCCCTTTGCGCCCTATGACTTAATTGCACGTCATGGTGCGGGGGGGTTGATGTATGGAGCGGGCGCACGTGCTGAGCCCGCTCCATACGCTGCGGGTGTCAGCTGTGTATTACAGCTGATACCCGGGACTAACGGACAGGAACAGCGATCGTGCGGTTACAGAAGCCTTTAAAAATAACAATATACTGAAATACATTAGTATTGCAGTATATTGTACCAGTGATCCATTGATCCATTGAATTTTTTTTCAGTTTCCCAGTAAATTTTATGGCACTTTAAATGGTGTCAATAGAAACTACAATTCCTCCCGCAAAGAATAAGCCCTCACACTCTAATGACAGAAAAATAAAAAAGTTATATCTCTTGGAAGGCGGGGAGTGAAAAACGAAGATAAAAAAACCAAAAAATTGATCAGTCCTGAAAGGGTTAATTCATTTCTAATGAAAAAAATGTATGACCCCATGTGGGGTATTTCCGTACTCGGGAGAAATTGCTTTACAAAAATTGGTTGTTTTTTTTCTCCTTTTATCCCTTGTGAATATTAGAAAATTAAACTTTTTGTGAAAAAAAATTGTGATATTCATTTTCGCGGCCTAATTCTAATAAATTCTGCAAAAGACCCGTGTGGTCTAAATGCTCACTATACCCCTAGAACTATTCCTTGAGGAGTGTTTCCAAAGTGGGGTAACTTGGGAGGTTTCCACTCTTTTGGTCCCTCCAGGGCGTTGCAAACGCGACATGGCACCAAAAACCAATCCAGCAAAATCCGTGCTCCAAAATCCAAATGGCACTCCTTCCCTTCTGAGTGCTGCCATGGGTCCAATCAGCAGTTTATTACCACATATGGGGTATTGACGTAATCAGGAGAAAATGCTTTACAAATGTTGTGGCTCTTTTTTTCCTTTATTCCTTGTAAAAATGTGCAAATGCGAGATGGCACTGAAACCCATTCCAGCAAAATCTGGTACAAAATCCAAATGGCGCTCCTTCCCTTCTGAGCACTGCTGTGGGTCCAATCAGCAGTTTTGTTACCACATATGGGGTATTGCCGTAATCGGGAGACATTGCTTTACAAATGTTGGGGTGCATTTTCTTCATTATTCCTTGTATATATTAAAAATTTCAGTTTTTTCAGAAAAAAAGTAGATTTTCATTTCTACAGACTAATTCCAATATATTTAGCGAAAAATCTGGGTGGTCAAAATGCTAACTATACCCCTAGATAAATTCCTTGAGGGGTGTAGTCTCCAAAATGGGGTAACTTTTGGGGTGTTTCCACTGTTTTGGCGCCACAAGACCTCTTCAAACCTGACAAGGTGCCTCAAATATATTCTAAAAAAAGGAGGCCCAAAATCCACTGGGTTCTCCTTTGCTTCTGAGGCTTTTGTTTCAGTCCATTAGCATACTAGGGCCACATGTAGGATATTTCTAAAAACTGCAGAATCTGGGCAATAAATATGGAGTTGCATTTCTCGGGTAAAACCTTCTGTGTTACGATTTTTTTTTTATTAGAAATGAATTTCGCACGAGACAGGGGTGTCCACTTTCGCCATTTCTCCTCGCATTGGCCATTGAACAACTGGCTATTAATATCAGGCGCGATCCCGCATATATGGGGATTAGAATAGGGCCCAAAGAGGACCGCATAGGGTTGTATGCGAACGACATGGCGCTGTTTATGGCTAACCCCAATGCCACTCTTCCTAGGGCCATTTCCCTTATTAATGACTTTGGGAGGTAATCTGGGTTGCTGATTAACCCCTTAGTGACCAGCCCATTTTAGGCCTTAATGACCAAGCTATTTTATTCGTTTTTCTATAGTCGCATTCAAAGAGCTATAACGTTTTTATTTTTTTGTCTACATAGCTGTATGAGGACTTGTTTTTTGCGGGATTAGTTGTGCTTTTTAATAGCACCATTTTTGGGTACATATAATTTTGATATTAACTTTTATTAACCTTTTTGGGGGGGATTATAACAAAAACCTGAAATTCCGCCATTGTTCTATGCGTTTTTTAATTGACGCCGTTCACTATGCGACGTAAATAACATGTTACCTTTATTCTATGGGTCGGTACGATTACGGCGATACCACATATGTAGAGGTTTTTTTATGTTTTACGACTTTTGCACAATAAAAACACTTTTAAACTTCGATCGCGGGCATTGGAGCAGGAGCTCAGCTGTCATCAGACAGCAGAGCCCCGGCTCCTGCCTGCACGGGAGACCCGTGCAGGACTTAGACTAGGCTGACGTGAAAAGGCGTCAGCCTAGCCTAAGGCCCCTTAGTGACCGACGTAAAAAGGCGTATTGGTGGTCACTAAGGGGTTAACTGGTCCAAATCGTATCTGATATCTTTGAGGCAGGATGACTGTGGTTGGGGCACTCAGTTCTGTGGTTTACAAGTAAATCCAGAATTCAAATACCTGGGGATTAATATTGCTAGGGATAGCTCTCGATCGTATGGGTTAAATGTAGCACCTCTTGTGACTTACCTAAGGGATAAACTACAGGTGTGGAAAAGCCTGCCTTTGTCGGTGGCAGGTCACGTTAATATACTAAAGATGATTGTCTTGGCAAATCTTTTGTATGTGCTGGAACACATGGATGTATTGGTGCCTAAACGTTTCTTCAAAATAATAAACTCGCTGTTCGCGCCGTTTGTATGGGGGGGGGGGGGAGATCTAAACTCAAGCTTTCTACTCTTCAGAGACCTAAAGAGGAGGCGGGGGCTGCGTTAACAGATGTTTTTTTACATTATCTGGCGGGTCAGCTCAGGTATTTGGTATCTTAGGTCTCCCCCCCCCCCTAACGACTAATGCTGTTTGTCATCTGGCTCGGGTCCTGGGCCTGTGGCCTGTGGCCGGTATTGGAACCGCATGATTTTAGACATCGCTCTCTGTTACCCTTGCATAAGTTGGCCAGACGAGTCTGGCAACAGGTTAGAGATCTGTTGGGGTGGTGGCGGAGAGTCCGCTGTGGGATAATCCGAGTTTTTCTCATCTACATGGGCTATTGGGGAAGAACTATTGGTCCTCTAGAGATGTAATTACCCTATCACAACTGCTAATGGGGGATGGTTCTGTCATGGCGGTGAGTGAGATTCGGGGGGCAGCTTTTAATATACCACCGGGGGATGAGTTATACTGTATACAGCTTCACCATGCTCTACTAGCACAATTCCCACTGAACTCCACAAACATCTCTAGCTATGACTTGGTGGTGAGGTTGGGTACTCCGTTTACGCGTGGAGTCGTGTCCCAAATTTATTCCTTTCTACTAGATGCTAAATTGCGACTGGAGCCCCTAGCGGCTGAGGATAGGTGGCGAGAACTTATTCCACAACTTACAGCTGAGGACTGGAGGGAGGCACAGGAGTCCCACTTGCTGCTTTCACCCGCTGCTAATAATAAACTGGTGCAACTGTTCATCATCCACCAATGTTATTTAACGCCCATAAGATTATACCGTATGGGACGGATGGCATCCTCACAATGTCATAGGTGTGGGGAGGATAGGGCTGATTTTATTCATTTGATGTGGGGATGTCACTGGATTCTTAGCTTTTGGGAGGAGGTGGTCGCATTATTGACGGCAGTGATGGGGTAGACGATACCTCGCAGCCCGGAGGTGGGTTTGTTGGGACTGCTTTCAGAGGAGCAGTGGTGGATATATGAGAGGATCTTTCTTAGGGAATCACTCTTTATGGCAAGGAAGGCAGTGGCCATAAGGTGGATGGTGGATAGGGCACCAACAATGGCACAGTGGCGTAAATTGATCAATGACATACTTCCCTTTGATAAAGTAGTGTATAAACACCGGGGGAAGCCGGCTAAATTCGATTTGATCTGGGGTGGCTGGTGCTCATCGAATCTCACTCACTGTACAGTCCAAGGGCTATCTGCTGCTCTGACTCATGCTGGGGGTGGAAGTGGGTAAGGGACTCGGGTGGATGGTGCACATCCATGTGTTCTTTTTCCTTGCCGTATGGGATGATTGGTGCTTAACTGAAGGCTATTGGAATGTAGGCACGTATTTCTTGTATTAGAATAAACGTTTCATTATATTGTTTTGATCTATTTGTACTATGCATACGTGGTCTGCGTACCACGGTCCGGCTCAGTGTGTACCTGCGAGTACGCTTGTCTATGTGTATCGATTCTTCTGATATATGTACTGATTGTTGTATACTGTTATCCTGATGTATGTCATGAATTGACTCTGACAGTTTATTTTCATTAAAACGAGTTTAAAAAAACAACTTTATGAATTTCGGCAAAAAAAATACAATTTGCACATTTCACCTACTTTGCTTTAACCCCTTAGTGACCAGCCCATTTTAGGCCCTAATGACCAAGCTATTTTATTCGTTTTTCTATAGTCGCATTCAAAGAGCTATAACGTTTTTATTTTTTCGTCTACATAGCTGTATGAGGACTTGTTTTTTGCGGGATTAGTTGTGCTTTTTAATGGCACCATTTTTGGGTACATATAATTTTTATATTAACTTTTATTAACCTTTTTGGGGGGATTATAAAAAAAAACTGAAATTTCGCCATTGTTCTATGCGTTTTTAAATTGACGCCGTTCACTATGCGACGTAAATAACATGTTACCTTTATTCTATGGGTCGGTACGATTACGGCGATACCACATATGTAGAGGTTTTTTTATGTTTCACGACTTTTGCACAATAAAAACACTTTTGAACTAAAATTATTTGCTTTTGCATCGTCGCTTTCCAAGAGCCGTAATGTTTTTATTTTTCCATCAATGTAGTGATTTTTTGGGCTTGTTTTCTGCGGGACAAGACGTAGTTTTGAATGGTACTGTTTTGGGGTGCATGGGACTTATTGATTCATTTTTATTATGACTTTTTTGGGGGGCAATGGAAAAAAATTGCAATTTCGCCATGGTTTTTTGCGTTTTTTTTTTACGGTGTTCACTTTGCGGTTTAAATTACATATTAACTTTATTAATGGAGTCATTACGGTCGCGGCGATACCACATATGTGTTTTTTTTGTTTTTTTTTACACTTTTACTAAATAAAACCACTTTTTATGGAAAAAAATGGTTTTATTTATTTTTTTACTGTACTTTTTATTAATAATCTTTATTTCACTTTGATGACTTATTTTATTAGTCCCACTAGGGGACTTTACTGTGCGATATTCCGATCGCTGCTATAATGCTCTGGTATACTTCGTATACCAGAGCATTATTGCCTGTCAGTGTAAATCTGACAGGCAATCTGTTAGGACGTGCCTCCGGCGCGTCCTAACAGGAATATGTCCAGGGCAGACCTGGGGGCTTTTATCAAGCCCCCGGCTGCCATGACACCCCATCGGAGACCTGCGATTTCATTCGCGGGCCGCCGATGGGTGACAGAGGGAGCGCACTCCCTCTGTAAACAAAGTTAAATGCCGCGGTCGCTATTGACGGCGGCATTTAACGGGTTAAACGGCCGCGATCGAAGTAAACTTCGATCGTGGGCGTTGGAGCAGGAGCTCAGCTGTCATCAGACAGCAGAGCCCCGGCTCCTGCCTGCACGGGAGACCCGTGCAGGACTTAGACTAGGCTGACGTGAAAAGGCGTCAGCCTAGCCTAAAGCCCCTTAGTGACTCACGTGAAAAGGCGTATTAGTGGTCACTAAGGGGTTAATTCCTGTGAAACGCCTAAAGGGTTAAAACACTTTGTGAATGCTGATTCGAATACATTGAAGGGTGCAGTTCTCAAAATGGGATGACTTCTGGGGATTTTCTAATATATGAGGTCCTCAACGCCACTTCAGAACTGAGCTGGTCCCCGAAAAAATGGCCTTTTGAAATTTTCTTTAAAATATGAGAAATTGCTGCTAAAGTTCTAAGCCTTGTAACGTCCTAGAAAATAAAAGGACGTTCAAAAACCGATGCAAATATAAAGTAGACATATGGGAAATGTTAACTAGTAAATATCAGAATATGGCAACGCAAATTTTTTTTTTTTTTAGCAAATAGTTTCATTTTTCTAAAACTGGTAAAACCTAAAACAAAACATAGAAATTTGGTATCTCCGGAATCGTATCAACCTGTAGAATAAGGTGAATATGTAGTTTTTACTGCCCAATTGATGCCGTAAAAAAAAAAAAAAAAAAAAAAATTTGGTGGAATTTATGTTTTTTTTGCCCATTTTACCCCACAAATATTTTTTTTTCAGCTTCCCATTACATTTTGCGGTACAATAAATGGTGCCATGAAAAATTACTACTTGTCCCGCAAAAAACAAGCCCCCATACGGCTATGTCGACGAAGAAATAAAAAATAGTTATGGCTTTTGTAAGGCGGGGAGGGAAAAACGAATATGAAAAAACTCAAATTGGCTGTGTCATTAAGGGGTTAAAGGGGTTTTCCCATCAGGGACATTTATGACCTAGCCACAGGATAGGTCATAAATGTCAGATAGATGCAGATCCCACCTCTGGAAACCGCACCTATCTCTAGTACTGAGCCCCCTAACCCCATTCTACCTTTTTCTGCCTCCCGGCCACTTTCTACTATATGGTTGGGAGTTACGAAAACAACATAACTCGCTGAGCTGCGCTGTTTCCGTAGGTCCCATAATAGTAGGGATGCACAATGCATCTAAACTTCAATACAGTTTCGATGCCATGCGCCCTCAAATGTTCGATACCGTTATTTCATGTATTTCGATACTAAGCTGTGCGGCCGCACAGCTTAGCATTGTAACACATGAATGTTGTTAGAGCGGGGTTGCGGCTGTGTAATACATGTGTAACACAACCATTGCCCCGCTCCTGAGTCCCGACAAGCGTGCGCCGTCCGCATGATGCGAGGCGGCCGGCGCTGCACTAAGGATTGCCGGCAATAAAGACCGAACATGGCGGGCGCACTGCAAAACACCCCCATGTTCTGTCTTCAGTGCCTGAACTGCCGCTCATTAGTGCACCTCATGCTGACCGCGTGCGCACTTATTGTCAGGAGCAGGGCAATGGCTGTATTACACAGCCGCAGCCCCGCTCTATCACGGCGGAGATTAGAGAAACCTCTCATCTCCACCACTATTCTCCTGAATGCTCCGATCAAAGCTGACCCCGGCATTCAAGGAGAAATTGAGAAGGGGGATGGCGGAACAGGAAATCCCTGTGACGCGATTGAGGGACATACCATATGTGGGCAGACAGCCCAGGGTCCATTGAAGGACTCCAGGGCTGTCTTACCATATTTCCTGTTAGCGCATACTGAGGTATGTCCTAACAACTGCCAGTGTACTATCCGTACACAGGCTAATGTACTGGCATATAGATATACTAGTATAGAAATCCTGTTACACGGGTTTGCTAGCAAAAGGAATGCAGTGGTCTGTTAATATATATAAATGCTCCCCATAGCTGCCCCCACACAGTATAATGCCCCCCATAGATGCCACTACATAGTATAATGCCCCCCATATCAGCTCCTCCCACAGTATATTGCCCCTCATAGCTGCCCCCACAGTATAATGCCCCCCATAGCTTCCACCACACAGTATAATGCCCCCATAACTGCCCCCATAATGCCCCCATAACTGCCCCACACAGTATAATGCCCCCCATAGCTTCCCCCACACAGTATAATGCACCCCATAGCTTCCCCCACACAGCATAATGCTCCCCATAGCTGCCCCCACACAGCTAATGCTCCCCATAGCTGCCCGCACAGTATAATGCCCCCTCCCTCCCATACACAGTATTATGCCCCCATATGTACGGACCAAATATAAAAATAATAACATACATACTTACCTATCCCCGTTCCCACGACGGGTGGAGGATCCTTTGCCTCCTCTGCACTGTGCTCAGTGTGCTGTGAGCAGCTCGGCGAAGATAGGCGCGCATGTCTGCACCGAGTCACTCACATCGCACAGACCGGAGGAGAAGGATCCTCCACCCGGCGGGAGAACAGGGATAGGTAAGTATGTATGTTATTATTTTTCTATTAGGTCCATACATATGGGGGCATTATACTGCGTATGGTACGGAGATGGGGGCATTATACTGTGTATGGGAGGGAGATGGGGGCATTATACTGTGTATGGGAGGGAGATGGGGGCACTATAGCTATGCCACTAATTACTCACATCTCCTTCCTCCGTCTTCTGGCTGTGGGCGGAACTAACTGGCAGTGGGACTGTGGGTGGAGCTATATGTGGACGGAGCTCTGTGAGCTTCGGACACCACGTCCTTCTCGGTTATATAATAGATGCCAGTACATTAAAGTTTAAAAATAAAAACAAAAAAACACATACACCTTTTTTACAATAAACATTAAAATAAGTCTCAATACATAAAATATACACATTCGGTATTGGCGAATAACCGGTAATTCGGTAATAACCTGCACAACAATTTTTTTGCATCTTTTATGATGTCTACGCTGTAAAAATAAAAAATAAAAAATGCTTTCTTTCACTTATTAATGTGAGGCATAAGTTGTGATGAATTTAACCTCTGTGTGCCTCACATTAATAGTAATTAACCCCATCATGTACCTCACACATTAACCCATTATAACTGAGACACATGATGGGGTTAATTACTATTAATGTGAGGCACATTCAAAATTCATCACACCTCACGCCTCACATCAGAAAATGGAAGAACTTATTTTTTTTTTATTATTGTTTGCAAATTATTGTTTTGGTATCGAAATGGCAATACTACACAAAGTATCGGTATCGAAGTCCAAATTCTTGTATCGTGACAACCCTATAAGGGAATCTGTTCAAAAACGGATAACCCCTTTTAATTTCATAGATCATGATAACTTACTGGATTAAGATGACACAGAAGGTTTTACCTGGAGTCCTATGAAAAAAATCGCAACCTGACATTACAGTACATTGTAAAAATGATCTTGGCTATATATGTTCATTTGTATTGCATGCTTTTTGTCAATAAATGATAATACTTTCAGGTTCTTAGGCTACATTCACAAGATAGTGAAAAAAAATGGCCATTAAAAACTGATCAACTGTCAGTTTTTCATGGCCGTTATGCATCAGTGTGTTTCCAAACTTTCATCCATTTTCAGTCTGTCAGTTTTTAATGGCTGTTTGCCATCCGTTTTTCATGGCTGTTAAAAAAAAAAACAAAAAAAAAACTGATGGATTTCATTTGTCAGGTTTTTTTTTTGTCCAAACCACTTGAAAACACCACAGTGCCCATGTAGATAGTGCTGCAATGTCCCTGTAGATAGTGTCAGGGTGCCCATTGTAGATAGTGCCCACATAGTGTCACTGCCCACGTAGTGCCACATAGTACCACAGTGTCCACTGTAGATAGTGCCACGGTGCCCACATAGTGCCACAGTGTGCCATGTAAATAGCGCTACAGTGTCCCCTCTAGATAGAGCCAATTTCTCACGTAGATAGTGCCACACACCCCTTCTTGAGGATAGCGCCACACCATCGTCCCTGTAGATAGTGCTACACACACCCCACCCTGTGGATAGCGCCACACACCCCCTCCTTCCCTGTATATAGCGCCATTGGGGCTCCCTCTAGGAGCGGAATCCCCAGCCAGAGCATTGCCGACGTTCTAGCTGGGGATTCTGCTCCAGGAGGATCCCCTGATGTCACTATCCATATATGGATAGTGACGCCAGGGGCTCTTTCAGGAGCGGAATCCCTGGCCAGAGCGTTGCCGATGCTGTGGCCAGGGATTCCAGCATCTCAATGTCCTTTACGTCACTGTCCATATACGAACAGTGACGTCAATCGCTTTGCCAAGACAGGAGTCCCCGGCCAGAAAACTTTCAATGCTCTGGCCAGGGACTCTAAAGTTAAAAGCCCTGATATCACTGTCTATATATGGACAGTGACGTCAAGGGCTTCCCCGGGCTCAGTGCTAAAGTAGCGCTGTGCCCTTGGAGTCCTCTTGGCCAGTATGTGTTTTTAACGGCCTTCACAGCGATTCCTTTTAAAAAAAAGTGGCTGTTAAAAACGGACCCATTGAGTTCTACAGGGGCTATCCGGCTGTGAATGCGGACAAAAATATGTCCCATTTTTTGACGCCCAGTATTCAATGGCAGTTAAAAAAACGGCCATGTGAATACAGCCATAGAACTACATTATTCTGAAAATAGCCGTGTGACAGCAGTTAAAACGGGACGCTTTTTCCGGTCTTGTGTATGTAGCCTACGTTTTAGAAAAGCCCAGAGAGTAATTTACTGAAAATGTCAACAGATTTTGGCTTTTAACAGTTACTTATTTTTTAAGTTGATTGACTCTGTCAGCTGAGGGCGTTTCCTCTCTTTACATAGTTATTTTGGTTGATAGAAAAATAATTATAGAGGGTGATTTGCTTAAGGGAAACATTTAAAGGCAGATTTGACATTTAAAACATCCCCTCCCAAATAGGTTCAAAATTGAAAACAATCTTTTATATTTAAATAGGTGCACAGAACTTTTAACAACTTTGCATAAATCAATAATATAAGCAAGTTTAAGAAACTTTGTTATAAACACTATATGGACAAAACCATTGGGACATCTACACATTACACCTACAAGAGCCCCAATTCTAAATCCATAAGCATTAACCCCTTAAAGCTCAGAGCCTATTTTTGAAATCTGACATATTTCACTTTATGTGGTAATATCTTCTGAATGCTTAAACTTATCCAAATGATTCTGAGATTGTTTTCTTGTGACACATTGTGACAATTTATGTTAGTGGTAAAATTTGTTCGATATATTCAGTGTTTATTTGTGAAAAACTGCAAAATTTTGAGTAAATGTTGAAAAAATTGCATTTTTCTGAATTTAAATGCATCTGCTTGTAAAACAGATGGTTATAGCACCCAAAATAGTTACTAGTTCACATTTCCCATATGTCTACTTTAGATTGGCATCATTTTTGAACATTTTGAACATTCTTTTATTTTTCTTGGACGTTACAAGGCTTAGAACATAAACAGCAATTTCTCATATTTTTAAGACCATTTCAATCGTTTTTTGTTTTTAAGGTACCTGTTCAGTTCTGAAGTGGCTTTGAGGGGCCTATGTATTAGAAACCCCCATAAAACACCCTATTTAAAAAACTAGACACCTCAAAGTATTCAAAACATTTAGAAAGTTTTTTAACCCTTTAGGCATTTCACAGGAATTAAAGCAAAGTGGAGTGATATTTTCAAATGTCATTTTTCTTGCTGAATTTCAATTTTATTCAATTTTTTTTTCTGTAACACAGAAGGTTTTACCAGAGAAACACTACTAAATGTGTTTTGTCCAGATTCTGAAGTTTTTAGAAATGTCCCACATGTGGCTCTAGTGTGCTCGTGGACTTAAACACAAGCCCAGAAGCAAAGAAGCACCTAGTGCATTTTGGGGCCTCTTTTTTTATTAGAATATATTCTAGGCAGCATGCCAGGTTTGAGGAGGTGTTGAGGTGCCAAAACAGTAGGAATACCCCAAAAGTGACCCCATTTTGGAAACTACAGAAGATGGTGCAGAGTGAGATTTGAAATTTTCTATACATATATGCCATTTCAGTGTCCAATATATTGTGCCGAGCATGCGCCACCGGAGATATACACCCAATAAACGGTAATGTGGGTTCTCCTGGGTACAGCAATAGCCTACAAGTGGCCGCTATCAGCTGCCTGGACACACAGCAGGGCTCAGAAGGGAAAGATGAGGATAAGCTGTGCGGAGTGCGTCAGGGTAGATTAAAAATCGAAGGGATCTATGATAAATTTTAAAACACTCTATCATACAGAGCCCTGGGTTTTCAGGACACGTGTCACATGATATATTGTGTCCTTCCTTATCCCCCTCTAATAGCAGACTTTGCACCTCTTTTGACTTTCCCTTCTTGCCAGTTTGGGGAACTTCTCCTGGAAAGTGTTGCCCTGGTACGATGCGTGTGGCCTCGCTTCCAGAAGTACTGGGTGCCCCCTTCTTGGTCCCTAAAGATTAGGTTCTTGATAACCACCTCTTGAAATTCCAGGAAAGCTCCCCTCTGGCCTGCACATCGAAGCAGCACGTACGCATAGTACAATGCCATCTGTATGATGTGCTCGGCCAGCTTCTTATACCAAACCCTTGATTTCCGCATGGTGCTGTAGGGCTTCAGGACTTGATCTGACAAGTCCACCACTCCCATATACCTATTGTAGTCCAGGATGCAGTCTGGTTTGGGGTCTCTGTACTGGTACCTCGTACAGGTACATGGGTACTGGTGTGGCATCTCTCTTGTCCTTGTACTTGACACACAATATGTTGCTGCTGGATTATTCCCTGCTCTCACCCCTTCTGAGTGTTTGCCCAAGCAGAGTCTTAGGGAGGCCTCTCAGATTTCTTCTAGCAGTGCCGCATGCCGCAGGACTTCTGGAAGCGAGGCACTTGAAGAATGGGACGCTGGTATAAAAATTATCCAGGTAGAGGTGGTAACCCTCGTCCAGCAGTGGGTGCACCAAATCCCACACAATTTTTGCATTAACTCCCAGTAAGGGGGGGCATTCTGGGGGCTGAATACTGCTGTCCTTCCCTTCATATATCCTAAATTTGTAAGTATACCCTGACGCACTCTCGCACAGCTTATACATCGTCACACCATACCTTGCCCTCTTACTCGGCAGGTACTGGCGGAATTGAAGCCTCCCTTTAAAATGTACCAAGGACTCATCAATAGAAATACACTTGTCGGGGTGTATGCTTGGGCAAACCGGGCACTGAAATGGCCTAATAGGGGTCTCAGTTTATACAAACGGTCAAAACTTGGGTCATCTCGGGGTGGGCACTGCTCATTATCAGTATAATATAAGAAGCAAAGTATTGCCTAATTTATTTATTTTTAGGTTCCAGTTCAGTTCTGAAGTTGCTTTGAGGGGCCTATATATTAGACACCCCCATCAAACACCCCATTTTAGAAACTAGACCCCTCAAAGTATTCACAACAGCATTTAGAAAGTTTATTAACCCTTTAGGTGTTTCACAGGAATTTAGAGAAAAGTAGAGGTGAAATTTACATATTTATTTATTTTTTTTGTCAGAAAATCCTTTTTATTCCATTTTTTTCTGTAAAACAGAAGGTTTTACTAGAGAAACGCAACTGAATATTTATTGCCCAGATTCTGCAGTTTTGAGAAATATCCCACATGTGGCCCTAGTGTGATAATTGACTGAAGCACCGGCCTCCGAAGCAAAGGAGCACCTAGAGGATTTTGAGGCCTCCTTTTTATTAAGCACCATGTCCGGTTTGAAGAGGTCTTGTGGTGCCAAAACAGTGGAAACCCCCCAAAAGTGACCCTATTTTGGAAACTAGACCCCTTCAGGAATTCATTGTAGTTTTCACGTGGGGGAATGCAACTTTTTGATCAGTTTTTATTCTATTTTTAAGTGGCGCGGTGACTAAAAAACAGCAATTCTACTATTGTTTTTTATTCAATTTTTTTTTTTTACAGCGTTCACCGTGCATTATAAATGACATATTCACTTTATTTTGCGGGGCGATACGATTACCGCGATACCACATGTTTATAGTTTTTTTTAATGTCTTATGGCGTTTGCACAATAAAATACTTTTTGTAAAAAATTATTTACTTTTTGTGTTACCTTATTCTAAGAGCCATAACTTTTTTTATTTTTTCATCAAGAAAGCTGTGCGAGGACTTGTTTTTTGCGTAACGAACTGTAGTTTCAATCAGTACCATTTTTAGGTGCATGCGACTTTTTGATCTCTTTTTATTCCATTTTTTGGGAGGTGAAGTGACAAAAAAATTGTGATTCTGGTATGGTTTATTGTTATTTTCTTTTATGGCGTTCACTGCGCGGGATAAAGAAATAAATAATTTTGTAGCTCAGGCCGTTACGGATGCGGCGATACCAATTATGTATAGTTTATTTGTTTATGTACCTATTTTTATTTATAATAAAGGACTGATAAGGGAAAAAGGGGGACTTTTACTTTTAAAACTTTTATTTTCTTATTTTTACACAACTTTTTTTTAACTTTTTTATTTTGTCCCACTAGGGAACTTGAGGGCAGGAGGCCCTGATCGCTATTCTAATACACTACACTACATGCATAGTGCAGTGTATTGGAGCTGTCAGCTACTCACTGACAGCAAGCATAGTGGGTCCTAACTTTGTCAGGACCCACTAAGCTTCCATAGATGGCATAGCCGGACGCCATTGTTAGGCGTCCGGTTGCCATAGCCACCATCGCCTGCCGCTATCGTGTAGCGGGCCATCGATGGTGGTTTAACCCCCTAAAAAGCCGTGATCGCTATTGAACGCGTGTTTTAAGGGGTTAATCAGTGGGGACGCAGCAATCGGTCCCCGCAGTATGAGCTGCGGCAACTGCTGTACGAGACAGCAGCTAGCACAGCTCCTGTATGTGTCGGGAAGACGGCCGAAATGGCCGTTATTTCCGTGACGTACTATTAGGTCATGAAGCGCGAACGATAAAGCTACCTAATAGTACGTCCAGGAGCGGCAAGGGGTTAATCTGGAGTTAGTCACCTTTTTTTTTTTTTTTTAGCTAAAACAGCTACCACTCTTCTGAAAAGGGTTTCTACAAGATTTTGGAATGTGTCTGTGTACATTTTTGCCCATTCATCCAGAAGAGAATTAGTTAGGTCAGACACTGATGGTGGTGGAGAGGGCCCGGCTTGCAATTTCCGTTCCAGCTCATTCCAAAGGTGTTCGAAAGGGTTGAGGTCAGGGCTCGGTGAGGGCCAGAGACACGGCTTAACAGATGAAGAAAGGCAGCCCTGGGGGCCTTCATTAGGCCCCTGGGCTGCCATGACAACGATTGCTGCCCCCCGATCGCTTTGCAGGGGGGCCAATGAGCTGTCAGAGGGGAGTGCCCCCCTGTTTATAATGTCTTAGTTAATGCGATCGTGCTTGATTGCAGCATCTAAGGGGTTAAGCCGCCAGAAACAGGGAGATCGCTGTTCCACATTATTTAAAATAAATCGGGATTCATTAGACCAGGCCACCTTCTTTTATTTCTTCATGTTCCAAGTCTGATGTTCACGTGTCCATTTTAAGTACTTGGTGGTGAACAGGGTGAGCGTCAGCACCCTGACTTGTCTGCGGCTACACAGCCCCAAACGCTACAATCTGCAATGCTCTGTGTGATCTGACACCTTGTGATCATAGCCAGCAGTAACGTTCTCAGCAATTACGAATCTGTTTAAATGAATAAAACCATTTCACTACCCCTTAGACCAACATCGATTTACCCTTTAAAACTGTTGTCTGAAGAGAGGGGAAACACAATACATCATGTTTAATCCACCTGATCTCCCATGTCAGGAAACACAAAATCCCTCTAGTACTCCTGGGAACCGACGCAGAGAAAGCCTTTGACCGTGTGAGCTGGTCATGTATGAGAGCCACACTGAAGGTATTTGGCTTCCCAGAACCCTTTATAGGAGCAATTTTTTCTCTATGCTCGGCGTCCAGGGCTAGACTTAAAGTAAATAGGACTCTATCCCCATATTTCAATATTCTTAATGGCACCAGGCAGTGATGCCCTCTATCCCCTTCTCTATTCATATTAACTATGGAAACCTTAATTCAAAAAATAAGACAATCAGATGAAATCAAGAGTTAGACTTTAGGTAACTTCACACACTCTACGGCAGCCTTTGCCGACGACCTATTGCTCCTTATAACTAACCCAGTACAAGCCTTCTCCCGAATTATGCAATTATTTGAGGATTTTAGTGAGGTTTCGAACTTCAAAATAATTTTTTCTGAAGTGCTAAACATTTCGGCTTCTAACACAGATTTATACCCACTCAAAACAGGATCCCCCTTTAAATGGCCAACCTCTCATATCAAATATTTAGGGATACAATTACCCAAAGATCCAGCGCTATTATTTGAGTTGAATTATAAGCCATTATTGACCCACATAGACTCCTGAACGATTTGAAAATTCCATTTATCTCATTGATAGGTAGGAAAAATCTTCTCAAATCATACATCTTACCAAAACTGCTCTATACTATCCAAACGATCCCAATTTTCCTACCTCAATCCTTTTTTAACAGTATTAGACGCTCCTTCTCAAAATTTCTTTGGGCTAAGAAACACCCTAGACTGCCACATAGACTCCTTTTCGTTGATACGTGCATCAGGGCGAATGGGCTTACCGGATGTCTATAAATATTACCTTGCAAACCACTTGAGTAGATGGGTATTTCTGCAAAGACACAAGGAATCGCCTCCACATGTAGATATAGAGAGATTCATCTTAGGCTCAAAGCGAAGACCTTTGCTCTGTGGTTCATTTACCCGATCTATATCACTAGCCACAACAAACCCCATTTCAAGAGGGACGATACTGGCATTTCATAATTATTTGAAGAACCATATCCCCAGCATCCACTTCTCCTCGTTAACGCCGGTGAATTTACTTCCCCTCACGCTGGGTTATCCCCTTACTGAAGGAAGTATTTGGAGCAATATGAATAACGTACCCATTTATAAAGCCTTCCAATCCTCATCACCTCCTAGTTTAGATGTTATCCTGGATCCTCCACTGGTTGAGGGAACTAATTTCCTTCACTCTAAGAGCATAAAAACTATGAGTAAACAATTTCTAAATAAATGCACAACTTTGTCACCTCCATCTTGGTTAGATACTCTACTTTCATTCCCCTCCCCTGCGAAAAAAATAATTTAAAAAATTTACAATGAACTTGTAGAGAGGGACGCACCTCCTAAACCTTCCTTCATACTTGCTTGGGAAAGAGAATTATAACCTGGTCTAAAGAAGAGATCACCATTATCCTTCACAATTCTCATGGCTTTTCACGATGTGTGAGGTTTCAGGAAAATTTGTTTAAACTACTGACCAGGTGGTATCGTACACCAGTTTTTCTGCATAAAATAAACCGGCTCTTAGATCATCGTTGCCTGTGGTGCTTGGGAGAAGAGGGCTCATATCTCCACATATGGTGGGACTGTCCTTTAATCAAGCTTTTATGGCTAGAGATATTAAATAGTATACGCCAAATAACTGGGTGGAATGCACCTAACTCCCCAGCAGTGATATAACTTTGGGCTCCATCTGACACTTTTAAGACCTCCGGTAAAAATCTTTCCACCCATTTACTGACAGCAGACAAACTCTTGATCCCTTCCAAATGGAGATCCATTTCTCCTCCAACCTATAGAGAATGGGTAGTCAAAGTAGACAACATTTGTAGTTTGGAGGAATTAGCTAGTTGGGCAGATAGAAGACACGATGTGTTTGCTGCCACCTGGTCAGTCTGGAGGGAACATAGATGCTCCTTGTGTTAACTGTGGACTGTGTTAAATGTGGATTGCTAACTATTTCATTTGTATTACAAATTCCCAAAGGATTTTCACCCCTCACCCCCTCCCTTAACCCTTATTACCCTCCCATCTCCTCACCTCCCCACCTAACTGGTAATATGTGATTAATCGATTTCTGGTACTGTGTGTATATAGTTCTTTGTTTTCTGTTGTAATATTCGCTCCTTGAATGCCTTCATGATAAGATTCCATGTGTAGTGACTGTACTATTTAATACATACCATACGCATATGCCTTTCATGCTTGTATTTGCTATTCTACACAAATAGCCTGTTTTATTTTGAATGTTAAAACTATTCAATAAAAAGAGAATTAAAAAAAACAAAACTGTTGTCAGATTACAAAAAAGGTATGTTTCTTTAGAAACAACACCTATCCTACCCATGAGGGTATGTGCACACGGCTTATTTTCAGCCATTTTTTTCGGGCCGTAAATGCCCCCAAAAATGGCTAAAAATACGGAGGATGAACACCTCCAAACATCTGCCCATTGATTTCATTGTAAAAACGGCTTGTAAAAAAACACCCCGTAAAAAAGAAGTGCATTTCTTGAGCCGTTTTTAATTTTCTCATGAGAAAAACAGCTCCAAAAACGGCCATAAAAAAACGCTTGATGCATTAAAAATGGCTGAAAATCAGGGGCTGTTTTCCCTTGAAAACAGCTCTGTATTTTACATCCGTTTTTCGTTTGCCATGTGAACATACCCTGACTGTGTCTTCTTTTGCAGTTCAGCAAATTTACTTGCATGGGGTTGAACGGCAATACCAGACAAAGCCCAAGGACAAGTATACTGCTGTTTTTTTGAAAAAAAAACAGACACTTTTTCAGAATCTCAGACAGCCTGCCGTAAAACACAACAGATTATACCATTACTCTCTGCTGACTTTATTTACGGGGCATTCCTATTTTTCATTTTGAGGGAAATGTGTATAAAGTGCATGTGTGTGGTGCCAATTTTTATATTTTTTTCCTTATTTAGATGTAAGCCTGTCAAGCATATGCAAAAAGGACACACTTTTGACCTATGTCTGCACGGTCGAAAATTATGGGAATGTTGCTTGTTATGTCTGTAATACTTTTATATCTATTATATAACCGAGAAGGACGTGGTGTCCGAAGCTCACATAGAGCTCCGCCCACATAGAGCTCCGCCCACATCCCAACTTTCAGTTAGCTCCGCCCACAGCCAGAAGACAGAGGAAGGAGATGTGAGTGATTAGTGGCGTAACTATAATGCCCCCCTCCCATACACAGTATAATGCCCCCATCTACCTCTCATACACAGTATAATGCCCCCATATGTACGGACCTAATAGAAAAAAAATAACATACATACTTACTTTTCCCCGGTCCCCCTGACGGGTGAGGATCCTTCTCCTCCTCCAGTCTGTGCGATGTGAGTGACTCGGTGCAGGCAAGCGTGATGATGTCACTACATCGTGCCTGCCTTCGCCGAGCCGCTCACAGCACACTGAGCACAGTGCAGAGGAGGCAAAGGATCCTCCACCCGTCGTGTGAACGGGGATAGGTAGGTAAGTATGTATGTTATTATTTTTCTATTAGGTCCGTACATATGGGGGCATTATACTGTTTATAGGAGGGAGGGGGCATTATACTGTTTATGGGAGGGAGGGGGGCATTATACTGTTTATGGGAGGGAGGGGGGCATT
The DNA here is from genome assembly GCF_050947455.1 of Rhinoderma darwinii. Lineage (NCBI taxonomy): Eukaryota > Metazoa > Chordata > Amphibia > Anura > Rhinodermatidae > Rhinoderma > Rhinoderma darwinii. The sequence goes on from NC_134687.1 coordinate 493,304,818, forward strand.
ATACTGTTTATGGGAGGGAGGGGGCATTATACTGTTTATGGGAGGGTGGGGGCATTATACTGTTTATGGGAGGGTGGGGGGCATTATACGGTTTATGGGAGGGAGGGGGGCATTATACGGTTTATGGGAGGGAGGGGGGCATTATACTGTTTATTGGAGGGAGGGGGCGTTATACTGTGGGGGCAGCTGTGAGGGGCATTATACTGTGGGAGGAGCTGATATGGGGGGAACTATAATGTATAGGGGTAGCTATGGGGGGCATTATACAGTGTGGGGCAGCTATGGGGAGCATTAATATTTTTATATGCACTACCGTTCAAAAGTTTAGGGTCACTTAGAAATTTCTTTATTTTTGCAAGAAAAGCACAGTTTTTTTCAATGAAGATAACATTAAATTAATCAGAAATACACTCTATACATTGTTAATGTGCTAAATGACTATTCTAGCTGCAAACGTCTGGTTTTTAATGCAATATCTACATAGGGGTATAGAGGCCCATTTCCAGCAACCATCACTCCAGTGTTCTAATGGTACATTGTGTTTGCTAACTGTGTTAGAAGGCTAATGGATGATTAGAAAACACTTGAAAACCCTTGTGCAATTATGTTTGCACCGCTGTAAACAGTTTTGCTGTTTAGAGGAGCTATAAAACTGACCTTCCTTTGAGCTAGTTGAGAATCTGGAGCATTACATTTGTCGGTTCGATTAAACTCTCAAAATAGCTAGAAAAAGACGCAGAACAACTGAAAAGCTGCTGGAAGAGTGCCTGACGCTATCTGTCAAGCATGGTGGAGGTAATGTCTGGGGTTGCTTTGGTGCTGGTAAAGTGGGAGATTTGTACAAGGTAAAAGGGATTTTGAATAAGGAAGGCTATCACTCCATTTTGCAACGCCATGCCATACCCTGTGGACAGCGCTTGATTGGAGCCAATTTCATCCTACAACAGGACAATGACCCAAAGCACACCTCCAAATTATGCAAGAACTATTTAGGAAAGAAGCAGGCAGCTGGTATTCTATCTGTAATGGAGTGGCCAGTGCAGTCACCAGATCTCAACCCCATAGAGCTGTTGTGGGAGCAGCTTGACCGTATGGTACGCAAGAAGTGCCCATCAAGCCAATCCAACTTGTGGGAGGGGCTTCTGGAAGCATGGGGTGAAATTTCTCCCGATTACCGCAGCAAATGAACAGCTAGAATGCCAAAGGTCTGCAATGCTGTAATTGCTGCAAATGGAGCATTCTTTGACGAAAGCAAAGATTGAAGGAGAAAATTATTATTTCAAATAAAACTCATTATTTCTAACCTTGTCAATGTCTTGACTATATTTTCTAGTCATTTTGCAACTCATTTGATAAATATAAGTGTGAGTTTTCATGGAAAACACAAAATTGTCTGGGTGACCCCAAACTTTTGAACGGTAGTGTGTGTATGTATATATATATATATATATATATATATATATATATATATATATATATATACACAGTGAAGGAAATAAGTATTTGATCCCTTGCTGATTTTGTAAGTTTGCCCACTGTCAAAGACATGAACAGTCTAGAATTTTTAGGCTAGGTTAAATTTAAAAAAAAAACAGAAAATCACATTGTCAAAATTATATATATTTATTTGCATTGTGCACAGAGAAATAAGTATTTGATCCCTTTGGCAAACAAGACTTAATACTTGGTGGCAAAACCCTTGTTGGCAAGCACAGCAGTCAGACGTTTTTTGTAGTTGATGATGAGGTTTGCACACATGTTAGATGGAATTTTGGCCCACTCCTCTTTGCAGATCATCTGTAAATCATTAAGATTTTGAGGCTGTCGCTTGGCAACTCGGATCTTCAGCTCCCTCCATAAGTTTTCGATGGGATTAAGGTCTGGAGACTGGCTAGGCCACTCCATGACCTTAATGTGCTTCTTTTTGAGCCACTCTTTTGTTGCCTTGGCTGTATGTTTCGGGTCATTGTCATGCTGGAAGACCCAGCCACGAACCATTTTTAATGTCCTGGTGGAGGGAAGGAGGTTGTCACTCAGGATTTGACGGTACATGGCTCCATCCATTCTCCCATTGATGTGGTGAAGTAGTCCTGTGCCCTTAGCAGAGAAACACACCCAAAACATAATGTTTGCACCTCCATGCTTGACAGTGGGGACGGTGTTCTTTGGGTCATAGGCAGCATTTCTCTTCCTCCAAACACGGCGAGTTGAGTTAATGCCAAAGAGCTCAATTTTTGTCTCATCTGACCACAGCCCCTTCTCCCAATCACTCTCAGAATCATCCAGATGTTCATTTGCAAACTTCAGACGGGCCTGTACATGTGCCTTCTTGAGCAGGGGGACCTTGCGGGCTCTGCAGGATTTGAATCCATTATGGCATAATGTGTTACCAATGGTTTTCTTGGTGACTGTGGTCCCAGCTGCCTTGAGATCATTAACAAGTTCCCCCCGTGTAGTTTTCGGCTGAGCTCTCACCTTCCTCAGGATCAAGGATACCCCTCGAGGTGAGATTTTGCATGGAGCCCCAGATCGATGTCGATTGACAGTCATTTTGTATGTCTTCCATTTTCTTACTATTGCACCAACAATTGTCTCCTTCTCACCCAGCGTCTTACTTATGGTTTTGTAGCCCATTCCAGCCTTGTGCAGGTCTATGATCTTGTCCCTGACATTCTTAGAAAGCTCTTTGGTCTTGCCCATGTTGTAGAGGTTAGAGTCAGACTGATTAATTGAGTCTGTGGACAGCTGTCTTTAATGCAGGCACCAAGTTGATTTGGAGCGTGTAACTGGTCTGGAGGAGGCTGAACTCTTAATGGTTGGTAGGGGATCAAATACTTATTTCTCTGTGCACAATGCAAATAAATATATATAATTTTGACAATGTGATTTCCAGTTTTTTGTTTTTTTATATATATAATCGATCTCTCACTGGTAAAATTAACCTAGCCTAAAAATTCTAGACTGTTCATGACTTTGACAGTGGGCAAACTTACAAAATCAGCAAGGGATCAAATACTTATTTCCTTCACTGTATATGTATATATATATATATATATATATATATATATACATATATACAAACAGGTCCAGAATTATTTGGACAGTGACACAAGTTTTGGCATTTTAGCTGTTTACCAAAACATATTGGATTTACAGTCATATAATCAGTATGGGCTTAAAGTGCAGACTCACCGCTTTAGTTGGAGGGTATTCACATCCTAATTTGAGTAAGACCCCATGCACACGAACGTGCTTTTGTGGCCGCAATTCCCCCGAAAATCCACGGGAGAATTGCGGCCCCATTCATTTCTATGGACCCATGCACACGACCGTGGTCCAGGCTCATAGCAAATAATGGACGCGGCCATGTGCACAGCCCGCGATTTGCGGGCGGCTCGCGGGTGACACTCCGCGGTCGGCCGACCCGTAAATCACGGCCATACACATGGCTACGGTCATGTGCATGAGGCCTAAGGGTTTAGGAATTACAACTCTTTAAAGAGGCTCTGTCACCACATTATAAGTGCCCTATCTCCTACATAATTGATCGGCGCTGTAATGTAGATAAGTGGTTTTTATTTTGAAAAACTATCATTTTTGAGCAAGTTATGAACAATTTTAGATTTATGCTAATTAATTTATTAATATACAACTGGGCGTTTTTTTACCTTTTTACCAACTGGGCGTAGTAAATGAAGTGCATGGCGCTGACCAATCAGCGTCATACACTTCTCTCCATTCATTTTTAACTGTAATCGCTTCACAGCGTGATCTCGCGAGATCACGCTGTGCTGTCACATACTCTCACATTATCTTTACCGAAGTGTCTTGAGAGTGAATAGACATCGCCTCCAGCCAGGATGCGATGTCTATTCACACTCTCGACACTTCGGTAAAGTTTCCGTGGGACTTACACAGCACAGCGTGATCTCACGAGAAACTTTACAGAAGTGTCTAGTGTGAATAGACATCGCGTCCTGTCTGGAGGCAATGTCTATTCAATTTCAAGACACTTCGGTAAAGTTAATGTGGTCATATTTGACAGCAGGGCGTGATCTCGCGAGATCACGCTGTGCTGTAATTACAGCTAAAAATGAATGGAGAGAAGTGTATGACGCTGATTGGTCAGCGTCATACACTTCTCTTTACTACGCCCAGGTGGTAAAAAGGTAAAAAACGCACGGTTGTCTATTAAGAAACTAATTAGCATAAATCTAAACTTGCTTATAATTTGCTCAAAATTGATATTTTTTCAAAATAAAATCCACTGTTATCTACATTACAGTGCCGATCAGATTATGTAGGAGATAGGGCATTTATAATCTGGTGACAGAGCCTCTTTAATATGTAGCTGCCTCTTTTTTAAGGGACCAAAGTAATTGGACAATTATCTCAAAAGCTATTTAATGGGCTGCATGGGCTATTCCTTCGTTAATCCATAATCAATTAAACAGGTAAAAGGTCTGGAGTTGATTCCAGGCGTGGCATTTGCATTTGGAAGCTGTTGCTGTGAACCCACAAAATGAGGTCAAAGGAGCTCTCAATGCAAGTGAAACAGACCATCGTTAGGCTGAAAAAGAAGAAATCCATCAGAGAGAGAGCACAAATGTTAGGGGTGGCCAAATCACCAGTTTAGTACATTCTTGGAAAAAAAAGAGTGCACTGATGATCTCGTGAACTCCAAAAGGCCTGGACGTCCATGGAAGACAACAGTGAATGATCACAGAATCCTTTCCATGGTGAAGAAAACCCCTTCACAACATCTACCCAAGTGAAGAACACTTTCCTGGAAGTAGGTGTATCAGTATCGAAATCTACCATAAAGAAAAGACTTCATGAGAGCAAATACAGAGTGTTCCCCACAAGGCGCAAACCATTAATCAGCCTCAAAAATAGAAAGACCAGATTAGATTTTGCCAAACAACATATAAAGAAGCCAGCCCGGTTCTGGAACAGAATTCTTTGGACAGATGAAACTAAGATCAACCTGTACCAGTATGATGGGAGGAAGAAAGTATGGAGAAATCTTGGAATGGCTCATGATCCAAAGCACACCACATCCTCTGTAAAACATGGTGGAGGCAGTGTGATGGCATGGGCATGCAAGGCTGCCAAAGGCACTTGGTCACTAGTGTTTATTGATGATGTGACCTAAGATAGAAGCAGCCGGATGAATTCTGAAGTGTTCAGGGATATACTTTCTGCTGAGATTCATCCAAATACAGCAAGGTTGATTGGATGTCTTTCACAGTACAGATGGACAATGAACCAAAATATACTGCGAAAGCAACTCAGGAGTTTTTTTTAAGGCAAAGAAGTGGAATATTCTGCAATGGCCAAATCAATCACCAGATCTCAACCCGATCGAGCATGCATTTCACTTGCTTAAGACAAAACTTAAGGCAGAAAGACCCACAAACAAGAACAACTGAAGACCGCTGCAGTAAAGGCCTGGCAAAGCATCACAAAGGAAGAAACCCAGCATTTGCTGATGTCCATGGGTTCCAGACTTCAGGCAGTCATTGCCTGCAAAGGATTCTCTACAAAGTATTAAAAAAAAACATTTTAATTATGTTAATGTTAATTTGTCCAATCACTTTTGAGCCCCTGAAATGAGGAGGCTGTGTAGGAAAATAGTTGCAATTCCTAAACGTTTCACAGGATATTTTTGTTCAACCCCTTGAATTAGACCTGAAAGTCTACACTTCAATTGCATCTCAGTTGTTTCATTTCAAATCCAATTTGGTGGCATGCAGAGCCCAAATCATGAAGATTGTGCCACTGTCCAAATAATTCTGGACCTAACTGTGTGTGTGTGTGTGTATATATATATATATATATATATATATATATATATATATATATATATATATATATATATATATATACTTCTGTCATAGTGCACAAAACTTGATGTGAACGGAGCCTTATACTAATGAGAACTATAGGATAAGTAGAAATGTTCCTCTTCCTGGCACCTCCACAACGGCACTCACAGGAGGATTCCCCGCCTCTCTAGGGACAGAAAACAACAATGACACAGAAATAAAAGGCCCCTCCTCCATACCTTATCCAGTGGTTTCCTGTCCCTCTGGGAAGCATGGATATCTGCTGCTGTTGTGGAAGAGCAGGATGAAATTATTCCACCCTGCCTGGTCTCTGCCCGTTCCCCACGAGTGGTGGGGTCCGGATGCCTGGTGCAGGAAGCGGGGTCGTAGGTGGCTTATTAGTTCTCTGCTGGAGGCAGCCTTCGGTCTGGTTCCTTCTTCGGGAAGGATCCTGCATCAGTGGCAGCTGCGATGGGGATTGCCTCTGGCTGGGAATACTCCTCCTCCTCTTGCATCTCTGTGTTCCCGGTCACATGTTATGCATGTAATGTGGGTCTCTATTACACGCATGTTGGCGTTATGACGTCGAGAGCCAGATGAGAGCATGGATTGGCTGAAGCATCCAGGGGGCAGAGTCTAACAGGAGTTGACACCAGATTCAAAATAAAGATGGCTGGTTTGTGTTCCAGTGTCTTTTGAACGTTGGTCTCCTCTAATGTGGTGGATCCCCTCAAGTCTGCATATCCTGTGGTTGCGTATGTTCCTCCTCCCTTTCGTATACTTCATCTCCCCTTCTTTTTGGCTAGGTTGGGGGCTGAAGTCGTTTTCCTCTCTTCTGTTTTACCTTCATGTAACACTTGTTTGTGCTTTATTTTACCCTTTCCCAACCCATGACAAAACTACGTCATGTAGCGGGGGTGAAGTTTGGAGCGGGCTCTATCTGCTGCAGGTGTCCGCTGCTCACCAAAAGCGGCCTATAAAAAAAATGTGGAGTCTGTAAGAAGTCGCTTTCCTTCTCATATAAGAAGGCGTTATGCTCAAAATGCATTCAGAAGCTAGTGGTAGAGGAAGTGCCATAATTTTTGGATATCTTAACCCCTTCCCGTCACAGCCATTTTCTGGATTTTCATTTTCATTTTTTCCTCCCCACCTTTCAAAAGCCATAACTCTTTTATTTTTCCGTTGATAAAGCCATATGTGGGTTTGTTTTTTTGCAGAACGAGTTGTAATTTTTCACTGCTTCATTTATTGTACCATATAATGTATTGGAAACGTGGAAAAAATTCTTTGTGCGGTGGAATAGCAAAAAAAAACTGCAATTCCTCAATCTTTTGAGGGATTTCGTTTTTACAGCTTTCACCGTATAGTAAAAATGGCATGTTAACTTCATGCTACCTTATTTATTACGGCAATACCAAATTTATATAGTTTTTTTTATGTTTTACTACTTTTACAAGGAAGAAACTGATTGTTAAAAATAAAATTTGTGTTTTATCGCCACATTCTGACAGCCATAACTTTTTTGTTTTTCTGTTGATTGAGCGGCATGAGAACTTATTTTTTTGCGGGACCATGTTGGTCTACTTGAGACTTTTTGATCACTTTTTGTTTTTTAATTTTTTGTGGGATATGAAGTGACCAAAAAACAGCGGTTCAGGAGTTTTCATTTTTATTTTTTTACGGCGTTCACCGTACGGGTTAAATAATGGTATATTGTAAGAGTTCAGACTTTTACGGACGCGGCGATACCAATTTTATTTATTTTTTGTATTTTTACTTTACTTTAGAGGAAAAATGTAAAGTTTTTTTTGTTTTTTTTAACTTTTAATATTAAAAAAAAAAAAAAACTTTATGAAACTTTTTTTTATACATTTCCCTAGGGGACTTGAAACATCAGCGTTGGATCGCTGGTACAATGCACTTCAACGCTAATGTAATGCAGTATATTGTCATTTTTACAGACTCCTGTTAAGCCCTGCCTTCATTAGGCCCCTGGGCTACCATGACAACCATCAGCACCCCCCGATCATGTTGTGGGGGCGATACGTTTTCAGAGGGGGCGCCCCCTATTTTTAACAACTTAGAGGCTGCCATCGTGATTGATTGCAGCGTGTAAGGGGTTAAATTGACAGGAACAGCAAAATTGCTGTTCCTGGCCGTTAGTCCCGGCCAGCTGTAATACACAGGTGAGCCCATTCCAAACACCCCCCCCCCCCCCCACCACGGCGTAATAGTACGTTGAGGTGCAGAGAGGGGTTAAAATCCATTATTAACCCCTATAGGACTAAGCCATTTTAGAGCTTTAGAACTAAGCCAGATTTTTTAAATTTGGCATGTGTCTATCTGAGAATAAGTCGCCGATAATTTTACATATCTAAGAAATTCTGACATTGTTTTTACGTCAAATATTTTACTTTCTTTTGGAAAAAATATCTGTTTTCTACTTTTAACGCCAACATGGAACGTATAAATATGTTATTAAATTTGTTTTGCCCTTTTTCAACAAGATTTTGACAAAAATGTTTAACCCTTTTTGTTACTTTTTCTGTATATCGCAATGGTTTAGAAACTTATTTTTATGCACCTAGCCACTTCACTTTGGAACAGCACTGGGGATGCTGGAATGATGGAGGAAAAAAAACAGAAATTACCCCATTTTGAAAACGATATCCCTGAAAGAATTGATCTATTGTTGTGATCACTTTTTTGTACCCCAAAATTTTTTTTACATTTTTTCACAAATGCCTGATTTATAGGAGAGATTTTTCACACACCGAGCAGTCAAGTGAAGAAAAGCACCTCAACATTTATTGGGCTGTTTCTTCTGAGTTCGGAGATACCCCCAAAGTGGTCCAAATATGTTGTCTGGATACATAGCAGTTCCTGGAGGTGAAGTAGCAGTCTTAGGCCCCGTGTGCAGGGTCCGTGATTATTGCACGGACAGCTGCGGAGCGTCATCCGTGGGCCGTCCGCAATCACGGACCGTGCTCACAGAAGATGTGCATTTATTTCAATGGGACCGGACCGCAATTGCGAACCGTAAAATGCCTTGTCCTGAGTTTCTACGGTCTGCAATTGCGGCCCCCACACGGTCAGTGTAAACCACGGTCATGTGCATAAGCCCTTAGAAATTAATGGGTCTGCAATTGCAGACGCAAAAAACACGTTCGTCTGCATGAGGCCTAAGATTTTCTGGGCTCAAGTTTTGCATGATTAGTTCAACAGCCCTATTTGATGTTTGAAGAGACTGAGCCCCCAGATCGACTGAAAACCCCCATAAATGACCCCATTTAAAAAACTATACCCCTGAAAGAATTTAGTTAGGGGTGTGATCAGTTTTTTTACCCCATAGTTATTTTGCAGAATATTGTAGAATTCTGCTGTAAAAAATAAAGTTTTACATTTTTTCACAAACTTATAGGACAGATTTTTCAGACACAGAGCATGCAATTGAAGAAAAGCGCTTCAATATTTATTAAGCTATAAGTTTAGAAATACCCCCAAATTGACCCTGATCTGCTGCTGCTGAACATATGGCAGGGCCTGAGAGTATTGGAACCACAAGGATTTTGGATTGAAGAGTAATTTTCATCGTTCTTGCCATGATTCTTTGCTTTATTGGTATGCGAAAGGGAAGATAAAGATATCATGCTGTTTACCATCACAGATCTAATTACCAACCAGAAACCTGTATTTTACTAATAAATACCAAATACTGCATTTAAATATATTACATGAAAGGTAGCAAAGGAATCCCACTGGTACCATTTAATGTACTTATTCTGCTATTTGTGTCTGATCTAGGATAATGCCGTATTTGGCCTTCTGTGCCCGCAGATAGAAAAGTCACATATTCTACTTAATTAGATACTAATTGATCAATCTTGGCCTGCCACTGTGGATGACAGGTCCTGTATTCTCCCAGCAATGTAAAATAATTAGAGAAAACTGGAACACGGTTTTCAGTTCTAGTCAAACCCAATTATTTAATATGAATGAAAGATAATTGAAATTCACACTCATTCAGGTTAGGCTTTAATAAATTTTATCTTATTGAATGTTGGCCTCTTGCCCTTTATAAATGAGAATCTGAGCTTTTAGGAAAGACAAATACTTCAAAGTAGCTGAAAAAGCTTCATATTCTATGATGGAGTAGTCATTCTAAAAACTAGGAATACAACTCACCTTCTATTTAAATGCAAGCTAACAATACAAAATAATTACTAGATGGCAGAGTAGTTTGTCCTTACGGATATCTGATATGTGAATGCTTTCAGATCTCAAATTTATTGTATAAGGTCAGTAGAGGTTCATTTAGAGACACACTTGGTAGCATTAAGGCCTCATGCACAACCGTATTTTTGCGGCCGCAATTTATCCAAATTTTTGCGGATCCATTCTTTTCTATGACCCTATGCACACTACTGTGATTTAACAGATCGGTGCAAGGGCAGCCATTTCGGGCCACAAAAATTTAGGACAAGTCATTTTACAGTCCGCAATTGCGGATTCACCAATACTGGTGAATTGTTGTGGGTCTGTGCGTTCGGATGACACATGGATGCACACAAGGGTTTTTTTTTTGCTATCTAATGGACTGCTACGGACCCGTGGATTTGCAGACCGCAAAAACAATGCGGTCGTGTGCATGAGGCCATAGTGAAATGGAATGGTCCGTTAACATTTTTCAATTCATCAAAGTAATCAAAATCATGCTAAAATTCTAAAGTGTATTCTTTTTTTTTTTTTTTTGTAAACATTAATATTTCACACTTTAATAAAGAGGAAAATTGTATACATTATAAACTTTATGTATCTAGTAATACTCTAGTAAATGTGTCTGCAACTGACTTAAAGCGTACCTAACTTTTCAGATGACTTTTCAGAAAAATCTCATGTGTGTACATGAGTAATAACACTATTTCTGGCCATTATATGATTTATATATGGTGTTATTTAGCAGTTTTCCCCACTGAAGGCTCTATGTCTAATTCTCAGTTGTCTTAAAGCTATCATGTCTTCTATTCTTCTATACACTACACACATAGAGAAGAGGATAATCCTGCTCTGCTATCTCTATTTCTATCACATATATAGAAGCAGCAGCAGTATGGAGGAGATTATACAGCAGTAATGAGTACTGTAGCTGAGAACCAAGCACTGGTGTGACATGGAAATCTTACCAGCAGCGTCTCTGTGTGTTTCTCTCTGCTCCTGCTTCCTCCCCTTGCTCACCTCTCCATACACTTACATGCAGCATTTCTTGCTGAGTCGCAATCTCTCTGTTCACTGCCCCTGCTCACCCCTCCCCCTCCATAGACTTACATGCAGCGTGTGTGTTGCTAACTTATTCTCTCTTTCCCTGCTCCCTCCTCCTGCCCCCTCCTTCCGTCACCATAGACTTGTATGGGCAGGCAGTTAATCCCCATACATTAGTTAGCAAAAATAGATACATCAATAAGCTGCATGATCATATATATCAATATATCAGAATAGTGCATTGCGAAAGACATTCATCATCAATCTCACAGTTGTCTGATACTCCCATTCCTTTATACACCTGTTCCGCTCTGGTCCAATGGGTGAACCGTCACAGTGTAAAGCCTGTCTCAGCAAGTATATAGTGACATATCAAGTGACCTAAAAACATATAAAACATTCTAAAAACAATCATGGTGAAGGGTCAATGTCAATATAACCACACTTTACCCTCTGAAATACACCCAACGAGGATCATCGGATCATTGGATCATTGAGATTTCTCAAATCTGAGACTAGCTTATACTCTCCTTTTGGCTGTAAAGAATCCAGAATTAAATTCATTTTCAGCAACTTTTGTCTGTCGCCTACGTACCTCTGTGGAGCAACATGATCAATCACTCTGCTGTGTGTCTCAATTGGCTGATTGAATGTCCTGACTCAATAAAGTGTTTTGAAATTGGTAAATCGAGCATACCTTTGGGTATTATGCTCTTGTGTTTTTTCTTTATACATGTTTTAACCCCTAAATGACCAGGCTTCTTTGGGCCATAATGACATACTACATTTTCTAGTTTTTTGCCACTGTACATTTGAGCAGCCATAGTGTTTTTATTTTTTTATGTATGAGGCCTTGTTTTATGGAGAAAAAAATTGTTTGGTGTACGTATAAATTATTTTTTTTGCAGTTCAAATATAGAAAAAAGCGATTTTCAGTTTTTTGTTTAGTTTTTTTAGACTGTTCACGTTTCACACTTAGCTGTCAAATACATTTTGAAGGTTATTATGGTCATGTGGTCATGTAGGTTTTGTTTTTATTCCATGTATGCTCAATAAATGTATTCTATACTAATTATTCATGTTTTTAGTAATAATTTTTTTTTGCAGAGACATTTTTCTGACATTTTTTTATTACATTTATTTTGATACTATTAAATTACTTTTGTACATGTTTATTTTAAACTTATACATTTATAGGCATAGTGCTATATACTAATACATTATGATTTGTGTCACTATGACACCGGTTGTTGTTAGAGCAACACTGAGGGTATGTTCACACACTTAACCAAAAATGTCTGAAAATACGGAGCTGTTTTCAAGGGAAAACAGCTGCTGATTTTCAGGCATTTTTTTAATCATACTCGAGTTTTTCAGCTGCGTTTTTGGTGGCTGTTTTTGGAGCTGTTTTTCTATAGAGTCTATGAAAAACGGCTCCAAAAACGTCTTAAGAAGTGACATTCACTTCTTTTTCACATGCATCTTTTTACGTGCCGTTTTTGCAAAACGAAGCGTAAAAACACGCCCCGTTGGAACAGAATGCTGTATTTCCCATTGTAATCATTGGGCAGATGTTTGGAGGCGTTCAGCTTCCGATTTTTCATCCGTTTTCGGGATGTTTAATCCGTGTGAACATGCCCTCAGTTTGCCTTAAAAAGCAGACTGAGTGTACAGACAGCCGCTGAGTCCTTTTTAGTTCCCCAGGGCTGACTGCAATCCGGTGACCTGATCAAAAGGGGGATTTCCTTTTGATCATGCCACGGTCACACCGCAGCTATCAAAGGGTCAAACGGCTGGAATTGGCGGTTCCTTTGATCCCAGCCTTTAGAGCAGGAACTAGGATGTCATTAGGCTCCAGGGCAGCACAGGACTCTCATGCATCACTTATTCTACAACGCCATAGAGACATGGAACTGTAGAATTATGTTTGTTAATGACTTCTGTAAAAAGGCGTATTGGGGTGTCGTGGAAGTCAATGGCTCAAAATATATTAGACTGAAATTTGTTCCAACAGACACTCACGCCAGGAACTTTATCCAGCATCTTAATCAGGAGATTTCATACTGACTCATAGACGCTGCTGATATGCTTAAAATACTCCTCTGGGGGTTTATTGCCAAACTCAATTACAATAATATCATTCAAAAGGGGTGTAAGCTTGGAGTTAACTCAGAGGCAATGTGACAATATTTCTTGTTCAGCCAATAGCAGACCATAAGAATATTTAAAAATGCTGACATCCGGTAACACCTGGAGACAAACATACAATGGGGTGGTGTTGGATGTTCTTTCCCATGAGGGAGTTTGTTGTGATAACAACAAACAGTTGCATTTTATGTCGGGGCATTCAGCCAACACGCTAGCATAGATGTATGAATGCCACACATTGAACACATAAAGATAACACATTTCTTTGAGACTCGAGCAGAACTATGTAGCTGTAAGGTCATTAAAATAATGGAGAATACATATTTTAGTAATTGAGCCTGCTTGCTAATTCATAATGTAATTTAGTACAAAGAATATAAGCAAATAAACCATCCTTCACAAACCCCCCTTTTTTCTCATATTAAATTACAGAAATTATATATTATGATTATAAACCTTAAACAATATATGACCACAACTAATAATGTAATGCCATCACCAATCTCAGGTTTGGGTATAGGGTCCCACCAGTGCATTGACAAGTCCTGTACATAGTCATCCTCTTCTGTCTTCTGCTCTTCACTGACTGTCGCCCTTAGGGTAACACACACAATTGTGGAGTCAGACTGTACGGTGGTGTCCAGTGGGAGATTTATTATTACCCTCCTCCTGGTCACTTTGCTTATTAAAACACTTGGATGCTGCTAACTGGTTCACTCAGGTTTTTGGTCTTTGCTTTACTTTGACCTTTGCTAATGTCATCAGGACTTGGCTTGGTCCTTCTCATCTGTCAGACACCATCTCTTTTAGTATACATCACCGGGCTGTACTGTGAGCCTGGGGTGAGTTCCCACGTAGACTGAGTAGTGAAGTTTTATTGTGATTGCCACAAAACCCTCCGCATTGAAATTGTCTTCCTCCGGCACGTTACTTGTCTACACGGTTGCTTAGAATTGTGACACTGCCGTCAGTTCATGACAAACGCGTTGAATTGGCTGAGGCTGCGCCTGCCGCATCTCAGTGATGGAGTTCATCATGTTAAAATCTTTTAGTTCATGTTTACTGGCACTTGCTGGGGACCCAACCTTTGTCAATTATTAAAAATAAATGCTAATCTGGTGATAACATTTACCTAATATAAAAATTATTCTAAGTACATACGATAACAATGTCGGGCCCTTAAACTAAATCAAAGAAACACCTTTATATAAGAAAAACTTCTCTGTCCCAATGGACGGGGCACCTAGATGTGTAGTTACTGGATACATTTTATTAGCACTTGGTGTTACACTTTTCAGCAGGATTTCTACTTTGATCTGAGCTGATTACCTACTCACAAAAAAATACAGATTCCATATGTTTATCTGACAAGTGTCTCAAACCAATTTGTTCTTACTCTGATTTGTATTGGATGGGAAGGCCTCTCAAGATCCCTTCTCTTCGCGGGAGACGGGTATGATAAAGTTGGCACTGGTCTGCCAGGACTGTTCTGTAGGCAAATCAAACAGCTCTAACAGAATTTAGCAGCACCAGCTGTAAAACCTGGGACATACCAATTAGATCTTACCAAATCGATCCTTGCAATCTTGGGGGCATATGTAAGGTCACACACGATCAATGCAAGTGCCATCAAGAGCGCCTTGGATTCTACCGGTTTACCTTCCTTTATCCGTCCACATTCTGTTAGAATCTGGCTTTCACACCTTCCGTTCCCAGTTGGACAAACTTTTTCATCGCATAATCATTAATTGATCTTAATCAGATAATTCAGTTGAAGAAAAACATTAACAAATAACATCTTTACATTAAACGTTCACATTGAGCAGTAACTAGAAGTGATACATGCAAACAGATTTTTCTTCTTTATATATAGACTACACAGAATTTTCGGCTCTAAAATTTTCCTTTCACAAGAATTTTTTTTTTTCAAATGGGAATATTCCGCTGCTGTACTTTTTATCTGACGCATGCCTCCAATAGTCCAATGCTAAGGCACGCTGATCTAGAACTTTACATAAAACGTAATCTCAGTGTTTAATATTCCCAGAGCAATTCTTGAATACCATTATTAAACAAACTAAGTTTGGAATAACATCTGGTGAACTGCTGATATCTTATCATTTTACAAACACCAGTTCAATACTTGGGGTAAAAACTATTCCGCTGTCACTACACACAACTTCTGCAATGGGGAAGGTACTGGCCAGGCTTCAGACCACCCTGAGAACAGGTCTACACATACGAGCACATTTTCATACACACCTACCTCGGGTAGTTGTATGTTCTGCAGTCGCTGTAACGGGTAATCTGGCTGGGCTGCACTTTTCACAGGTACCTTTGCTGTTTTACCTATGTCATGCCGTGCACATATCGTGCAGGCTGCTACAAACCTAGTGGGGGCATTATTGAATCCAGGGGCAAGCCAATTTACTGATACCTGGCTACACAGACTCTTGTTGTGAGGTCTGTCATCTCTTGCTCTCTCAATTGGCTTACCCGATGATCCAACAAAGGTCCTACTAACAATGGGCCCATAATTGTGGGCGATGCCAAAAGGGTACCTAGAGTCAGTGTAAATGTCGGCGGTCTTACCTTTTGCCAGGTTACAAGCCTCAGCGAGCACTTCCAGCTCTGCTCCTTGAGATGAACAAGAAGGTGAGAGTGGTTTCTGTATAATTTACCCCGTGCCTCGTATCCTGTTTTATACATAATCTATATGATGAAGTCTCAAATTACAAATTTACAATGGAAACCCATATCGCATATAGATAGACTATTTCAAAAGGGTGGAGATTTATTTTTACACACTCATCTGATAATCCAGAACACTTATAAATCCCACCCCCACCAGGTCCTGTAAATACCTGATTAAAACAAAAACAAACAAATAATTTTACTAAAATCTGACAAAATTAACAATATTCAGATAATTTTTGCTCCTTCCCATCTAAATCTGTAAAGACTCATCTGTGAGTGACGTCACCTCAGCCTCCTGTGCAGATTTGCTGGAGGGGGATGGTCTCTTACACAAAACCTCATATTGGGTGGAGACTACAGCACAGCATATCCGGTGTCCTATTTACCATTCTGGAAGAATCTTGAACCATCTATACAGAAAAACCTCAAAATTTAGGTTACTGTCATACACATTTAATCTGGATTACTCATTCGGGTCTCATACACATTTTGTAGACCTCCTAGAACCAAATTCATTAATTTAAAACAAAACAAATGACAAAACAAAATTGTACCTGATCAGTCCCCTCATTACTCCTCCTATTTGGACTAATAATAATGTAGCAGGGTTCAGAACTACATATCTCAACATAATAACGGCGGGCACTCTATCTGGGGGGCACTCGTTTAGCCGCCTATAATACACAATAGCCTGGAACAAAAATTACTTTCTCCTGACAAAACTATATTTGAGCTTTTAAATAACTTACAACCATTTACCTTTAAAACATCATACATTTTCAAAAATGACATTTAGGCAGTACTATAGCACTTGCCTGCATGTGTAAAAAACAAAAATAAGAATTATAATTCTTTATCCAATAAAACAGAATATAATATATCTGCTAATATTAATTACTGCAAACCAATAAACTATATGTGGGAGTAGGGGTATGTATTTTAATTCATTTGAATTAACATCAAAACATTACAACATTAAATCTTATCACATCATAACACATAAATATGCAATGTAACTTTTATCTTTTTGCAGACCAATTCAGCCGGCTGTAATATCTTTCTCACTTGGTACTTACGGACAACAGCGCATGCGCAGAGATAAGAAACATTCATTTACACAGGGGAGTGGAACTGATTTTAACCCCAATCGCAAGACACTAAAAATTTTTTTTAGACCGTACTGCTGTTAAAAATAAGAGAATACAATATAGATCTGCTATATTGTGGCCACTAGTTTCTAACTTCACACGTTTTACATTACACACGTCTCACACATCACACAGATGTCACATCACACACGTTCACATTACACTCCCCCCGTTCTGACCCACTAGTCACTGCAATGTACCTGGCTGCTCCGTTTTCTTCACTCTTCCTATCAAAATTTACACCTGTATTCAAATTGTTCTTTCTCACATCAACTTACTTGTAACCAGCTGTAATCACGTACTTTGTCATTTTAACTTATGCCTTGTTAATAGAGTTTAACTCCTGGCTGTCCACCATCCCTTATTCAACTTTCCACAAACCATTCTATTTATCACATGCAAACAACCATCTTACCGCTGCCAGCCTCTTCAACTATTTTTTTTTTCACAGTGTGTTATTTTGTCTTCACATTCTTCCAGAATCACAAGATCCAACTCCCATCACTCTTTAATATTCTTTACAATTACAGCCCCAGCTCCTTTTGCTCATTCTACTATAATGATGGCCGGGACCCATGCCCCAAAGCTGTCCCGCATTTTTGTCTCACTTTCTTCTGACCCCATGGTCGGAGAGCAGTAAGGTAATCTCCGGTAAATCCCCCACCTCCAGGCAAACTGGCCTCATCTGCAGACAGATATCTCAGACCAGTCTATCTTCTAGACTGTTATACCAATACGATATCAAATATCGTTCCTCCAGACATTCTAGCAGTAGGGTATCCTTTCCTCTGATCTCTCACTGTTTTGAACATTAAGAACAGACAAAATGCTGCCAATCAATAATTGCAAGAGCAAATTCTTCAACACAATCGACATTTGTGAACCTCCATTGAATCAAGCAGGAGTTGGTTCATTTCAAATATCTACAAACCCCTCACTGCCGGGGTATAGCTTTTGGTTCATACAGCCTGTGATGTATTTTGGTAATAATTTCTTTAGGGGCCCTGGGTGTGAGCTAATACCAGTGTCTTTAACTGTAATTTGTGTAGGTAGTTATTCTACTACGACACAGATGGCAATTGGGGTAAGTGTCAGGGTCTTTCATTGAATACAGGATGTTATTTTACAACGGTATTCAAGCCGGCGGTTTGATGTTATATTACTACAGACTGACTTTGGATGTTATACTACATCAAAAGTCTATGCCAGATTATCAAATGCGTGCTAGAAATCAGTCTGTACTGATTCCCACCTTTTGCCAGTCTGGCAGTGCATACAACTGTTGTTTTTTTAAGGACCCTTACACATAATATTACAAGCTGGCAGTGTGTGCAAAAAGTGTATCAATGATTATTCAAAACAACATTCAAAGTTTTCCCTACTGCACTGGATTCTCCATTATCAGGACTTAACCATTGAAGTCCTTGTGGTACTACAGGATATTACACACAAATATTCAACTTTTCTGTCTCCTACAGACAGTCAGTCCCTCGCCAGACACTATCTCAGAGCAAACAGGTAACAGAATAACTATTGATCCTTAACGATTTTACACAACAACTATATAACAAATGACACTCTACAACAGAACAGCACAAGTTTTTTCCTCACTGTCCAAACTACAATCCTTTCATTTCAAAAACTTCACATGTGAGTTACAACTTCTCTCAACCATGCTTTACGTCCCCGTATTCCAAAGGGGGAGGTCATCACTTCGCACACTTTTTTCTGGTTAACAATGTAATTGCCGGCAAAAATTCTCTCATGTCTTTCATATCAACAGTTCAATATTACATACGCACCTGCAATCTTTCATCACACAAAAAGTTTCAACATACCTTTTTGGATCCATCCTTTGATACCATTACTGGATAAAGTGCCCCGTCCAGAAGTTGTGACGTCATGACAGCTAAATTCCGAGGCTTACGCAATACATGTGTGAATATTGTAAGAATAAGCTCCTTACCTACCACAGTTTTTTGTAATTCACAGATGTAAAGCCAGACCTCTCTAGCGACAGTTATCAGACGAGCAATCTCCCGGGTTGTTTCAGCACCATTACTGTCGTGGAAGTCAATGACTCAAAATATATTAGACTGAAATTTGTTCCAACAGACACTAACGCCAGGAACTTTATCCAGCATCCTAATCAGGAGATTTCATATCGATATATATCAAGAGAGAAGAAAAAACACACAGACGCTACTGGTATGCTCAAAATACTCCTCTGGGGGTTTATTGCCAAATTCAATTACAATAATATCATTCAAAAGGGGTGTAGTCTTGAGGGTAACCAATCAGAGGCAATGTGACAATATTTCTTATTCAGCCAATAGCAGACCATAAGAATATTTCAAATACATAATTATAATTCTTCATTAAAATGCTGACATCAGGTAACACCTAGAGTCAAACATACAATGGGGTGGTGTTGGATATTCTTTCCCATGAGGGAGTTTGTTGTGATAACGACATTTGCATTTTATGTCTGGGCGTTCAGCCAACCCGCTAGCATAGATGTATGAAGTCCACACATTGGACACATAAAGATAACACATTTCTTTGAGACTCGAGCAGAATTATGTAGATGAAAGGTCATTAAAATAATGGAGAATACATATTTTAGTAATCCGGCCTGCTTGATAATTTATAATGTAGTTTAATACAAAGAATATAAGCAAATAAACCATTCTTCACAGGGATCATTAAGGAGTTAACCTCCATTGTGGTTTCTCCCACATAAATAAAACTGTAAGGGCATTGAATTGTATATACCACATTCAGACGCCTAATGGTAAAGCGTCTGTCCGTGTATGATTGATAAAATACGTCACCTCTTAATAGGTTATTACAATTGGGAAAATTACCCAATTTAGGCTCACTTAGATATACAGTGAAGGAAATAAGTATTTGATCCCTTGCTGATTTTGTAAGTTTGCCCACTGTCAAAGACATGAACAGTCTAGAATTTTTAGGCTAAGTTAATTTTACCAGTGAGAGATAGATTATATATAAAAAAAAAAAAAGAAAAATCACATAGTCAAAATTATATATATTTATTTGCATTGTGCACAGAGAAAGAAGTATTTGATCCCCTACCAACCATTAAGAGTTCAGCGTCCTCCAGACCAGTTACACGCTCCAAATCAACTTGGTGCTTGCATTAAAGACAGCTGTCTTAAATGGTCACCTGTATGAAAGACTCCTGTCCACAGACTCAATTAATCAGTCTGACTCTAACCTCTACAACATGGGCAAAACCAAAGAGCTTTCTAAGGATGTCAGGGACAAGATCATAGAACTGCACAAGGCTGGAATGGGCTACAAAATCATAAGTAAGATGCTGGGTGAGAATGAGGCAACTGTTGGTGCAATAGTAAGAAAATGGAAGACATACAAAATGACTGTCAATCGACATCGATCTGGGGCTCCATGCAAAATCTCACCTCGTGGGGTATCCTTGATCCTGAGGAAGGTGAGATCTCAGCCGAAAACTACACGGGGGGAACTTGTTAATGATCTCAAGGCAGCTGGGACCACAGTCACCAAGAAAACCATTGGTAACACATTACGCCTGGATTTAATGGATTAAAATCCTGCAGTGCCCACAAGGTCCCCCTGCTCAAGAAGGCACATGTACAGGCCCGTCTGAAGTTTGCAAATGAACATCTGGATGATTCTGAGAGTGATTGGGAGAAGGTGCTGTGGTCAGATGAGACTAAAATTGAGCTCTTTGGCATTAACTCAACTCGCCGTGTTTGGAGGAAGAGAAATGCTGCCTATGACCCAAAGAACACCGTCCCCACTGTCAAGCATGGTGGTGGAAACATTATGGTTTGGGGGTGTTTCTCTGCTAAGGGCACAGGACTACTTCACCGCATCAATGGGAGAATGGATGGAGCCATGTACTGTCAAATCCTGAGCGACAACCTCCTTCCCTCCACCAGGACATTAAAAATGGCTCGTGGCTGGGTCTTCCAGCACGACAATGACCAGAAACATACAGCCAAGGCAACAAAGGAGTGGCTCAAAAAGAAGCACATTAAGGTCATGGAGTGGCCTAGCCAGTCTCCAGACCTTAATCCCATCGAAAACTTATGGAGGGAGCTGAAGATCCGAGTTGCCAAGTGACAGCCTCGAAATCTTAATGATTTACAGATGATCTGGAAAGAGGAGTGTGCCAAAATTCCATCTAACATGTGTGCAAACCTCATCATCAACTACAAAAAACGTCTGACTGCTGTGCTTGCCAACAAGGGTTTTGCCACCAAGTATTAAGTCTTGTTTGCCAAAGGGATCAAATACTTATTTCTCTGTGCACAATGCAAATAAATATATATAATTTTGACAATGTGATTTTCTTTTTTTTTTTTAATATAATCTATCTCTCACTGGTAAAATTAATCTAGTCTAAAAATGCTAGACTGTTCAAGTCTTTGACAGTGGGCAAACTTAGAAAATCAGCAAGGGATCAAATACTTATTTCCTTCACTGTATAGTACTTGTCTTGGACATTGAGTAGGGCCAATTTCAAACTTCACCAATTTGTCCCTTAGATTTACGTAGAATGTTATATATTTTATGCAGTGATAAATTATAATGTTTGATTATGCGATCTGAAAATTGACCGAGCATTTGAAATATTGCAGAGGCAATTTACAATTTTTTTGTTATGGAACGGTATATAGCGATCATGTGAATTAGATATGTATACACCTAACAATAAATTGATAGGGAGATATGCTGTACTATTATGGAAACAGGGAAGCTTGGACAGGTGCAGTCCTTACTACACATGATGACATAGGTTGTACTGTGCTACCATGACACTAGAAAGCTCTGGAATTGGACATGTCACAACAGAGAATGCTGATGCATATGCGTAGAGGTTGATCAACCTCTCTTCTCGGATATGGAAGAAATCAGATATGCGAGTGTTGGGGATATATTTAACACTATTGTTATAAACAGCATGATTGTTTACACAATCATGGATTCTGCTGTAGTAACATTTAATCTGACTGACAATTTTTTTGCTGCGCTTGGGATCTTATTTTTATTGATTGAGTTTATATGATCCACAGTGATTTGCTAATTAGATTGACATGCATATGTTAAATACCCTTGATATATATGGCCATCTTACACTTTATATTTGATTGTGCACTTCAAATCTTCCAGGTTAACATCATCAGACCCAGGTTCCCGGCGTTCACTTTATAAGGCTGGCACCTGCTGTGACATCACCACTAATTTTGGGTCTTTAAAGGCGGTATGTCAGGTAATGTCACTAACAGTGGCTAATATGAGATCACCACCTCATGACTTCATTAGTAATGATATCACCAAAGTATTATCATTGGCTCTCCTGACATTGTGTCTGCAGTGTCATCACCCACTTTGAAGCTATAAAGGTACACATCATGGTATTTGCAGGGGTCCCCCCTTCTCCCAGGAGCAGCTGCCATATGATACTGCAGTTTTTAGTTTATTTAGAGGCGTGGTATGACTTGTGATGTCAGCACACACCATTCCACCACCTGTGACATTATTCCACAAGCTGGGCAATGTCACTTAGTTTGCCCATTATAACACCATCACCCCTTTGTCTTCTCCACTCCTTTGACGTCATCACATCATTGGTGACATCACCAAGACTGTAAAGTTGACATCTTTGTGTCATCATCACTCCAATGACATCACCAATGTTTTAGTTCTGTTGCTGCACAAAGATACCCAATGTTTTAGTTCTGTTGCTGCACAAAGATACTGGATCATCAATCAGCTTCTCGTAGGACAGGTGCCGGCTGTCCTTTATAGAGACCAGCTACGTGGAAGTCTTCTTGCTTGCTCTAAGCAACTAGATGATGTAGAACTTATGTAGAAACTGAGAGTAGTCGCAGCCTATTTAGAAAATACGACTTTGTTCACTTATGCCTACATTCTTTTTATAATAGTGAATACTCCCTCCATCATCATTTGGAGAAAGATGTGGACAGTAAATTTGTGTTACTTTGCAGAACATTTGATTTTAATTCTAACAACGTAATGAAACTCTACTTATTCTAAGGTGCGCTCTCTCTTTAACTAGAAGTACCTGACTCACTCCAGTTTTTAATGTTGTCATATCAGTTGCCATGGAAACTAAAAAAATCATTGCAATTTTGCTGTGAGGCAAAAATCTATTTAATTGCTGTACTCCAAACATTTTTCACAATTATTTTCCCCCTATTTTATTCTAAAAGGACAGTGTTCTTTTACCAGGAACAATGACTCACATTAATTAGACAGCATTTATAGCAAGATATACTTACTTAACTTCACAATTGTCTGCCTCATATTGTGTCATTTTATTTTGGATTATGAATCACAACTAATATTTGTCCATGGGGTGGATTGAGAATAACATTTAAACTGCTCTTCAAATTTTTCTTTATTGCTTTATCATCAGCATGCCAAGGAAAGTCGTGTTAGAAAAATACATCAGAAAATAGCAGCTTTTAATTCATGCTATATCCATCATAGGTTTACTTATAGATGTCAGTAGTATCCGATATGATTAACTACTTGTTAACCACTTTCTGACCAGATGCTTTACCCCCCTTCCTGACCAGGCCCATTTTAAAGTTTTTAGCCATGTGCTAATTTAAAAGCAAATTGTTGTTCTATTACTCTTCCCACCTACATGTATTTGGTCTTGTTTTTCTCAGAACATATTGGGCTTCCATATTGTGTAAAAAAAAGAATACATATATTTAACTTTTTTAAAAATATGGAAGGAAAAATTGATAAATAATGTAAATATGTGATTTTAGGTGATGTTTTTTTTTACATCTGGTGTATGCCACTGGGTAAACACACCTGAATACATATTTGGCAACCTCTCCAACTTCAGCGATACCAAATATGTGCACAATTCTTACGCGCTGGGCGCAAGGCGGAGCTTACAATGAGTAAACTAGATTTTGGGGAGCAACTTTCCAAAGCTGGTTTGCTGACACCATACGACCTTTGGAGATGTTGTGAAGTGCCAAAAAATTGATGGCCTTTCGTCACGATAGGCCATCAATATCTGATCGGTCAAGGTCCGACTCCTGGCACCCCATGATCAACTGTTTTGAAGGGGCCACAGTTCTCTTACGAGCACCGCGGCCCCTTCAAAACATGGGAGTCGGACCCCCACCGATTAGTAATTGATAGCCTATCCTGAAGATAGGCCATCAATTTTTCGACACTGGCTGACCCCTTTAACACCCCCAAAATGACTCTTTTATGGAAAGTAGACCCCACAGGGTACTGGTTTAATGACATATCAAAGATTTGAAAATCTGCGGTGTAAAATGTCTGCTGCATGTCAATGAGAATTGTAAAATCTCATCTACTTGTCTTATACTGTAATCTTCTGCAGATTTTACCTGTGCAAATCCACAGGTAAAATGTGAAGCGAATCCGCCACATGTAAAATCACCCTAAGGCTGGGCCTACATGGTGACTTTGGCACAGACGAAGATCGCTATGTCCTATAGACTATACTGTGAGGATGGGCAATGTGGTCGCGTTGCGACCTGCAAGTATCTGCAACACACAGTTTGGATTTCTTGCAACTGTCATGTCGCGACAACTTGCGCGTTGCGACACAACCACATTGACTTTTTTTTTAAATTCGATTTTTATTACATTTTTTAAATACAAACAACGAGGTAAATATGGCACATAGTAAGGCCCCATGCACGCGACCATATATTTAATCCGTAATTACGGACCCATTCATTTCTATTGGCCACGGACACCTTTCAGTATTTTTACTGATGGGTGCCCGTGCTTAAAAAATTATATAACCTGTCCTATTCTTGTCCGTAATTACAGCACAGACTCTCCCATAGAAGCCTATGGGCACTTCCATAATTACGTATGGCTAACGTGTTGGTGACATCATTTGCAGCCTTCCTCTTTTTTTACGGATCTGTATAGTCGGATCAAATACAGATGACTACGGATCCGTATTTACGAACAGTATTTATGGATAGATGAAAATCTGGTCGTGTGCATGGGGCCTAAGCATTTTAATTTGTACAAATACAACATTGTAAGGCAAAGAAAAATTAGGTAAGGAAGATGGGAAGGAGCGAGCATAGGAAGGAGAAAGAACATAATTATACCTGAATATAGAAATGCAAAAGCAAGTCATTATTCAATTCCAGTATGACTGATCAAAAATCAAAACTGTTCAAGTATATATAGCGGATGTATACGCCCACCTAAACCTGCATATGGAACGTACATATATGTACAAATATACATCTGGTATCTATTAATGTAGGAAAGACTGCAAAAGAACACATGGATACCTAATTAAAGGGGTTATCCGGGGGACCAAAAATTGCTTTGCATTCATATTTCTATGTAAAAAGAAGCCATTTACTAATATACTTTAATTCAAAATTCGGTACTAAATGGTGCAGTTCAAACACGGTGAATTGTTCCCGGAAGTCCTGGAGCTTTTCTAATATTGATGACACGCCAACACGGCTCCAGGTGACTGAGGGCTTGCTTCCTGTGCTGTACGTGTCGGCGTGTGATCAAAGGCATGACAGCAAGGGGCCGTCACATTGCCTATTGCTGGAGTCCCCGAGCAGAGCATCAGCTAGCACTTTGCTCGGGGCTCCAGCACTCCCCCGACGTTTGGTCAGTGACTTGAGGGGTTTCCTATAGCTGGAGTTCCCTAGCAGAGCATCAGCTGATGCTCTGCCTGGGGACTCCAGCATTGCTGCCAACGTCCCTGTCACTGTCCATGTTTGGACAGTGACATCGGCAGCAGTACGGAAGTCCCTAGGTAGAGCATCAGCTGATGCTCTGCTCAGGGACGCCAGCGATAGGAAACCCCTGAAGTCACTGTCCATATATGGACAGTGACGTCGGCAGCAGTACTGGAGTCCCCGAGCAGAGCATCAGCTGATGCTCTGCCTGGGAACTTCCGTACTGCTGCAGACAGCACTGTCCATATATTGACAGTGACGTTGGCAGCAATGCTGGAGTCCCCAGGCAGAGCATCAGCTGATGCTATGCTCGGGAACTCCAGCTATAGGAAACCCCTCAAGTCACTGACCAAATGTCGGGAGCAGTGCCGACTTTACTGCCCATGTATGGACAGTGACGTTGGCAGCAGTGCTGGAGTCCCTGGGCAGAGTATCAGAGTATCCAGCGATAGGAAACCCCCAAAGTTAGTGACCAAATGTCGGGAGCAGTGCTGGAGTCCCGAGCAAAGCACTAGCTGATGCTCTGCTCAGGGACTGCAGCAATGTGACTGCCCCTTGCGGTCATGCCATTGATAACACACTGACACGAACAGCACAGGAAGCAAGCCCTCGGTCACGGCCATGTCGCCGCGTCATTAATATTAGAAAAGCTCCAGGACTACCGGGAACAATTCACTTTGTTTGAACGGCACCATTTAGTACCGAATTTTTAATTGATCTTTTACCTCTTCCCGCGCTGCGCCGCAACTGTACGTTCTGGAGAGGGCTTGCTTCCCGCACCAGAACGTACAGTTGCGGAGCGGTTCCCGGCGCACACTATCTTAACGGATTGTGTCCGGAAACCGGTAGGTCAGATGTCCCCGACATCTGACACTCCAGTCTTGCCGGTCAGCGGACCATCGCCGCTGATTTCGGCAATTAACCTCATAAATGTGGTGACAGATTGCGATCGCCGCATTTAGGGGGTTTGAAGCACATCTGCAGCCCCCTCAAAGTGATTGTGGGGGCTGTCAATGCTTGTCGTGGCAATCGGAGGCCAGACAATGGCCTCCGGGCTCCCATGTACGGAAGCCTCGGAGGAGCAGCCTCCGGCCGGTCCTCTGAGGCTTCCTGTCAGTATGACTGTCACGTCACAATGACCGTTAGAACACATTACACTATGTAGGTAGTGTAATGTACTCTAGCAGCGATCAAAGCTGCAAATCTAAATGTCACCTAGTGGGACAAGTAAAAAAAAAGTAATAAAAATGTTTTAAAAAAAATTGTAAAAATAAAAGTTATAAATTATGTAAAAAAAAATGCTTTTTTTTCCTATAATAAGACTTTCATTATAGGAAAAAAATGAACACGTTAAAAAAAAGTACGCATATTTGGTATCACCGCGTTCATAACGACCCCAAATATAAAACTATAATGTTATTTTTCCCGCACGATGAACACCCCAAAAAAAGTCAATAAAAAACGACACCAGAATCAATTTTTTTGATCACCACCCCTCCCAAAATAGAGAATAAAAAGTGATCAAAAAGTCGCATGTACCCGAAAATAGTACCGATAAAAACTACAAACCGTCCCGCAAAACAACAAGCCCTTACACAGCTTTTTTTTACTAAAAAAATAAAAAAGTTATGGCTCTCAGAATATGGTGACACAGAAAATAAATTATTTTATAAAAAAGTGATTTTATTGCGCAAACGCTGCAAAACATAAATAAACCTATATACATATGGTATTGCCATAATCGTAGAATGTAGTATTGCCGCAGAATAAAGTAAATTTGTAATTTATAGCGCACGGTGAACACCAAATACAAGCAATTCTGACAATGTTTTATAGTTTATTTTTTTTCGGTCACCCGGCTTGCATAAAAAATGGAATAAAAAGTGATAAAAAAAAAGCATGTACCTCAAAATGGTACCAATGAAAATTACAGATTATTTATCGCATTATTATGCCCTGATGTACTCCGCACAGATTACATATGCCCCCCACATTATAAACTGAAATACCAGTAAAACCCCAAACTTCCCAAGCAAAATCTGCGCTCCAAAAGCAAAATGATGGTGCTCCCTCCCTTCTGAGCCCTGCAGCGTGCCCAAACAGCAGTTTCCGGCCACATATATGGCATCGCCATACCCTGGAGAACCCGCTTAACGTTTTATGAGGTATTTGTCTTCAGTGGCACAAACTGGCATATCAGTGGAAAATTGCAATATTCACTTTGAACCAGCCGCTGTATGTTAACCCCTTTGCACACTATGACTTAATTGCACATCAAGGTGCGGGGGTTGATGTATGGAGCGGACTCACATGCTGAGCCCGCTCCATACGCTGTGAGTGTCAGCTGTGTATTACAGCTAACACCCGGGACTAACGGACAGGAACAGCGATCGTGCTGTTACAGAAGCCTGTAAAAATAACAATATACTGCAATACATTAGTATTGCAGTGTATTGCACCAGCGATCCAATGATCGCTGGATCAAGTCCCCTAAGGGGACTAATAAAATGTGTAGAAGACTTAAAGTTATAAGTAGTGAGAGATTTTTTTTTTAAAGCTAAAGAAAAACCCTTTTCCCATTTTTCTTCTAAAGTAATGTAAAAAAATAAACAAAATTGGCATCGCTACGTTCCTAAAAGGCCGAACTATTACAATATACCATTATTTAACTCGCACGGTGAACACGGTAAAAAACGTAAATAATTTAAACCGCCAAAATCGCTGTTTTTTTTTTGTCACCTTAGCTCTCAAAAAAAAAATGTAATACAACTGTTTGATCACTATTTATGTACCAAAAAAATAGTACCAATAAAAACTACAGCTCATCCCGCAAAAAATAAGACCTCCCACCGCTCAATCAACCGAAAACTAAAAAAGTTACGGCTCTCAGAATGTGGTAAAACAAAGCAATTTTTATTTTAACAATTAGATTTTTCTTTATAAAAGTAGTATAATTTAAAGAAAAGGGATATAAATTTGGTATCACCGTAATTGTATTGAGCCGCAGAATAAAGTAAAGTTTTCATTTTTACCGCACGGCAAAAGTTGTAAAAACGAAACCCTCAAAATATGGAATCAGATTTTTTTCCAATTTCAGCCCGCAAAGAATTTTTTTTCAGTTTCCCAGTACATTTTATGGTACTTTAAATGGTGTCAATAGATACTGCAACTCCACCCGCAAGAAATAAGCCCTCACACCACTCTACTGACGGAAAAATAAAAAACTTATGGCTCTTGGAAGGCGGAGAGTGAAAAACAGAAATAAGAAAGCAAAAAATGGATCAGTCCTGAAAGGTTTAATTCATTTCTAATGAAAAAAAAAATGTATGGCCACATGTGGGGTATTTCCATACTCGGGAGAAATTGCTTTACAAAAATTGGTAGAGCAACATGGGCATCAGGTAAGTCTTGGCCAGGTAGACCCTTTCCCTAAGGGACAAAGACCATCCCTTCCATTGGCCAACCTTCTGGGCAGCTATTGATAGCCTACCTTCCCAGTTTTTCTTGGGGTAATCACCCGGGCCAAATTCAACGCCTAAGATTTTAGCAGACCCTTTGGGCTCTGGGAGGGTGTCCGGGAGATCAAAACTTGGATACCCCCCCCCCCAGCCAGAGACATTCACACTTGTCCCGGTTGATCCTGGACCCAGATGCCCGTGAGTAGCGCTCAACTTCTGACATCACTCACTCTGCCTCCCCTCTCGAGGAGACAAAGATAGTGACGTCATCCGCATATGCAACCACCCTCTGAGTGGCTTCCGGCCCCTCCAAGTCCATCCCCACCCCCGCCAATGGCCCACGATCGAGCCGCCTAAGAAAGGGGTCGATCGCGAAAGGGGCTTAAGGGACAACCCTGGCGGACACCAGACCCAACCTCAAAGGGGGTTCCAGTCCAACCGTTCACTAGTGCAAAAGACTCAGCCCCAGCGTATAGGGTCTGGAGCCAATTAACAAACTCACCCGGTAGGCCATACCTCAGAAGGACTGACCAAAGGTACTTGTGATTCACCCGGTCAAAAGCTTTGGCCTGATCCAAGGACAGCATATACCCCTCCCATCGGCCAGAATGTCCCTGCTCCACTGCCTCTCTGACACTGAGGACAGCACTAAAGGTGCTGCGGCCTGGAACAGAGCAATGCTGGGCCGACGAAAGGAGCTGGGGTGCAAACTTCACCAGCCGATTAAACAGTCCTTTTGCGAGAACCTTTCTGTCTGTATTGAGGAGCGCTATGGGATGCCAGTTCTCAATACGGGTCGAATCCTTACCCTTTGACAGAATGGTCAAGGCCGACTTGCCCATCGACTTTGGCAGAGTGCCCGAGGAGAGACACTCATTAAAAACCACAGTCAAGAGGGGAACTAAGGTTCCCTTAAAAGCCTTATAAAACTCAGATGTTAAGCCGTCTGGGCCTGGCGACTTTTTGATGGCTAACCCATCAATCGCCAGCATCACTTCCTCTTCCTTGATCGACTCTGTCAAAACACCAAGCGAGGGGTCTGCTCCTGGCTCAGGGATGGTTTCAGCCAGGAAAGCCGACATTTCGTCTCGGTTTAGATCCTGCTCACCCAAAAGCTGCGAATAAAAGGATCTGATGACCTCCAGGATCCCTGATTTGGATCTCATCAGGGAGCCTGTACTATCTACCAGTCCTGTCACCACCTTACGACTCACTGACATCTTGCAGTTCCTGTAAGGGTCGGGCGAGCGGTACCTCCCGAAATCCCGTTCAAGAACCAAAGACGTGTGTCTATCATATTGGCATCTTTTGAGCAGAGCTTTCACCCCGGAGATTTCCTCACGGCTACCTCTGGTTGAGACTAGATGTTCGAGTTTCCTCCTCATGTCTTGATATAGGCGATACCTGCTCATGGACCTGAGGCACGAGATCTGGCGGAAAAACTCAGCCACCCATTCCTTGAACACCTCCCACCACTCAGACTTAGTACCACCTAGATCCAATAAAGGTACCTGGCTCTGAAGAAAATCCTCGAAGGCCTGTCTTATCTCTGCTTCTTCCAGGAGAGTAGAATTCAGCCTCCATATACCTCTTCCCATCTGGAGGGACTCTGCAACATTCAAAGAAAACATAATCATACAGTGATCGGAGAACTCCACCTCAACGACACTGCTGAAGAGATGGCGTCCGCCTTTAATAAAAAACCTGTCTATTCTGGACCTACGACTACCACTATTATAGGTGAATCTCAAGTGGCCTGGGGTATACCGAATGTGGATGTCCTCCAGGCGAGCATCACTAACTATTCTATTCAACTCGACACTATTATAGGCCAGTACATTTCTGGAACCTCCTCTGTCTTGGGGCCTAATGACAGTGTTAAAGTCCTCTTCAAAAATGACTTGTCGGCCTGTAAAAAGGAAGGGCTTAATCCTCATGAAGAGACTTTTCCGGTCCCACTTCGTCTGGGGACCGTAGATGTTGATAAGTCTTAATTCTTGTCCCCTCATGAGGACATCTAAGATCAAGCACCGCCCTATTTCTAACTCGATCATCCGCCGGCATGTGACCGGTGCGGTAAAAAGTATCGCCACCCCGCTATATGGCTCAGCCGCAAGAGACCAGTAGGAGGGCCCACGTCGCCACTCCTTCCTAGCTTTCACGACCTCTGCCAAAAGTGACAGTCTGGTCTCCTGCAAAAACAAAATGTCAGCTTCAACTCGGCCGAGAAAATCAAAGGCTGCAAATCTAGCCATATCCGACTTAATGCTGGCAGCGTTAATCGATGCCAGCGTCAACGGAGTGGGTGCCGCCATCATAAATGATTGAGTTAGACGGTTTTCTTCTTCCCACCCCTTGCTTTTTCCTCTGAGGAGGACCCCTCTCCCTCTTTACCTCTATTTTTGATGTTGAGGAGTCCATAACCTCCACCACCCCCCTCCCGTTCTCATCTCCTGGGTCCGGGCCGACCCCCTCCCCCGGGGACAGTGGCCCCCGCAGAAGAGGAAGCTCAACGACTCCTAGACTCCCTTTATCAGGTTATACTCTGGAAGCATTTACCACAATTGACATTGAATGTGACATCTTGTAGCATATTCAGCACCCTAAACTATGGACAGCGCCAACAGCAATACGAGGCACTCCTATAACACTCTATTTGTTTTTTCGATTCACTAGAATCAATAGAAACAGTGTGTCGCTAGAAAGGTATTCCAACTGGGGGGGGGACTTATTGTATAGGTTATACTTTAGAATTACCCACCACAAATGGCATTGAATGCTGTGGTTTGAAGTACAGCCAGCACCACATATTATGGACAGTGCCAGCGGCAATGAGAGGTATTCTCTCAACACATTGTATATATTCCTGATTCATTGAAATCAATAGATATGATGTTTTATCACGGAGGTACGCTAACCAGGGGGTTTATTTTGGAAGTTTTTTTCTATGAAATATCCATCATGGGATGGACTTCAGGACTCACAATATCTACATAGTCCCTTTAATTATATTTTGGATTCGCATTTACATTTCATCTTGGCTGTAGGTACTAATACATTGACTTTATATCATCCATTACATATTCCTTAAATAGATATTATATGTTACAGTCTTAAGCGCATTCAGCACCTCATATGTTGGACAGCGCCAACAGCAATGCTAGATATCTCTCCAACATACGATATATATTTCTGATTCACCAGAATTGATAGCAATGGTTTCTCTCTATGGAGGTATATCTACTAAGGGGTGTTAATCTGGAATTAGACTATAGAATTATTCAATATGAGATCAGCTTTTAGATCAATAATATCTATATAGTCCCCTTAACTCCAAATTTAAATTTACATCTTATTTTAGGCGGCAGATCTTTATGTACGAAGTTTATCTCATCTATCACATATTTTGCCAGATAGAACCTTTAACGATCCCTAAAAAAACATATTTCGGAATTAATGCTCATTATAATTAACAGGTTCTACTAACCAAGCACAATTATCAGAATCGGTTTTGTAATCAACAAATTATAAACGAAAAATATATACAAAAAACTCAGAGATTAATTCTTTATAAACCGCATGGAAACTTTCAGAGCCTCATTCAGACCTTGCTAATATCTGTTTGTTTCAACTACTCCTGATAAAGCACCTAACAATTTAGGATTTAATCTATCTGCATTCAATGATGAACTCGAGTGTTTAGATAGCATGTAACTATCACACATACATAGTTTACTCAGTGTTCCTTTGGTCATGTATGTATATACATATATTTAATTCTTTTTTATGTCGGGAACAATTAATTTTCTTCCCTTAACAGTTTTTTAATTACATCTCCGATTTGGTTGCATGTTTGTGTTGTATATTATAAATATTCTGTATGCTAGTCTAAACACGCAACAATCGGAATCTAGTCAGACTAATACTTAAGTAATATATGTTGTTTTTAATGTCATGCTTCGCAAATATAACATCTGTGATATATCTTATATATATCGTGAGGCTCATACTGCTTTGCCTGCTGTATGATTTATACGATTCAAGGTATTGTATGTAACACCTAGTACTTTGAGTAGTTTCATTTATATTTAGTTATTGTTCTTTGTATGAAATAACAGGTCTATAAATTTCTTAGTACACAACGCATACCCTCTTGATTACACACGCCCGTGCTGTTTCTTCCTGCAGGTGAATCTCACCTGCAGCAACAATCAGCAGTTAGGGTTAATCATTCACCTGAACTTTCCATACTCATTATGTACGTATATCCAGCAGGCAAGGTAGGAGGTGCTTTCACATTTCTTTGCCATGAGTAAGAGCACAGCGTGTGCTTGAAACGCGTAGGCCAGGGCAAACCGCCTACTATTTATACATGTCTTGGGACTGCGTCTCCCTTCAATTTTAATTTCAATACCCCAATAAAGGTGGGAATACTGCTTCCTTTTTAATCCAAAGTACGACTCAGCGCTGGATCATTTCTTCCTTTCTTCTATTGCATACCGCAAGCCGTAGCGGGGATCCGAGCGGAGAGTCTGGAGATGCATCAAACTGGTGAGCTGGAGGTTTCCTCCCTTCTTTACTGCTTCCTAGACTCCCTACCGTGCTCTCCCCCCCCCGGCCTGGGGGGCTGGAATATCCATGAGAACAAGGTATCGGTTGGGGGAGCACAACAGGGGGGTGCAGGTTTTGCCTTCCGTGGCCGGGGCAGGGCCAAATGTTTTTAGCCCTGTTTTGATGTTACCCGGTGTCCCCTGTTTTGTTTTAGGCTGTGACCTCCCTTCCTCTTCCACACTTTCATAGTGGGAGGACTGGGAGTCCTCAGCCCTCTGCTCTCTCTCTATCCTCCTTATCTCCTCGTCCAGTACGGCCTCCCCAAGAGCATCAGAATCCTGGGGGGCATCCAGGTTCGAGCCAGAGGAGTCCCCAGTTTCCTGGGTCCCCCTCAGCTCTCGTTCCCTTCTGGGTTTTTCCTCCCTTCTCTGACGAGAAGCGGGTCCCCTCCTGGCGTTCGTCCTTTGCTCTTGGGCTCTATCGTCTCTGTCCACCCCCTCGCCCACGGAGACCTCCCTCCTTACATTCTCCGTAGGGTTGGAGCAGACATTGCCGACTGAGCACGGACACCGACTGAAAGGGTGACCTAGGTCACCACACAGGTTACACCTAATCTGGCCACACGATGTGGCCAGATGGTCTACCCACACAATGAGCGCACTTCTGCACAGTGCAGCTTGCGCTCAAGTGTGATGGGTCGCCACACCGGTGACACAGCTTCGGCTGCCCCTGGTAGAAGACAAGGATTCGATCTCTTCCCAAGAAAGCAGATGATGGTATGTGGGACACCGTCTGCCCCAGACGCTTAAGTTTTACTATACACGTCCAGGCTCCCGACCAGATGCCAAACTCATCGCAGTTCTTCCGTGGCATCTCTGCTACCTCACCATATCTTCCCAACCAGGTCATGATGTCCACACAGGAAAGTGACTCGTTACGGGTAAGAACGGTCAATTTCTTGAGACCATTCTGGCGAGAGATTGCTTGCGCAGAAAACCCTCGCCAGCCGGGCTCGCTCTTCACCAGCTCATAGTTCCCCCAGAAGACCTCAAGGCCCCTCGGCCGATCAAAGCTGATGTCAAACTCAGCCGTACCATGAGGATGTAAGTGTCACTCGCCTTGAAGCCCATCTCCAGAAGCAGCTCCACCACCCTCTTACGAGGAGGGCAAGCATTATTGCCACGCCACTGGAGATGGACCACATTCCTCCTGGCCACGGCCGGCCCGGTTGTTGGGAGCGACCACTGATCTCCCCGTCTCTCTCGGCAGGCATCCAGACCATACCTATTTATCCAAAAGGATAGGTCCTTCTGCACTCCCCCTACTGTTAGCGTTTGCTTCCCCTCCCTTAAGGCTTCTAGGAGGCGCTGTTGCAAACTGCCGTCCCCGGGCCCAGAAGATGAGGATGGGTGGGCCGGTGTTCCCCCCACCACAACGCCCGCATACGACCTGCCTGGCGCTCTGGTGGAAGGAGCAACCAGCCCGTCACTGGTTGACACTCCCCGCACATTATTACGACCCACATTAACATCATCAACAATACTACCGCCACCATCAACATTACCATCATTATTAATATTAGCATCACCACAGATATTTGCATTTACATTTTTACTCACACTACTCCCCACAGCTTTCATTCCGGCCAGGCTGGTTACAGAGTTCTTTCTCTTGTCTGTAGGTTTGATATACAGTCATTTTGTTGTTTTTGGGGTCTCCGCATCATCAAGTGCCGCTAGTTCTGGGGCACCGCCAGATGTCACAGGCGGCGTTCCCTCAGCACCCTCCGCTTTACCAACCTCCATATCTGCTGCATCATGGATCTGATGTTTGGGAGGAGGGGTACCGCCACCCCCCGTGCCCGCTGAGCCCTTCCCATCCCCACCACCTTGCGGCGATGCAGATGGGGGGGCCGCAGGCACAGCTCGAGCCGCTCCCGACACCAAACCACTCCCCCCCTCCCATCGGGGGGTGGCCAGCAGTGCCGGAGCCTCTCCTTCCGCTGCCACTCACTGCCGCAGCACTTTCTGGTGCGTCCGCTGGCCGAGTCACATGACCAGCGGACTTCCGGTTTTCCGGCACCACATCCGGTTTCCGATACCCCCGGCCTCCGGCTTGTGCCAGAGGCCGGCTTCTGAGGTTCCCCATCCGCCGGACACGGGGACACGCCCCCTAGCACCACGTGGCCATAAACACCACCTCCTTTACAGGAGACGGCGTCTGGCGCCATCTTGGCCACATTCCTCAAAACCAGCACCATATTTTTCTGCCCACATACCCGCCACGACCCCACTGCAGAGGCCGGAGCTGGGGGATTTGCGGGGTTTGCGTCCCAAACCGAGCTCTCATCCGGTCCGGAACGCAAGGAAGACAGGTAGGAATACTTATAGGTTACTCCACCTGTCTTCGCCTTTGCCTTCTTCCATAACTTTTTCTTCTTCCTTTTTTCCTCCTCTGGCGGCAACTCTGCTCCAAAAGAAAAATTCTGGATAGACACTGGGGACTCCTGCTGCCATATTTGTGTGAGCAACCCCGGGGGGTGCTCACTGTTAGACTCAAAGTTCTCCACAGATCTGTTACAGGAAAGTTCCACATTTGCCTCTCCATTGCTGCTTTCCCAGGGGGTCTCTGAGATCGCCTCCGTCTCCCCCCGGGTCGGCATCCTCTCCTCCTCCGCTTCCACACTCTCCTCCATCTCCACAATTTCTCCAGCCTCCACTTCCACGGCCTCCACTTCCACGGCCTCAGTTTGAGCATCCTCATTTTTCCTGACTTTGCTGTCTTTCTTTTTTGCTACTTCTTCCCCTTTCCAGGGGGTTTCGTTACCTTGCGTGGGGGACACCATCAGGGAAAACCTCTCATCGTTTTCCAGCTTCTCCCCGAAGGCTCCCCCACCAGCCACGATCTCCAATCGCCTTTCCTCCACCGCCTTGACTTCCTCCAGGATTTGTTTTACCTGGAGACTGTACCGGGACCTTTTGGTGCCTGATGTTTTCGCGGCTCGTCCCCTGACGACCGCCAGATCTTCCCGCAGCCGCCGTAAGGACTTACCTAGGTCCCGGTATTCTTCCAGTCGGGCAGCTAGGCGGGAGCTGAAGGTCTCCACAGACTCTCCCAACCGCAGTACTCCCCACTCCTCGACCGTACTCTGGTCCCTGGGTTGGGCATCTGGCCTTGCTGGGCCTTCTGGTCCTCCACCTGGGTGAACCTCCATGTCTCTCCTGGCTCCTTCCAGAGCCCCAGCATCAGGGGGGGCCGCATAGATCTTTCCACGGGATGACCGTCTCACCCCTGATGCTGGCTGCACATTCCCAGGGGGTAGAGGTCTGAGGCTCCATGTATGAATGGAGCCTCCTTCAGCGAAGTTTCCTTAGCCCAGGCAGGTGATATGAACCTGGGCTGGTGAAAAAGGAAACTCCCTGGATCCCGGGTGTGGTCCACAAAACACACACACAGCAGCAGCACTCACAAACACAACCTCCCTCCTTGCTAGTCACTGCTGGTGTGTGTTTCTCTGGTTAAGCCTTCTGTGTTACAAAAAAAGATGGATTCGAAATCAATTTCGGCAAAAAAAAATAAATTTGTAAATTCCACCTCTACTTTGCTTTAATTCATGTGAAACGCCTAAAGGGTTAAAACACTTTGTAAATGCTGATTTGAATACCTTGAAGGGTGCAGTTTTCAAAATGGGGTGATATATGGGGATTATTTCTAATATATAAGGCCCTGAAAGCCAATTTAGATTTGAACTGGTACCTATAAAAATAGGTTTTGGAAATTTTCTTGAAAATGTGAGAAATTGCTGCTAAAGTTCTAAGCCTTGTAACGTCCTAGAAAAATAAAAGGACGTTCCAAAAACTATGCAAACATAAAGTAGACATATGGGAAATGTTAATTAGTAACTATTTTGCGTGGTATTACTATCTGTTTTATAAGCAGATTCGTTTAAATTTAGAAAAATGCATTTTTCAAATTTTCTCTAAATTTTGGTATTTTTCAGAAATAAATACCAAATTTATCGACCACATTTTTTCACTAACGTAAAGTACAACATGTCACGAGTAAACAGCGTGCAGCTATCCGCTTACAGGTCTGATAAAAAATTCTCCGAACCGCCAGTCTCTGCCCCTCCGTCACAGGTAGTTCAGAAGTATATCCCAGGATATGGGGGATTGAAGCATAGTAAGAAATGACATGGGGATAGGGACAAGCGAAGTCCTAAAAATATATAAAATGCGCGGGAGGATATTCATTTTGAGTACTGCTATTCGTCCAGCCCACGAGATAAATGGCTTGCGAAAACTAGCTAAGAGTTTCGGGATAGAGGATAACAATGGAGTAAAGTTTTTTTGCAAACGTCAAAGAGTTTGGGCTTGTTAAAGAGATACCTAAATAAGGGATACTAGAGTCACACCATTAAAAGGGAAAGGAAGCCTCTATAGTGTTTTTAGTGCACGGATCTATATCCATGTTAAGGAGCAGAGACTTCGTATTATTAAATTTATAATAGCAGGTCATTCAAAGGAGCCTAGAGCACATTGTAGAGGTGATTGGGTTTGTCACTGCCAGGATCACTTTGTCGGCATAGAGGCCAATTTTGTGTTCATGTTATCCCACTTTAATTCCTTGTATGCCAGGGGTAGTTCTGACTAATTCCGCCAAAGGCTCCATCATAAGAGCAAAGATGAGAGACGACAGGGGGCAACCCTGACGCGTCCAATTCGTTTTTCGAAAAGATTTGGAAATACATCCAGATGAAAAAACCATTGCAGAAGGGGCGGAATATAGTGCCTCTATGTCACCTCTAAAAACAAAACAGTGAATACGGTCAAGCGCCTTTTCTGCATCTAAAGCGAGAAGCAGAGAAGGGGTTCAACCGAGTTCTGCAGATCTAATAAGGTTCAAAAATCTTCTCGTTCCATCGGGCTTGCCTATTAGGAACAAATCCCACCTTATCGTGGTAGATCAGGTCAGGTAATATCGCAAAAAGACGTGTAGATAATACCTTAGCATTTAGTTTGACATCTGAGTTCAGCAGGGAAATTGGGCGAAAATTTGCTGGGGTGTTCGATCCTTACCTGGTTTTGTCAAAGTAATTATAACAGCTTCCAACATTTCAGAAGGGAAGGAACCCTGACTCATCGGAAATTGAACACAGATGCAAAATGTGGGGCAAGGGCTGTAGCATACTTTTTGTAATACCCGTTCGAAAGACCATCTGGGCCTGGTGATTTAAAGGCCTTCAATGATAAAATGGTGCGGCTCACCTCAGAGGTAAAGGGGAGGGAAAGTACAGCTGTTCATGGTAAAGGCGGGGAAGGGAAACCCTGTCTAGGAAGGCGGAAATATCATCAGCAAGAGGCCGGTGAGTATTACTGTCTTGATGGAGATTATAAAGTGAACAATAATAGAAAGCAAGCTGATCTACTTTCTTTTGGGGGTGCGGGATTTTGTGGCCTTGGGTATCTAACAGAGAGACAAATTTTTGTTTAGACCTAACATTTTTGAGCTGCTTAGCTAGAAGGGCACCTGAGCGGTTGTCATGCGCATAAAAGTTTGTTTGGGTTTTCTTAAACGCAAAGTCACATTTTTGTGCTAGGAGTGTTCGCAGAGCTAAGCGAAGCTTAAAGCGTAGCTAAACTTTCGCAAAAAAATATATATTTAAACTGCTATTATGTCACTCTATGTGAGTACATTACTCCTAGCAAAAAATTTTCACTTCAAAGTACCTTTTTTGCAGCTTTTCTTCTTGTGAAACAGTCCACATCTATTTTCTCACACTTCCTGATTCTGGCCAGTTTCTAGGGGCGTGTCTTACTGTGTGTGATGTTTGCCAGTACTGTATGCAATATTTTTTCTATGTTCCGAGTTCGAAGTGTGAAATACATATGTTTTTATATCTAAAGATTAATTGAAAATTTACTTTACTTTTTCAGAAATGTATACTTGCCACATACACCATATGAATTATCAACATGATGGAAGAAAATATTAGGAAATATATGTATGTGACTGTGTGTAATAATAATATCAATATTTGACCTGTATGATACACCGAAGAGCAGGATCCAAAGTAGATATGGAACTTGTGTTGGACTCCATATAAGGAGATCTGCAAGAAAAATCGAATTTTATTTTGATGTTTTACACTATAAAATATACACGGATCACTTAAATCCAAAAGTATCCCCCTTTCGGGCAAGTTAGATCCTAGATCACACCATAAGTTGCAAAATCTACGTTTAGCCCATGTGGCTTTAAGGTTTGAAGTCTCTCAATCCATTGCAACTCTTTATATTTTAGCAGTTTAATGTGATTCCCTCCTCTTCGTGGGACGGGAACATGGTCTATTAAGTATATCCTTATATCTCTTTCGGTATGACCCATCTCTGTGTAATGTTTCGATACAGGGAGGTCTAATTGTTTCTTCCTTCTAGTGTACCGATGTTGATTTAGTCTCACCTTGAACTCTAGAGAGGTCTCACGCACATAAAGGAGATGAAAGGGCATTCTAGGATATAAACCACGAAATCTGAAGAGCAGTTCAAATAGAACTGTATGTCATATACTCGATTCGAGACTGGGTGAATGAATTTAGGGCCCTTTTGGATAAGGGGACAATTCACGCAATTTAGACAAGGGTAACCGCCTGTATTTTTCTTGGTAAGATAGGTCTGTTTCTGTCTACGACCCGTACCAATGTGTGATTTTACTAATCTGTCACCCAGATTAGGTGATCTCCGGTATGAGAATAAGGGAGGGTGTTTGATCTCAGGGACTTGGGGCAGACTATGTGTTTTGCATTGGAAAGTGTTTTAGCAAAATTTTGTTAATAGAATGACTATCTTCAGCATAGGTAGTCACGAATGGAATCCGAGCAGAAGCTGAACTTCGCTTCTTTGTGGTCAGTAATGTATCCCTTGTCATTTGTTCTACTTTATTTCTCTGATGTATAAGAGATGATAAGGGATACCCTCTATTCCTAAATTTATTATCCAGGTTCCGAAAGGTGTTATTAATGCTATTCTCCGTGCGAGTGATTCTTTTGGCACGGATGTATTGACTAGTGGGAAGGCTCTTGACCATCGATCTTGGATGGTTACTGCTATATGTCAACAAATTGTTCCTATCGGTAGGTTTTACATAAAGTTCTGTGATGAAGGTACCATCCTGTAATGTAATTAATACATCCAGGAATTGTATGGACTTCTCTGAGCTCACTAGAGTGAATTTGACCATAGGGTCTATAGTGTTCAAAAATGTGTGAAATATTTGTAATTCAGCATCGCTTCCAGTCCAAATCAGGAAGACGACTTCTATGTATCTCCACCACCTCAGAACGTGGCTGAAGTGGTGGGACACATAGACGTACATCTCCTCAAGAAATCGCATGTATGTGTTGGCGTACGTTGGGGCCACATTGGACCCCATCGCCGTACCCTGTACTTGTATGTAAAAATCATCATGGAAAAGAAAGTAGTTATCAGTAAGGAGAAAAAATTGTTGTGGTTTTTTGTTGAGAGAAATGCAAATTTGTTACTTTTTTATTATTATGTTTTTCACAATTTATATACTAGATGCAGTCAATTTATGACAGACATCTACATATGATACATTTGTATATATTATACAAATACTTACACTTATTTGAATCAAATACTACTCACATATATATCCGTACCTTAATTATATGTATCTCATTCTAGAAGCCTTTTTTCTTGCATCCCTCTTGTACAGTTATGATTACATCATGAACATTATATCTTATATACTTATTACTGTTCTTGT
This sequence comes from Rhinoderma darwinii, assembly GCF_050947455.1. NCBI lineage: Eukaryota > Metazoa > Chordata > Amphibia > Anura > Rhinodermatidae > Rhinoderma > Rhinoderma darwinii. The sequence goes on from NC_134687.1 coordinate 493,346,451, forward strand.
TAACCTATATGTGGAATACATATTAATATTTTTTTTACGATACTTGACTACAGTGCGCAGGCGCGGACATGCGCTATATTGCACACGATGTTATAATACAAGATCTTTACAAAAATGGCTGCCGACGACTTCAGAATACATGTGCGCATGCGCGGACATGCGCAATCGATCCTAGCAAAATAGACCGGTATCTCAATGAGGATTTTCTCCTCAGCTGTAATTCACTATCATGTAAACCAGGAAGTAGAGAACGCCGGAAACATGAACACATACGAGCATGGATCCACTGTATGCATATGGTAATGTGGCTGTTTTTAATTATACACAGGTGTACATAACTAATATTGTTAGTAGTAATCAGCACTTTTTGCACTTTATTAAAGTTCCAGATGTAATGCTGGATTCTCTCTTTAACAGTTTTACTATTGCTTACACTGTTTGCATTCTTTAATGTATGACAATATATGACATGGTATTGATTTTAAATTTATGTATTAATCACTCACTGATTGGGACTACTTTGCTCAGCCCCTATATATATATATATATATATATATATATCACCATGTTTTGCACTGTTTAACATGCTTAAGAAAGGCTCACTGCACAGAGACGAAACGTCGCACAAGGGCTATTAAAGCTATTTTTTCACCTTGACATTGGAGTGCTGCCTATCATTGGATGTTAATATACAGTATATATATATATATATATATATATATATATATATATATATACACACATATATATAGAAGGTAGAAAAGAGCAGCACTTCAATATACAATAACAAGGTGCTATGCGTCCATGGCCGTCATCCACACAGTCCTTTTAGATGCAGCAACGAAGAAATAAACGCAGCACTCCAGGAGTAGTTGTAAAACGAGTTCTGGTTTATTTAACTCATGAAAAAGATTGCTACGTTTCAGTCCTCTCAGCAGGACCTTTCTCAAGCAATGGTGCTATGTGTCGATCAGGGTTTTATACCCTACACTTGTGTTAATTAATGCACAAAACATTGAAAAAGTACATAATAGTTCAATTTAGATCCAATAAAAATATGCATATATTATATATTTATACATTATACATACATTGATTAAAGTGCAAAGTGAAAATACATAGTATAAACAATTAAAAATTGTCAATTGTCAAAGAACTATGAATATTCATAAGGAGGAGACACGAGCCATTCCCCAATCCCGTAACTTTGGACACATATTGGGAATAAATTCCCTGCTGATAAACTAATTTGGCAGCGTCTGTCAGAGTCAGCAGTGCATGCGTAATTATGTTATGCAATGGATCTCAAAGAGCCAATCAAGCTAAAGCGTCATCCGTTGTCATAGTACTTGTGCTCATCGGCCAATCGCCATCCAGCGTAGGCCAGTATCTAGGCAATGCTGTCTCTTCATATTGGCACCTAATACATTGTACATAAAATATATACAAACTTCCAATGAAGACAAAAACCCACCATTTTCTTCTCCTTATCAAAGCCCAACAATAATTGAGACTGGGTCATTGCCATCTTGTCCACATGCATCGTGGCATATCACGCAAGCTCCATGAAACTACAGGTTTTCCAACCCCACCTCCGTGCGGAAGTAACCATAAGTAGACATAACGGTCTACTGCATATCGTGTGTGTGTGTGTGTGTGTGTGTATATATATATATATATATATATATATATATATATACATATACATACATACATACATATACACACATATGTATACATACACACATATATACATCTACTATAAACACACGCAAATATATATATATATATATATATATATATTTTTTTTTTATTTTTTTTTCATAACCTACTGTAGTGTTTGTGGGAGCTGTGGCTATTTGGAAGGAGTATAGCAGTACAATTTAAAATATTGTAACCTGCTATGTGTGCAGGTTCTTTACAGCGGGCGCACGAGCTGTAAAGGCGCGCACTGCTCTTTGAGAAGAAGCGCAGGTCTGGCGCCACCTCCCTGTCCCCTTATCTCCCTGTCCATAGTACTATAACCGGCAGCAGCAGCGCGCAGGGAAGAGAATTACCGCTCTGCTGCTGTCCAGGCTCTATGTGTGAGAGTCGCTTCCATAGAAGTAGCGCAGGTCTAACGGCAGCTCCCTATCTCCTATTTCCCCAGGCCATAGTACTATAACCGGCAGCAGCAGAGCGCAGGGATGAGACTGTGATGAGCTCTGCTGCTGTCCGGTCTATAGTATGTGTGAGAGGCGCTTCCCTAGAAGTAGCGCAGGTCTAGCGGCGGCTCCCTATCCCCTATTCCCCCTGTCCATAGTACTGTAACCGGCAGCAGCAGAGCGCAGGGATGAGACTGTGATGAGCTCTGCTGCTGTCCGGTCTATAGTATGTGTGTGAGAGGCGCTTCCCTAGAAGTAGCGCAGGTCTAGCGGCGGCTCCCTTGTACCCTCGCTAGACCTGCACTTCTGCTACTGAAGCGCCTCTCACACATACTATAGACCGGACAGCAGCAAAAGCTTAATCTGCGAGATCAGAGAGTCCTTTCTACTCGGGCACAGGATTTGAGGATCATATCCCTCACGACTGCCTTATGCACATTCCAAACCGAAAATATGTTAGGAACAGAATTGCGATTAGTGTTAGAATAGTTTTCCAATTCTGATTCGAATAGTTGTTGGTGTTCTGGGTGTGATAGGATATAATCGTTAAGTCTCCACAGAGAAGTAGGAGAGTGAGAAACGGTTTCATTAAGAATAAGTGTGATCGGAGCGTGGTCGGACCAGGTTATGGTGCTAATCTCGGTTCTTAAAATATCTTGCAAACCCTGGCTGTCTAGGAAAAGCAAGTTTATCCAAGAGTATGATGACGGTGGAGATGAGAGGTTTTTCTGATCTCCGCTGTTAGAGCGGGGCTGCGACTGTGTAATATAGACGTTGCCCCATTCCTGACCAACAAGTGTGTGTGCGTGCAGTCAGCATAAGGTGATGCGACCGGCACTGCACTAATGAGCGGCAGCGCAGGCACTGAAGACATGACAAAACATGGGGGTGTTTTGCAGTGTGGCCACCATATTCTGTCTTCAGTGTGACTGCACAGCTTAGTATTGAAATACATGAAGTAACGGTATTCAACCCAACATTGTTCAACATTTACTTACCTGAGCTGCGGCAGTGGCGTTCTGTCCTGCTCTGCCGTCCGAGTCCAAGACACGCCCACTATTCGCGGATTGGCCACAGCTGCTCACGTCAGCCGTTCTGGCCAGTCCATTAACAGAGGGCGTGTCACTTACCCCCCTCCCTGCTGTGTGAGTGACCTGACCGCTGGCCGGTCAGGTCACGAGATAAGTTTTTAATGAAAAAAACAAAAAAGGTTCCTGCAGCCGGCCCACCCCTGCTGGACGCCCTAGGCACTGCACCCCCAGTGCCTAGTGGCAAATACTGCTCTGTCTCCGAGTGAAATCTCTGTGATACAACTGTCTCTAAACAGCTATATCACAGAGCTCCTCACAGACCACACTGAGTGGTCTCCGGTTGAAGCTCTGTGATATAGCTTTAAGAGACAAGGTGTATTTGTCATTAGTGAGTGCGCCTTTTGTTTTCCTATACAAGTCCCTTTTGGATTTTGACCACAGAAAGGCTGATTCCATAAAGGTATATTCTATTAGTTTCTAAAGATATGTTTGTTAGGAAAAACAATACAACTTTTATTTAAAAAAAATTTGGGAGGGTAATTGAGCTAAAAGGGTATGTGCACACGACCTATTTTCAGACGTAATGGAGGCGTTTTACGCCTCGAATTACGCCTGAAAAGACGGCTCCAATACGTCGGCAAACATCTGCCCATTGCTTGCAATGGGTCTTACGATGTTCTGTGCAGACGAGCTGTAATTTTACGCGTCGCTGTCAAAAGACGGCACGTAAAATTACGCCCGCATCAAAGAAGTGCAGGACACTTCTTGGGACGTAATTGGAGCCGTTTTTCATTGACTCCATTAAAAAACAGCTCCAATTACATCCGTAATGGACGTCGCGAAAAACCCGAGTACATGCAAAAACTTTTGAAATTCAGGAGCTGTTTTCGCCTGAAAACCGCTCCGTAATTTCAGACGTATTTTGCGTTGCCGTGTGAACATACCCAAACAGTAATTTCAGTGCTGTTTTTTTCTTTTATGGCATTCACTGTGCAGTATAAATGACGTTAACTTTGTTCTGCGGGTCATTACAATTACGGCTATACCAAATTGATATATTTTTTTAATGTTTTACTATTTATGCACAATAAAAACCCTTTTCTTTTAAAAAATTATTTTTGTATCGCAAAATTCTGAGAGCCATTACATTCATTTGAGCCAATGTACTATTACGGCGCAGGGCTTCAATGGGTTTAGGGTTTATTCACATAAAGAAAATTGCAGAAATTTCTTTGACTGTCCCATCCACCTGAATGCGGCTTGCAGAAAATTATGCACATGCTGCAGAAATTTCTGAAATTACTTAGCCACGTGTGGTTGCAGATAGCTGCTGGGGATGTTGACATAGTTGGCGTAAAACACAGCAGTTTTATGTTATTTGACACTTGGTTTTTGCTTGTTTTTTATACCTTTTCATGGAAAGTTGAAAATAAAAGCAGCACTGTCACTTTAAAGTATAGCTGCCTACATATACTGGATAAAAAAATAGAAAAAGGCTAATCACAAAGCATTGATAGCATTTACACTGAGGCCCCATGCATAGGCCCCATGATCAGGTAATTACGGATAAAGTTGCGGACCCATTAATTTGTATAGGCCACGGTCACCTTTTCGTATACTTACAGATGTGTGACCGTAGAAATCATCCGCAACATACAGAATATGTCCTATTCCAGTCTGCAATTGCGATACGGTCACCCCCATAGAAGTCTGTGCTTCTGCGATTGCGGACGGCTACGGAAGTGCATCTGTATTTGCGCACAGTAAAAACCCTTATAGTCGTGTGCAGGAGGCCTGAGAGAAGCCAACAGGACAACTTAACCCGTTAGTGACCGCACGTAGGTGTTTTTACTCCCTCTCTCACCCCACCGGCACCCAGCGATCTGCTATAAGATGGCAGGGTGCCGGTGTCTTCTATGGCAGCCGGGGGCCTAATAAATGCCTCTAAAAAAGTTTGCCTCTAGGCATGGCCTAGCAGATGCCTGTCCGTTTTACACGGACAGGCAGTAATACACTGCAATACAGAAATTATTTTAAATGACAGTAGTTGATGCTTAGGTATGAATGTAAAGCCCCCTGCACACGACCGTGCCAATAATCACGGTCCGCCACCCGCATTTGCGGGCCGTGCTCCCATTATAAAGTATGGGAGCACGGTCTGTAAAAGCAAAAAATAGGACATGCCCTATCTTTTGCAGAGCCTTTTTATGGCACGAACACCTTTCCATAAATATATGGGAAGGTGTCCGTCGGCAATAGAAATTAATGGGTTCATAATTACAGACAAATTCTATGGTTCTGTGCATGGGGCCTTAGGGACCCATTCACTTCTATTGTCCACGGACACCTTCTCGTTTATTTACGGGAAGGTGTCTGGCCCGTAGAAGTGTTCCTATCTTGCGTTTTACGGGCCTTGCTCCCATACTTTGCTCCCTAATTTGTGTGAGAGCACAGGCCGAGAATGCGGTTGGCAGTTCGCGGCCGTCGGTGGCCAACCGTGTCCGCGATCGAGTCTCGTGATAACACGGCCGTGTTCATGGGGCCTAAGGACAATGATTAAAAAATGTTAAACCTCAATTATTCAGTCATGATTTTTTAGGGGAATTTATTAGGTTTTATACACCAGTGCATTTTGTTTCAAAGCCCAGTATCCTCAAGGCGTTGCATTATTCCACCATTGATACCAGGGCTGTGTTCATACATAGAAAAATGCACAGCAAATTTGTGATAAAATTTGCAAGGAAAATCTAAAAGACCCTTGCGCAGATTTGACCATGAGTTTCCCCCTTTGTAATTCCAAGGATGAAATCCATGACAAAATCTGCCACCTTTTCACAGCAGAATAGAGTATGTTGCTGATTTGGAAATCTGCAGCCTGCCCTAAAATTTGCGGAGATTTTTTTTTCCACAACATGTAAAAGAGTTTTTGAAAATCTCATTTACTTACATTGCACTGTAGTTTGCTTTGGATTTTCCGTGTAGGATCTCAATGGAAAATTTGCAATAAATTTGCCCTTGTAAAAATATATACTATGAGGCCAAATGTATGTTGACACCGCTCCTAATTATTGAGTTCAGGTGTTTCAGCCGCATCCATTGCAAACAAGTATATAAAATCAAGCACACAGCCATGCAATCACCATAGACAAACATTGGGAGTAGTATGTGTTGTACTGAAGAACTCAGTGACTTTAAACATGGCACTTTCATTGTCTGCCACAAGATAGTGGAATTTCTGATCTTCTAGATATGTCCAGGTAAGCTATAAGTTCTTTTTTTTGTGAATAATCGTCTAGGAGTATCAGCTCAGTTATGAGGCGGTAGACCACACAAACTCAGAGTTGGACCACCAAGAGCTAAAGCGTGTGGCGTGTAAATATAGCCTATCCTCTATTACATCACTTACTACAGAGTTCCTATCTGCATCTGTAAGTGACATCAGCACAAGAACTGTGTATCAGAAACTTCATAAAATGGATTTCCATGGTTGAGCAGCTACACATAACCCTAAAGTCACCAGATGCAATGACAAGTGTCGGCAGCAGTAATGTAGAGCCACTGGACTCTGCAGGAGTGGAAATAATGAATCACATTTCACCATCTGATGAACGAATCTGGGTTTGGTCGATGCCAGAAGAACACTACCGAAATGCATAGTGCCTGCTGTAAAACTTAGTGGAGGAGGGATAATAGTCTGGGGCTGTATTTTAGAGTTTAGGCTAGGCTCCTTATTTCCAGCAAATGGTAATGTTAATACTACAGCATACCAAGACATTTTAGACAATTGTATGCTTCCAACTTTGTGGCAACAGTTTATGGATAGTCCTTGCCTGTTCCAACACGACTGCGTCCCAGCGCACAAAGCGAGGTATATAAAGACATGGTTTAATGGGTTTGATGTGGAGGAACTCAAGTGGCCCGTACAGAGCCCTGACCACATCCCCATGAATCACCTTTGGGATTAACCAAGCCGATGATTGTGAGCCAGACTTTCTCATACAACATTAACGCCTGACCTCACAAATGCTCATTGGCTGAATGTGCACAAATTCCCACAGACGCACTCAAGTGAAAAAAAAAACCTTGTGGAAATTCATCCCAGAAGAGTGGAAGATGTTAATGCTCAGGTTTTGGAATTAAATGTTCAACAAGTTCATATAGGTGTGATGATCGGGTGTCCAAATACTTTTGGCATTATAATATAGCCTAATACGGAAAAAATTCAATATTAAAAACCACATGTAAATACTGTGTGTGTTCTTTTTACGTGCGCTGCACCACACATGCACTTCAAAATAAAGAGTTCCGGGAACATAAAAGAGCACACACATTATCTTGGCAATAATTTCATGTCAAATAAGCATTTTTTTAATGTATAGATAATGTTACTAGTACTCACCAGAAAAAAAAGGAGAAAACCAAAGCAAAAAGGGGAGATGGGAGCTTTCTAAAGTTTTTAGACTTCTAGAAAAAAGGCGATTGGTTTACCCTTTGCCCCCATATAATATAGTAGGAAGAAGTAAAAATCCTTATGAATATGGGTAGGTTACTTAGAATTAACTTCTAATAAATAAAAATAAATTTATTACAAACGATAAATTGACCCTAGATATTCCACCCTCTTTAATAAAAAAATAAATAAAATGATTTAAGAATTACAAAAAATGTCTATAGGCACAATGGTTTTTGTTTTTTTTATAATATAATTTTTTATTATTGTTGAATTATATTCCTTACTACATAAATAACATTATATTAAACAAAGTATTATGTAGTACATATCCCGAAAGGGGTTCAAATAGAGAATACTGCAAAATCAACAATCGCCTAAAACCCTGGAAAATATTGCGTGGGGAGGGGAGAGAGAGAGAGGGGAAAACCAGCTCTAAGGTATTTTTCTGTTTGGGGGATAGTTCCACTATACATCTGTTCCAGATCTTATTAAAAAAAATCCTCTTTACTTAGCGTCAAGTAATATGATCTTTCTAAAAGCATCACTCTATTAATCTAATGGTACCATTCTACTTCATGTGGGAAATCTTTTGAGATCCATTTATAAATGATAACCAATCTTGCCAGTAACAGAATCTTTCTAATTAATTTGCTACAACCACAATCTTTCAAAAGAGCGGAGGTGCCAAAAAGAAACTGCGTCTGTTCCATTGGAACCTTTTTCCACATTAATTTAGAAATAGATGTTGCTACTCCACTCCGGTATCTATGTAGCTTGGGACAACGCCACAACAAGTGGATGAGATCCGCTTGATGTATACCGCATTTCTGACAATTATCGTTATTCCTTAACCAAATAATCTTTTAAAAGCTTTGGTGTATAATAAAGTGTATGATTGATCATAATACAAATAAATCGGTAATTGTGGTTTAATGATGCTTCCCCGATATGTTTATAAACTAACCCCCAATCGATCCTAATCCCAAGATCTTTATCCCATTTTCTTTTGTGATTTAATATGATTTCCCCTAAAAGGAATTTTTTTATATAGTGAGGACAAAAGTCCTTTCTTACTTTTTAAACATTCTAATGACTGAAAAGGTGTAAGAATGAACTATAATTTATATTTAATGGCCAAAAAGGCGTTTTATTTGAAAATATCTAAACAGACTGTAAACAGGGACCTTATACAGTCTCTGCAGTTCCGTAAAAGTTTTTTGTTGTGCATTATTAACTCCTTAACGCACCTTGACGTATGGGGGGGGAAATATGGAGCGCGCTTACGCGCTGAGCGCTCTCCATACGCTGCGGGTGTCAGCTGTGTATACCAGCTGTCACCCGGCACTAACGGTCAGGAACAGTGATCGCGCTGTTCCTAGCCGTTAAACCCCTCAAATGCTGCAGTCAATCGCGACCGCATCATTTGAGGTGTTATAGAGACGGGGTGGCACACTCTGAAAGCTCATCGGTGCCCCCACAGCGCCATCGTGGGGTGCGATGGTTGTCCTGGCAGCCCAGGGGCCTAATGAATGCCCCCAGGACTGCCTTCACTCTGCCTCTGTTAAGCCCTGCCTGTGGGATTGCTGGTTCAAGTCCCCTAAGGGGATTAATAGATTGTGTAAAAAAAAAAGTTAAATAAAGTTTTTAGTGGTGAAAAATTTGAAAAAAAATTAACTTAAAGAAAAAACCCTTTTCCCATCTTTCCTCTGAAGTAATGTAAAAAATAAACAAAATTGGTATCACTGCAACCGTAAAAGTCTGAACTATTACAATATAGCATTATTTAGTGCGCACGTGAACGGCGTAAAAAATATAAACCGCTAGAACCGCTGTCTTTTGGTCAAGTTAGCGGTGAAAAATATGTAATAAAAATTTATCAAAATGTCATATGTACATCTGCTATCGCTGTAATCTTATTGACCAGCAGAATAAAGTAAATTTGTCATTTTTACCGCACAGTGAAAAGCGTAAAAATGAAACCCAAAAGAAAATGGAAGAGTCAGTTTCTTCCAATTCCACCCCACGTATAATTTTTTTTTCAGTTTCCCAGTACATTATATGGTACTTTAAATGGTGCCATTGGAAACTACAACTCCTCCCGCATAAAAACAAGCCTTCACGCCACTGCATTGACGGGAAAATAAAACAGTTATGGTTCATAGAAGGCGGGGAGTGTAAAATGAAAATAAAAATATCTTGGACTGTAAGGGTATGTTCACACGCACTGTTTTCAGACGTAATTCTGGCATATTACGCCTGAAAAAAACGGCTCCATTACGCCTACAAATATCTGGCCATTGCTTTCAATGGGTTTTACGATGTTCTGTTCCCACGAGGTGTAACTTTACGCGTCGCTGTCAAAAGAGGGCGCATAAAAAGACGCCTGTGTCAAAGAAGTGAATGTCACTTCTTGAGCCGTTTTTCTTATTGACTCCATTGAAAAACGGCTCCATTAACGTCCGTAAAATATGCAGCGAAAAACGTGAGTTGTTAAAAAAACGTCTGAAAATCAGGAGCTGTTTTCAGGCGAAAACAGCTCCGTAATTTCAGATGTATTTTGCTACTGTGTGTGAACATACCCAAAGGGGTTAAATACATGTGCTATACTTATGACGTGATGCTTTTTCCAAAACAAAGAGTCCGGGAGGCCGTCAAACTCGCCAATATTCCTATTGTCCCATAGAGGAGTGATTTCAATAAAGGTATCCATTTTGACAGCATCCCAGACCCGCTGCTGCTTATCATAAATAGGCTCAAGTCACAAATCAGGGTAATTCAGAACCCCAGGTTCTCGAGCTTCAAATATATTACACCATTTGTCCCCTAGTGATTTCAAGAAAAATCTATTAGCCCCCAGGCCCTCCCAGTCCCGGAAGTGTTGGAACTGAGAAGCTAAAAAGTACTTCCTCCAGTCTATAGGAACAATGTTAAAAAACATAATAATAATAACAACAAAATACTAAAATATAAAAGGTCACCAATAAATATGTAGCTGATGCTCTTGGACATGATTTTGCTCACCATCATTCATGTTTGTATGCATAACCCATTAGGCAGGAAAAATATATTCATCCAAACAACATTCAATGCTAAACATACAGTACAATGTAACTGTTTGTATAGAAATAAATATCCCCATACAGCACTGCAAAAGTCAGAGAACAGAAACGGCCATTAAGTACATGTCATTCATTCATTCATTATTCTATGTCAGGAAAACGAAGCAGAAAAAACAAATTTGTTTAGAAGAAAAATTACATAGACCTCAACATCTAAATATAATATCAGATTTTTTTGTCATTTCATGTGTCTACAGCCTCTGCCTTTATTGCCATTCTTTTCAGTAAACTTGTTTTTGTTTTTTTTAATCTGCTTAGATATCTTGTGAATACCTCCAAAGTTCAGTGCTCGAAGTTATTATTATTATGAAAGGTTGCAATTACAGAATGTAACACTATACAACAGAAGCGCAATTCATCAGAAGAGAGCCCTTCCCAAAAGAGCTCATAATATAGAAGTTTCATGTATTTTCTGCATCTCACTATTTATGTAATTCCAAATACACTCAGCAGCAGTTTCTTTTCTTGATATGTCTGTCTTGATCTTTAAAGAGGATCTGTCACTAGTTTATTATTTTAAAAGTTATGAGTTTTTTTCTAAATATGCAAATAAGGCTATACTAGGCAAGTGGGCGGTAACACCAGCGATTCTCCTGAGGTGGAGCTACCTCACAGCCTCTGCCGCTGTCCTATCAGCATGAAGCTGCTTCACACAGTGTGAGAGACTGAGGCTGGAGGGAAGGGGGTCACTTCAAACAGCCATATCTCAGAGGTTATGGTGGCATATGAAAGATGAGATTCTAATCTTTCATATGACACCAGGATCGCAGTTCTAGCTGTGAAACACCCGGAGATATCGCCAGCTGAATACACGTTCGGGAATGGAAGCTGTACACTATAAGATCAGGCTGTGTTGCTGGGCAGGGAAGGGGGAGAAGCTGTATGCTGATTGGACAGCGTCATACAGAAAACATTACACTGCCCAGAGTGAAAAGAAAGAGTCACCTCCCATTTGGCAAGTATAGCCAAATTACCATATTTAGAAAAAAAAAAGCTCATAACTTTGCAAATAATAAACTTTTTTTTTTTTTTTTTTTTTTAAATCACATATCCTTTTTAAAGCAGTGTGCTTGTGGCTGTTATCTTACTGCAGGGTGTACTAGCGGAAATTTATTTTATGTCTATTTCCTTTTTGCAGTAATGGCCTATTGACTACTACATATCCATACAGACCCATAGCATTGGGTCATCTTCTCATATTTAAAGTATGGATAGAAATATTTGTGGATTTTTTGTTAAAATAAATCTGAAGTACTGTTTATCTGATGTTTATCTAATGGTGACTGTTTTAGTGGTAGTTGTCTACTAGGTCTCCATGGTTGTTAAGAACCCCATTCTCTGTATCTTTCGATGCTTATTTGCATTTGTTTTGGAAAGTTCTGCTTTTCAATGTTATACTTCGTGTTTGAGGCTTTGTCTAGATTTCTGATAAATGTTTATTTCCTGCTTTATTTCCAGTCACAGACTGAAGGTCCCATTACACAGCTCGATGTGGACCGTAAAAACAAGCCCCGATCAATGAGGCAGCTCGTTGATCGGCGCTCATTTTACAAGGAGCAATGATTGGTTAAGTATGGGGATGAGTGATCGTTACTCCGATACATTTCTATTATGACGGCAGCACATCTCCCTTTTTACTTCTAAGGGAAGAAGAAGAAGCCGGAAATGCCGGCGAAACGCGCGTTGGGTGTTTAGAAAATTTTAAATTGCAATGTTCAAGTAATAGTACGTGCTCAGTTAATTGGCCATTCAGCCTGCATCAAGTTTACGCTTCTCTGTGTCAAAATTCCCGGACACAGTTTAGTGTCTGCTGGTCGTATCGTTTTAAAAATGGGAAATATTATCGTTGTCCCCAGCACATCTCTCTGTGTAAATAATAATGTATGGGGACGAGCGATCGGAGCAATGACTGCTCGTCCCGATCCATAGCTCCGTGTGACATGAGCAAACGAGCACCGTTCAACGATGTCTGGTTGATCGGCGCTCCTCGCTTTATTGGCCGGTGTAAAAGGCCCTTTAGAAGTATTCTCACAACAGCATGTGTTTTTCCTATGTGCACTGGATGTTTTTATCAGTTCCAAACTCAAAATTGTGCTTGAAGACAAGACTTAAGTCATTTGTATGCAAATGTTTACCATGTCACTTTTTATCCACAATCGTATGAGATATATATACGCGGAACAGCAAACAAAATAAATTTTGCCCCAAGGCAATGAAAGTAATTTGAATTTTAAGATACTACCATGAGACGATAAGCAACCTGGTGAAAGGGAAACAATGATGAGATATTATTTTAGGGTGAGGAATTTGCTGTGAGATAGGGCATAGGCAGAGGATAAATGCAAATGCGCTTAAGGTTTGAGGAGAGTCCGTATTAATATACTCTACATACTATATATACTGTGTCTGTTCAGTAGAAATATTATCATGGTAAGTTATATTGTTTTATTTTGCATTCATTTACATATTCATTACAACAAAATGCATATAAATTACTTAAATAGTGTTAACGCAATCATGGGCCAAAATATATTAGACTGAAACTTGTATTGGGCATGTCAACCGATACCCGACTTCCAGTAATTTGTCCAGTTCCAAATCATAGGTAATCGATATATATATATATATATATATATATATATATATATATATATATATATGAGAGAAAAGATGACACAAGAGACCATGCTTTGTATGCTCAAAATCCTTCTCTATCATTTATTCATCAAACCATTACAATAGCGGCTTGATTCCAGCCAATCATTTACAATGTTTACAATATGACATTAATTTGGATTTCATTTAGCCAATAGCATATAATGACAATATGTTACGTCCTGAACCAATCACACACTTACAAGACGTCTGAAGTGTAAGGCTGGGTTCACACGTGGCGGAATTTCACTTAAATTCCGCTGCGGACACTCCGCAGCGTTAATCCGCAGCGGAGCCGTTTCTCCATTGCCTTCCACTTCTATTTAGAAGTGTTAGTTTAGAAGAGGCGTAAAATTCCGCTGCGTAGCATAGGCTGCGGAGCGGAATTTGGTGTCCGCAGCATGCTCTGTCTGTTGCGGAGCAGTGGCGGACTCATGGCGGAATTTCTCCATTGACTTCAATGGAGATTCTAAATTCCGCAATGAAGTCCGCAGCTGTCATGCACATGCTATGTGTGCTGCGGATGCGTCTTGCTTTTTTAACATGACATTTCTTCATTCTGGCTGGACCCATGTATTTCTAGGTCTACAGCCAGACTGAGGAAGTCAATGGGGCTCCCGTAATTACGGGAGCGTTGCTAGGAGACGTCAGTAAATAGTCACTGTCCAGGGTGCTGAAAGAGTTAAGCGATCGGCAGTAACTGTTTCTGCACCCTGGACAGTGACTACGATCTCAATATACAGCAACCTGTAAAAAAAATTGAAGTTCATACTTACCGAGAACTCCCTGCTTCTGTCTCCAGTCCGGCCTCCCAGGATGACGTTTCAGTCTAAGTGACGGCTGCAGCCAATCACAGGCCAATAACAGGCTGCAGCGGTCACATGGACTGCCGCGTCATCCAGGGAGGTCGGGCTGGATGCCGAAGGAGGGACGCGTCACCAAGACAACGGCCGGTAAGTATGAATTTCTTTGACTTTCACAAGGGAAAGTGCTGTCCCTTCTCTCTATCCTGCACTGATAGGGAGAAGGGAAGTACTTTTACCGCAGTCCGCAGCAGCTAGTCTGCATCAATTTACTGCACATTTTGTGCAGATCCGCAGCAGAATCTGCAACGCAGATTCTGTGCGGCATTGATGCGGACAGTTGCGGAGGAAATCCGCCACGTGTGGCCATGCCCTAAAACTATGAGTTCCCAAAATATACCGCGTCATAGATGCTAAGAGTCAGACTAACCCCTCCCTTATATTAAACGAACCTCTTCTCCAAGGCTAAGGGGGAGTTCACACAGAGTTTTTTGACGCGGAAAATGCACCGCAAAAAACGTCCGAAGATGCCTCCCATTGATTTCAATGGGAGGCTGAGGCGTTTTTTTCCAGCGAGCGGAAAAACCGGCTCGTGGGAAAAAGAAGGGACATGCCCTATCTTCGGGCGTTTACGCCTCTGACCTCCCATTGACATCAATGGGTGTCAGAAAAAGCGTATTTCGCACGGTTTATGCCCACGGCTCTCAATGGCCTCTGGCGAGAAACGCCGTGAAAATCGGCGTGCAGGCAGAGGAAAATCTGCCTCAAAATTCCAAACAGAATTTTGAGGCAGATTTTCCTCCTGCAAAAAACCCAGTGTGAACTCACCCTAAGGCCCCATGCACACGAACGTAAAAACGCCCGTAATTACGGGCCGTAATTACGGCACGTTTTTATGGGCCCGTGGACTTCTATTGGCCACGGGTACCTCCCCGTATGCTTACGGGAAGGTGCCCGTGCCGTTGAAAAATATAGAACATGTCCTATTTCAGGCCGTAATTACGGCACGAGCAGGCCCATAGAAGTCTATGAGGCTCCCGTAATTACGGGTGACTACGTGTGTGCACCCATAATTACGGGAGTGTTGCTAGGCGACGTCAGTAAATAGTCACTGTCTGGGGTGCTGAAAGAGTTAAACGATCGGCAGTAACTGTTTCAGCACCCTGGACAGTGACTTACGATCACAATATAGATCAACCTGTAAAAAAAAAAAAGACGTTCATACTTACCCAGAACTCCTTGCTTCTTCCTTCAGTCCGGCCTCCTGGGATGACGTTTCAGCCCATGTGACCGCTGCAGCCAATCACAGGCTGCAGCGGTCACATGGACTGCCGCGTCATCCAGGGAGGTCGGACTGGATGTCAAGAGAGGGACGCGTCACCAAGACAACGGCCGGGTAAGTATGACTTTCTTTTACTTTTTATACGGAAAGGGCTGTCCCTTCTCTCTATCCTGCACTGATAGAGAGAAGGGCTGCCGCTAACTGCAGTGTAACTTTGCAGCGAAAACGTGCCCGGAAATACGGGTGGAATACGGGTGACACCGGACCCGTATTTACGGGCACAGGTCCGTAAATACTGGTGCAATACGGGTCGAATATGTGAGACCAAGGACCCGTATTTACGCCAGTATTTACGGGAGGACAAAAATATGTTCGTGTGCATGAGGCCTAAGAGTCAGACTTACCCCTCCCTTATGGTAAACATGGTCGTTCTCCAGACTTTCGAGGATGATCGGCTCCTTATGACACAAAAATAATAAAAACATTCAACTCAAGAACACATAACATAGAATTGTTTCAAGACCACTGCTGACATAGATATTTTAGCTTTTTAAAGCAATCATAACTTATTAATCTCAAAATGGCTCCTTCAGGCCACAAGATGGATTCCAACTATCCAAAATGGTCACCACCATACAAGATGGAGTCTATGCAAGATGGAATCATTCAAACATTTTAATCACTTTCACAAATAGTCTTATTATGTTGAGATTAGTGATGGGTTAAATTATTAGGCAGTTGCTAAGGATTAGAAAAAAAACTGCCTCTAGTGTCCAATGGCCTAGGTCTGGTATTGCAGTCCAGCCCCATTCTGTTGAATAGGCATGAGCTACAGTACTAGAGATGGCTACGGCCAGGGGTGTAGCTATAAGAGGTACCGAGGTAGCAGTCGCACCCAAGCCATGGTGCCTGGGGGGGCAGAATGACCCTCTGCCATATAAATGGCATGTGTCAGTGGGGGCCCTTTTACAGATTTTCCATAGGTGCCCAGGAGCTTCAAGTTATGCCTCTGCCCATAGCAACCAATCAAACTACAAAGAAATAGAAAGGAACACAGAGTTACTTATGCATTAGGCATCGTTCACATCTGCGTCGGGACTCCATTCATGGGTTCCGTTGGAGCTTTCCGTCTGACGAACGGAATCCAAACTAAAACGAACAGAAGTCATATGTTTCCGTTTGCATCACCATTGATTTCAAAGGTGACGGATCCGTTGCAAATGGTTTCAGTTTGCCACCGTTGTGTAAGGGTTCTGTCGTTTTGACAGAATGAATAGCACAGTCAACTACGGTACTGATTCCGTCAAATCGACAGAACCCTAACACAACAGTCACAAATGGAAACCATCTGCACCGGATCCGTCACCATTGAAATCAATGGTGATGCAAACAGAAACCTATGGTATCCGTTTTTTTCAGTTTGGAGTCCCGACGCAGATGTGAACGAAGCCTTACTTGTGTCTTTTCAAAAGCAAGGTGTACTGTATAATATATTCAATTGTATTATATGTAGACAGCAACAAGACGCCCATGTTGTTTGTTTTGGTTGATTGGCAGGAAGCTGATCAGCGGCGTAAAGCAAGGCAGAGGTTACTTTCGCATTCTCCAACAAGAGGAAGAAGGGAAAAAATTGGAAGCACAAGCGAAACAACGTCTGCTGCAAGAAAAGTACAGGACTGAACCACAGCCTTTTAAGGACTCTAGTGAGGATAGCTCAGGGGACGACGAAGAAATGAGCAAACCAGATAATAAGACAAGGTGAACTCTTTACCTATTTGTGGGGCTTCTTGTCTATATCACATGTAAAGACACACAATGTCAGCCATGATGGCTCACAAGTTTTAAAGTACACTGCAAATGAGCCACATGCCATAAAATACTAGCAAGAAAAAAAAAAAGAATTCATATATTAGGTCTCCAGAGACTGTTATTCATGGGCAGGCTGTGATTTTCAGCTGAGCCTTTGCACCTCTCCAAGTTTTCTCGCTACTAATGCTCCTACTTGAGCAGGTTGTGTTTTGCCGCTTTTATCACCTTTATGCACTGGGCTGTGTAAACAGATGGGGAACAAGCTGTTAGGAAGTTTGCCATGCTGATGCTGGAGGGAAATGCTTATCCTATAAATGCACTATGTATTTTTCGCATTTTTTGATATCTTTATGTTACAGGCTTATCCTTAGGGTGTTTTTTTTAAAATTATCTTTAAATTTGCAAGAATTGCTTTAAAATACGGCAGCAAAGTAACATTCTGAAACCTTGAGGCACCTGATGGACTGGAGATATGTCTATGTTATACATCTTTGTGCAGTGTGATCTCCTTTGCACAGCTCTGTTGAGCATAGTAGCTGTGTTACTTGTGAATTATACATATTATACTAACTTGATGAATGTATATCTCCCTCCAGGTTCTTTCTCACTGAGGTTGGAGAACAGCAGAAAAAAAAGAGAGCACTGAACCGTCCATTCACACCTGTACACAACAGTCTCTTTTCCAAACAAGTCCTTGATATAGATCCGTACGTTCAATTCCAGTAACTATTTTCCGTATATATATTATTTTTTTCTGAAGACTAAAAATTATTAAATTGTACCTAACTTTTCAGGTGACGTTTCAGAATAATCTGTGATGTTTACATGAGGGATAACTCTATTTCTGGCCATTATATTACTTGTGTTCTGCAATATTTAGCAGTTTTTCCATCTCCAGGCTCTATCGCTGATTCTCAGTTGTCTCTGAGCTAGTGGGCGGAGCCTAACTGCTATCATGTCTTTCCTGTCTTGTCGCTCTTATCGCTATTGATCATGCATATATAGAAACTGCAGTAGCATTATAGGAGATTGTACAGCAGTACAGACCAATGTAGCTGAGAACCCTTCACTGGAGTGACATAGAAATCTTACCAGCAGCCTGTGTCTTTCTCACTCTGCTCCAGCTTCCTCCTCCTTTTTTTCTCCTAAATCTCCATAGACTTGTATGGGCAGCGTGTCTGTTGCTAACTCACATTCTCTCTCTCTCTGCTACCTCCTCGTGCTCTCACTCCCCTCTCGATGGACTTGTATTGGCAGAAAGTAAAGAGATACACCCCCACCTTCTGCAGCCCGTCAATTCTGCTCTGTAACCACGGAAGTACTTTGTTTGATAACAGGGGATGGGCAGCAGATTACAGGAAGGGAGACACCTGTGGCGGTAACTTCACACAGAATTTGCATGGATAAAACACATGAGTTTCAACAGTTCTTAAATTATGAACTGGATCTATATCAGATATACTATTAGATGAGCATAGATTGTTTGAAAGTTAATGTTCATTTAATGCTTAAGGAGACTAGACTCTTTTTCAGTAGTTACATTTTAAATATAACTTCAAGTGAATCATGCGTTTTCAGAAATCTTTTGATAGTCTATAGCAACGGTAGGCAACCTTTTTTGTATGGTGTGCCAATAAGAAAAAAACATCAATGATGAAGCACCCAGTGTGCCATGCAAAAATGAACAAACTGTTACCGCGTATGTTACATAAACCAATTAATCAGTTGATTAAACTTACATTTCAGTGTAACTCTTGTCCCTGACTTTCTTTGCAAACATGATTCATCTGTGGTACATATGAGGGTACTGAACACCAGTTTGGGGGGGGGGGTGCAAATAGGAGAGACCGCATCTACAGAACACAAACTAGGGCAAACTGCACACAGGAGAGACCCCAGGTACTGAACACAAGCTTGGGGGTGCTGCACACAGGAGAGAGAGAGCAACTACTGAACACCAGCTTGGGGGGGGGGGCATATAGTAGAGACCGCAGCTACTGGTCAACAGATTTGGGGGGTGCACACAGAAGAGACCGCAGCTACTGAACATCAGCTTTGGGGGTGCAAATAGGAGAGACTACAGCTACTATACACCAGCTTATGGGGGGGGCGCATAGGAGAGAGAGTTGCAAACTCTTTTTATTTTACAGAGTGGTTACTGTACTTTGTTCTTGCGGCGCTGATCACCAGGAGAGAGCAGTGTTTCATTATGTGCTTGGCGACGTTGAACACCAGGAGAAAGCAGTGCTCCATTGTGTGCTTGCCAAGTGTTCAGCGCCACCAAGCGCATAATAAAGGGATGCTCTCTCTCCCTGTGTTCAGCACTGCCAAGCCCACAACGGTGCTGGACACTGGGAGAGGTGTAGTATGCCAGCAAACCATGCCCCATGCTCTGGCTGTAGCACTGGTGCCACAGGTTGCTGACTCCTGATCTATAGCAATATTAAGGTTTTCTTTTGTAGAATTATCCTTTAGCAGTGTCTGATGTTACTTTACGTTACCTTGACCGGCCATGTCATTGTGGTTTGCAACGTTTCTCACTTTTTTTTTTTTTTTAATATGGGATTATTGTAAAAATAGTTATAATAGAGAAATTGAGGCAGATATACTAAAGAAATATGGCAGATTCAAGGAGTAATTTCATTGGGAAGAATGGTATTAAGGTCACTGCCAATTTTACTTGCACAAACAACATGTATCGTATGTATCAGTAAAAGAAGGTGTGGTAAGTTGCAAGCGCCTTGTTCTCCAACAAGCATATGTCGAATCTGCCAAAAATATGCTACACTGCTCATTTTAACAGGTATTTTTTGCGTTCATACATAAAGACCAGAAATTAACTGACATCCAATGTTGATGGCTTTCAGCTGCCCCATTGTTATAAGCACACGACCATTGTTCGGGACACTATTTATCCTAGTGTCCATATTTGGGTCCGCAATGCCGAGTTGCTTCCACAATAGTTCTGTATGTCCATACATTACGACCGTGTTGTTTCCGCGTGTTATCCATATTTTGCTGTCCGCACCCATAGGAAGGTTACGTGATCAGATTTCCCAGGAGTTTCCTAGCAACGTATCTGCAAAATGCGGTTATTTGAAGAATAGAACAATGGATGCGCAAAAAACACTGATGTGTGCATGGCTCTATAAAAATAAAGGGGTCAGTGTGCTATCCGCAAAAAATGCAGATAGCACACTGAAGAGTCGTGTGCAATGAGCCCTAAGGCAGGGGTAGGCAACTTTGAAGATGCGGAGATCTACTATAATACTATTAAAGGGTCTCAAGATGTTCTGTGATAAGAAAAAAAGATTTCAAGCATATTTGGAATTAGTAACACTTCTTTGGCCCAGTTCACACTGAGTTTTTTTTACTACTGATTTTGACGCGGAAACCGCGTCAAAGGCATTTATTTCCACGGTGGCTTTTAGCTGCTTGCGGGACAAAAAAGCGGCATGTTCTGCCTCTGATGTCCCATTGAATCAATAAGAGGCAAAAAAAGTGTTTTTCGCTGTGTTTTTTGCCTGCGGTCCCCAATAGCCGCAGGCAAAAAAACACGGCAAAGAAGTGCAGGCATGCTGTAATGAAGGGGGTAGGGAAACAGACAAGTGAGCCCTAATCTACCCGCCACTCAGTCCCTGCCTACTTGCAACGACCCGCCCTAGGCGACGGGGTACAACTGGGTGATGGTCCCTACGCTCAGTAAGTGCACGACAGACAAGGGTACAAGCTAAGGGAAATGGGGCAATACCGTGAGCAACAAGAGTGGTGAACGAGCCGAGTCAAACCAGGAGTGTACGAGGTACCAAACGCTGAGCAGGAGAGTAGTCAGTAAGCCAGGGTCAGTATGAAGCAGGGTCAAATAGTTCAGAAGCTGCAGCAGGGCCAGGAAACCACACGAGAAGAATCACAAGCAAGGAGGAACAGGAAAGGCTGTGATAGGCTCTCCCACTCCTAAGCCTGCCATCCTGAGTGGTGGAAGATGGAGTCAGTCTCACAGACATAGAAGCAGGTGCAGACTGATTACCTATGGGCGTATACAGAGAAGCTGTGCCTGGCAGATCCTTTACACATGCAGATTTTTTCTGCCTGCAAAATACTGTGTGAACAGGGAGTTCAAATCCGTAGGTGTTAAATACTGAATATCAAAAGTCGGAATTATTATAATCTTATAAAAAAATGTTTTTGTCAATACTAATTCCATAGAACTGTTTTGGAAACAAATATTGCTTTAGAGCAACATACCTCTACATCTTCTGGCTGGCATGTCAGCTTGTAAAATATTTATTGCACTTACTCTGAATCGGATTTCACAATCGTGTCATTAGAGAATTGCTAATATTTTACTTCCGTCCAAAGTAAAGGAAAGTTAGCTTAAACAAACCCATTGAATGGCTTTAAGAATGTTTCAAAAGAGACCTATTTTCCTTGAACTCCAGGGAAACTTGTTTGAACCCTAACCAAAAAGTTTATGCAATCATACTTTTATCACTAGTTGTCATGCCCATGCCGCGGGCCGTCAGGCTCACTCGCTTCCTGACGCCCGCAGCCATGGATCTGCGAGCGCTGGCCCCAGTATCCTCCTCAGGAGACGACAGCGCTCACTTCCGCTCACCTCGGCCAGGTCGCGTAGGGTGCGCGCGCACGCTCGTGCCTGCTCTAAAAGGGGCAGCGCGTGCACCAGACTTTCATGTTTAATTAGCCCATAGCACCCTGGACTATATGAAGGGCTCAGCCCCTTCCTCCCACTCCTGAGCATTGTTGTCGTACCCTGGATTTGTCTATGCAAATGGTCTCCTAGTGGTTCCCAATGTTCCCTGCTCCTGTATCCTGGTAAAGTGCCGTGCTGAGCTGAAGTCGTGCTGTGCTCTATACCACGCCTGTCCTACACCACACCTGACGTCTACCTGCTGCCTAGTCCCAGCCGAGCCTGCCTCGCTACTGTCCGAACTGCCACAGGTACCCTATACGAACTATAGACTGTAACCTGCGCCCTGCTGGCCAGCTGCCATACCGCCAAGGCGGTACGGCACAGTGGGTCCACGAACCCGACTTGACAGTACACTCAGGTCATGGACCCCGCTGGTCGATCGAAGACCAAGTTGACATCACAAGAGATGCGGACGGATATGCTGGACCTCCGGTCTCGACAGGACCAACTCCTCCAGGCCTTGAACATTCTCGCACGTCGGCAGGAGGCACAAGCTGCCGTTCCTCCTACTACACCACCTGGCAGTGTTGATCCCCGTTTTTCTTTGCCACTTCCTGACCGCTATGATGGAGACGCAGGTACTTGTCGTGGATTTTTGAACCAGTGCCAGATCCACTTCAGCCTGTATGCAAGGACATTTTCGTCTGATGGCGCAAGGGTCGCTTTCATCATCTCTCTCCTCACTGGCAAGGCTCTTGCATGGGCGAATCCTATCTTGGAGAGACAAGGACCAGAGACCCGTGACTTCCAGGGCTTCCTCCGGACTTTTCGCATGGTGTTTGAGGAGCCTGGACGAGTCTCATCTGCAGCGTCTTCCTTGTTAAACCTACGCCAAGGAGACACCTCCGTGAGCGAGTACGCCATCCACTTCCGCCCCCTGGCGGGAGAACTGCTGTGGAACAATGAGGCCCTGGTGGATACATTCTGGCAGGGTCTGTCTCCTAAAATTAAGGACGAACTTGCCGCTCGAGATCTACCGTCTACCCTGGATGACCTCATCTTTCTGTCCGCCCGGATTGATATGAGGATCCGAGAACGGCTCCAAGAGGCTCGTCAGGATGGAGGCCTTCCTAGTCCGGTCCCACCCTTGCAGCAACCTCTGCTGTCCTCCGGTGCTGTTCCTCCTAAGGAATCTGTGAGGATGGACCATTGTAAGCTATCCACACAGGTGAAACAACGCAGACGCACTTCGGGACTCTGTCTATATTGCGGCCTCGGGGGCCATCTTGTCCGTCTGTGTCCCAAAGCCTAGGGCACATATTTTGATCTGTTTTATTATTCACCAAATTAATTTTGAGCGTTTTGTTTAGATAACACCATCAGACTAGACATTTTCTCTACTATGTACCATAGAGAGTCATCATCTCTGTTTAATACATCTGTCCTAAATTATTCACGTTGCAGGTTCATTCACTTCTTCCAAAAACCGAATGTCTGTAATGTTAACTACTCTTATCAGGTATTCTATGGAGACTCTCACATATCCCTGTAATTAGTAGGTCTATGCCTAGAAACAACTCTGTATATGAATGCACTGAACACTGCATCTATATGTACATTTATGTGTGTATGTATATGTTACATATTTTATTTTATGCTTTTAAAAACACAACAATAAACAGACAATAAGCCCCCTTTGTGGTTGTTCTGAGTTTATACGGATCAACGCCAGTGATCACTCACCAGCGTAACTTGCCAAGTACTCATCACTGGGGAGTAACAGCGCCGATAAGTGGGATTTCATTTTTCTTGAACTTTCAATTAATTAATTAATTAATTAATTTATGTTACTTAGGCACTCACAGTGCAGACAAACATTTATTAGTCATAGATTAGGTGTGGCCTGCTTGATGTGCGGAGTCTAAATGGGGTTTTACACAGGACGATTATCGTGCAGACGAGCATTCATATAACGCTCGTTGCCGATAATTGCCCTTTGTAAAAAGAGGAACGATCAGCAGATTAACGAGCAAATGCTCAATCATCTGTTAATTGTATCGTTTTAAAAAAGTAAAAGATTATCACTGTTGGCAGCACATCTCCCTGTGTAAACTGTGAGATGTGCTGCCGACATGATGATAATGTTTGGGAAAGAGCGTTTGGAGTAACGACCGCTCGTCCCCATCCGTAGCTCCGTGTGACAGAAGCAAGCGAGCGCCGATAAGCGATGTCTCGTTGATCAGCACTTGCTGCACCGGCCGAATGTCGGCCGGTGTAAAAGGGCCTTAATACGCCAGACAATCTGTGCTTCAGGCTCTTGAGATGTAAATCCAGTACTGTCCTGGAGGGTTTGATCACATTCATTAGACAGCAGTACACAAAGTTAAAGGGAAGGTGTCATGATTTTTTATTTTTTTTTATTATTATATTGCTTTTAATATAATGTAAACAAAAATTTTATTTATTTGCGTTGTCAGTTTCTACTTTTTAATGTATTCATATTTTTATTTCTCTATGGGGGCTGCCATTATTTTTTTTTCTTCTCTGTATGTGTCGATTAACGACACATACAGAGATTGAATACGGCAGAATAATGCATAGGACTCAATGAACGGCAGCCGTTCATTGCTTCTGCTATCTGGCTCTGTACTGCACAGACGCAGGTCAGAGTCACACAGCAGAGCAGCTGGTTTGTAGGGAGATAGCAGGCGCCATTATGAAGACCACCTGCACTGCAGGTAAGGTGTGTGTCTCTGTCCCTCTCTCTCTCTGACAGACCCCCGCTCTCGTGACCCCCCCGACGGGGCCCCCCCATGACAGCCCCCCCACCCGACGGCCACCCCCTCCCGACGCCCCTCCCCTGTCGCTAGATGTATTGTCAGTGTGGACGGTGTGAGGAGCTAAGCTTGTCAGATGTAGTAGTGCTGAGTGTGTGTGTGTAGCAGAGCTGAGTTTGTGTCTGTGTAGTAGAGCTGAGTGTGTGTGTGTGTGTGTGTGTGTGTGTGTGTAGCAGAGCGGAGTGTGTGTGTGTCTGTGTAGCAGAACGGAGTGTGTGTGTGTCTGTGTAGCAGAGCTGAGTGTTGGTGTCTGTGTAGCAGAGCTGAGTGTGTATGTGTGTCTGTAGTAGAGCTGTGTGTGTTTGTGTAGCAGAGCTGAGTTTGTGTGTGTGCCTGTGTAGCAGAGCTGAGTGTGTGTCTGTGTAGCAGAGCTGAGTGTGTGTGTCTGTGTAGCACACGTGGCGTATGCACGGGCGCCGCTGATCCTTCATAGCCGCTTATCAGCTGTTTTGAAGAATCAGCGGCAAGCACTCCCCCATACATACACACACAATTCCCCCTAAACATGCAACTACGCCACACACAACCACCCACTGTTCTTTTTTATGCAACAAGTTTTTTAAAAACGCTTGCGTAAAAAACTAACGGCTCGCTTTCCCATTGACCCAACAGTTTTTTAAAAACGCGTGTGTGAAAAGCGCGTTGTATGTACTAGCAGCGCACTTTACCAATTATGTAAATAAAAAGCGTAAGCAAGCGTTTTTTTAACGTGGTTTTTGGCACGTAAAATGCGCAAAAAAAGTGTCAAATACATGCCATGTGAACCTGTCAACTGAAAAGTCATTCACTTCACTTTCATCATTTTAAGGGTATGTTCACACGCAAGGTTTTCAGCCGTTTTTCAGGCCGTAAACGTCCCGAAAGACGGCTGAAAAATCGGAAGCAGAACGCCTACAAACATCTGCCCTCTTGTTTCAATGGGAAATACGGCGTTCTGTTCAGACGAGGCGTTTTTTACGCGGGCGTTTTCCAAAAACGGCACGTAAAAAGTCGCCCGCCAAAAAGAAGTGCATATCACGTTTTTGGAGCCGTTTTTCATTGACTTTATAGAAAAACAGCTCCAATAACGGCCGTAAAAAACTACGCCAAAAACGCGAGTTTGATTAAAAAATGGCTGAAAATCAGGAGCTGTTTTCCCTTTGTTTAGTAAGCGTGTGAACAGAGCCTTAGCCTTTTGGTGTGTCCTATAGCTTCTGCCAGCTGCAGAATCACTCCCAAAATGGCAGCTGGACACTGCTTAGCAATTTTAAGACACCTTTTCCTGGCTTGTAGGAGGGGGGATGAGATTCCCTCCCACATTTGCGGCAGCGGTGAGTCAGGTTGCTTTGCCTTATTCACCTTGCTGTAATTCTGGGAAGTGCTCCCTCTGTGGCCAACATAGGAAAACATGTCAAATTATTATTTAACTTTAATACTTTCCACCATGTGGAAGAAAAAAAAAATACAGCAAAAAACGTAAAAATATAATAGAAATAAGTAACTTACTTTAAAAAAAAAAGTTTAATTCGCAACACATTCCCTTTAAAAGTTTCGAAAAAAAAAAAGATCTTGCCTGCTGCTCTCCTATATTCCTAGTTTGCCTATTTGGCACATATTTTGATCTGTTTTATTATTCACCAAATTAATTTTGAGCGCTTTGTTTAGATAGCACCATCAGACTAGACATTTTCTCTACTATGTACCATAGAGAGTCATCATCTCTGTATAATATTTCTGTCCTAAATTATTCACGTTGCAGGTTCATGAACTTCTTCCAAAAAGCAGAATGTCTGTAATGTTAACTACTCTTATCAGGTATTCTATGGAGACTCTCACATATCCCTGTAATTAGAAATGAATCTGTCATATTCAGCTCTGTGGGTTTCATACAGCAGTATTCTAACCCTGATGAGATTTTAAATGAGATTTTCAGACCTAATGAACAATGATTCACCAAACCACTATCATGTCACTCAGTTTCTAATCTTTTTATAACTGATTGTTACCGGTAAAACATATTATCACATTTCTGCAGCGCTCAATTGTTGGAGAACTTTTATTAGATAAGTAGTTGTCTTGTTAAATTTTAGTAAATATTCAATGTTCTGCATTCTTTTTTATTTTTTTGAAATGTAAAACGTGTTTACATTATCAACACAAGATGCCAGCAAAATTATGAATACCGAATATTTAGTTTTATCAAGTAAAGTATTTAAATGGTGTACACTTGTATATACGGAAACTGTATAAACCAGGGCTTCTCAAACTTTTTATACTAGGGACTTACCAGCCAGAGCATGGTTATGCCTGGGCCTCACCACTAGTAGTTTAAGTCCATGACAAGTTTAACCCGTTAGTGACCGCCAATACGCCTTTTAACGGCGGCCACTAACGGGCTTTATTCTGATGCATATTACTTTTTACGGCACTGCATCAGGATGAGTAAACAGAGCAGGGAGCCGTCAAATCTCCCTGCTCTCAGCTGCCAGAGGCAGCTGATGACTGGGAGCGTCCCTGCTCTGCCGTGTGAGATCGATATAAGTATCAATCTCATATGTTTAACCCCTCAGATGCGGTGCGCAATAGCGTGCACCACATCTGAGTGGTTTTGGAGAGAGGGACGGAGCTCCCTCTCTCTCCCACCGACACCCGGCGATAAGATCGCCGAGTGTCTGTGTCTTCTATGGCAGCCGGGGGCCTAATAAAGGCCCCCAGGTCTGCCTGTCATGAATGCCTGCTAGATCATGCCTCTGGCATGACCTAGCAGATGCCTGCCCGTTTTAAACGGACAGGCAGTAATACACTGCAATACAAAAGTATTGCAGTGTATTATAATAGCGATCGCAGAATCGCATATTATAGTCCCCTAGTGGGACTAGTAAAAAAGTTAAAAAAAAGTTTCATAAAGTTAATTTAAAAAAAATGTGAAAAAAATGAAAAACCCAGCTTTTCCCCTTACCAACTCCTTTACTATTAAAAAAACAAAATAAATTAAAAAAGTTACGCATATTTTGTATCGCTGCGTCCGTAACGACCCCGACTATAAATCTATTACATTATTTAACCCGCACAGTGAACGCCGTAAAAAATGTAATAAAAAACTATGGAAAAATTGCTGTTTTCTGTGAATCCTGACTTTAAAAAAATGTTATAAAAAGTGATCAAAAAGTTGCATCTACTCCAAAATGGTACCAATAAAAACGAAAAAGTCTTCCCGCAAAAAAAAGCCCTCATACAACTGCATCGGCGGAACAATAAAAACGTTACGGCTCTTCAAACATGGAGACACAAAAACAAATAATTTTGAAAAAAAAGCGTTTTTACTGTGTAAAAGTAGTAAAACATACAAAAACTATACAAATTTGGTATCGTTGCAATCGTAACAACCCGCTGAATAAAGTTATTGTGTTATTTATATCAAACGGTAAACGGCGTAGATTTAAGACGCGAAAAAGCGTGGTGAAATTTCAGTTTTTTTTCTATTCCCCCCCAAAAAAAAGTTAATAAAACTTAATCAACAAATAATATGTCCCCCAAAATGGTGCTATTAAAAAATACAACTTGTCCCGCAAAAAACAAGACCTTATACAGCTATGTTGACGCAAAAATGAAAGAGTTATAGCTCTTGGAATGCGACGATGGAAAAATGTAAAAAATGGCTTGGTCATTAAGGTCTAAAATAGGCTGGTCATTAAGGGGTTAAAAATATTATCTTTGTCTCCAGGACACTGTCAAACATTAAAAAAGCACAAAATGACTTAATTATGTTACTATACCAGCATCTAAAAAAAGGCCTGTGCAACATATAATCACTTCTGTGAAAACATCTTTGCCGCCTGTGCCTCACCAACAACTAGGGGGTGCCACATTGTTGAGGCCCGCCTCACAGTTTTAGAAGCACTGGTATAAAAAACAGTTTTATATTATATATTGTTATTATCTAACTAATTCCTTTTAACGTGGCATTACCTACATAATGAGTAGACAGGGCTACATGGAATTCATATTCTCTAAGGTTACCCTGTGAATCGGTCAGCAGAATACAGACTGCCATTGTCTATGGAGGAGCTCCTTCTCTATAATTGCTATTAGGTATATATTAAGAAAATTTGTGCTTATGCAGTACCCTCATATAGTAATGTAGATTCACCAAAGATGATCCATACTTTAAAGGACCTTTCTGTGCAAAAGTTGCAAGCTGAGTTTTTCGACTCCAGGCACCTCCCTCACCCTCCTGACATTACCTCCTCCAGTGGCCCCTTTATAAGATCTAACAATGGTCTTCTTCTACATGTGCCCCGATCTTGTAATGATAATCCAAGCAGACATCAGTGGAGAATACGAACAAATAATAGTGAAAGTATTTGTACTCGAGCTTTTATGGTCAGATAAGTTTGTCATCACACAACTTGCGGTGGCCTATTGTAGGCTTATGGTAAGATTTATGGTAAAATAATGAAACTAGAAAAAGGGAACTCAGAAACAACACAGGGAGAAACTGACATAAACGAAAGGGAATGAGAAAGAAACCAGAGGAAAAGGAGGGATGGGGGTGGGTAAAGAACCAGACTGGGAAAGAGATGCCTTAGATACTAATCGTCTGATAGTGGAAAGAGGAGGGACAACATTAGGCTCTAGAGGGCTATTTGCCTCGGCACAACGGGCAAAGGTGGATGACTCAACGAGCTTCAAGGGAGATAAATAATAGGATTTATCCTGTTCATAGGCTATCAAGTCTTCATGTGATTGAGCGTGTCTAACCACATGAATCGAGATGGCCAAGTGGAGGATTTCTATAACCTGGGGATGACGGAACTCTCTGCCATAATAAAATGTCTAAGTAGGCCTTTCTTTGTAGTGGATAAGGATCCAGGTAGAAAAGATAGAAGAACAAATTCGGGGGGCAATAATGTATAGAGGATGAGCATAAAGTTTTAAAGAGAGAAATTACATCTTTCCAAAGGACATGGACATCCAGACACTTCCGCCAGATGTGGGTCATTGTACCAGGGGCATTGGCACAGCACCAGCATGAGGGAGAGACCAATGGATAGAAACAATAGAGTAGAGGACAGGGATCCTGTACCAACTTACAATGATCTTAAAATTGGTTCCCTGCCATTTACAGGAGACCGTCATTTTATCGGTCAGGAACGTCATCTTGTCCTTTTCTTTTGGATGGGAAAGATTTAACATGTTCACTCCACCAGGCTGTTAACTCTGTCCCCCAGCAGCAATTCATAGACCAGTAATATGACATGGCGCAGGAGATCTGTATAGACATACAAGGTTTTTAAAGGGACTAAGCCATTTAGGGACTGATATCCGAAATATAATGTGCATTAGAGGAGAGGGTTGTTAGGAAGGGAGAACCGTATTAAAAAGCATTTATAGCATCTTCTGAACTATCCACCTTGAAAATGATTTACTATAACCTCGCACTTTGCTGGACTTGAGCAGCATTTTCCTGTATTTTATTTATTTTTTGCTTTTTTTTTTTTATTTCAATTTTGAAGTAACAACTTTATTCATAATTTTAAGCATCACAATAGAATTAAACAAGTCTATGTGAGTCCTTTCTTAAAAAATGTCAGCATTATTTAGCTGCTATATTATAGAAACTATTAAGGTACAATGAATGTTTCAAATATATATTATGTATTTATGAAGTATTAAATGATTATTTTCTGTAATAAAAAGTACCAAAGTGTGGATCATACAGTGAGTAC
Organism: Rhinoderma darwinii; assembly: GCF_050947455.1. Classification (NCBI taxonomy): domain Eukaryota; kingdom Metazoa; phylum Chordata; class Amphibia; order Anura; family Rhinodermatidae; genus Rhinoderma; species Rhinoderma darwinii. Next base: position 493,376,943 of record NC_134687.1, read on the forward strand.
CAATGGGTATATAATATCAGGAGGATAGTAATAATAATAATAATGCAGTTATATTATAATGTATTTTGAAACTGTATGGCAGTTCATCAAAAATACAATTTGACATCACATTTGTGCAAACCATTTATATTTTATACATTTGACCTTTTTATTTGCTCATATATCATATTTATTTTAAGTAGCTCACATAAAAGTTACATAGGTAGATTTTGTATTCAATGTGCTATTTTTATACCAAGGTTTGAAGTTCTACTTTAGTTTTAAAGGATGACTCCACTCAATCGGTATAATAAATAAATCGAATAATAAAATGCAAAATAATAATAATAAAAATGCTAGAAAAAATACTGCATCTAGAACATGCAGGTGAGTCAAAACCGCATCAAAAACATCACAGACAAAAAATGCATTGTCTGAATAGGAAATAATATTTTCCTATTTAGTAATAGCAAATTTTGGCTGTTGCATTTTTGATATATAAAAAGCAATAACTGAAAAATGCAACAAAAAAAGCCACATAACCTGATTATAAAAAACAACAAACAAAATCCTTGAGCTCTCCCCCATTGTTAACAATGCGATCATCATTGGTCGCGTTATTACTTGGGTTAGACGGTTGGGATTGGTGGTTTCTCCAATCCCGTCCATGAGTGTGGGAGTACAACTGTCATCCACATCTATCCAACTGCTGTGCCCGTGCTATCACATGTACTCCTAAAAGTGGACAACTTACCCTGATGAGGGGTATGCGTCACCGTTTGCGTCTACGCTATATAACTTATATAGAGAAGTTGTTTGTTAAACCTTCTCTGTCTGAATTTAACAAAGGCCTGTTATCAAAACTACATGAAATGGATTATTAATGCTATAATATGGATCCATCATGCAATTGAAACACTCTATACATACAAATGTATATAAATATGGCTCTCTAAATTTGCTTTATTTATTGGTTGTCCGCTTTGGACAATCCCTACTTGTTAGAAGGGTCCCTTGACAATGATCCTAAAAAGTCCCCCTTCTTGTATCCCTAGAGATCAGATGTAATCTACGGGTAGAACTGACAGTAAGGGTAGGAACACACTGGGAGTATACACTCCGTATTTTCCACATCGGATTTCATTGCGGAGAATCCGCAGCGTATTACAATAGCATAAGTGTGGATATGATTGGAACAGATCTCATCTACAGACAGCGAAAGAAATCTGCCGAAAAACCATTCATAAATTGACCTGCGGTGCGTTTTTTTAATACGCAGCATGTTAATTTATGCTGCGGAATCGCAGCTCTTCCATTGCAGGCTTATGGGGACATAAAACCCACAACAAAGAGCCATGTGTTGCGACTTTTGCAGCACAAACGCTGTGATTCCGCCAGCAAAACTCGCAAATGAGAAAAAAAAAAAGCTTTTTAAAGTAAAATTAAGAAGAAAGCTTATACTTCCCACCAACGCGTCCCTCTGTTCTGAGCGCAGCCTGACCTCCTGTGATGACGTTTCATCAAATGTGACTGCATCAGTCAATCAAAGGGTGCAGCAGTCACATAGACTACAGCGTCATCCCAGAAGGTCAGGCTACACTGAGAACAGAGGGATGTGTCGCCATGACAACGCTTTAAGTATAACCCCCTTTTTAAAAAAAAAAATTATCCTGCAGTATTTCCGCAGTGAATATGCCGCCCGAAAAACTGCATCACAATTTGGTGTGGTTTTTTGGGTGGAATTCCCTGTGGCTTCTAGGGTGGATACGCTGTGTACTTTTACCCAGCATATCTACCCTATGTGTTCATACCCTAAGTGTTCAATTACCCTGCAGCGCCACCACAGGGAAAAATAAGCATTACATAGTTCTTATTTAAATCAATGGTTTGTCTGTGTAATGCAGGACAGGTCCTCCAGAGTGAGAGGCGCTCTTTGAAACTGCTCTCTGCTCCATTCTACAAGTGGGGCTTCTAAACTAGACTTCCCCTTTAACTTTCAATACATGCAGATGTTATAAAAGTATGGGTTTGAAATAAACTGATTTATACATGTACTTTTAAAAGAAATTAATGATAAATTTCACATTTTACCTTTTAGGGAATGTCTGTTTCGCCAACTCTGTGCCATCCATTGGCTTTTAGAGTCTCTAACCTCCGATCCATCTGTCTTTATGAGACCTGTATCTTCTTGTTGGAATATAAGGTAAAACCGTAATCAATAATTTTGTAGGATAATATGGAAGAAAATTTATGAAGTTGCTTTTTACAGGTTACAGAAAAAGTTGTATGTTAATGCAGTGTACAAGTACCATTATTACCTCATGTATAGGTGTGATGTAAGAATAAATATATATATATATATATATATATATATATATACACATTATGCACCCTATACAGTATGAACTTTAAATCACCAGCCGCCTGTGTGTTCAACTCTTCTCGCCAACAATAAAGAAATTAAATATAAAGCCAATAATATTACTTCAACCATTCTGCATTTCTTAAAACCAGAGATCCCGGTGGCTGTAAAACTTCAATAAAAAGAATCAATAGAGAGAAGGACGTGGAGATGAAGTGGGAGCTGTTTATCAGGCCAGGGAAGGTAAATGATCATTTTTTCCTGCAATAACTGCCAGAAATATTTGCCTCTGTTTTACAGGTGTAAATAAATTTGATCTCCACAAATGGGGTGCTAAATATTTCAGCTACTTAATTTTCTTTTATTGTGAGAAATATATGGAGAGCGCAAGCCTCATAAACAACTGCCATATATATTCTGTGCCCAATAACTGTAAAGCTGCAGTGCATAAAAAATTACTTATTCCACAGCATTACATATACTATTAGTGCTCACGAGTTTTGTTTCCATTTTTTCTTTTTTAGCTGACCGCAAAAAAATTCCTATTTTTGGCCCCAAAGTTTCAGTGTGTACTTTTTCTGGGAGGTTACTACAGTGCATTTCCTCATGATATAACTTTATAGATCTGTAAATATATATTTTAACTTTATTTGGATTCTAAATCTTTTTAGCATGTTTATCTAAAAGAAAATCCCTCTACCCACTCCTTAAACACTTACCTTGTCACTCTCCCTGATGCTGAAGTTTTGGGACTCTATTCACACATACATTGCGGTTGCCATTTATAATGGAAACCATGACTCATGGTGGGATCCTTGGCACGATGGATACCACCAATGCCTATAGACATCATTAACTTACAATGTGGTCCATAGGGTTGCACCGAGGTATCTGTCGTTTGAAGGAAGAAATAACACTTCATGCAGCGGCTATTTTTCTTATCAAATATGACAAAATCTGCGACGGAGCCTCCAACGCAGATGTGAATATAACACCACATTCAAGCATTACAGTTGGCATAGTCCATTAGGAAATGCTCCGAACATATAAGTCTTACGTCTAACATACCCATAGACTTCCAGCAGTGAGACATATATACCGAAACAGTATACTAGCAAACATTTGGCCAGTATACATTGGTTTACCTTTGTTTAACTGTATTAAAAACTTAGTTGATTGTGCTTTTAAAAAAAAAAAGTGATACGACAAGTTTATGGCAAATGTATGCAACTCTATAACCCCGGTTTTTAAATGTGTAAGGGCCTGTTCACATCAGCATTCAGGTTCTGTTCAACCTTTCCATCAGAGGAACCGACGAACAGAAAGCCGAACAGGAACTATCGCTTCCGTTTGCATTAACATTGATTTCAATGGTAATGCTTTCGTTTCAGTATGTTTCCATTTCGTAAGGTTTCAGTTTTTTTCACGGAAACAGTAGCGCAGTCGACAGCACTATTGTTTCCCCTTCATTTCTTCTACTGTTCACTCTGTGAATCGCAGACACACTTGTAGCGGCAGTTCACAGTATTACAGTCTGTTCTCTTCAATGAGAGAAGGCTGTAATACTGTGAACCGCTACAGCTACAAGTGTCTGTGATTCACAATGTGAGCAGTAAAGGAAATGAAGTGGAAGCATCACTCGTACGAGCGCTGTGGCCCCTTCAAAACAGTTGATTGATGGGGTGCCGGGATTCAGACCCCAACCGATCCGATATTGATGACCCCTTCAACCCCTTAATGACCAAGCCATTTTTTACGTTTTTCCATCGTATCATTCAAAGAGCTATAACTTTTTTATTTTTCAGTCGACATAGCTGTCTAAGGTCTTGTATTTTGCGGTACAAGTTGTAATTTTTTATAGCACCATTTTGGGGTACACTGAATTTATTGATTAACTTTTTTTAACTTTTTTTGGGGGGAATAGAAAAAAACTGCAATTTCGCCACACTTTTTTGCGTCCTAAATTCACGCCGTTTACCGTGTGGTATAAATTACACAATAACTTTATTGTTATTGCAGCGGGTTGTTGCGATTGCAATGATACCAAATGTATATCGATTTTATGTGTTTTACTACTTTTACACAGTGAAAACACTTTTTTTTCAAAATTATTTGTTTTTGTGTCTCCATATTTGAGGAGCCATAACTGTTTTATTTTTTCGCCAAGCAGTTGTATGAGGGCATTTTTTTTTTTTTTGCTGGACGACTTGTAGTTTTTATCGGCACCATTTTGGAGTAGATGCAACTTTTTGATCGCTTTTTATAAAAAAAATTTTTAAGGCTGGATTCAAAGAAAACAGCAATTTTTGCATGCTTTTTTATTTTATTTTTTATGACGTTCACCGTGCGGGTTAAATCATGTAATACGTTTATAGTTGGGGTCGTTACGGACGCGGCGATACCAAATATGTGTAACTTTTTAACTTTATTTTGTTTTTTAATAATAAAGCAGTTTGTATGGGGAAAAAGTGGGTTTTTCATTTTTTTTCACTTTTTTTCTTTTTTCACTGTTTATTAAACTTTTTTTTACTAGTCCCACTAGGGGACTTCACTATGCGATTATCCGATCGCATTTATAATACACTACAATACTTCTGTATTGCAGTGTATTACTGTCTGTCCGTGTAAATCGGACAGGCATCTGCTAGGACATGCCTCTGGCATAGCCTAGCAGGCATTCACTACAGGCAGACCTGGGGGCCTTTATTAGACCCCTGGCCGCCATAGAAGACAGACACTCGGCGATCTTATCGCCGGGTGTCGGTGGGATGAGAGAGAGCTCCCTCTCTGAGTGGTTAAACTGGTGAGATCGATACTGATATCGATCTCACCCGTTCGAGCAGGGATGCCCCCAGCCCTCAGCTACCTCTGGTAGCTGAGAGCAGGGAGATTTAACGGCTCCCTGCTCTGCTTATTTATTCTGATGCAGCGCCGTAAAAAGGCCTATGCATCGGAATAAAGCCCGTTAGTGACAGCCGTAAAAACACTATGGGGCGGTCACTAACGGGTTAACAGTGTTTTGACTTTTCACAACATCTGTAATGGTTGTATGGTGTCAGCAAACCAGATATGAAAGATTGCTCTCCAAAAGCCAGTTTGCGCACCAACCATTAATTGCAAGTCCCACCTTGATCCCAGTGTGTAAGAAATACACACATATTTGGTATCGCAGAAGTTGACAAATATGTATTCAGATGTGTTTACCGAGTGGCATGCACCAGATGTAAAAAAAACATCACCTAAAATCACATATTCTCACTTAGTGAGAAAATAGACATGGACCGCACATCCACAATATATACTTTGATCTATCGCGGCTAAGCAAAATTTATTTATCTGTTGCTGTAGTGCTGCACTTCTGGGGGGACGTGGCCCAGAGCCAAGGAGGCTTGGCATGGCCTGATAGCATGGGTGCTTTTGGGTCCCTGGGTTGCTCACTCTGCAGGAGCAGTGCTACGGTGGCAGTGCCCGCCCTGCGGTGCTGCAACCGATAGAGTAGGGACTCCCTTGAAAGAGGTCGCCGTGAACTGGCAAGTGGGCTTATACAGTTTGATCAAAATGTTAACAAAGAACCTTATGTTCATGTTTAGAAATTTTGCCTAGCCGCAATAGATCAAAGTATATAGTAGATGTGCGGTCCATGTCTAGTTTCTCACTAAGTGATAAAACCACATATTTTTTTTCCATTTTTCCTTCCATACTTTAAAAAAAGTAAAATATATCTTTTTTTTTTTTACACAATATTGAAGCCCAACATGTTCTGAGAAAAACAAGACCAAATACATGTAGGTTGGAAGAGTAATAGAAGAACAATTTGCTTTTAACCCCTTCCCATCACCCGCCGTATATATACGGCGCTGTCGGGCAGGGCTTTCCGCAAAGCGCAGTACCATTACGTTGTGGTGATAGTGCGGGCTCAGGAGCTGAGCCCGCACCATCACTGCCGGGTGCCAGGTGTATGTTACAGCTGACACCCTGATGTAACGGCCAGGACCAGAGCTAGCCTCCGATCTGGCCGATTAACCCCTCAGATGCTGCGTTCAATAGAGATCGCAGTATCTGAGGGGTTTTTAGCCACCGGCACCCCAGCAACGTGAACGCCTCCCGTGCTGGCCTCCTTGTCAGCCAGCAACGGAAGCCTCCTATGCCCACACAACGGCGGGGCCTAAAATGCTTCCGGTACCATCGGCAAGATGGCGCCGGCTCAGCTTCTGGCTAAGAAGCTGAGCCGGCGTCATCAGCGGTGGATGTCGGCTCTATGTTACAGCTAGCATCTACCTCTAACGGCAGGTACCGGAGCTAGCTCCGATTCCTGCCATTAACTCCTTAGATGCAGCGATCCAAAGCGATTGCTGCATCTTAGTGGTTTATAGCAAATTGCCAGCCGTGCCATGCAATGGCAAGGCTGTCAACTGCTACTATGGCAACAGGAGGCCTAATAATGGCCTCCTGTCTGCCATTACGGAAGCCGATTAGGCCCCGGATGGAGGCGGAGTCTGAACGGCTTGCTGTCAGTGAACAACTGACAGTTCGAATACATTGCACTACATAGGTAGTGCAATGTATTAGAACATCAATCAAACCGTTAGACCTTCAAGTCCCCTAGTGGGACTAAAGAAAGTGTAAAAAAAGGAAAAATAAAAGTTGTAAAAAATAAAATAAAAGTTTCAAGTAATAAAATAAAACACAATCACTCTTTTTCCCTTATTAAGTCATTTATTATTGAAAAAAGAATAATTAAACCATACACATTTGGTATCGCCGCTTCCGTAACAACCTAAACTATAAAAATATTATGTTATTTGTCCCGCGAAGTGAAATCGCCATAAAAGAAAACAAAAAACTGCCACAATTGCTGTTTTTTTGGTCACTTTGTCTTCCAAACATTGAAATAAAAAGTGATCAAGAAGTTGCATGTATCCAAAAATGGTACCCATATAAACTATAGCTCGTCTTGCAAAAAACAAGCCCTCATACAGCTATGTCAAGAGAAAAATTAAAACGTTATGGTTCTCACAACTTGGCGACAGAAGAAATACATTATTTTTAAAAAAGTAATTTTATTGTGCAAAAAGTTGTAAAACAAAAAAAGTGCTATAAATTTGGTTTCGCCGGAATTGTACTAACCCACAGAATAAAGTTAACATGTAATTTATAACTCGTGGTGAACACTATATAAAAAAAACCTAAAAAGAACATGCCATAATTGTTGTTTTTTGATCACCTCTCCTCCCCAAAAAAATGGATAAAAAGTGATCAAAAAGTCGCATGTTCGCCAAAATGGTACAAATAATAACTACAGCTCATCCTGCAAAAAAACAGCCCTATACCACTACATCTGTGAAAAAATAAAATAAGTTAAAGGGAAAGTGTCGCTAGAATTGTTTTTTTTAGTTAAACAATTAGTGTATAGGTGATTAAACATTGTTCTAATTTTTTTTATTTTTTTCACGAGTCAGGAAATATTATAAATTAGATTCTAATTTATAATATTTCCCAGCGCTGGTCACTAGATGGAGCAATTCCCAAAATTGCAGCATTGCATGTGGTAAAGCAACCACATTGCTTTATGCTGCAAAATTTGAGAAAACTCACTCGCTCTAGTGAGCTCTCAGAATCCCCCCTCCTTTATCCTGGCTAGTGCCGGGAGAAACGAGGGGATTGAGCGGTCAAACCTCCTAAACTGTGTGTCGCCATTTTTTGAGCTAACACACAGTGTAGTAGGTTAACATACAGTAGTAAACACACACTAAAACACGAACATACATAGAAATAACTTACCTGCTCCTGCCGCCGCCGCTCCCTCCGGTCCGTCCGCTCCGTCTGCTACCTCCGCTCCAAGTGCACAAGTCCGGAAGCCGCGACCGGAAGCAGTAATCTTACTGTCCGGCCGCGACTTCCGGTCCACAGGAAAATGGCGCCGGACGTCGCACAGTTCAACTTGGACTTTGTGGGAGCGGCGCATGCGCTGTTCCCACACAGACGGTGTACAGCATAGTGGATGGAACAGGCCCCGTTCGCATTCACTATGGGACTGTATGTGCCGTATTCCATGTCTGTATGTGTCGTTAATCGACACATACAGAGATGGGAAAAAAAATGGCAGCCCCCATAGGGAAGAAAAAGTGAAAAAATAAAAAAAAGTAAAACACAAACACACAAATAAATTAATTTTTTTTAATAAAACACTAAAATCAAATTGATCTAAAACATTTTTTTTTCCGTGACACTGGTCCTTTAAGGCTCCAATAAGTCAGGAAAGAAAAATATGCGGTTGTGCAGGCCCGAGGGGAACATTTCTTCTGTTTCAAGTATTTCAACCAATACTTTGTAAATCGCCAAATTAGGCCTAATTTTCGCATGGTATTCTCACTCCTGAGCCCTGTCGATAGTCCAGGCTAAAAATTAGGGCCACATGTAGGGCATTTCTAAAACCGGTAAACACAGCTCTCTAATTATTATGCTGTCTTTTCATGGTGGCACAAGCTGGGCACCAAATATTGGCAGATCTATGGAAAAATTGCCATTTTCACTCTGCAACAGAGCACACTAATTTCTGGAAAACACATGCAGGGTTAACATGCTCACTACACCCTTAGGTGAATACCTTGAGGGGTGTAGTTTCCTGTTTTGGTCCCACAAGGTCTTTGCAACATAGCGCCCAGAAACCAATCCAGCAAAATCTGTGCTCCAAAAACCAAATGGTGCTCCTTCTCTTCTGACAGGAGTTTATGACCAATTGTGAACCAATACTTTGCAATTCGCCAAATTAGGCCTCAACTTCGCATGGTACTCTTTCAATCCTGAGCCCTGTTGATCGTCCAGGCAACAGATGAGGGCCACATGTAGGGTGTTTCTAAAACCGGGAAACACAGCATAATAATTAGAGAGCTGTCTCGTTATGGTGGCACCACAAGCTGGGCACCACATATTGGCATATCTATGGAAAAAAATAAAATTTTCACTCTGCAACATCGATTGCACACTAATTTCTGCAAAACACCTGTGGGGTTAACATGCTCACTACACGCCTAGGTGAATACCTTGAGGGGTGTAGTTTCCAAATGGGGTCACTTCTGGGGGGTTTCTACTGTTTTGGTCCCACAGGGGCTTTGCAAATGCGACATAGCGCACAGAAACCAATCCAGCAAAATCTGTACTCGTTCTGAGCCCTGCCCTGTGACCAAACATCAGTCTATAACCACATATATGGGGTATTGCCGTACTAGGTAGAAATTGCTTTACAAACACTGTGGTTCTTTTCTTCCTTTATTTGTTGAGAAAATAAAAACTTTTGAGCTAAAGCTACGTCTTATTGAAGAAAAAGGATTGTTTTTATTTTCACTGCCCAATTCTAATAAAATCTATGAAATCCCTGTGGGGTTTCCACTGTTTTGTCCCCTCAGGGGCTTTGCAAATGTGACATGGCCTCCACAAACCATTCCTGCTAAATTTGAGCTCCAAAAGCCAAATAGCGCTCTTTCCCTTCTAAGCCCTGCCGTGTGTCCAAACAGCCATTTAGGACCACATGTGGGGTATTGTTTTAATCGGGAGAAATTGCTTTACAAATGTCGTGGTGCTTTTTCTCCTTTAGTCCTTGTAGAAATGAGAATTTTTTTTCTAAACCTACATTTTCTTTGAAAGAATGTAGATTTTAATTTTCACGGCCTACTTCCAATAATTTCTGCAATAAACCTGTGGAGTCAAAATGCTCACTATACCCCTAGATAATTTCCTTGAGGGGTCTAATTTCCTAAATTGGGTCACTTTTGGGGGATTTCCACTGTTTTGGTACCGCAAGAGCCCTTCAAACCGGACATGGTGCCTAAAATATTTTCTAATAAAAAGGAGGCCCAAAATCCTCTAGGTACTCCTTTGCTTCTGAGGCCGGTGCTTCAGTCCAGTAGCACACTAGGGCCACTTGTGGGATATTTCCTAAAACTGAAGAATCTGGGCAATAAATATTGAGTTGCATTTCTCTGGTAAAACCTTCTGTTAAAAAAAAAATGGATTAAAAATGAATTTCTGGAAAAAAAAATGAAATTTGTAAATTTCACCTCTACTTTGCTTTAATTCCTGTGAAATGTCTAAAGGGTTAAGAAACTTTCTTTATGCTGTTTTGAATACTTTGAGGGGTGAAGTTTTTGAAATGGGGTGACTTATTGGGGGTTTCTAATATATAAGGCCCTCAAAGCCTCACAACTAAACTGGCCCCTGTAAAAGTAGCCTTTCGAAATTTTCTTGAAAATGTGAGAAATTTCCACTAAAGTTCTAAGCCTTGTAACATCCTACAAAAATAAAACTATATATTCAAAAAATGATACCAATCTAAAGTAGACATATGGGGGATTTTAATTAGCGACTATTTTGTGTGGTATACCTGCCTGTCTTACAAGCAGATACATAAAAATTTGGAAAAAGGCACATTTTTGCAATTTTTCACTACATTTTGGTGTTTTTCACAATTAATTACTGAATGTATCGAGCAAATTTTGCCAGTAACATAAAGTTGAATGTGTCACTAGAAAACAATCTCAGAATCGCTTGGATAGGTGAAAGCATTCCGAAGATATTACCACATAAAGTGAAACATGTCAGATTTGAAAAATGAGGGAAGGGGTTAAATTGGCACATGTCTAAAACTTGAAAAGAGCCCGGTCAGGAAGTTGTTATACTGTATAGAAGGTGTTTTGCAAACGGTATCACTATTGCGCATTACTATAAAAAAGAAACTGCGTAACTCATTTGTCTGCAAGGGGCAATTACGTATTTGAGCACTAGAGGGCAGATATAGTATTAGCAGTATGGCATAGTACAGTGTAGCACATTTGCTGTTAAAAACAAATATAATTATTAAACTACAAGGATAAGAAGACTTGCTCTACAGCGGGTTATTACTGTCGGGGAGAAAAAAAAAAGTATTTTTTTATCATCAGTTGAAATTCCATGTAATCAATTATATACAATATTAAAAAATTTGTAGCGTTACAGATTTTAATTCAAACATATAGGAAAAGCCCCTCAACTAGGAACATCCTCTTTCTATTACAAAACAACAATATTACATGTTTTAGACAGATCACAATGGTAAATTACTACAAAATAGTTGTGTCTTTTTCTGGAGATCTTCTTTGTTGATGTGGTCCTCCAGAGGCCGCTCTTTTTAGCTGCTCTCTGCTCTGGCTAATTGAGGAGGGTACTTATTGTAGGACCCCCATCTAAGACATCCATATGACAACCAGGTCACTGCAGAGGAAATGTGTGTCCGTCTGTAACTTCCCCCGTTGATATCAGATGATTACTGGGGGTTTAGAGCTGTGACGGTAAGCTGGCTTCCTTTAGGGGAGATATGGTCTTGTTGAGACAACCCCTTTAAATTTGAACATAATCTGTACACCTTTTTATAAGCATTTTTTTTTTATATAAGCTATTGTGCATGTTAATAATCTTATTATATATGTTTCCTTATTCTCAGAATAGAAAGCAGAGTCAAAAACTTATCCATAGCAACATACAACGAGCTCGGAAGTTATCCATCCTCAGCATCTCGCGCTATAGTGGATTATCAGCAATACACACACCAACCATAGGTAGTGTTTCCTCCCTTCTTCCGGGTTCTGATGATGTGGCTACTGGAGGCACTACATCCTCAGATGCGCCGCAAGAAGGTGGGGATGACTTGGAGTCTACTGTCAATAGTTCCCTCCATACCCCAGGCAAACTGAGCAAAGACGAGGATGAAGAAACCCTTTCTGATTGTAAGTATTGTTGTCTCAGGTTCTGGTTGAAGGAATACAACACTGCTTAATAAGTTTTTTTTATTTGAGGGATCAAGTACTATTGTACTGTCCCTATAACGAAACAGATCATGTCACCTGGATACTGCTTATTATGAAAACCTTTTGAGTACAAAACTATACATTAAGCTGTAACACAACGTGCAGCTGTCTGGGTTCGGACGCCAGTTACTAAACTGGTATTTTATCTGCAAAACCATTGGACTAAAAACAAATATCGCAAAGCAATTCAGACCCATGGTAAAACCTCCTGCTGTAAAACCGCAGTCGCTATGAGCCTAAGGGTATGTGCACACGAGAACTGGCTTTTACGTCTGAAAAGACAGACTGTTTTCAGGAGGGTGGTTTCACACACAGTGTTTTTTGGAAAAACGCCACTGCAGGTTTTGATGCAGTTTTTTAACCAAAGCCCGAAGTTGATCCAACAGGAAGGAGAAGTTTATAAGTTTTTCCTTTATATTTCCCATTCCTTTTTTAAATTCATTTCTGGCTTTGGCTCAAAAAACTGAATGAGGAACTGCCACAAAAACTGGCGTTTTTAAACGAAAAATGCTGTGTGTGAAAACACCCTAACCACTGCTAAATATGGAATAGAATTGTGATAACCTTTTTTATGTAGGAAGAAAACATTTACTGTCATGTATGGTAATATATTGAAAACCTTACTCTACCTTTTATTATCATGTAGCTTTGTTATATTTTTTCACAAGGATGCAGTAGAGCATCACGCTTTAAGTGCCCTTTCTAGAGAAGTAGAATTCTGGAAGTCAAATTCAACATTGCAAAACCTGACTATCCACAGAGTTTGTTTCCATGTACTATTCATTATTTTATATTTAAAAAAAATAACGATTAAAAAAGGAAAAAACACCTGATTATCCACAGAAGATCTGAACAGGCAACCCTAAACACAAGGTGCATATTTTTATAAACTGTCTCAGATCGGTTTTTGGAATGAGTTAAAAATGGCTCATGCACATGCCCTATATTTATAAATTATGAACCAAAAAAAAGTGCTTACAAAAACTACTAAACACCTAAAATACACATAAAGTTAAATAAAAATCTATTAGAATCAAGAATATATAGCATATTGTTAATGTTGAGCCACAAACTCTGCGTCACCATTTAAAAACAGTCTGTAAAGGTGTTTATAATACGTCGCGATACTGGCTATAAAAACGAGCGCTGATCAGCGATACGACACGTCGATTGCCGTTTGTTAGCTCCATTCACAAGGAGCAATGATCGTTAATGTATGGGGACGAATGATCGTTCGTCCCCGTGCATTTGCATCACGTCGGCAGTTCACACAGAGATGTGCTGCCGACTAGAGACCATTGTTTTTAGTCATGTAAAAGATCAGATTAGTAGATTTAATGAGCATTTACAAAGGGAAATGTATGGGAACAAGCAGCATTTGTATGAATGCTTGTTTGCCCAATTACTGGCCTGTGTAAAACAGCCTTAGGCTGGATTCACACGAGCATGTTACGTCCGTAATGGACGGAACGTATTTCGGCCGCAAGTCCCAGACCGAACACACTGCAGGGAGCCGGGCTCCTAGCATCATAGTTATGTACGATGCTAGGAGTCCCTGCCTCGCTGCAGGACAACTGTCCGTACTGTAATCATGTTTTCAGTACGGGACAGTAGTTCCACGGAGAGGCAGGGACTCCTAGCGTCGTACATAACTATGATGCTAGCAGCCCGGCTCCCTGCAGTGTGTTCGGTCTGGGACTTGCGGCCGAAATACGTTCCGTCCATTACGGACCGAACATGCTCGTGTGAACCCAGCCTCGCGGTGCTCTGCACAGACCGATACTGGCCTAAAAAAAAAAACGAGCGCCGATCGATGATACAGCGTGCTCGTTAGCTCCATTCATTAGGAGCAATGATCGTTAATGCATGGGGATGAAGTATCGTTACTATGATCGCTCGTCCCCATGCATTTGCAACATTTCAGCAATACATCTCCCTGTTGACACGGGAAGATGTGCTGTCGACTAGCGACCATTTTTTTTTGCCGCATAAAAGATCAGATTAGCCAGTGAACGGGCATTTGTCGACTGATCGTTGCCTGATCATTGGCTCATGTAAAAGGGTCTTAAGTGAGTAAATATAACTTTTATAATCAACTCCGCACATCTCAGTCCTGAAATCATGTGACATCATGTGAGTAAAGGGTGCCCTGTATGGGCTAGAGCAGACACTTTTTTTTATTTCACTCACAATACTACAAAAAGAGAAAAATACCTGTATTAAAAATGCATCATGAAAAATGAAGAAATATTATTTGGATAAACTAACAAAAAAAAAACAAGTTCTGGACTGTATGCCTTGTCATTACACAGTGCCTATTGAAGTCATCTATTAACTCTCCCCTCTGGCTTATAGATGAGGGATATTAACTGGGGTTCGTCCTCTATTTACTCTGTATTCCTTGAAGGGGTTGTCCAGGATTAGAAAAACATGGCTGCTTTCCTTCAAATACAGCACCACACCTGTACTCAGCAACATTTAGGCCAAAGGGCACACATAGTTCGCATGGAGCACGCATCGACATAAAGAGCATCTTACTGATATTAAGAGTACCTGTCACTATGACTGATCTTTTAAAATAAAAACATCCACGTGATACCAAATAGAGTTATACTAGTGGGTACACTTACACCCACTGAACAGCCCAACAAAGTGCCAAATAGGGACCGAAAAGAAACCAACCAATCGTCCCATTATGTGATCCCTTTTAGCAGTCTTCAGCTAAAAAGGATTTAGGCCCCAGGCACACGACAGTAGATTTCGTCCATAATTGCGGACCCTAATTACGGACTCATTCATTTCTATTGACCACGGACATATTCCCGTATGTTTGCGGGATGGAGTCCGTGCCGTTGAAAGCCTCTGCAAAAGATAGGGCATGTCCTATCTTTTGCTTTTTACAGACCGTGCTCCCATACATCATATGGGAGCACGGGCCGAATATGCGGGTGGCTGTCCGCGGCCGGCCTTGCCTGTAATCGCGGACCGTGATTATGGGCAAGGCCGTGTGCAGGGGGCCTCAGTCTGTGACTTCTGTAACTGAGGAATTGGGGACTGCATGTCGCACGAACCTTTTCAGAACTACTAGCTGCAGAACCAAGTAAAGTGTTTTCTGTTCAGCCCCCTGGATAGCACTTATTTTCTTCGGTTTGTCATAGTCGCAAAAGTAAATACCCTACTGCAGTAATAGTTGTCAATATTTTTGATGAACGTTTTTTTTTTCCAGTACTGTTTTTCCATACTTCTTGTAACTAAAAATTGTTGGAGACCTAAAGCCTAATTTCGAACTCCAGGCTATGTGCAATTCAACATCATAGTGCTGAGCCAAATAATGTGACTTTAAGGCTGGGTTCACACGACCTATTTTCAGGTGTAATGGAGGCATTTTATGCCTCGAATTACGCCTGAAAACACGGCTCAAATACGTCGGCAAACATCTGCCCATTCATTTCAATGGGTTTGCCGACGTACTGTGCCGACGACCTATAATTTTACGCGTCGCTGTCAAATGACGGCCCGTAAAATAACAGCGTCGTCAAAGAAGTGCAGGACACTTCTTGGGACGTAATTTGAGCCGTTTTTCATTGACTTCAATGAAGAACAGCTCCAAATTACGGCCGTAATTAACGCCTTGCAAAACGCGAGTACGAACAATTACGTCTGAAATTCAGGAGCTGTTTTCTCCTGAAAACAGCTCCGTAATTTCAGCCGTAATTGACGTTATCGTGTGCACATATCCTAAGGCCCTGTTCACACAAAGTTTTTTTACGATTTTTTTGGTGCGGAAACCGCTCCGCAAACTCGTCAAAAACCGCCCGAAAATGCCTCCCATTGCTTTCAATGGGAGGCAGACGAGTTTCTTTACCGCGAGCGGAAAAACCGCGTCGTGGGAAAAAGAAGCGACATGACCCATCTTGAGGCGGTTTCCGCCTCCAAAACCCCATTTCAATCAGTCAGAAACGGGAAAAGAAACGCCTCAACGAGTGTTTTGACGAGTTTTTGTCAAACCACTGTGCAAAAAGCATCTGGAGCAGTTTTTGCAGGAAGAATTTTCCTCCTGCAAAAAAATCAGTGTGAACACATAAGGCTATGTTCACACGGGGTATTTTGCCGAGTTTTTGGACGCGGAAACCGCGTCGCAAAACTCGGCAAAAACGGCCCAAGAACGCCTCCCATTGATTTCAATGGGAGGCGTCGGCGTCTTTTTCCCGCGAGCAGTAAAACTGCCTCGCGGGAAAAATAAGCGACATGCCCTATCTTCGGGCGCTTCCGCCTCTGACCTCCCATTGACTTCAATGGGAGGCAGGAGCAAGCGTATTTTTCGCTGTTTTATGCCCGCGGCGCTCAATGGCCGCGGGCGAAAAACGGCGCGATAATTGCTGCGAAAATCGGCGTGCAGGGAGAGGAATATCTGCCTCAAAGTTCCAAACGGAATTTTGAGGCAGATATTCCTCCCCCAAAATACTCCGTGTGAACATAGCCTAACAGTACCGCCCTAGGCATAACTCTCCTGAGTATGTATTTGTTTAATAAAAATCCATGGAGCACATATTTATAACTGTAGCAAAATGTATTTTGTTTTATTTTTTTTGCAAAGGTTTTGAAAGCCACAAATATTATGTTGTGTATGGGTTAAAGTGCACACCATTAACTTTTGTTTCATACCGCTCTGATTATCTATAGATTCCTTTTCTTGCATTCTACAGTACACATTATTTGAAGCAATTCCATATATAAATACTAGTCCTTCTCAATGAATTAAAATATAATCAAAAAGTTAATTGATTTCAGTAATTCAATTAAAAAAGTAAAACTCATTATATTCTATAGATTCATTACACACAGAGTGATCTATTTCCAGCATTCTCTTCTTTTAATGTTGATGATTATGGCTAACAGTTAATGAAAACCCCAAATTTAGTGTCTCAGAAAATTAGATGATTATATAAGCCCAATTTCAAAAATGATTTTTAATACCGAAATGTTGGCCTACTGAAAAGTATGTACAGTATATGCCCTCAATGCTTGGTCAGGGCTCCTTTTAGATGAATTACTGCATCAATGCGGCGTGGCATGGAGGCGATGAGCCTGTGGCATCACAGATGGAGTAGAGGGTGGAAGTCTAGAAGAAAAGTCTTGCATTCTTCAGTACAGATAGTTAAACCCTTCACTTCATGTGATCATTAACCCCTTCGCGCTCAGCGGCGTAATATTCCGTCGCGCTAACCAATACGTTTGCGCTCAGCCACGGAATATTACGTCGTGGGAGTAACGGCCATTTCGGCCGTCCTCCCGACACATGCAGGAGCTGTGACAGCTGCTGTCTCATACAGCAGCTGACGCAGCTACTACAGCGGGGACCGATCGCTGTGTCCCCGCTGATTAACCCCTTAAAAGCTGTGTTCAATAGTGATCATGGCTTTTTAGGGTTTAAGCTACAATCGCCAGCCTGCTACACGATAGCGGCTGGCGATGGTGACTATGGCAACCGGACACCAAACAATGCCGTCCGGCTATGCCATCGACGGAAGCCTAGTGGGTCCTGACGAAGTCAGGACCCACTATGCTTGCTGTCAGTGAGTAGCTGACAGCTCTAATACACTGCACTACGTATGTAGTGCAGTGTATTAGAATAGCGATCAGGGCCTCCTGCCCTCAAGTCCCCTAATGGGACAAAGTAATAAAGTAAAAAAAAAGTAAAAAAAAGATGTGTAAAAATAAGAAAATAAAAGTTTTAAAAGTAATAAAAGTAAAAATCCCCCCTTTTCCCTTATCAGTCGTTTATTATTAATAGAAATATATAAACAAACAAACTATACATAATTGGTATCGCCGCGTCCGTAACGGCCTGATCTACAAAATTATTTTGTTATTTATCCCGCGCGGTGAACGCCGTAAAAGAAAATAATAATAAACCGTACCTCAATCACAATTTTTTGGTCACTTCACCTCCCAAAAAATGGAATAAAAAGAGATCAAAAAGTCGCATGTACCTAAAAATTGTGCTGATCAAAACTACAGTTCGTTACGCAAAAAATAAGTCCTCGCACGGCTTTATTGATGGAAAAATAAAAAAGTTCTGGCTCTTAGAATAAGGTAACACAAAAAGTGAATGATTGTTTACAAAACGTATTTTATTGTGCAAACGCCATAAGACATAAAAAACACCTGGTATCGCCGTAATCGTATCGCCCCGCAGAATAAAGTGAATATGTAATTTATAGTGCACAGTGAACGCTGTAAAAAAATTGAATAAAATAGTAGAATTGCTGTTTTTTAGTCACCACGCCACTTAAAAATAGAATAAAAACTGATCAAAAAGTCACATGCACCCCATGAAAACTTTAATGAATTCCTCAAGGGGTCTACTTTCCAAAATGGGGTCGCTTTTTGGGGTTTTCCACTGTTTTGGCACCACAAGACCTCTTCAAACCGGACATGGTGCCTAATAAATAGGAGGGCTCAAAATCCACTAGGTGCTCCTTTGCTTCGGAGACCGATGCTTCAGTCCATTACCACACTAGGGCCACATGTGGGATATTTCTCAAAACTGCAGAATCTGGGCAATAAGTATTGAGTTGCGTTTCTCTGATAAAACCTTTTGTGTTATAAAAAAAAATGGTAGAAAAAGGATTTTCTGACCAAAAAAAAATAATAAATATGTAAATTTCACCTCTACTTTGCTCTAAATTCCTGTGAAACACCTAAAGGGTTCATAAACTTTCTAAATGCTGTTGTGAATACTTTGAGGGGTCTAGTTTCTAAAATGGGGTGTTTCATAGGGATTTCTAATATATAGGTCCCTCAAAGCAACTTCAGAACTGAACTGGAACCTAAAAAAATTAATAAATTAGGCAATACTTCGCTTCTTACATTATACTGATAATGAGCCGTGCCCACCCCGAGATGACCCCAGTTTTGACCGTTTGTATAAACGGAGACCCCTATTAGACCGTTTCAGTGCCCGGTTTTCCCAATCATACACCCCGAGAAGTGTATTTCTATTGATGAGTCCTTGGTAGATTTTAAAGCGAGGGTTCAATTCCGCGAGTACCTGCCGGGTAAGAAGGAAAGGTATGGCGTGAAGATGTATAAGCTGTGCGAGAGTGCATCAGGGTATACCTACAAATTTAGGATATGTAAAGGGAAGGACACCAGTATTCAGCCCCCAGAATGCCCCCCCCCCTTACTGGGAGTTAATGCAAAAATTGTGTGGGATTTGGTGCACCCACTGCTGGACCAGGGTTACCCCCTCTACCTGGATAATTTTTATACCAGCTTCCCACTCTTCAACTGCCTCTACCTGGATAATTTTCATACCAGCGTCCCACTCTTCAACTGCCTCGCTTCCAGAAGTCATGCGGCACTGCTAGAAGAAATCTGAGAGGCCTCCCTAAGACTCTGCTTGGGCAAACAAGAAGGGGTGAGAGCAGGGCACATTCTAGCAGCAACATATTGTGTGTCAAGTACAAGGACAAGAGAGATGTCACACCAGTACCCATGTAGCTGTACGAGGTACCAGTACAGAGACCCCCAAACCAGATTGCATCCTGGACTACAATAGGTACATGGGAGGGGTGGACTTTTCAAATCAAGTCCTGAAGCCCTACAGCGCCATGCGGTGTGGTATAAGAAGCTGGCCGTGCACATCATACCGATGGCTTTGTACAATGTGTACGTGCTACGTCGATGTACAGGCCAGACGGGAATTTTCCTGGAATTTCAAGAGGTGGTTATCAAGAACCTAATCTTTAGGGACCAGGAAGGGGGGGCACCCAGTACTTCTGGAAGCGAGGCCACACACATCGTACAAGGGCAACACTTTCCAGGAGAAGTTCCCCAAACTGGCAAGAAGGGAAAAAGTCAAAAGAGGTGCAAAGTCTGCTATAAGAGGGGGATATGGGAGGACACAATATATCAATGTGACGCGTGTCCCGAAAAACCAGAGCTCTGTATGAAAGAGTGTTTTAAAATGTATCATACATCCCTTGGTTTATAATTTACCCCAATTTTACTTACCCTGATGTACTCCGCACAGCTTATCCCCCTCATCTTTCCCTTTTGAGCCCTGCTGTGTGCCCGGGCAGCTGATAACAGCCACATGTAGGGTATTGCCGTACCCGTTAGAACCAACATTACTGTTTATGGGGTGTATGTCTCCGGTCAAAATGCTCACTACACCTCTAGATGAATGCCTTAAGGGTGTAGTTTTTAAAACGGGGTCACTTCTTGCGGGTTTCGACTGTACTGGTACCTCAGGGGCTTCTGCATACATGACTTCGCACCAGAAAATCCCCAGTAGGCCAAATGGTGGTCCTTTCGTTCTGAGCCCTCCCATGGACCCAAACGGCAGTTTATCACCACAAATGGGGTATTGCTGCACTCAGGACAAATTGCGCAACAGAATGGGGTATTTTATTTCTTGTGAAAATAAGAAATTTTCAGCCAAAACTACATATTATTGGAAAAAATTAATTTTGTTTTAATTACCAGCCCAATTCAAATAAGTTTTGTGAAAAAACTATGTGGTCAAAATGGTCACAACACCCATAAATGAATTCCTTGAGGGGTGTAGTTTCCAAAATGGGGTCACTTCTGGTGGGTTTCCATTGCATTGATACCTCTAGGGCTCTGCAAATGCGACATGGCACCTGAAAACCAATCCAGCAAAATCTGAACTCTAAAGAACAAATAGCGCTCCTTTCCTTCTGAGCCCTCCCGTGGGCCCAAACGGCAGTTTATCACCACAAATGGGGTATTGCCGCACTCAGGACAAATTGGGCAACAAAATGTAGTATTTTATTTCTTGTGAAAATAAGAATTTTTGAGCTAAAACAACATATTATTGGAAAAAATATATATTTTTTTTAATTCCCAGCCCAATTCAAATAAGTTCTGTGAAGAAACTATGGTGTCTAAATGGTCACATTACCCATAAATGAATTCCTTGAGGTGTGTAGTTTCCAAAGTGGGGTCACTTCTGGTGGGTTTCCATTGCTTTGATACCTCTGGGGTTCTGCAAATGCGACATGGCACCCGAAAACCAATCCAGCAAAATCTGCACTCCAAAGAACACCCAGCGCTCCTTCCCTTCTGAGGCCTCCCATGGGCCCAAACGGCCGTTTATCGCCACAAATGGGGTATTGCTGCACTCAGGAGAAATTGGGCAACAAAATGTTGTATTTTGTTCCCTGTGAAAATAAGAAATTTTGATAAAAACGTACATCTTATTGGAAAAAATGTCATTTCTTTCATTTCACAGCCCAATTCAAATAGGTGCTGTGAAAAAACTGTGCGGTCAAAATTGTAACAACAACCATATTTTAATTCCTTGAGGGGTGTAGTTTCCAAAATGGGGTCACTTCTGGTGTGTTTCCATTGCTTTGATACCTCTGGGGCTCTGCAAATGCGACATGGCACCCGAAAACCAATCCAGCAAAATCTGGACTCCAACAAACACATAGCGCTCCTTTCCTTCTGAGCCCTCCCATGGGCCCAAACGGCAGTTTATCACCACAAATGGGGTAGTGCCGCACTAAGAACAAATTGGGCAACAAAATGGGGTATTTTGTTCCCTGTGAAAATAAGACATTTTGATCACAAATGACATCTTATTGGAAAAAATTTGATTTTTTTAATTTCACAGCCCAATTCAAATAGGTGCTGTGAAAAAACTGTGCGGTCAAAATGGTAACAACAACCATAAATGAATTCCTTGAGGGGTGCAGTTTCCAAAATGGGGTCACTATTGGGGGATTCCTACTGTTTTGGCACCTCAACACCTCTTCAAACCTGGCAGGCTGCCTAAAATATATTCTAATAAAAAAGAGGCCTCAAAATGCACTAGATTCTTCTTTGCTTCGAGGGCTTGTGTTTTAGTCCACGAGCGCACTAGAGCCACATGTGGGACATTTCTAAAAACTGCAGAATCTGGACAATACATATTTAGTAGTATTTCTCTGGTAAAACCTTCTGTGTTACAGAAAAAAAAATTGTTATAAAATTGAAATTCAGCAAGAAAAATTAAATTTGCAAATTTCACCTCCACTTTGCTTTAATTATTGTGAAATGCCTGAAGGGTTAAAAAAAACTTTCTAAATGCTGTTTTGAATACTTTGAGGGGTCTAGTTTTTAAAATGGGCTGTTTTATCGGGGTTTCTAATACATAGGCCCCTCAAAGCCACTTCAGAACTGAACAGGTACCTTAAAAAAAAGGCCTTTGAAATTTTCTTAAAAATATGAGAAATTGCTGTTTTTGTTCTAAGCCTTGTAACGTCCAAGAAAAATAAAAGAATGTTCAAAAAACGGTGCCAATCTAAAGTAGACATATGGGAAATGTGAACTAGTAACTATTTTGGGTGGTATAACCGTCAGTTTTACAAGCAGATGCATTTAAATTCTGAAAAATGCTATTTTTCAAAATTTTCTCAAAATTTTGCCATTTTTCACCAATAAACACTGAATATATCTATCAAATTTTACCACGAACATGAAGCCCAATGTGTCACGAGAAAACAATCTCAGAATCGCTTGGATAGGTTTAAGCATTCCGACGTTATTACCACATAAAGTGAAATATGTCAGATTTGAAAAATGGGCTCTGAGCCTTAAGGCCAAAACTAGGCTGCGTCCTTAAGGGGTTAATCTTTTCACTGACCTAGATCACTACGGTTGTATTTGCAGTGATTTATTTTTTTGTAGTCATTATTTATTTTATATATGAGAGGATGTAAGTTGCAAGTCTGTTGGTGGAAGAGGTTCGACACAGGGGCCCTCAGGCTCATGATAAGTCTGGAAATCCTTTTACGCTAGCGTATGACTAAAACAGTCTATAACTAGAATTCAGAATAACCTATACTTTCCCATATATTATACAGTACTTGGCCCAAGTATATCTTTTGTTTTGGGTCATATACTTGATAATTCTGTATCTGAAGATAGTTAATTTTAAGTTGTTGATTTATTTTTGTGATAAATAATAACTGATATTTATGATTGTTATAAGTGAAATACCAGCAGAAAATCGTATGTGTTATGTTTACAGATACAATAGAAAAGTATTTTTGATTTATGCTATAATCTATTTACCATAATTGCTTCTGTGCCTGTGAAATATTACTTTTCAGATATGCAGTCTTTACTGCAGATGATTGCAGAAAATGTCACCAAGGAGTTAGATGAAGAGAAGGAAGGGAAGAATAGTATAAGAAGGTAAAGATCTAGTAAACTGCATTAAATCCCTTGTGACGGGAGAGAATGTGTTGAATTCGAAGAAAACAATTAGTGCGTCCTTAAAGAGGCTCTGTCACCAGATTTTGCAACCCCTATCTGCTATTGCAGCAGATCGGCGCTGCAATGTAGATTACAGTAACGTTTTTATTTTTAAAAAACGAGCATTTTTGGCCAAGTTATGATCATTTTTGTAGTTATGCAAATGAGGCTTGCAAAAGTCCAAGTGGGTGTGTTTAAAAGTAAAAGTCCAAGTGGGCGTGTATTAGGTGCGTACATCGGGGCGTTTTTAATACTTTTACTAGCTGGGCGCTCTGATGAGAAGTATCATCCACTTCTCTTCAGAACGCCCAGCTTCTGGCAGATCACGCTGTGACGTCACTCACAGGTCCTGCATCGTGTCAGACGAGCGAGGACACATCGGCACCAGAGGCTACAGTCGATTCTGCAGCAGCATCAGCGTTTGCAGGTAAGTAGCTACATCGACTTACCTGCAAACGCTGATGCTGCTGCAGAATCAACTGTAGCCTCTGGTGCCGATGTGTCCTCGCTCGTCTGACACGATGCAGGACCCGTGAGTGACGTCACAGCGTGATCTCTCGAGAACACGCTGTCTGCACTGCCAGAAGCTGGGCGTTCTGAAGAGAAGTGGATGATACTTCTCATCAGAACGCCCAGCTAGTAAAAGTATTAAAAACGCCCCGATGCACGCACATAATACACGCCCACTTGGACTTTTACTTTTAAACACACCCACTTGGACTTTTGCAAGCCTCATTTGCATAACTACAAAAATGGTCATAACTTGGCCAAAAATGCTCGTTTTTTTCAAATAATAACGTTACTGTAATCTACATTGCAGCGCCGATCTGCTGCAATAGCAGATAGGGGTTGCAAAATCTGGTGACAGAGCCTCTTTAAATGCATTTTCCTCTCCTTTGGAACATTTGTTCATGTTTGAGCCTTTACAGCATACAGTGAAACATTTCCAAGAGACCGCCTCTTTAAGAAGACCTCCCTTCATTAGACTGACCATTTTTCAAAGGTTTTACTGTATGTAAATGTAATCCGAATAATAAGTTATGTAGATTGGTAAGTACACATCATTACTTATCTTGTACTGGTCCTGAGTTACAGCTTTTATTCATGTCCACAGCTGTATTCCCAATTCGAGTGGTTGTTAATGGAAACAGTCAACAAGCTTGTCATCAGACATTTCTAGCAGCCTATCTGAGCTCTTGTAATCCAATTGGACAGTTTGTTGTTCCTACTATAGATATTTGTACTGTGTTTATATGAAGATTGAACTTCCCGGAATGCAAATAACCAGAGCAAGCTCTATAAAGCCAGCAAGGAACACAATGTGGAATTTCTTCTAAGAATGTTTTTTTCTTTTAAAAGATTTAATTTTATAGTAAAGTAAAGTCAGCGACTTGTGCTATAAAACCATTAATTATGGGGTTATGGGATAATAAATGTACAACGTTATTATTTTTTTTTCTTACAGCGACATCACTCCAGCTCAGGCCAGAGAGACCGTGATTGAGGATGATCACGGGAGCACCAAAAGTATCATACACAGACCAAAAAGGTCTGTAATATGTATTACAAAAATTATTACTGGAAGTAGTTGCAGCCATGACCAGGTGGTGCCTCAGGGGCCATTAAAACCGTAAGGCACCTTATAACCTTTTGATGCCCCTGTGTCCAGGTCAAATTTTCCATTTCTGATAGGTGCTTTTTAAACAATAATATCTTTGGAACCGCTTTGAATATGAGAACTATTTTTACTTTGTTTTTTTACAAGACTTATGAGGCTTTCATTTTCTGGATTAGTTTAAATAATTCCGTGTTTTTAATTGTTATTGTAAGCAGATATATCACAAAAAATGTATTACAAGTTTTTGTAATGTATATGTATGTATATAGAGTGAAAAGGGCTATATGCACATGATAGTAAAAAAAAATGGCAGTCAACAACGGATGAACTGTCAGTTTTTCATTTGCATCAATGTGTCTCAAATTTGAATCCATTTTCCGTCCGTCTGACCGCTTTTAACCGCCATTTGCCATCCGTTTTTCATGGACATTAAAAAAATGAACGCATTTTAATTGTTAGGGTTTTTTGTCCCAACCCCCTGAAAACACCACAGTGCCCATGTAGATAGTGACACAATACCACTGTGGATAGTGACACATTGCCCACATAGTGCCAGTGCCCACTGTAAATAGTGCCACAGTGCCCACATAGTGCGACATTTCTCCCTGTAGATAGTGCCACACACAGTGCCCATGTAGATAGCACCACAGTGTCCCCTGTAGGTATTGCCAATATAATGCCATAGTGCCACACCCCCTGTATGTAGCACCCTCTGTAGATAGCACCACACCCCCTTTATATAGTGTCACCCCCCCTGTACATAGCACCACCCCCCTGTACATAGCGCCACCCAATTGTAGATCGCAAGATCCCCCCTGTATTTAGCAACATTCCCCGTGCATATAGCGCCGCCACCCGTAAATGGCACCCCCTTCCTGTAAATAGCACCACTGTAGCTCCCTGTAGGAGCTCTCTGGCAGGGGATTCCGCTTTTAGAGTTAACCCCTGACGTCACTGTCCATATATGGACAGAGACATCAGGGGCTCCCTGTAGGAGCGGAATCCCGGGCCAGAGCGATCTGACACCAGGGATTCTGCTCCTAGAGGGAGTTTAGGTGGCACTATCTAAAGTGGGAGGTGTGATGCTATCTACAGCAGGGGGGGCGGTTGCTATCTGCATGGGAGGTGGCACTATCTACTTCGGGGATGGAGAGACGGCATGGGCTTGCTCTAGGATGGGAATCCTCGGCCAGAGCGCTGGCCGGGGTTTCCGATCCTGGAGGGAGCTTAGGTGGCACTATCTACAGAGGGTTTTGTGGGATTTGTGGGTGGCGCTATCTACAAAGGGGGGTGTATTCCGGGGCTCTCAAAGCCCCGGCCGACATGAGATTGCAGCGCTGCTCACACTGAAGCAGCACTGCACTCATTAAACCCGTTCCAGGCTGTCAATGTCTATATACGTGACAACTGCACGGGGCATCGGCAGTTGGAACGTATATAGCCGTATGGCAGTCGTGAAGGGGTTAAAGAAGAAAAAAAAATACCGTCCATTCTAAAATTGTGATAAGTGTCAGGTAGTGAGGTTTATTTCCTTACCGGGCACTTTAGTTTACTGTTAGCCATACCATTTCGGTCCTCCGTTGGGTCACATAATCACCACTCTGGCTCCCTCCAACATACAGCGCCTGCTTTAGGGGCCAGAAGTCAGTCTCCCAATTCAAGCCTATGAAAGCCTCAATGTGAGTCTCATAGACTTGCATTGAGAAACTAACCTCCGGTTCTCTACAGCAGACACTGTAGGATTTAAATGGTCAGAGTGCAGGTAGTGTACCCAATGACGGCCCAGAGTGTCTACCTGTAAAAATAAAGTGCCGGTAATGGAATAATCCTCTCTAACCTTCACTTAGTCACCTTTTCAAACAGAGGGGATGGGGGGATTTCACTGGGGTGCTTTTTGAAGTTGCATATTACACATTCCTTGAGTCTAAGTGAAATGTGCCTCCTAATAAACTTGGCACATTTCTGTCTGTTCGTGTGCCATAGAGTGAAATCTACGCCAGCTAGTTTCTGGCATAAACTAAAGCAACTATGTGGGGCCCCTTTCTGCTAATCTTCACCCACTTTTTTAGAAAAGTGCAGTGAGCAGCGGAAACGGTACAAAACTCACAATTGTTCCCGCAAATTGCGACCTTTGTGCCGTTTGCTACTTTTACAGTTTTCTGGCGTAGAAAAGTTAATAAATTCACAAAAGTATCAAAAGTCGCAATCTGCACAAAAAAAATGTGAGACTTGTGATGCATTAATGCCGCCCACGGCACTTTTCTAAAGTGGGCAGAGCTTAGTGGAAGGGGTGTGGCCTGTCACTGCCTGACAAATTTATTATAGTTTACGCCAGAAACTGGCAGAAATTATAGTGGAAATTTACACCAGCTCGTGGCTGGCATAGATTTCCAATTCTGGTGCACGGACAGCCAAAGATGCGCCTAATTTAATAAGAGGAGCACCTTACTTCAGCCATATTTATATTAAGGCTAGCATATGAAATAAATCTCCCCTGAGTGTCTGCTGGCTATGGCCTAATGAAACTTTAATTCAGAAAGTCTATGTTTTATATATCGAATGAACTCCAGTACATTTTGTGGCATTTAGGCTGATTGTTTATCATGTTGTATGACTGATATCTTGACATGGCAGTTCCCCTGTCCCTCGACTGTCTCCTACAAACCTCGTCATAAAGAAGAAAAGCAATCCGTTCTGTGAGATGAGGGAAAAGTTCTTTGACAAGGCGGATGAAGCGGATGTCTACTTACATGATAAAGTGGAGGCTATAGAAAGGCAAGTGCAAACTTACAGCCAATAGGCCAGGATCACACTAACCGTTTTGATGCCGTTTTTGTGACAGTTTTTTGCTCAGTTTTTTGAGTCAAAGCCAGAAGTGGATTCAAAAGGAAGGAAAGGTATAAAGAAAAGACGGATGTATCTCCTTTCTTTTGTGTCCAGCTGTGTGTTTGGCTCCAAAAAACTGCCATAAAATTGCATCAAAACTATGTGTGTGAACCTAAGAAATGACTACTGTTACTTTGCATGACTTTTAAACAGCGTGTTTTATCTCTTCCGCCTTTTTTTGTAACACTGTCCATTTTTTGTTAGGAGACGTCAAGAATTCAACACCCAAAAATATCGATCCTTAAATACCATTACTAGCTTTCATCAAGATCTGGAGAAGATGCGAAAAGCTTATCACCATGTCAAAGTTGAAAAAGACTACACAGACAGTAAGAACTGGTAAGTCAAGAATCTGTAACATTTATTCGCACCTTATACCTAGGTGTATAAATTTAACAAGGTAACGCTGAGTAAAAGTAGAATAGCTAGTACACAAATATAGACATCAGCACAGAAATATCTCTTCTTCGCCCCTCCCACCCCCCTGACTAGTTCATAATTCTTATTCGTTTTAGAAAAAAATTTGTTTCGTTTTCAAAGCAAAAAGGGTTCTGCAATTGTAAATAACTTCTATTTTTTTGTTTCAAATTTTCTTTTTATTGATATAAAATCACAAGGTTCAAAACAAACAAACAAGTTCAGTAAATGCTGAACAACGTGAACTTGACATTCGGTGTACATACTATGGTTACATGAACCAATCGTACCTAACTAATTCATATAGGCGAAAAAGGTCTTAGTAAAGATTCTTACTAAAGTGTGGCTAAATGTCAGGAATTAAACAATAAAATAACGTCTATTCATTGTATAATGAAATCCTGTTCAATTCTCTAATGTGCTTTGTATTTTAGTTCTGCATTACTTTCAAGATCTCTGCTTGCTGTTAGTGAATGGAAACATTCTTCTTTACTTTCAGAGTCTAAAAAATATGTCCTGATCTGACACAAGGGCAATTCTCAAGAAAGAACTCTGATACACTTAGGGCATGGCCCCACGTGGCGTATTTCTTCCGCAACTGTCCGCATCAATGCCGCACAGAATCTTCCAGAGAAATTCCGCCACGTGGGGCTTTGCCCTTAGGCTAGGTTCACATGTAGCATGCATACTGCAGAATTTCAGTCCGGAAGACATGCTGAAACTGACCTGTGGTGCGGATTCTCAATCTGCAGCATGTTGATTTATTTTGCGAAAATTCTGCGTAATTTCGCAAAGAAATGACGAATGAAAATTCAGCAGTATTTACGCTACCTGTGAACTTAGCCTTAAAGTGCCCTGCACCTATATCAGGTGTATATGATCAGGGCAGGTTTTCAGACAATGGCTGTAGACGTTTCTATTCATTCAAGCTTTATTTGAGGTACATTTGGTTTCTTTAATGGAGCACAAAAAATAAATACATATTGAAATGTACACCCTTTAAAAAAATGGCTTCATTTTTTAATCCTTTTGGACCTTTCTGGTCTTTGTAGAGAGGTATAGAAAGCATTTGCTGGTAGATTCAACAGCTAACAGGAGCATTTCCGGGTATGCTGAGATATATATTGCATGGCACGATACTAAAAACATATATATCTTATTTTTATATACACAAGGGCTTTTTATGTAAGACTTCTGAAAGTTATCCATTAAAAATGACTTTTTCTCATGATTAAATACTAAGTTTCTCTGTTAGATCACACAAAACATAACAATTTTTCTAATAGAATAATTTAAAAAATAAATAAAAATCACCTAATTTGTCTTGTGCCAGTGGACACACATGCCCAGAATCTCTGCCCCGCCGCCCGGATCCTCTTGTACACAGAGTTATTGTACAGGCCACTTATTAAAGCGGTTTGCCACTTTTTAACATTTGTTGCTTAACCCCTTAGTGACCAGCCCATTTTAGGCCCTAATGACCAAGCTAATTTATTTGTTTTTCTATAGTCGCATTCAAAGAGCTATAACGTTTTTATTTTTTCGTCTACATAGCTGTATGAGGACTTGTTTTTTGCGGGATTAGTTGTACTTTTTAATAGCAGCATTTTTGGGTGCATATAATTTTTATATTAACTTTTATTAACCTTTTTGGGGGGGATTATAAAAAAAAACCTGAAATTCCGCCATTGTTCTATGCGTTTTTAAATTGACGCCGTTCACTGTGCGACGTAAATAACATGTTAACTTTATTCTATGGGTCGGTACGATTACGGCGATACCACATATGTAGAGGTTTTTTTATGTTTTACGACTTTTGCACAATAAAAACACTTTTGAACTAAAATTATTTGTTTTTGCATCGTCGCTTTCCAAGAGCCGTAATTTTTTTATTTTTCCATCAATGTAGTGATTTTTTTGGGCTTGTTTTCTGCGGGACGAGACGTAGTTTTGAATGGTACTGTTTTGGAGCGCGTGGGACTTATTGATTCATTTTTATTATGACTTTTTTGGGGGGCAATGGAAAAAAATTGCAATTTCGCCATGGTTTTTTGCGTTTTTTTTTTACGGTGTTCACTTTGCGGTTTAAATGACATATTAACTTTATTAATGGAGTCATTACGGTCGCGGCGATACCACATATGTGTACTTTTTTTTTTTTTTACACTTTTACTAAATAAAACCACTTTTTATGGAAAAAAAATGGTTTTATTTATTTTTTTACTGTACTTTTTATTAATAATCTTTATTTCACTTTGATGACTTATTTTATTAGTCCCACTAGGGGACTTTACTGTGCGATATTCCGATCGCTGCTATAATGCTCTGGTATACTTCGTATACCAGAGCATTATTGCCTGCGCGTCCTAACAGGCATATGTCCAGGGCAGACCTGGAGGCTTTTATCAAGCCCCCGGCTGCCATGACACCCCATCGGAGACCCGCGATTGCATTCGCGGGCCGCCGATGGGTGACAGAGGGAGCGCACTCCCTCTGTAAACAAAGTTAAATGCCGCGGTCGCTATTGACGGCGGCATTTAACGGGTTAAACGGCCTTTGATCGAAGTAAACTTCGATCGCGGGCGTTGGAGCAGGAGCTCAGCTGTCATCAGACAGCAGAGCCCCGGCTCCTGCCTGCACGGGAGACCCGTGCAGGACTTAGACTAGGCTGACGTGAAAAGGCGTCAGCCTAGCCTAAAGCCCATTAGTGACGGACGTAAAAAGGCGTATTAGTGGTCACTAAGGGGTTAATATAAAATATGACAATAAGGCACTCAATGTCCATGCTACGCATGTAAACAATCTGTCCCCAGTAATAATAATGAGGCGTTTCGTCTATCACAGGTCATAAAAATGAGATCACGTGACCATTTTGTCCATGGGTCTATCTGCACTCCTTTCTTATCTGGGCATGTGCCGATGACAGTGCATGTACAGACCGTAACTGCCGACCTTGTCTGCCTTCCAACACACACTACTGAGCCTTGTAGTGTATTGTGTTACCATTCTAAAAAAATGAGAAGAGAAGTAATCCACATCAGGAATGTGCAGACTGAGGACATACTTGTAGTGGAATGTGGCAGATTGGGAGTTGTTATTCACAGAGAAGGAATGGATCGATTGTTTCCCGAAACTACAAATCCTGCCCTTAAAAACCCATGAGAAGAAAAAAAACACAACCAACAGTGGATGATTGAGTATGTGAGACATCAGAATTCCGGTACAAAATTACTTAATTTACACGAAAAAACATCAGTGGACTAGTATTTACAAATCATGTAGGTGTCCGCTAGCCCCTTTAAGAATCGGCGCACTAGAAGCTGCTTCTCTGCAGAGATTTGCCGTGCTGTTGCGCACCCTCTGTTTCTTCTTCACTAACCTGCACAGTAACAAAAATTAGTCCGCCACCATACAGGAGCATTTTATTTTATTTTTTTAATAATTCCAATTGAAAAATGTTTAGATTTAGTCTGATTTTAACAGTGAAATATAATATTTAATCTTGGAACGACCCCTTTATTGAGACTTTAAAAGTTATTCTAATTCTTTATTAACTTCATCATCTAACACTGTATATTGTATTTTTTCTGTTAATTTGCGTTACTTTATTTTTTTCCTCATACAGACGGCAGCTACAGCCCCAGAACTCCCCGCTCTATACAGTAATTGGTTATAGCCAGTCCTTACAGTGAATATAAATAAGACTTGCCTGGCTTTCTTGAAAGGAATAGTAGCACTAGTAATCCTTTATAGATGTCGTCAATGTATTCAGCCTTATCAATAATGTATATGCAATTGTCTAATGTCTGTGCTTTATTCTCTAAAAAATGTCATTTCTGTTTAAAATAACACAACTTGGCCACTTCTACAAATTCATCTTTACTGTTCCAGGTTTATAATGCTGCTTTCCAGAATTCCTCCTATTCTGAAGAACAACCAGAAAATACACAAGATTTTAGAAAAGCTGGAAAAGCTGGAGGAAAAGCAGTTTATCAGAATACGACCCAGCTCCTTCCTGAAGGTTCTGAATGGACTTCGTCCTTGGGAATTGTGTTCTCCTGATATAAGTGTGGCCATAGAGGTGAGAATTATTCTTATGGCAGCTCAATGCCAGTGTTGTTCTCGTTTGATAATAAAGCACAGCTGCCATGTACTCTAAGACCAGAACTGTGAAGGAGAACACTTTATTTTGTCGTTTTCCCATTACATTCATTCCTGACTAACATTTCATCCGTATCCAAGTAACACTGTGTTCACTTCAAGGTGCAATATAAAAACTCTGACAGGGACTTTAGAACACTCGAATAACCTACCTTTAATTAACATTAATGAAATGTCTGCTTGCCTTTGGTTTCTAACTGGATGAAGAAAATGTACATTATTGGCAATAGTATAAAATGAAAAAAATGTAGGTTTTGTGTTCACCATATACCTGTGAAAGCTATTTTATAGAAGCCTGGTATAGTCATGTCTAACCATATCACAAATTCATGCCAGACATTTGACATGATGATATAAGCCATATCTGATCACAAGCCAATGTCCATAACTTTACAGACTAAAGTAATATTATATGGCCCAACGTGGGCCGTGTGAACGAGCGCCGATCAACAAGACTGCACGTTGATCAGCGCTCGTTTGCTCCTGTCACAAGGAGCTAGTATGGGGACGATCGCTCGTTCCCATACATTTTTATCATGTCGGCAGCTGTTTATACATGGAGATGTCCTGCCGACAACAATAAAAGTTTCTGCATTTAAAACGATGCAATCAGCCAATGAACAAGCGTTTGTTTACACAAGGCAATTATCGGGAACGAGTGTTCTGTGAATGTTGGTTTGCCCGATAATTGGCCAGTGTAAAAGGGCCCTTAATCCACTTCATTGTCATCCAATGGCTCAGGAGAAAATTCATTATCTTGTTTTATATCTAGAGCATAAATGTTGTAGTACATGCAACACTATGGGGAGATTGTTTTAGACTGGTGTTTTTTTTTTATACCCCAGTCTTAGGGTACCACACATGCATCGGATTTGTTGCAGACTTTCCCCACGAATCCGCAGCGTATCCGCAGAAAATGTGTTACATGCAGATTTGGCTGTGGGTTTACTGCGGATTTCACCCCTTCTACGTTAAAAATGGTGAAATTCACGGTGAACATTCATAACAGAATGAGCATGCATGATCTGATTTCTGTGCTGAAATCGCCCAGCAGTATATATGGATGTGATTTGTTAAATATTATCCACTTTCCTGCACCAACCTTCTCCTGCGGATTTTTCGACCCCCAAATCAGACAAAAAATCTGCAACACATCCCCTACGTGTATGGGTACCCTAAAACTTAAGCTTGTTAGAATAAAATGTGCCAGATTGATAAAAGAGTGCACACTTATTAATAAGTTTGGCGCATGTTGCACTGTCCTAAAGAAAGAAAAAAAATCTACACCTGCTATGAAAACATGTACGCCATTTTCTGTCTAGTAATAATAAATCTGTTGGAAAGTTGTTGGCCATGCCTCTTTAGTTAACCCCACTTTTGAGAACTGGCGAGTGGCAAAAAAAGAAGCAAATTTTAGCACAAACTTATGGTGCACCAACATTTTTTACACTATAAAACTGTTGCAAATCGCTTGTTAAATTCCCCCCTATGTGTTGATATTCTCAATGAGGGTGAGGGTGTAAAGCTAGAAGGTTCTGCAGAGGTGTTTAAAAGGCAGGGTTAAACTAGTCATATCTAAAGCCAACTGCAGGAGGAGAGGTCACGGCTGGGAAGTGCTGTTTGTACTGCAGGTAATGTATGAACTAGTTGGAGAAAGATGGGGTTTGTCCCAAGAGGACTAGAATCCCGAAGGGAGTGCTGAGGAGGAATGTCAGTAACTATTATTTTCCCCTACAGGTTAGTTAGGGTTAATGCGCACCGTATGGTGCAAAGTGAAAATTTCAATTTTCCGCTGATATGCCATTTTAGTGCACAATATGTTGTGCCCAGTTTGTGCCAGCCAAAGACAAAAGTGTTAAGCGGGTTCTCTTGGGTATGGCGACACCATATATGTGGACGTGAACCGGTGTTTGGGCACACTGTAGGGTTCAGAAGGGAGGGAGCGCCATTTGGCTTTTGGAGCGCAGATTTTGCTTCGTAGTCGTTTTTTTGGGGGGTTTGCGGGTATTTCAGTTTATAATATGGGAGCATATGTAATCTGTGCGGAGTACATCAGGGCATAATAGGGTGGTACAATAATGGGGTAAATAATAAATAATATTTCACAGATATGTAGCCAGTGTCGCACTGATAAATGGTGCCCAATCTTATCCCCCTATTGGAATACTCTTTAAATTTTCAATAAAATCTGAAACAAATTCAACAGCAAAATCAGCATGTAAAACTGTACCCTCTAGGTTGCTCTATGTGATAAAAAAAAAAAATTTAATCTTTGTCACTCTAACAAAACACAATAATTATAAGAAAACCCAAATATTATGTATGCAAAAATGAGTTAAAAAATAAATCTCTATCGGTTACAAAAAAAAAGGTACTAAAATTACTTTAATAGCATAAAAAAAGTAAATGACGTTACAAAGGTTGAAAAAAGACACATGTCCATCAAGTTCAACCTTCCTCACTCACTCACCCGTCATGTCATTCATTGCTTGATTAGTTATAACCATCAATGCCTTTCATCAGTAAATAATCATCTGGCCTTTTTTTAAATGCATAAATAAAAAATACATAGTATCTGCCATTATTCCCTCTTGGGATAGGGCATTCCATAGTTTGACTACTCTAACTGTAAGGCTATGTTCACACACAGTGTTTTCAGGCATATTTCGGGGTGTAAACGCATCGAAATACGCGTGTTAAAACTCTAGCTAGACGCAGTGGCGGATCATATGGGCGGTTTGGGCGGACGCCCGGGGCCCAAGGCTCCCAGGGGACCCATGGCAGCCCGAACCGCACATCATTTTAAAAATCACTTAAAGACTCACGGCGTGGTAGCACCGCTAATGGCCGTTGAGAGGGAGAGAGGGAGGGGGAGAGAGAGAGAGAGAGGGAGGGGCGGATGGGCGGACTGCAACAGAATGGAGCCGCCAGCGCAGTGCTCATGAGGAGGAGGGGGATGGATAGCAATAGCTGGATAGGACTAGCAGACGTGTGTCTGCTAGTCGTGGTAGAACACGCCCCTCTTTGACGCTGCCAGTGAGGAACGGACGAGAAGGGCGGTGGTCGAGCGACGAGGAAGAAGGTAAGTCTTCATGTTCGTCTCCTGCCAGCCTGCCACAAGCAACAATCGGCAGAGGCTAAAGGGGGATAGATTATACAGCAAGGGGGGGGGTGAGATTTCCATCTAAGTCACTGCAGAGGACTCTATGAAGGGGGGAATAATCCCCCCCATAGAGCCCTCAGTATTTCAGTATTTATTATACAGCAGGGAGGGTTGAGCATGTAACTCACTGCAGAGGACTCTATGGGGGGACAATAATTTCCCCCCATAGACACTCAGCAGTCAGTTACACGCTCAACCCCCCCTGCTGTATAATAAATACTGAAATACTGAGGGCTCTATGGGGGATGGGATGGGGGGTTATTCCCCCCTTCATGGAGTCCTCTGGAGTCATAGATGGTTAGACCCCCCCACATTTAGTATGATCCCTTCCCATAAAGCCCTCACTGGTTACGAATATATTACAAGGGTAAGTCAAATTGTCTGACTGCTGGGGGGTCTGAGCGACTAACTTCTGGGGGCTGTATAGGGGGGCCTGAGCGACGGGCTCTATGGGGGGGCTACCCCCCCCCACAGAGATGTCAGAATCAGACACTCAGACCTCCCTATAGAGCCCCCAGCAGTCAGACAAACTCACCTCCCCTTGCAATATAGTCCCCCCCCCCCATACAGCCCTCAGTTTTCACATGAGAGAAATTTATGACATCCACAGGACCACATAATTTGTCATAAATGTCAGCTAGAACGGGGCCCCCTAATCCCCTTACTACCTGTTTGTGCTCTCGCTGCCTCCCGGCCCCATCCTGATTACATGGTCGTGAGTTTCGGAAACAGCGTAGCTTGCTGAGCTACGCTGTTTCCGTAAGTCCCAAAGAACTGAATGAAAGTTACGGAAAGTCCATGAAGTCAGGAAGTGGCCGGGAGGCAGCGATAGCAGAAAGAGGTAGAACAGGGTTTAGGGGACCCGGTTCTAGAGATAGGTGCGGGTCCCAGAGGTGGCACTCACATCTATCTGACGGGATCCACAGGATATGTCATAAATTTCCCTCACGGGAAAACCCCTTTAAAGTGAAACGAAACTTCTAAAAAAAACTTCTGACAGGTCATAGTGAAATGTCAGAAGTTTTGATCGGTGGGGGTCCGAGCACTGAGACCCCCATGGATCGCTAAAACAAAGTCGCAGAAGCGCTCAGATGACTGCTGTGCTGCTTCCTTTCTGATCTGCTTTTCTCGGAAAGCCGAGCAAGCGGTGTACGGACGTACATTACTCCTAGGAATGCCAATCAGTGGCGCAGCATTCAATCGTGCGCTTCTGCCGCTTCACTTTAGCGATCGGTGGGGTTCTCAGTGCTCGAACCCCCATCCGATTAAAAATTCTGACATATCAGTATGACATGTCAAAAAATTTGTAAAAGTTTAGTTACACTTTAAAGAGAGGTGTTCATTTTTTTAAATTATTATTATTGTTATTATGTATTACTTTTTCTTTAATAAAACAGTGTATCAGTGTTTGGTGCAACTTTCTAAATACTTTTTATTAAAAATTATTTTTACTTTTTGAGATACAGCTGCTTTATATCCTGAATACAGAGCAGCTGTATCTAGTGCAAAAACCTGTATCCGTCAGGTTAGTGGCACTGACTGGTACAGTGTCAGCAGGTTGGGGGGGGGGTTGGATTGCGCGTGAGGGGGGAAGGAGGGGGCCCAAGTTGTGTCAACAGCCCAGGGCCCATGGTACACTTAATCCGCCACTAGCTAGATGCATACAAACATCTGCCCATTGAATTTAATGGGAAAAACAGTGTTTAGTTCAGACGGGGCATTTATTTACTCCACTCTTTTAAAAAACGGCGCGTAATAAACCACCACATAAAAAGGGGCATGTCACTTCTTGAGCGGTTTGTAGAGCTGTTTTTCATAGTGTTTTTCAAACCCACACCATTTCATACGTTTTTTAACTGCAGAATTGGGTGTAGATTTTCATGTTTACTGCGGAAAAAAGTGAGGATTTCATGTTGCTGTTTTTGCTGCGTTTTTTTCAGGCATGTAAAAAAAAAAGTAACGACGCACACCTTTTATGTAAATTCAACCTCCTGTAAACAATTCTGCAGCAAATTACTCTGTAAATTGTATTTTGGTGCGGAATTGAATTGTTGTACTTCATTGATTTATATAGGGAAAAAACACAAGAAATCGGTCCACTTTCCGCAGCAGTAATTGACATTCTACGGAAATGACATTACGCACCACAGGTGAATTTCTAGACGGAAATTTTCCGCACATGTGGATGACATCTGCATCACACCCACTTTGCTGCTACTGTATTCTGCTGTGCATTTTTCGTCCGCAATTCCCGACAGAAAATATGCAGCAATTATGCCACGTGTGAACAAGCCCAAGAATCATTAACTCCTTCACGTCCTGCATCTTAATAGTACATTGCGGGTGCCGTCTGTATTATACACCCGAATGTTTATCCCCTTAGATGCTGCGTTCAATAGCGACCTAAGCGATTTTACAGAAGTAGGGGAAATCCTCTCTTGCCATGGCAACTGAGGGCCTGACAATGGCTCACAGGTCTACCATGTAAGAGAGCCTATTAGGCCCTTTCTAAGGCAGGACCTAATAGTCAATGTAATTCTCTGTGCACGCTAAGTTTGGCACTACGTTGAGTGTGTAGGTCGGGAAAACTCCCCATATACACTCTTAGGCCGGATTCACACAAGCGTGTGCGTTTTGCACACGCAAAAAACGCAGCGTTTTAGGTGCGCAAAAGGCACTTAACAGCTCCGTGTGACATCACCATATGATTCGCGGCAGCGTGCTTTTTGCGCAGCCGCCATCATTATGACACTCTATGTTTGTAAACAGAAAAGCACGTGGTGCTTTTCTGTTTTCATTCATACTTTTCACTGCTGTTGCGCGAATCACGCGTGTCACGCAGAAGTGCTTCCGTGTGCCATGCGTGGTTTTCACGCACCCATTGACTTCAATGGGTGCGTGATGCGCGAAATACGCACAAAGAACGGACATGTCGTGAGTTTTACGCAGCGGACTCACGCTGCATAAAAATCACGGACTGTCTGCACGGCCCCATAGACTGATATAGGTCCGTGCGAGGCGCGTGAAAATCACGCGCGTTGCACGGACGTATATCACGTTCGTCTGAATAAGCCCTCAGGGTATGTGCACACAACCTATTTTCAGACGTAATTCAGGTATTTTACGCCTCGAATTACGCCTGAAAAGACGGCTCCAAAACGTCGGCAAACATCTGCCCATTGCTTGCAATGGGTCTTACGATGTTCTGTGCAGACGAGGTGTAATTTAACGCGTCTGTCAAAATACGGCGCGTAAAATTACGCCCACGTCAAAGAAGTGCAGGAC
Source organism: Rhinoderma darwinii (assembly GCF_050947455.1). NCBI lineage: Eukaryota > Metazoa > Chordata > Amphibia > Anura > Rhinodermatidae > Rhinoderma > Rhinoderma darwinii. Next base: position 493,415,924 of record NC_134687.1, read on the forward strand.
ACTTATTGGGACATTTTTGGAGCCGTTTTCATTGACTCCAATGAAGAACAGCTCCAATTACGTCCGTAAAAGACGGCACGAAAAAACGCAAGTACATGCAAAAACATCTGAAATTCAGGAGCTGTTTTCGCCTGAAAACAGCTCCGTAATTTCAGACGTATTTTGCGTTTGCGTGTGAACATACCCTTAATGTTTCCATAGGGCTCCATTAGCATAGTAGAGTGTAAGGGTATGTTCACATGACCTCTTTTCAGACGTAATGGAGGCGTTTTACGCCTTGAATTACGCCTGAAAAGACGGCTCCAATACGTCGGCAAACATCTGCCCATTGCCTGCAATGGGTCTTACGATGTTCTGTGCAGACGAGCTGTCATTTTACGCGTCACTGTCAAAAGACGGGGCGCGTAAAATTACGGCCACGTCAAAGAAGTGCAGGACACTTCTTGGGACGTCATTGGAGCCGTTTTTCATTGACCCCAATGAAAACCAGCTCCAATTACGTCCGTAAAAGACGCCGCAATAAACGTGTGCACTTGGAAAAATTTCTGAAATTCAGGAGCGGTTTTCTCCTGAAAACAGCTCCGGAATTTCAGACAAATTTGGCATTGTCGTGTGAACATACCTGTACTTTTGGCTCGGTCCGGCTTGTATACATCAGTATACCTTGTGTTTGGAGGATGGAGTAGAGTAGTAGATTACGCTTTTCCATCTCAAGGGATCCCGCAAAGAAACGTTTATCACGCGGTCTATGTTTTTTTAACATGGGAGTCTATGTGTGATGTATTATAAAAGCAATTGTAAAGTTCCATAGAGAAACAAAAAAAACAACAATTGTTTCATAAATTTTATAGCAAAAAAGTTTTTTTCCCTTTCAAAAAGCTTTGAAAATGGAAAACAATTTGAAAATGTACACATAATTGGTATCGCCACATCTGAAACAACCCGTATTATGCAATTAAAACATTTATCATTGACGGTACACAGTGTAAAAAAAAAAGCTATAGAAACTACAGCAGAATTGCTGTTTTTTTGGTCATCTTGCCTCCCAAAAAGCAATAAAAAGTAATCAAAATGTTGTATGTACCCCAAGATGGTACTAATGAAAACTATAATTTGCCCCACAAAATATGGACAGTCATACAGCTCCATCGACTGAAAAATTAGTTATGACTTTCAGAAATATTGTGAAACAAAAAAAAATTATTATTTTTTACATGTTATTTATGGAGCACGGTGAACACTATAAAAGCAAATTGCAAAAAACAGAAAATGAATACAAGTTGTTCTATAAATTATTTGTACCCCAAAAATGGTGCTATTGAAATATACAACTCATCCCACAACAAACCATCGCTCTATGGCTATGTTGACGGAAATATAAAAAAAATTATGGTTTTTGGAATGTGGAGAAAAAAAAACTGCGTCCTTAGGCCCAAACTAGGCTGCCTCCTTAAGGGGTTAAGGCCCAAAACCCGTGCAGTATTGAAAGGTTAATCTCGTGCAGCCGTTTGTTTATTTACTGTTTAATTATAAGCTGCTGATTACTTTTTGGCACCATAGAGCAGCCATAAAACTGTGATTCATGCCTCACATTTACAGTCAAATCCTCCTTATTTAAACAATATTCCACAGTCTATTATAATATTTTTCATCAAGTTGACATGTCGCTAACTCAATACAAAAGATAATACCTAAATTATTAAATGTTGTGTATGTTTCCCGCACACAGCTAAATATAAGGCCTCGTTTTGTGAAATACTCATTATATTATGGATCGTATATTAACCATGTTTTTTACCTGTATTACCTGGATATACTGTAATTCATCTCCGCCTCATAAAAGGACCAAAGACATAAGTAAAATATTCTGTCAGATCTCCGAGTCAACATGGAAAAAAATTTGTGCTATTCTTTGGTGGTGGTGTCCATCTTTCTCACTGAAGCATGGCTAGATACAGTACGCTACATGGGCAAAATGTGGACACCTGACCATCACACTTTTGTTGGATGTCTCATTCCAAAACGATGGGCATTAATATGGAGTCGGGCCCCTCTTCGCAGCTATAGCAGCCTCCACTTAGGCTTTCTACAAGATTTTGGAGTGTGTCTGTGGGAATTTCTGCTCATTTAGCCAAAAGAGCATTTGTGAGGTCAGGTACTGATGTTGGACGAGACATCTTGTTTGCAATCGGCGTTTCAATTCATACTGAAGGGGTTTAATGGTGTTGAGTTCAGGGCGCTGTGCAGGCCACTTTAATTTCTCCACACCAAACTTGTGTGTTTATGTGTCCATGTCTTTATGGACTTTGCATTGTGCACAGGGGCACAATAATTGTGGATAAGGAAAGGGCCTTCCCCAAATTGTTGCACACAAATGGAAACATATAATTGTCTAAAATGTCTTGGTATTCTGTAGAATTAACCTTACCCCTCACTGCAAATAAGGGGTCTAGCACAAACCCTGAAAGACTGTGCCAGATCATTATCCCTCCTTCACAAAATTTTACAGTAGGCACTATGCATTATGGTAGCTAGTGTTCTCCTGGCATCTGCCAAACCCAAATTCATCCATCGGATTGCCAGATAGTGAAATGTGATTCATCACTCCAGAGAACACATTTTCACTGCTCCATTGTGCTCCACTGTAATCATGTTTTCAGTACAGGACAGTAGTTCCACGGAGAGGCAGGGACTCCTAGCATTGTACATAACCATGATGCTAGGAGCCCGGCTCCCTGCAGTGTGTTCGGTCCGGGACTTGCTGCTGAATTACGTTCCGTTCATTACAGACGTAACATGCTCGTGTGAATCCAGCCTAACAGCTGACCAGGACAGATCTAGCAGATCAGAACTTAAATGAACTGATTTGTGGCAATGGTGATATTATAGGACAGTGGCATATTTAAAGTCATGGAGCACTTCGGTACAACACATTCTACTACCAATGTTTGTCTACGGAGATTGCATGGCTGTGTGCTTCATTTTATGCACCTGTTGGCACTGCATATGGCTGAAACACCTAAACTCAATAATTAGGAGTGTTGTCCACATACTTTTGGCCTTCTAGTGTATTTTAATTATACCATTTGAAGAGCCACGTGTAACTTAATACTAGTTCCGTATTGATAAATATTGTTATTTGACGGTAACAATACCCTTAACCCCTTAATGACCAGCCTATTTTGGACCTTAATGACCAACTTATTTTTTACGTTTTTCCATCGTCTCATTCAAAGAGCTATAACTTTTTTATTTTTGCGTCGACATAGCTGTATAAGGTCTTGTTTTTTGCGGGACAAGTTGTATTTTTTAATAGCACCATATTGGGGTACATAGAATTTGTTAATAAACTTTTATAAACTTTTTTTTGGGGGGGAATAGAAAAAAAACTGCAATTTTGCCACACTTTTTTGCGTCCTAAATTTACGCCGTTTACCGTGTGATATAAATAGCACAATAACTTTATTCAGCGGGTTGTTGCGATTGCAACGATACCAAATTGATATCGATTTTGCATGTTTTACTACTTTTACACAGTAAAAACACTTTTTTCAAAATTATTTGTTTTTGTGTCTCCATATTTGAAGAGCCATAATTTTTTCGCCGATGCAGTTGTATGAGGGCTTTTTTTTGTGGGACGACTTGTAGTTTTTATTGGTACCATTTTGGAGATTTTGTAGTTGCGACTTTTTGATCACTTTTTATCACATATTTTTTAAGGCAGGATTCAACAAGAACAGCAATTTTTGCATTGTTTTTTTATGTTATTTTTGACGATGTTCACCTTGTGGGTTAAATGATGTAATAACTTTATAGTTGGGGTTGTTACGGACGCGGCAATACCATAACTTTTTTACTTTATTTTTTTTTTTTTAATAATAAAGCAGTCTGTATGTGGAAAAAGTGGGTTTTTCATTTTTTTTAACTTGTTTTTTCACATTTTATTAAACTTTTACTAGTCCCACTAGGGGACTTCACTATCGTCTGATCGCATTTATAATACTCTGGCATGACCTAGCAGGCATTCACTACAGGCAGACATGGGGTCTTTATTAGGCCCCCCGGCTGCCATAAAAGACACAGACACTCGACAATCTTATCGCCGGGTGCCGGTGGGTTGAGAGGGAGCTCCCTTTCTCTCTCCAAAACAACTCAGATGATCTCTATTGAGCGCCGGATCTGAGGGGTTAAACCGGTGAGATAGATACTGATATCGATCTCACCCGTTCGAGCAGAGATGCCCTCAGCCCGAAAAACGTCCGAAAAATCGGAAGCAGAACGGCGTTCTGTTCCGGCGGAGCGTTTTTCGCGGCGTTATTTTAAAGCGTAAAAATACGGCAGCGAAAAAGAAGTAAAGGACACTTCTTGGGACGGATTTGGAGCCGTTTTCCATAGACTCTATAGAAAAAAGCTCCAAAAACGGCCGTAAAAAATGCAGCAAAAATCGCGTGTTTTCTTGAAAACAGCTCCGTATTTTCAGTCGTTTTTGGTCACTGCGTGTGAACATATCCAAATATTGGTTATGATTTAATGGTTATATAGATTTCTTACCATTATATTGTTAAAATGTGTTCTCCTTGTTATTTGCTATTTCTACATCTGTTTTCCACAAACTTGTCAGAACCTGAAAAACTTAGCTTGACTTATTACCATATTACAGTCAATTGTCACATAAATGTATTTAATCTGAATTATTGTACAGTAGTTGTATAGCTTGTAGTTCAGTATTGCACTTACAGTGGTTACTGAATAGTTTGAACGGCAATGCATAATGTTAGTAACTTTCCCACTGTAAGGTCTTACTATAAGGCCGTTATAGGGGCTTTCATAGAGGTGCATGACTTGTCTACTATAACGTACATCCTTATGCATACAGAGTTTTCTTTCTGTCGGATTCTCTATGTACAGCGATAATCTCCCCCAGAAGCACTGCTTCTAAGAGAGAATACTGTATCTCTATACATATAGCACCAGAGTGAGCCGGTACGGCAGTACATGGAGACAGCCTCCAAATATGGCAGTTACTTAGGGTCCTAGGTAAGGAATGGCTGACCAATAACTACTTAAGTACCTTGATTTAATGGTTAATATACAGTGCCTCGCACATGATCCCGTTTTTCGTATTACTAAATAACAAATTATTCATTGAATATTGTGCTTGGGCATTGAGTATTGTGCTAGGGCAATGCATGTTATGACACTGAATTCTATGTTTGTAGAACTGCAACTGTTTAATGTTTAGACATTTTTAGAAAAAAAATATACATACATAGTTATGTACTGGCCTCCCACACACCAGCGTGTTCGGTCCCTGATATATGGTCCGTACGTCAGCCGCATTTCCCGGACCGAACACACTGCAGGGAGCCGTGCTCCTAGCATCATAGTTATGTACGACGCTAGGAGTCCCTGCCTCGCCGCGGAATTACTGCCCCGTACTGAAAACATGATTACAGTACGGGACAGTTGTCCTGCAGCGAGGCAGGGACTCCTAGCGTCGTACATAAGTATGATGCTAGGAGCACGGCTCCCTGCAGTGTGTTCGGTCCGGGATTAGTGGCCGACGTACGGACCGTGTATCATGAACATAATGTGCTCGTGTGTGTGGGAGGCCTCCTTTGTAGAGACACAGTTCACAGCAGAATAGGATCATTTAAACAATGAGATCGTATACTCAATAATGGGTTATATTTTCCTTATTGCTCTTTGTTTTGCAGTTTGTAAGAGAACATCTAGTAGAGATGCCATTACAGGAGTATGTAACCTGGCTTCAGGCTCGATTGTCTTCTTCACCATCAAGTAGAGCTCTAAGTGCCCCACCACAGAGATGACCTCTGCGAGTCTGTATGTGGATGTATCACCAGCAGCCATAGAAATACCCCTCATGTCATTGAACACTTGGGGTTTTATTCTTGTTTTGAATAATGAGGCCACACTCTACAGAGTTATGTATTATTATCTTTGATAAATATTTGATTTCTACTTTTCTATATGCTTATTGAGAATTTACTATGAAATGCATGTACGGTTTGCAAAAGTTGTAACTTATTCTAATTCTTCATGAGATGACACTAAATATCAGAGCTTTTTGCTTAGTATAAGATACCTATTTGGAGACCACTTCCAAAAGAGTCCTAATAGAAATGATCATTTAGGCTTTATTCACACCATGTTTTGCCATAAAGTTGGCAATATACTGTAAGTATGGAAATAAAAATCGACTATCCAAACATATACTGTACAGCATCCATAGGCTTTTATGTGGCAGTACTGCCTTTTGGCAGTTTTACATCTAAATATTTTTTTTTTTACAGTACAAAAAAGTGTAGGTTGCTAAACTTTTCAAAAAAGGAAACTCAAAAAAAATCATATGCGTGAGTACGGGTCTTCTTTTTCTTTATAATAGAAGACTATATCAAACTGATCCAAGCATATGGGTATACATTTTCACAGCATACTTTTGGATCCCTGTAAAGAAGAAGTCCCAAAAAACTTGATTGGGCCTTTTGACAATGTATTAAAGAAGTATACAGTTGGTATACAGTAGCATCCTTTTTTTCACAGTGTAAAAAAGTACATGTCTGATATAGGGGAGAAACGTGTTGTGAAACTAGGCTTACTGCATATACAATGAAGTTAACAATCTTGACAGCTCCTCCAGTAATCACCAATTGACCAAGAATCTTTGTTTGATGTCCTTTTGTGGTTGAAATGGTTCATACAATTGTATACATGACACAGAGTGACCATTACAACAATAGTGGCTAAGTTCAATATCTGTAGAATCTCCGCGAGTATCTTATACTATATGCAATATTTGTCTTGCAGCTTCATTATTCCAATTTCACACCGCTATTATTTTCAGGATGCTTTGATTTGTAAATACTGTATATTTAATAAAATATTAATGATTTGAAATTTAGCCTTGAAGGACTGATCCTATTATGAGTTTTACATGATAAAACAGTAGATCATTATATGGCAGCATTTTGTGTACAAAAGTGTTATGAACTTATTTTCACCTTTCACTTTTTGACTGCAAAACAGCGTAGACAGAAGTTTGCAAAAAGGTCTTTATTCTAGTTGGAAAGACGCTGGCATAGTACACACGGCTGTATTAAAGAGGCTCTGTCACCAGATTTTGCAACCCCTATCTGCTATTGCAGCAGATAGGCGCTGCAATGTAGATTACAGTAACGTTTTTATTTTTAAAAAACGAGCATTTTTGGCCACGTTATGACCATTTTCGTATTTATGCAAATGAGGCTTGCAAAAGTACAACTGGGCGTGTTGAAAAGTAAAAGTACAACTGGGCGTGTATTATGTGCGTACATCGGGCGTGTTTACTTCTTTTACTAGCTGGGCGTTTTGACGAGAAGTATCATCCACTTCTCTTCAGAACGCCCAGCTTCTGGCAGTGCAGATCTGTGACGTCACTCACAGGTCCTGCATTGTGTCGGCCACATCGGCACCAGAGGCTACAGTTGATTCTGCAGCAGCATCAGCATTTGCAGGTAAGTAGCTACATCGACTTACCTGCAAACGCCGATGCTGCTGCAGAATCATCTGTAGCCTCTGGTGCCGATGTGTCCTCGCTCGTCTGACACGATGCAGGACCTGTGAGTGACGACACAGCGTGATCTCTTGAGAACACGGCTGTGTCTGCACTGCCAGAAGCTGGGCGTTCTGAAGAGAAGTGGATGATACTTCTATACACAACGCCCAGCTAGTAAAAGTAGTAAACACGCCCCGATGTACGCACATAATACACACCCAGTTGGACTTTTACTTTTAAACACAACCACTTGGACTTTTGCAAGCCTCATTTGCATAAATACGAAAATGGTCATAACGTGGCCAAAAATGCTAGTTTTTTAAAAATAAAAACGTTACTGTAATCTACATTGCAGCGCCTATCTGCTGCAATAGCAGATAGGGGCTGCAAAATCTGGTGACAGAGCCTCTTTAAGGCTGGGTTAAACTGGCAGAGTTCTACCCATAATATTAATAGATCCTTTTACAAGGGCCAAAACTTTATAGTATGGGGAGGAACGATCGTTAATACGATGGTTTGGTCCCCATGAGTTTTCATCACTATCTGCAGCACATCCCTGTACACATGGGGAGATGTACTGCCAACAATGATTATTTTATGGGATGCATAAAAAATGGGAGCAGCCGTCAAAAATGCATATGTCGGCTGATCGCTGCCCTATTTACACGGGCCAATCATTGAGACTGAGTGTTCATAAGAACACTCGTTAGGCCAATTGTTGGCCCGTGTAAATGGTCCTTTAGCGAAGAAGATAGTGGAGCAGATATGGGGAGACAGTGGTGGCTCAGTGGTTAGCAATGTTGCCTCTGCAGCACTGGGCTCCTTGATTCATATCCGAAGAAGGATAACATAGTTCTCCCTGCCTTCACATAGATTTCTCCCAGGTGCTTCAGCTTCTACACTCTAATAACATGGTTTTGTTGATTGACTTCCCAATGGGTACCTACTGGTCCTTTACTACCCACTGAGCCAAACACATGCATGGCAAACTGTCCTATATGTGGCTGCTATAAGGGCCAGTTGAGATCTGAGTACCAGAGGAGGGTTGGGCAAATTTGTGGCCAAGGGAAAAGGTCTCTCCACATTTTCCAAACAGCCAAGCTTGCATGTTTACAAAGGTACAAAGGGCTATGCCCAGATCACTAAGCTGAAATTAATTTATGAATGATAAAACTGAAATGTATCACTATCTGTTTGGAATCCTCAGTGATTATTCTATAGTACTTACTCATATGTTTACTAGCCTAATCATTAAAAAAAAAAAGGTAACAATCTATTTTCTTTCATTTAGAGAATGTAATTTTTTACTGTGTAATAAAAATCTTTTAAATACATCTCAGCAACCTGTAGGCACAGATTCAATAATCTCCTTAGATTCCGCTCATCAAGTCATATTTTGGGGAGTTATGTATGGCTTTAAAATGTTTTTACAAAATAAAGATTAACATAGTGGAGCAATTCTCACCTCTAGCCTTCCCCTTGTCCCTCCCTGGATGAACTTCTCTTCTCTCAGGCTCATAATACTGTGAGTGTCTAATCAACAAATGAATATATATATATTCGACTTGACTGTGTGCGTGTGAATATATATATCTATATATAGATATAGCAACGAAGAAACAAACGCAGCACTCCAGGAGTAGTTGAAAAACGAATAGTGGTTTATTAACCCATGAAAAAATTTGAATTTTTTTCATGGGTTAATAAACCACTATTCGTTTTTCAACTACTCCTGTAGTGCTGCGTTTGTTTCTTCGTTGCTGTATCTAAAGAACCGTGTGGATGACGGTCATGAACACATAGCACCTTGCAAGTGTGTATCTTTGAAGTGCTGCTTTTTTTCTACCTTATATATATATATATATAGATATAGATATATATATAGATATATATATAGTCTAGTCACGTTATTATGACCACCAGCTAATATCCAGAGTAATCCCCATGTGCAGCATGGACAGCTAGATGGGCTGGGAGTGACTCAGTAATGTGTTGATAGGTTGTCTCAGGTATCTGGAGCCATTCTGACCGTATTTGCTGGAGCGTGCGTGGGGGAGGATCCATTGAGCAAACAAGACAATCGAGGTGGTGCCGCAGATACTCAATTGGGTTCAAGTCCGGCAAATTAGGGGGCCAGGGAAGTACTTGGAAGTCTTGGTCGTGCTCCTCCAACCAGTCGGACAATTTCTAGCCACGTGACATGTCGAATTGTTTTGCTGGAAGATTCCATCTGTCCCAGGGAAGACAAACGGCATGTATGGGTGGATGTGATCTGCAATGATGGATTCATACCCAAATCAGTTCAGAGTGTATTTCACATGGATGAGTGGGCCCAGAGAATGCCATGAAAAAATTCCTCAGACCATAACGCAGTCGCCACCAGCTTGTGTTCTTCCAGCATTGGTTGCAGGGTGTTTGTTCTTTGATGTTTCTCGTCTGACACGCCAACGTCCATCCGTTCGATGAAGCAGAAAACGTGATTCATTGGAGAAGGCAGCCCTTTGCCAATCATCGTTTGTCCAATTCCGAGTGCGGTGCAAATTGAAGCCTTTTTTTCAGATGCACCTTTGTTAGCATAGGAACATTGACCATACGTCTGCTTCAGAGTCCAATACGCAGTAGGGCTTGCTGAAGTGTTGTTTTAGACACGTCTGGTAGCCCCAGGGTTGATTTTCACAGTGAGCTGCTCCACTGTAGCGTGTCGTTCGGCCGTCGTTCACCTTCGTAGCTGATGTTAACCACTTACATGAATGGCACGTGGTACTCCGCAGTTTCCACGTCGATTGTTCCCAATGGAGCCATTTGTCCACTCACTATACACTTTCACCACAGCAGCACGCGAACAGTTCACAAACTGTGCTGTTTGAGAAATATCGCCACCCTTGACCCGAAGGCCAATAATCATCCCTTTTTGCAACTCTAATAAATCGCCCATTTTACTCATGGCAACAACAAGTGATATGTGTTCAGACAGCCTATCGCATACCTTATATACCCACCAAGCCAGCCCACGACACATCACTTCCTTCATGGACTACGTGCTGCCGACGTCAAAAGTAGGAGGTGGTTATAATAATGTGACTTGACTGTGTATATATACATTATATATATGTATATATGTGTGTGTGTGTGTGTGTGTATATATATGTATATATATGTATGTATATATATATATATATATATATATATTAAAAATATAGCAGGTGAGTTGCGAGACAACTGACTGACTAAAGCAAAAAGAACTGCATGGAAACTTTGCACTCGTTCCTCCTACCACCACTAGACAGAACTAGATAGATGTTTATTTACAGCTGGATTAACCCCTTCCCGACATTTGACGTACATGTACGTCATGGAAAGCATTGACTTCCCGCAAAATGCCGTACATGTACGTCAAATGTTTGGCACCGGCTCAGAAACTGAGTCGGTGCCATCATCACCGGATCTCAGCTGTATCTTACAGCTGACATCCGACTGTAACGGCGGGGACCGAAATTAGCTTCGATCCCCGCCATTAACCCCTTAAGTGCAGCGCTCAAACGCGATCGCTGCACTTAAGGTGTTTGCAGCTCATCGGAGCCCCAGCAATGAAATTGCCGGGGTTCCGGTGGCTGCAATGGCAACCGGAGGCCTAATACTGGCCTCCCGGTCTGCCTAGCACCGAAGCCGGTCAAGATCCGCCCGGCGGCGGAGCCTGATCGGCTTCCGTAGCTGCCGGCAAGATGGCGCCGGGTCAGGAGCTGATCCGGCGTCATCAGCGGTGGAAGTCAGCTGTACTGTACAGCTGACATCCACCTGTAACGGCAGGAACCGGAGCTAGCTCCGATCCCTTCCATTAACCCCTTCGATGCAGCAATCGAAAGCGATTGCTGCATCGTAGCGGTTACTAGCAGATCGCCAGCCCTGACAGGCAATCGGGACTGGCGACTGCTGTTATGGCAACAGGAGACACAATGGTCTCCTGCTCTGCCATTACGGAAGCCTATTAGGCCCCGCCGGGAGGCGAAGCCTAATCGGCTTGCTGTCAGTGAATGACTGACAGATCTAATACATTGCACTACATAGGTAGTGCAATGTATTAGAAAAAAAAAAATCTGACCGTTGGACCTTCAAGTCCCCTAGTGGGACTTGAAGAAAAGTGTAAAAAAAGTATAAAAAAGTGTAAAAAAGTGTAAAAAAAAGTGCAAAAAATAAAAGTTTGAAAACAATAAAAGTTTCAAGTAATCAAATAAAACACAATCCCCCTTTTACTCTTATCAAGTCCTTTATTATTGAAAAATAATAATAAACCATATGTATTTGGTATCGCCACGACCGTAACGACCTGAGGTATCAAAATATTGTATTATTTATTGCACGCGGTGAACAGCGTAAAAAAACCGTAAAAAACGTTACCAGAGTTTCTGTTTTTTAGTCACTTTGCCCTACAAATATTAGAATAAAAAGGGATCAAAAAGTCGCACGTATCCAAAAATGGTACCTATAAAAACTATAGCTCGTCCCGCAAAAAACAAGCCCTCATACACCTCCGTCGACAAAAAAATTAAAACGTTATGGTTCTCACAACTTTGCGACAGAAAAAAAATACATTCTTTTTACAAAAGTAATTTTATTGTGAAAAAAGTTGTAAAACATAAAAAAGTGCTATAAATTAGGTATCGCCAGAATCGTACGGACCTGCAGAATAAAGTTAACATGTAGTTTATAACGCATGGTGAACGCTGTATAAAAAAACCGAAAAAAGCTGTGCCAGAATTGCATTTTTTTGTTTACCTGGCATCCCAAAAAATAGGATAAAAGGTGATCAAAAAGTCACATGTACCCCAAAATGGTACCAATAATAACTACAGCTCATCCCGCAACAAACCAGCCCTCATACCGCTACGTCTATGAAAAATAAAATTAGTTATGGCTCCAATAAGTCAGGAAATAAAAAAATATGCAGTTGTGCCCGAGGGGAACATTTCTTCTGTTTGAAGAGGTGATTTATCAAGGACCTAAAATTAGGGAACCAGGAAAGGGAGGGCCCAAACATATCCGCTGGAAGCGACGGTGCCCGTATTATACCAGGACAACACTTCCCAGCAAAATTCCCCAAACTACAAAGGTGCGGAGTGTGGACCAAAAGGGGGATAAGAAATTACACCATTTATCAGTGAGACACTGGCCTGTGCGGAAAGGATTGCTTCACAGCGTAACACACATCTATGGATTATTAATTTTTTTTCATACCACCTGACTATGCCCCTTTTATACTCTGCCCCGCTTACATGTACCCCCACATTATAAAACATCAGCAATACTCAAACAAATTTAGTACCAAGCAAAATCCGCTCTCCAAAAGCCCAATGGTGCTCCCTCGGCTCTGAACCCTACAGCGTGCCCAAACAGCAGTTTCCTTCAACATATATGGCATCGTCATACCCGGGAGAACCCTTTTAACAATTTTTGGGGTGTGTGTCTCCAGTGTCATAAGCTTGGCATGACATATTTGCCACTGAATAGCATATCTAGGGAAAAATATAAATTTTTAATTTGCACCATCCGCAGTGCATTCATTTATGGAAAAGACCTGTTGGGTGAAAATCCTCACTACACCTCTTAATAAATGCCTTGAGGGGTGCAGTTTCCATAATGGGGTCACTTCTCAGGGGTTTCTTTTTATTATTTCACATCTGAGCCTCTGCAGTTGTGAACCAATACTTTGTAAATCGCCAAATTAGGCCTCCACTCCGCATGGTACTCTTCACTCCTGAGCCCTGTCATATGTCCAGGCAAAAGATTAGGGCCACATGTAGGGTGTTTCTAAAACCGGGAAACACCGCATAATAATTAGAGGGCTGTCTTGTTATGGTGGCACAAGCCGGGCACCACATATTGGCATATCTATGGAAGAAAATCCCATTTTCACTCTGCAACATCGAGTGAACACTAATTTCTACAAAACACCTGCAGGGTTAAAATGCTTACTACACCCCTTGGTAAATGCATTGAGGGGTGTCGTTTCCAAAATGGGGTCACTTCTGGGGGGTTTCCACTGTTTTGGGCCCACAGGCGCCCAAAAACCAATCCAGCAACATCTGCACTCCAAATGGCGGTCCTTTCCTTCTGAGCCCTGCCGTTTGCCCAAACAGCAGTTTATGACCACATATGGGGTATTGCCGTACTCGGGAGAAATTGCTTTACAAATTTTGGGTTCTTTTTTTCCTTTATTTGTTGAGAAAATGAAAAAATTTGCGCTAAAGCTACGTCTTATTGAAGAAAAAGGACTGTTTTTATTTTCACTGCCTAATTCGAATAAATTCTATGAAACGTCTGTGGGGTCAAAATGCTTACTACACCCCTAGATGAATTCCTCAAGAGGTGTAGTTTCCTAAATGGAGTCCCTTTTTGGGCGTTTTCATTGTTTTGTCCCCTCAGGGGCTTTGCAAATGTGACATGGCCTCCGCAAACCATTCCTGCTAAATGTGATCTCAAAAAGCCAAATAGTGCTCTTTCCCTTCTAAGCCCTGCCGTGTGTCCAAACAGCCGTTTATTACCACATGTGGGGTATTGTTTTACTCGGGAGAAATTGCTTTACAAATTTTGTGGTGCTTTTTCTCCTTCAGTCCTTCTGGAAATGAGAAAAAATTAGCTAAACCTAGATTTTTTTTGAAAAAATGTAGATTATTATTTTCAGGGCCTACTTCCAATATTTTCTGCAAAAAAACTGTGGGGTCAAATCGCTCACTATACCCCTAGATAATTTCCTCAATGGGTGTAGTCTCCAAAATGGGGTCACTTGTTGGGGGTTTCCACTGTTTTGTCCCCTCAGGGGCTTCGTAAATGTGACATGGCCTCCGCAAACCATTCCTGCTAAATGTGGACTCCAAAAGCCAAATGGCGCTCTTTCCCTTCTAAGCCCTGCCGTGTGTCCAAACAACCGTTTATTACCACATGTGGGGTATTGTTTTACTCGGGAGAAATTGCTTTACAAATTTTACGGTGCTTTTTCTCCTTCAGTCCTTGTGGAAATGAGAATAAATTACCTAAACCTACATTTTCTTTGAAGAAATGTTGATTTTAATTTTCACGGCCTACTTCCAATAATTTCTGTAAAAAACCTGTGCGGTCAAAATGCTCACTACACCCCTAGATAATTTCCTTGAGGTGTCTAGTTTCCCAGATGGGGTCACTTTTGGGGGATTTTCACTGTTTTGGCACCGCAAGAGCCCTTCAAACCTGACATGGTGCCTAAAATATATTCTAACAAAAATAAGGCCCCAAAATCCACTAGGTGCTCCTTTGCTTCTGAGGCCGGTGCTTCAGTCCAGTAGTACGCTACGGCCACATGTGGGATATTTCCTAAAACTGCAGAAACTGGGCAACAAATATTGAGTTGCATTTCTCTGGTAAAACCTTCTGTGTTATAAAAAAAATTGTATTAAAAATTTATTTCTGCAAAAAAATATGAAATTTGTAAATTTCACCTCTACTTTGCTTTAATTCCTGTGAAATGTGTAAAGGGTTAAGACATTTTCTAAATGCTGTTTTGAATACTTTGAGGGGTGAAGTTTTTAAAATGGGGTGACTTTTTGGGGGTTTCTAATATATAAGGCCCTCAAAACCACTTCACAACTGAACTGGCCCCTGTAAAAATAGCATTTTGAAATTTTCTTGAAAATGTGAGAAATTGCTGCTAAAGTTCAAAGCCTTGTGAGGTCATAGAAAAATAAAAGGACGTTCAAAAAACGATGCCAATCTAAAGTAGACATATGGGGGATGTTAATTAGCAACAATTTTGTGTGGTATTACTGCCTGTCTTACAAGCAGATACATTTAAATTGAGAAAAATGCAAATTTTTGCAATTTTTCACTATATTTTCGTGTTTTTCACAATTAAATACTGAATGTATCGACCAAATTTTACCACTATCTTAAAGTCCAATGTGTCACGAGAAAACAATCTCAGAATCGCCCGGATAGGTGAAAGCATTTCAACGTTATTACCACATAAAGTGAAACATGTCAGAATTGAAAAATGAGGCTCTGTCAGGAAGGTCAAAAGTGGCTAAAGAGGGAAGGGGTTAAGCATTTCAATGTACCTTATTTACTTCAAAACATAAATATCAGGTAACATTACTTTTGGACTTTTCCTCGTACGTACATGGAACTCTATTTCAATGGGCAAAAACAGCATGTGAAAGGAGTCAAAGGAGACTTGCCAGATTGGGTCAAGCCGAATAGAATGTTACAGCACTACAAATAACCCTGTGTTACAACACTTACATGTAAAGGAGAATTTCTGAATTCATGGAACGTAAACCATCAAATAGTTGGACTACAGCAGCAGAGGACTTGTTGATCCTGTCGATGAAGGGGGTCAGAAAATTACAGTTGTATTGATTCCAATGGCTGATCTATTAGCACAGCCTGACTCCAATGTAAAAGTCATGCGTACGCAACGCTATGGGCTTCTTTATTCTGGCGATTGGTGGAGTTTGTAGGTTACAGATTTTTCAATTACATGACAGGTGAAGTTTAAAAAATAACCATCAGTTATATTTTACAAGATTTTTTTATAAAGTACATAACAAATCATAAAATACCAATTAATTTAGGCAGTGCTGATGGCAAACGGAGGCTTCTCGGTATTAGAAACGTGTCGTTAATAAAGATGCCACTGAGTGTAGATTGAATTGCTTCTATTGTCAGGGGAACTCTTACATTTTTATTAGGTCTCTTGTTAATACATCTATCTATACATATTTAATATTTCAACATACAGTTTTTTGTTAAAAGTACATTTCTTGTGTATTAGTGAGCAGTGAAATGTGTTCTGTGAGGTCCATCACTAAAATGACTATCTGTTGATGTTTATTAGGCTCTGCTTTGTGTGCCTGAGTCGGAGTGAACGGTCTTTGTACTGTGGAATTGCTTCCTGTCAGCAAAGTATAAAGCCTGGAACTTCTCTCACGCTGTCAGTTGTTCCCTGGGAGAGCTGCCAGGCTGACTGTGTGAAGTCTGCCTTCTACTTCAGTGCCTCTGGCTCTACTTCTTAAGCCAGGGCTTCCCTGCCAGTAAGGACGGGCACAACCTCTTCTGTTTCAAGGAGTCTACCTACACCTCCCATTTCTATGTACCGGAGCTGCCCCAATGTGTGAGTCAGCACTAGCTGTTTGATAGTCAACATCCTTCACCCCATTGCCAGGCCTGCATCTTAGCCATTAGCTCCTAGACTGGCATCTGATGTGACGGAAATCTGCAGCACATTATGCCTCTACTGCTGCACTTTACGGTGTGTCTCCTTACTGTCTTCTCCTGTACTCACCAAGTCTCAGGTAAGTCCTCTTACCTTCCTTATGTGTCATGGTACTTACTAGATGTATCACTCCTGATTTAACAAGTGTTCAAAAAAGTGTAAAAGTGGCATGACCAACCATAACATATGTGGAAACTGAGGCCTAATTGATAATATAAAAAATCATAGCTAAGAATTGGGATGGGACTCATTTTACTCATTTTAAATGTCTTTATCCAATTTCTAAGTCTTTATGTTTTTATTGGTCAATTAATAGTTAAGAAAAAGAGGATTTACACAATACACTCTTGTTGCAAGGCTTGGCAGACAAGCTGTGTTGCAAGTACAATAGCAGTATTACATAAGGTCAAGTGGGTGATAAATAGTTAAATCAATGCTGCTGCTTTTGTTTAAATCTGTGTGCCCATTTTTGTGATAATGAAAGACTTGTGCAGGTTTTCTATTAATTCCGTTATCCTTTTACATATTAGTAAGTGTGATAACTTGAAATACTTTTAGGATATCATTAACTACAGACTGAATCCTGGATTCGGTTTTATGTGGTCATTTGTGCACATCATCGCTATAGTCTGATTAATAGTATATATAAAATATCTAAGCTGCAGGCCTCATTAGTTGATTGGCTACAATGTATCTTCTACTGCAACATTATGTCTTTATCATTCGATTTGTATTGGAAATGTAACTCCCAAAATAAGCATTATCATTATTGGACTTAAAAAGGTATTCTGACTACTTTTTGGCGTATCCATAGGATATATCATAAAGGTCTGAAAGATTCTACCTCTTGAACCTGCACCTTTTGGCAAAACAGGTTTCTGTGACTCCCGTTGTGCCATAGAAGTGGGAGTGGCGGTTGCAAAGGGGAGGAGAAGCAGCGGAGAGCTGGCCGTTCATGTGAGTGTCTCTCTCGTAAAGAGCCACGCACAATATGAACTTAGATGTTATCGTTATTAGCTGGATCCTCTGTGTCAGAGACATATGCAGGCCCCGCTCTTAGCCGAGCCGTCAATTCAGCTGAACTGACGAATTTGGCTGAGAGAGTACGAAACAGCTTCTATGTATACATGATACATAGAAGCTGTATCGTAAAAGTAAAACATTTTTTAAGTAAAAGTAAATTTGAAAGTTTTTTAAAAACACATAAAACATTGACTTTAAAGGGTATGGTATGTACACCTGTGAATGGATTTTTTTAATTAAATCAATGTTTTTTTTGTTATGAACTTAGATGTGATAGATATTAGGTGGATCCTGAGTGTCAGAGGCACAGAGGCACAGAGGACCCGCTCTAAGTCGAGCCGTCAGTTCAGCTGAATTGATGGAATCAATCAATTGAGAGAGAACGATACAGCTTCTATGTATACAGGATACATCGTATCATAAAAAGTTTAAAAAAAATAATAAAAGTCCAAAAACATTGATTTACTGAAAAAAAATAATCCATAAAAGTGTACATAGCCTTTAAGGCCTCCACATTCTGTACCCTGTTATACATTCTAAATCAACCCATAACACCTTATGATTATATTATGATAAGGATGCCTGCCAGCAGATTGCAGAGGGAAAGGGTTTCCGGGTTGGTTGAAATATTTGGCAGCAGAGGTTGATCATTTAAAACACACTGGTCATTCATCAAAGCATACTGCCAGGTTCTCAGTGGGATATGTATTATCTGGCTTCTAGATTTTTAAATACCCAGCCGAATTTAATGTAACACCACAAAGAATTCAAAGTGTGGATTTTCAATATATCATAAGTAATAAAGGGGTTGTCCAGGTCTAAAAAACAAATTGAGCAGCTTCATATTGGCTTTTAAAATCCCCCAGGCTACAGCACTCTCTGTTTACATGGCAGACATGCCATACCAACAGCACATGAACTCTGCAGTCAATCGCTAACCACGGCAGTGATGGCAGTATATACAATACAAGAAAGCTGCGGCCAGTGTAACTTTGTTTCCCAATGTCTTCGTATGGGAAAGAGATTAGTGGAGCAGAACAAAGTAGAAATCTGAAGGTGCATGATAACATGTATTATTTGTTACACATAACGGGGGAGGTGAATGCTAAACACTGTAAACCCAGCAGTGCTATCAATTGCCAACAGTCAGATTATACATTTAAATAGTTACGTACAGTTAGTTAGGTTGATAAAAGACATGTCCATAAAGTTCAAATTTTATGTAGCTGATTATAGCTGAAGTGAAGGCAGCGGCTTGTTAAAGGGAACCTGTCAAGTTAAAAAAGCGGTCCAATATGCAGGCAGCACGCTATAGACCCGGAGGAGCTGAGCAAATTGATATATCGTTTTGTGAAAAAATTCTTGTAATTTATTCATCTAAGCCTCTCCTCATTCTTGGCTTAGGAGTCAATCCAATCAGATTCTCAATTTTATTAAGGTCTGGGCTTGCCATTCCAAGATATTTAAATCTTTCCCCTAAACCACTCCGGTGTACCTTTAGTAGTATGTTTTGGGTCATTGTCCTACTGGAAGGTGAACCTCCGTCCCAGTCTCAAATCTTTGGCAGACTGAAACAGGTTTTCCTCAAGACTCGCCCTCTATTTACTGACATCCGTTTTTCTTCAATCCTGAATAGTTTTACAGTTCCTGCCGATAAAAAGCATCCCCACATCATGATGCTGCCACCATCATGCTTCACTATGGGAATGGTGTTCTTGGAGTGAACGGAAGTGTTGGGTTTGCACCACACACAGCGTTTCCGATGATGGACAAAAAGTTAAATTTTAGCCTCATCTTAGAACCTTCTTCCATGTGTT
Organism: Rhinoderma darwinii; assembly: GCF_050947455.1. Lineage (NCBI taxonomy): Eukaryota > Metazoa > Chordata > Amphibia > Anura > Rhinodermatidae > Rhinoderma > Rhinoderma darwinii. The sequence continues at coordinate 493,435,560 of NC_134687.1, forward strand.
CTGGGAGTCTGCCCCCTGCTGTTTGGAGAACTCGAAACATGTTTTCTTATAATTTAAGCAATGGCTTTTTTTCGGCCCACTCTCCCATAAAGCCCCACTCTGTGGTGTGTACAGCTTATAGTGGTCCTATAGACAGATACTGCCATCTCCGCTGTGAATCTTTGGAGCTCCATTAGTGTTATCATTGGTGTCTTTGTTGAATCTCTGATTATTGCCCGTCTTGCCTAGACTGTGACATTTGGTGGGCGGCCTTCTCATGTCTGTTTTGTAGTTGTGCCATATTCTTTCAATTTTGTTAATATGGATTTAATGGTGCTCCATGGGATGTTCAACATTTTGGAATATTTTTTTACAACCCAGCCCTGATTTATACTTTTCCACAACTTTGTCTCTGACCTGTTTGGAGAGCTCCTTGGTCTTCATGTTTCTTAAATGTGTTGTAGACTCAGGTCTCTTTGAGATCAGGTATATTTATACTGACATCATGTGACACTTTTATTGCACACATGGGGGCCTCATTCAACTAATTATGTGACTTCTGAAGTGTTTAGGGGTTTCATAGTAAAAAGGTTGAAAATATGCAAACTTTTAATTGTTATTTTTTTTTAAACCATGTATTTTATTTTCACTCCACTGTAACAATTTGGAAGTTTTTACATAACATCAATCAAATTAAAAATCAATTTTAATTTCGTGCTGCAATGCAATAAAACAGGGCACTGTATCTAAACAATAATTGTTATTGATTTATTGTATTTCTTGTCTTCTTTTCTCCAATTGAAGAGACGGAGACTAATGTTCTGGAAACTACCACCTCAAGTTGGCTAAACATGCTAATCTGACCTTAATAAATGATTTCAATGATTAAAGGCGTGAGAAACTGACAGCAGATTGGAGCATAAGTAGGTTAGCATGCTGTCAACTCACTGAATATACCATCAATTTACTAGACAGGCAGTACCAGTCTCTCCGACTGATCCATGTGGAAAAATGAAAATAACATTGTTTAATACATCAGATATTCGTGCTATCCATTACATCAGATAAAGACTAATACAGATATGTGCAGTCAGTCTAAGAAAAGTTATGAAAACTGAGCCTTGCAGGAACACTGTTAGGAGCAACATGATTTACTGTATCAGAACAAGAGAGAGAGGCGGCACTCCAAAACGAATAAAAAAAATTGTTTTATTCTCCGATAAGTGTAGAAAACGTTTCAGCTGCTCAATGTAGCTGAAACGTTGCATTTTTCTGCACTTATGGAGGAATAAACCAATTTTTTTTTATTCATTTTGGAGTGCCGCCTCTCTCTCTTGTTCTTGTCTGCTATTTTGGGGAACTTCAAGTCGGATTCCGTTGTGCCCTGGATGTCAAGTTCTGCTGTGCTGCCCATAACTTCACCATTTGATTTACTGTATAGTTTTCACGAAACTTAGTTTCTACACTTAATTTTATCTCATAATAGTAAGTATTTTCCGTTGATAGTAATGTTTATTTTATTAGGATTAAATTGAACATGAGGGTAATCGGAAGCATCGGAAGTTGTTCAAGTTAAACATTAGACATGCGTGCTGCCAATCCAAACAGCTGTTGTAGATGGGCAGGGAAACAAGTTGAGCCTTTGCTGTGGTTATAGAAAGGTACAATGCTCTATAGCCAGAGATGCCTTTAGCACAATAAATTTTGCTTTTATTTTTTAAGCTTTTAATTTTTGCAACAAATCATAAATAACATCAGCCAATCAGATATCTCCTTTCAGGACATATAAGGCGGCACCATATGACTATACACATGGTTCTGCGGTGTGCATGAGACCTAATAGTAATATCCACAGAATAGGTCATTACTATATGATCGGTGGGGGTCTGACCAGGTGACGGAAGGGGTCAGTGCCTAAAGCAGAAGGCTCAGATCACTGTATAGCAGCCGTGCTGCAGTACTGTAGCTCTGCTCCTATTCAAGTTAATAAGAGCAGAGCTGCAGTAACCCAGCACAGCCACTATACAGTGGTCGGAGCCTTCTGCTTGTGGCACTAAACCCCGCATAGCTTCCTGCGCTCGGAGGCAGCCGGAACAGCTGATCAGAGCCTCTGCTGTGCCCATTGGTTCCCCCAATGCTAGTGTTATACTCACCATAGAGGCAGGACATGCCACTGCTACTGTTCCCACGATGAGAGGGGGCCAGCACTGAACTCCATCTGTTTTCTGACAGAGCCAAAGCATATTCTTGCAGTCACCACTAGGGGAGCTCAGTGCATAGAGATTTTTGCAGCTTTCATTAAGGTCAATAGTAGCTGTATAACGTCATATGAACTAAGCTCCCCCCATTGGTGACTGCTGGCATCTAGTTTTATCATGTACTGTTTGAAGGGAAGCATTGGATATAGATCTGTATGGGGGAGATTTATCAATGTATTTATGGCAGTTGTCTGGTGTAAATACATTAAAATATATGGTGTTCAGACTGACCACCATATTTATAAAGCGACTGTTCCACTTCTTCTAACATACGAGTCGGGAAAGAGGGCAAGGCTTTAGAGTTCTGCGGAGTTCAAATTCTTTAATAAGAAAATTCCTCAACGTTTATACTTCAACAAGCACAGTAGAAGGAAGTCGGCACCACTCTCAATCTTCACAGCATGGAACAGGCAGATAGATGCAAGTGGAGTCAGGGTTTCCTCATTTAAGCAAACTTCGGGCGGTGCTCAGCATAAAAACAGACAGTCTTGTAGTATAATATAGATGAAAGAAATGAAAATGCGGCACTCACCCGTTTGCAAATCTTTTTAACTTTATTGTGTCACCTTATACTTCAACACAAAGGTCCAATCTGACGATTTTAGCCTAAGTTTTGAGAGCCTCCTGTAGGAATACACATAGACGTTTGGAAAAAAGTCATAGTCGGGTTAATACTAGATCTCTCATACATTTTATGGTCTGACAATAATTCCTCATTCAGCCTGATGTAAACAGCTGTATCCAGGACCACAACAGATACCCCCTTATCAGTTGATTTAATAGTTAATTCTTGATTATTATAGCTTGGTATTCCCCTTTTGGATAGATTATCAACAGATTTGTTATCCACCATAATATGTAGATCAACCAAATTTTTTTTGTACCAATTCCTGAAACCTATCCAAAACGGGAGGTTTAAGATTAATGGGATAAAAGGAGAAATTATGAAAAGAAAATTCAGTGGCCCCGAATACAGCTTCACACTCAGGCAGAGAGGACTCTTCCTGAAAATCCTGTAAAACACTAGTGTACAGTCTTGAAATGAAAATAAAATGGCATATCATTATCAAAGGGCAGACTCTGACTCATGAATATGATCCTTGGAATCATCCATGTCATCAATATGTAAATCATGATCTAAAAAATGTCTTTTGACCGTAAGTAATAAACCGGTTAACATCCACGATGGCATTATACAAATTAAAGTGGTTTGTTGGAGCAAACGAAAGTCCTTTGAACAAAATAGATATTTTATCCGTACTCAAATTATGAGAGGATAGATTAATAACATTTATTGCTTGTTCTTTGTTCCGGTGCGGTTCCTCTGCGGATATCTTCCTGCAATGTTTTCGCCCCGCCCTACGATTTTTTGATTGTAGTTCTTTCTTTGACTTATTGTAATAAGGAGGTGCTTTTGGAAGATTTGTAGACATAGAAGAATCATTAGATTGACCTTCTGAGCTCTCTGCTTCTGTGTAACTGAAATTTACAGATTTCTCCACATTATCCATTGGTTACGATTTTTTGCGTATTTGTTTCTTGAGGATAGACTTAGGAGTGTGTCTGTCCCAATGGCCCCATTCATAAACTGCATCCGTGTTGGAGTCAAGGAGATCTTTTTGAAATTTGGATTTTAAGTGGCTATCCAATTACTCAAATTGCTTGTGTATACTTCGAGTTGATCCTGTACATGCTTGATGTCATGTTTAACTTTATTTAGAGCTTCCTCTTCAAAGGATAGAATCAACCCCATGAGGCGTAGAGAATAAATTTTGTAACTATTTTGAGATCTAACTAATGTGTTGTTTCACATGTTTTTTACCTTTCTATGATTGTATGCACCTGATTGTAGTGGATAGTACTTTTCCTGGCCCGTATTTCAGCTGCACTTTTCCACCTCTATCTGAGTAATGGCTCTTGAGAGCTAGAAACGCGTCAGAGGGGAGGGACGCTTTATGTAATTTGTCCACTTTGCTTGTTTTTACCAGCTGGCTATTTCAATAAGGCTGGGTTCACACGACCATGTTACGTCCGTAATGTACGGAACGTATTTCGGCCGGAAGACCCGGACCGAACACAGTGCAGGGAGCCGGGCTCCTAGCATCATAGTGATGTACGATGCTAGGAGTCCCTGCCTCGCTGCAGGACAGCTGTCCCGTACTGTAATCATGATTACAGTATGGGACAGTAGTTCCACGCAGAGGCAGGGACTCCTAGCGTCGTACATCACTATGATGCTAGGAGCCCGGCTCCCTGCACTGTGTTCGGTCCGGGTCTTCCGGCCGAAATACGTTCCGTACATTACGGACGTAACATGGTCGTGTGAACCCAGCCTAAAGAAGAATACTTTTATATTCCACAAGGAGTGCTGATCCTTTTCCTCTTGAAAATTGTACCTGTGGCGTGGAGATCGCTGTTTGTTTCGTGCACCTGGGGAGGTGAGCTGACATTCCCACTTCTATTTTCTGTTTTTAGCCTACGCCAGATTCATCAATAGGGCTTGCACCCTGTTAAAAAAAAAATAATCTGTAACATGCTACACAGGGCAGATACTGGCATGCTAACTTCCTAAGCTCTTTCTACGTCTGAAAACCAGAGCTTCAACTTCTATAGCCATCTGTTTTGAAATTACCATGAACATTGGGGAAATATATCAACCTGGGATAGAAAAGTCGCAAAAGGGCGGCCTGTTTACACTGCCCTCGCCACTTTTATAAGAAGCGGGACGTGGCTTCTTAAAGGGGGGGGGGTGCCATAACGGGCTGACAACTTTATTCGAATTCACGCCAGAAAACTGGTGTAAGTTACATAGTACTGGAACGATCCGTGGGTATGTGGACCCACTAAGTCGCACCGCCGTAGCAGAGTAGCAGCTGGCCAAACAGTCCTAGTACAAGGGTACCTTTGATAGTCCAGACAGTAGTGGAGGCTAGGCACAGAAGAACTTGTAGTCAGATGATACCAGACGTGTATAACAGCAGGCGTGACAGATGGCACAACACGACTCTAAGGCACAGGAACAAAGATAGCACGGGATGTAGAAAGCAGGGCACGGAAACAGGATAACACTAAGTGACCATTTTCTAAGACTAACATGGGTAAACACAACAACACTCCGGCAATGAGTGAAAGTGCAGAGCCCTTTTGATAGACCAGTGTGATCATGGGCTAATTACAGATTTTACACATGTGCACGTACTGGCCCTTTAAGGCCAGGCGTGTGCGCATACCCTACGGGAACCAGCACAGTGATGCGGAAGTGAGTGCCGGCGTCTCACAGGAGGGAGGGAGGCCATCGAGGGGTAAGTTAGAACGAAGTTCCGCGGCTGTGGACGTTACACTATCCCCCCTCTTACGCCCCCTCTTCCTGGGGCCAGAGCGAGAGAGGAACTTCTTAATGCGGGTAGGAGCATTGAGGTTCTCTTCTGACTCCCAGGACCTCTGCTCTGGACAAAACTCCTTCCAATCCACCAAATAAAAAGTTCTTCCTCCTTTTTTTCTGTGGTCCAGGATCTCCTAAACTTCAAACATCGGCAGAAGCGCTGAGAGCAACTGCAGGGCTAGGAGTCTTAGGTCCCATGCACACGAATGTGCTTTTGCCGCCGCAATGCCCCGAAAATCCACGGGAGAATTGAGGCCCCATTCATTCCTATGGGGCCATGCACACGACCGTGGTTTCCACGGTCCGTGCATGGCCCAGGAGCCCGGACCGCAGAAAGAACGGGCAAGTCTTATTACGGCCGTGTTCTGCGGTCCAGGCTCATAGCAAATAATGGCCGCGGCCATGTGCACGGCCCGCGATTTGCGGGCGGCTTGCGGGTGACACTCCGCCCCCGGCCGACCCGAAAATCACGGCCGTGTTACTGTCTACATTGCCTCAGGTACCCTTTCTGGACTATAGACTCTGTACCATACCTATTTGGCCAGCTGCCATCCCGCCTCGTGACGGTACGCCCAGACTACGCTGGTCAATTGAAGAGCATGTCACCTTCCCAAGCCATGCAGGCGGACCTGCAGGATCTCCGAGCAAGACAGGATCAACTTCTTGTGGCAGTGGACTCCATGGCGCAGCAGCTAGGGGCGCTAGCTGCTTCCTTTGCTGCTTCTATACAAGCTCCTCTAACCAACCCTCCTGCTACACCTCCTGACGGTTCCGGTTCGGATCCCCGGTCCTCACTGCCATTACCTTCTCGGTTCCATGGAGACGCAAGTATGCACAGGGGATTTCTGAACCAATGCTATATCCATTTTACCCTGCACGCCCGAGCATTTCCGTCGGACGAAACCAAGATCTCCTTCATCGTGTCTCTACTTGCTGGCAAGGCCCTGGCATGGGCGAACCCCATCTGGGAACGTCAGGGACCCGAGACTCAAGACGTTCAGGGGTTCGTGCACTTGTTCCATACTGTTTTTGAGGAGCCAGGACGAGTCTCGTCGGCAGCCACTGCTATCTTCAACCTTCGCCAAGAGGACACCTCCGTGGGCGAGTACACCATCCTGTTCCGGACCCTGGCAGGAGAGCTGTCCTGGAACAATGAGGCCTTTGTAGCATCCTTCTGGCATGGCCTATCGCCCAAGATCAAGGACGAACTTGCTGCCCGAGACATACCACCTGCCTTGGACGCCCGGATTCTGCTGGCTACTCGTGTAGATATAAGGCTCAGGGAGAGATCTCATGAGGTGCAACAGGAGAGACTGCTTCCTAGATTGGTGCCCAACTTCCAGCAACCCCTCTTGCCTTCATCTACTGCTACGCCCAAGGTTCCGATGCAGGTGGATCGCCTAAAATTGTCTGTACAAGAGAAAAAGCGCAGGTACACCTCTGGACTCTGTCTATATTGCGGCCTTGCTGGCCATGTCGTGCGTCTGTGTCCACAAAAGCCAAAAAGCCCCAATGCCTAGGTTTGGTTGGAGAGACAACCCTGGGCGCTATTGCATTTAATCGTGAACTCTCTTCCAAACTGTTTATTGCCGTGAACATCGTCGCTGGCGAGAAGCACCATCCAGTTTCTGCCTACCTGGACTCGGGCTCTGCAGCTAATTTCATCTGTCAAGACCTTGTGGATCTTCTCCAGTTGCCCACTGTCCGTCTGGAAAGGCCGTTGCTCGTTGCCACGGTACATGGACTGCCTTTGCCTGACCAAGGTTTTGTCCGTGACCAAGCCATTGAGACTTCAAGTGGGAGCTCTTCACACTGAGCTCATCTCCCTGTTTGTTCTGTTGAAGACCGTCAACCCCGTGCTGCTGGGTTTGCCTTGGCTCTGTTTGCACGCCCCAGTCCTGGATTGGAACTCTGGAGAGGTTCTCCAGTGGGGTCCCAAGTGTCTCGACCGCTGTCTGGATCAAGTCCATCCACTGCAGCCTTCACCGCATCAGTCATTGGCAGGGTTGCCTCCTTGTTACTCCCAGTTCACTGATGTCTTCAACAAGAAGTAAGCAGAGGCTTTGCCGCCTCATTGAGCATATGATTGCCTGATCGACTTGGTTCCTGATTCATCTCCTCCTCGCGGTAGAGTATACCCTCTCTCCCTGCCCGAGACTCCGAATATGTCGATCTACATTAAGGAGAATCTGGAGAAGGGGCTTCATTCGTAAATCCTCATCCCCGGCCGGAGCCGGGTTTTTCTTTAAGAAGAAGCATGGATCCCTCCACCCCTGCATTGACTACCGAGGTCTCAATTGGATCACGATGAAGAAGAGGTACTCTTTGCCTTTGATTTCGGAACTGTTCAATCGCATACAGAGGCAATTTTTTTTACTAAACTGGACTTGCGGGGGGGCCTACTTGATTCGGATTAGTCAGGGTGACGAGTGGAAGACCGCATTTAATACTCGTGATGGGCACTATGAATACCTAGTGATGCCCTTTGGCCTGTGTAACGCCCCCGCGGTGTTTCAGGAATTTGTCAATTCCATTTTTCGTGATCTCCTCTATATCTGTGTTGTCGTGTATCTCGATGATATTTTGATTTTTTTTCCCCCAGATCGGTAACTCATCAGAGTCATGTCCGCCGGGTGTTGCTTCATCTAAGGGAGAATCATCTTTATGCCAAGCTGGAGAAGTGCATGTTCGAAAAAAGATCTCTTCCCTTCCTGGGCTACATCATCTTCGATCTGGCCCCCAAGGCTTAAGGGCCATACAACGCTTCCTGGGATTCGCCAACTTCTACCGGCTGTTCATCCCCAACTTCTCGTCATTGACAGCCTCCATCTCTTCCCTCACAAGAAAGGGTATGAATGCCAAAGTGTGGACTCCGGAGGCAGAAGCCGCATTTGAGACCTTGAAAAAAGCCTTCACGTCAGCCTCTATTCTTCACCACCCTGTGTCCCTACAGTTTTCTTAGGTCCCTACCGACCTGCCAACAAGAATGTGAGGGCCGATGCCTTGTCTAGGTCATTCGAAACAGAGGACACTGTGGAGTCCCCACAGAATATTATTGATCCTTCCTGCATCTTCTCTGTGAACCCTCTGCAAGTTAGAGACATTCCTCAAGGAAGAACTTTTATACGTCTGGCAGACAGAGGAAGAATCCTTCGCTGGGGTCAGAGTTCCAAGCTGGCAGGTCACCCGGGTACTCGTAAGACCCAAGACCTAATCGCCGGTCAGTTCTGGTGGCTCACACTGCCCAAAGACATCATGGACTTCGTCTCATCATGTACGGTTTGCGCAGCATATAAAGTTCCCCTCTCCAGACCAGCTGGTCTGATCCAACCACTGCCTATGCCCCCTGGCAGCATGATGCAATGGACTTTGTCACGGATCTCCCTCTCTCTGCGGGTTGCAGTGTGATCTGGGTGGTGGTGGATTGATTCTGTAAAATGGCTCATTTTGTTCAGCTGACTGGCCTGCCTTCTGCTGCTCGACTGGCTGACCTCTTCATACAACACATCTTCCGTCTGCACGGCTTGCCTCTGCATATTGTTTCGGATGGAGGGATCCAGTTCACTTCGAGGTTTTGGAGAGCACTCTGCGGTCTCCTCGGTGTAAAGTTGGACTTCTCTTCGGCCTATCATCCCCCGTCCAATGGACAAGTCGAGAGGGTTAACCAAATTATGGAGAATTATCTGCGGCACTTTGTTTCCAGACGACATGATGACTGGGTGCAGCTGCTCCCGTGGGCAGAATCCTCCTATAATAACCATACTAGTGAGTCCACCACCTACATGCTCGAATACCTCTTCCTGTCTCTACTATGTCCCAGGTGCCTGCAGCTGACTCGACCTTCAGGGACTTTCTGCAAATATAGCAACAGACACGATCTTCTATTCTGCTGGAGAAAAAAAGCAGATACTAGAAGATGGGATCCTCCTCAGTTTCTTCCAGGTACGAGGGTCAGGTTGTCCTCAAAGAATATCCGGCTGAGGGTGCTGTCCTGCAAATTTGCTCCCAGGTTCCTCGGACCCTTCGAGATCCTGCTACAAATGAACCCGGTTTCTTACAAACTGCGGCTGCCTCCTACCCTCTAGATCCCTAACTCATTCCATGTCTCCTTGGTGAAGCCCGTGGTCCTGAACTGCTACTCTCGGACTCCTAGTTCCGCAGTGGCTCCTGACGGTTCATCAGGGACTTTCGAGGTAAGGGAGATTCTAGCCACCAAGAAGGTGGGAGGAAGGTCATTTTATTTGGTGGATCGGAGTGGATTCGGTCCAGAAGAGAGGTCTTGGGAGCCAGAGGAGAACATCGATGCTCCAGTCCTCATAAGGAAGTTTTTCTCCCGTTCTGGCCCCAAGAAGAGGGGGCGTAAGAGGGGGGATACTGTAATGTCTATGGCCGCGGTCTGTTGTTCTAACTTACCCCTCGACGACCGCGGCCATGGACGTACTGCTGCTGTGCTGTGTCGTCCCCCTATGAGGCGCCGGCACTCACTTCCGTGTATCTAGCTTGTCTCCCGGAGGGTGCGCGTGCCCGCTCTCAAAGGTCCAGCGCGCGCACATGAAAATCATCAACTCATCTATTCCTTGACTATAAGAAGGTCACCGCCCTTCTTATCCTCGCCTGAGTGTTGTTGTTTTTTCCCAAAGTCTGTCTTGCAAATGGTCTCCTAAGTGTCTTCCAGCTTCCCAGTGTTCCCTGTATCCTGTTTCCCGTGCTATCCAGTACCATCCTGGTCTACTGCCGTGCTGAGCTGTTGTCGTGTTTTGTTGCATCTCCACGCTTCACGCCTGACGTCTATCTGCTGCCTGGTCCCAGCCGAGCCTGCCTTGCTACTGTCTACATTGCCTCAGGTTCCCTTTATGGACTATAGACTTTGTGCCACACCCGCCTCGTGACAGGAAGTAGTGGTCTCACTTGTGTGGTTGTATGAAAACTCGGCCCATGGAAGAAGCTGTACCCAGTCATCATGCTGCATGAAGATGAAGTGGCGAAGATAATTCTCCATGATTTGGTTAATCCTCCCAACTTGGCCATTGGAGGATAGGCTGAAGAAAAGTCCAACCTCACGTCTAGGAGTTTACAGATAGCTCTCTCCAGAATTTCAAAGTGAACTGTTCAGACATGATATGAAGACGCAAGCCATGCAAACGGAAGATGTGCTGGATGAAGATTTTAGCCAGTCGAGGAGTAGAAGGTAGACCGGTCAGCGGGATAAAATGAGCCATCTTCGAGAACCGGTCCACCACCACCCAGACCGTATTGCATTGTGCAGAGGAAGGGAGGTCTGTGACAAAGTCCATTGCTATATGCTCTCAGGGAGCATTGGGCACAGGAAGAGGTCGGAGCAGACTGGCAGGCTTGAAATGAGAAACTTTGTTGGAAGCACATACAGTGCAGGACGAGACACAGTCTACAATATCTTTGGACTGCGTGGGCCACCAGTAATGACGGGCAATCAGATCTCGGGTTTAGTAAGCTCCCGCGTGCCCAGCCAGTATGGAGCTGTGCCTCCAGCGAAGGATTCTCCTCTTGTCTTCTAACCGCACAAAAGTCCTCCCCTGGAGGGATGTCTCTAACTTGCAGAGGATTAGCAGAAATAATACAGGATGGGTCAATGATACTTTGCGGGGACTCCACAGTGTCCTCTGTTTCAAACGACCTGGACAGGGCATCGGCCCTCACATTTTTGTCACAAATTGGAATCTGGTGAAGAACAGGGGGTTCAGCCGTTGGGCCGACTGGAGATAGGTGAGGCTCTTGTGGTTGGTATATATCAGGATGGGGTGAGCTGCGCCCTCTAGTAGATGTCTCCACTCCTCCAGAGCCAATTTGCGGGAGAAACATAGTCTAGAGTAATTGGCACATACCACTGTCTTCCCTTTGTATCCTCTCTGGAACAGAAGTGCACCTGCACCAACAGAGGAGGCGTCCACCTCCAATGAAAACTCTCGAGACACGTCAGGATGATGAAGGGTTGAGGCTGACGTGAAGGCACTCCTAAGACTATTAAATGCAGATTCTGCCTCTGGAGTCCACACCTTGGCGTTCATACCTTTTTTGGTGAGGGTAGAGATGGGGCCACCAGTGAAGAGAAGTTTGGGATAAACTGCCGGTAGCAGTTGGCAAATCCCAAAAAACACTGTATGGATCTCAGGCCTTGAGGACGTGGCCATTCCAGGACGGACTTTACATCTGGAGGCCTTGATCCGAGATTATGTAGCCCAGGAAGGGTAGAGAATTGTTCTCCATTTTGTCATACAGATAATTCTCCCTTAATCTCAGCAGAACTTGACGGACATGCCTCCGATGAATCTTCGTTCTTGAGAGAAAATTAAAATATCATCGAGATAGACCACAACACAGACATAGAGGAGATCTCAGAAGATATCATTAACGAATTCTAGAAAGACCGCAGGAGCGTTACACAGACCGAAGGGCATTACCAGGTAATCATAGTGCCACTCTCTAGTGTTGAATGCCGTCTTCCATTCGTCACCCTGGTGGATCCGGATCAAATTGTAAGCCCTACGCAAGTCTAGTTTAGAAAAACTCTTGGCTCCTCGTATGCAGTCAAATAGTTTGGAAATTAGTGGCAACGGATATTTGTTCTTGACCGTGATTTGATTGAGATCAAGGTCGAAGAGATCCGTCTTATTTCTTGACAAAGAAGAACCTGGCCCCGGCCGGGGAACAGGATTTTTGTATGAAACCCCTCTGCAGATTCTCATTGATATAGGCCAACATGGACTGAGTCTCTGGCAGGGAGAGAGGGTATACCCGTCCACGGGGAGGTGATGCATTTGGAGCCAGTTTAATGGGACAGTTATAAGCCCGGAGTGGCGGAAACATCTCAGCCTCCTTCATGCTGAAGACATCCGCAAACTGAGAGAAATGAGGAGGTAATCCTGCCAATGACTGAGGCAGAGGAGGCTGGACAGGATAAATCTGTAACAAACAGTGGTTGAGACATTTGGAGAACCTCTCTGGAATTCCAGGCCTGGACTGGGGCATGTAAACGGAGCCAAGGCAGGCCCAGTAGAACAGGATTGACGGCTTTAGGCAAAACAAGAAACAAAATCAGTTAAGCATGGAGGGCTCCAACTTGCAGCTTCAGCGACTTGGTTTCAGATACGATCGGGTCGGGCAGAGGCAGTCCATTCACCGAAGTAACAGCCAAAGACGTCTCCAGAGGGAGTGTGGGCAACTGGAGATGATCCACTAGGTCTTTTTGGATGAAGTTTGCCGCGGACCCTGAGTCCAGATAGGCAGAGAACCAGTGCGTCTTTTTGCCGGACACGATCTTCACGGGGATGGACAGTTTAGAAGAAAAGTTTTTTTATTCAGCGCCGTTCCATCTAGGTTTGTTTCTCAAACCAATCCTAGGCATTGGAGTTTTTTGGCTTCTGGGGACACAAACGCACAACATGGTTTCCGAGGCCGCAATACAGACAAAGTCCCGAAGTGCATCTGCGTTGTTTCTCCTGGGCTGACAATTTGAGCCATTCCATCTGGTGGAACAACTGTCGAGGGCAACAGAGGTTGCTAGAAAGTAGTAGCCAGCGTGGGGAATCTTCTCTCCCGACAAACCTCTTGGGATTGCTCCCGGATCCTCATGTCAATCCGGTTGGCAAGAAGAGTGATGTCATCCAGGGAAGGTAGCAGATCACGGGCGGCAAGCTTGTCTTTAATCTCGGAAGACAGTCCCTGCCAGAATGTAGCCACCAAGGCCTTGTTGTTCAAGGACAGCTCTGCCGCCAGGGTGCAGAACAGAATGGCGTACTCGCCCACGGAGATGTCTCCCTGGCGAATGGTCAGCAGAGCTGCAGCTGCTGACGAGACTCATCCAGGTTCCTCAAATACCGTGCGAAAAGTCTGTAGGAAACACTGGAAGTCACGGGTCTTTGGTCCCTGACGTTCCCAGATAGGATTCGCCCATGCTAGGGTCTTGCCAGTAAGGAGAGAGATGATGAAAGTGATCCTTGCGCCATTGGAAGGGAATGCTCTGGCATGTAGACTGAAGTGGATCTGGCACTGGTTCAGAAATCCCCTGCAGGTGCTCGCGTCTCCATCGTAGCGAGGAGGTAGTGGCAGCGAGAATCGGGAGTCTGCACCAGTACTGACAGGAGGTGTAGCAGGAGGAACAGCCGGGGCAACAGGAACAGGTGCTGTGATGACAGCAACTTGCGCATCCAGTCGATGTGCAATGGCATTCACCGCCAGCAGGAGTTGGTCCTGTCGTGAACAAAGGTCTTGCAGGTCTACCTGCGTGGCTTGTGACGTCGTCATGGTCTTGGGTTGACCAGCGGGGCCCATGGCCAGAGCGTACTGTCACGATCCGTGGGTATGTGGACACACTAGGCCGCACTGCCGTAGCGGAGTAGCAGCTGGCGACAAAACAGTCCTAGCACGAGGGTACCTTTGATAGTCCAGACAGTAGTGGAGGCTAGGCACAGATGAACTTGCAGGCAGATCACACCAGACCTGGTGTATAACCGCAGGAGTGACAGGTGGCACAATACGACTCCAAGACTCTAAGGCACAGGAACAAATATAGCACGGGATACAGGTAGCAGGGCACGGGAACAACAGGAACAGGATAAAACTAAGGGTCCATTTGCTAAGACTAACATGGGTAAACACAACAACGCCCAGGCAATGAGTGAAAGTGCAGAGCCCTTTTTATAGTCCGGGATGATCATGGGCCAATTACAGATTTTACACATGTGCGCGTACCCTACGGGAACCAGCACAGTGATGCGGAAGTGATGGCGGCGTCTCTCACGCGGGAAAGGCCGCCCAGCACTCACTTGTCCATGGCCGCGACCGTCAAGGGGTAAGTTAGAACGGCAGTCCGCGGATGTGGACGTTACAGTTACATAGTTACATATAGATGTAGCCATCTTTATCTTGACTGATAACTTGCTGCATCGTGATATCACACAACAAAAGCCATTGACAAGTCATTGAAAAAGTCAAGATAAAGGATCATGCCACTGTTTATTTAGTGCGTTAAAAGTCCAGATAATGACGGCTACATATATAGTTAGTACGGTTGAATAAAGACACATGTCCATCAAGTTCAACCAAGGGATGGGAAAAGGGTAGGAAAAAATTTCTACATTTACATAGGAACTGATATTTTTTTCTTTCTAGGAAATTATTTAAGCCTTTTTTAAAGCCATCTACTGTCCCTGCTGTGACCAGCTCATGTGGTAGGCTATTCCATAGATTCACAGTTCTCACAGTAAAGAAGTTATAGTGGAAATCTACGCCAGTTCCTAGCCGGCATAGGTTTCACTCTATGGGGCATAGCAAGGTAGAGGCCCATGCCAGGCCCCTTACCTTGCCCCCCTAAACAGACAACCATAGGAGTATTTTATAATTTAAAAAAATACAACAACAGATTTCTGCGCAATTTACCGCTCCTTTTTCTCTCCTCCGAGTCCCCTCAGGCTCCCTCAGCATGCCGTGTCTCATACAACGTTCTTATGCCGAGCGGCATCAGTATGTTGTATGCGATGCAGCGCTGAGGACCTTGAGTGTTGCATCGCATATAAAGCCCTGACTCTGCTCGTCAACAAGACCTTGTATGAGCCGCCACATGCTGAGAGTGCCTGAAGTGACACGGAGGGGAGAAGAGGAGCAGTGAGTATACTTACTTTTTATTTTGTAACCAATGGGAAGGGAGGAACGGATGGAGCACGACCGCGGTCATTGCAACATAATTGTGGCGCACGGTCAGCCGAAAGATGCAACACATTTTTTAGGAGGCATTTGCCTCTTACTAAATGTGTTGCATCCTACTCCAACTTTCTTTCTATTAAAACTGGCATAGGAAACGCCGGTCTTCATAAATTCTAAGTTTTGCTATGGAGCTCCAGGAGTTCTATGTTTGCCCCTGCCTGTTGCATGATACATTTAAAATCAAGACAAGAATCAAGATTCCAAAATTTAGGCCCCTTCCTGCCTAGTCGCCAGGCGTTGTTCTCACTGTGTAGACCCCCAAATCATTGACATACCATAAAAGTTTATAGCCAGGAAACACCTAAACTTTCTCCTGGTTTTACTATTTCAGCCACCAGGGCAAAACAATAAAAAAAAAAGTAATGGGCCCCTGGATTTGCTGAGTGACAGGTATTATTTCTGCTATCGAAGCTTCATAGGGAGCTTAATGGCACATCTGCCATGCTATGTAGTGATATATCCCTGGTCCCATATCATCCTGCAATATTTGACAGAGCTGTTGTTTAGGACAATAGAAAAGCTGGTTCACAACCCATGAGAGGGATGCATGTTGGAATCTGCCCTTTCGTCAAATGTAGGTTTGATATTGATAGGATTTGGAAATTGGAATGTGTTTATCATATGACTACTCTCTGTATCTGATACACGTTAGAGTTACAAGTGACCTATTAAGTGCAAACTTGTCACTCGTATTTGGTCAAAGGTCTTGAGGAATTACTCAGATGTGACGATGATGTCTATGATAGTATGCAGATTTTCTTCTCCTTAGTTATTTTATAGACCTGGTAGGGTAATGTTCCTTAGTATTTCTGAGCTAAACCCAGTACAGTAGGCAATAATCAGAAATAAGAAATGGATGTTTACTGAGGTTATAATCTTGCAATAATGTTTGTTTATGCTGAAATATTAAAAAAGGTGCTGTACAAAAAAAGTATCGTAGCTCTATGAATTGATTACTAAGAATTAATGAACAATTTCCTTGTTTACGTAACCAATACATTAATATTGAGGCGTCGTCATTCAGATAGTAGAGTTGTTTACATGGTGGCACACGGATTCGCTGGGATTTCATACTATGAAGCCATAAGCACTCCATGTGCCACCATATAGGGCCTTTGTATGGCATCGTTTTATAGAAGTATTCTCCCCCGGAAGATTCCCATTTCAGATTCTGTATGAATGTATATCTAAGGCACACTTAGATATAGTATGGGCCCATAGACATCTAAAGATGCCATATTATGGCCCAGTGTGGATTAGATCGAGTTACAAATTCCATGTGCCCCTGGAGCCCATCACAAACTTTAAAGATTACTTTTTACAGTAGCCTATGGTTTGTCTATGGAGAACAGGCTACAGACTGTCACAAGTGCTGTTGATGGACTGCAGTGAAGGTACAGGGTATTACCTATAGTGCAATTCTTCACTAAAGAATCTTAGTGTACTACCAAACCTGTGACAAGCATAACTTATATGAAAATATTTTTAACAAATGTTCACACCATATTTTGTTTTTAATATACTTAAGGTATATAGTTTTCCTCCTTTTTTTCCTGCCAGACATATTGTAAAGGATTTGCCTGACACAGCTTCTGTGTCGACGCCCGTGGTTAATCAGCCTGCATCTGTTCCTAGGTCTGCTAGTGTGACTCGATCTGCTACTACTCAGGCTGGTAGGCTGAGGAGTGGGAGAACCTATCACAGCCTGGCCAGATGGTTCTAGCTCCCGCCCTTGGTCTATTTATACCTTCATTTGCTGCTTGTCCTTTGCCTGTGATTCTCTTGTTTCCTGGCTCTGCTGTTCCTGCTATTACCATTGACCTCTGCTTCATATTGACCCTGGCTTGTATGACTATTCTCCTGCTCTGCTTTTGCTACCGCGTACCCTCCTGGTTTGACTCGGCTCGTTCACTGCTCTGTTGCTCACGGTGTTGCCGTGGGCAACTGCCCCACTTCCTTTTGCTTCTGTGTACCCTTGTCTTGTTTTGTCTGTCATGCACATATTGAGCGTAGGGACCGTCGCCCAGTTGTACGCCATCGCCTAGGACGGGCCGTGCAAGTAGGCAGGGACTGACTGGCGGGTAGATTAGGGCTCACCTGTCCTTCTCCCTACCCCGACATTACATATATACAGTAGCAAAGAAGCTCAGTACATATATACAACTCCAGAACCAAGCTCAGTACATATATACAGCAGCAGAACCATTCTCAGTACATATATACAGCACCAAAGAGAAGCACAGTACATATATACAGCACCAAAACCAAGCTCAGTAAATGTATATATGTTTTGAGCTTGGTTGTTATGATGTATATATGTAATGAACCTGGTTTTGTAATTGTATTTATGTACTGAGCTTGGTTCTGGTGCTGTATATATGTACTGAGCTTTGTTCTGATGCTGTATATATGTACTGAGCTTCGTTCTAGTTTTGTATTTATGGTACTGAGCTTTGCTGTGGTGCTTTATATATGTACTGAGATTTGTTCTGCTGTATATATGTACTAAGCTTTGTTGTGGTGCTGTATGTATGTACTGAGCTTAGCTCTGTATTTATATGCTGAGCTTGGTTCTGGAGTTGTATATATGTTCTGAGCTTCTCTTTGGTGCTGCATATATGTATTGAGCTTGCTTGTTATGATGTATATAACTCCAGAATCAAGCTCAGTACATATATACAGCACCAGAACCAAACTCCGTACATAAAAACATCACAAGCACAAATACAGCTTAGTACAGAGATCATTTGCAAATTCAGTTTAACCCCTGCCATATAAGTTTGTACGGCATAAAACTACAGCTCCCTGTATAGCCGGAATGATGGTAAGGATATGCTGGGAGTTGCTTCTTCACAAAAAAGAACGATACACCCATCGTCTTGCCGCAGATCATTCAGTGACTATAGTACTGATCAGTCACAGGGAGAATAAACATTTACATTTAGTGACTCACCGGTGACATCTCCTCGGATTAGAGTCAGTATTTTTCTCTTTTCTTTTCCATTTGGTCCAGACCTCTATGATGACACCTCCTGGCCACGGCCCATTTCTGCAGAGTTTGCCGATCAGAGGTCTTCGGAAGCTCACTTTTCCAACATTTCCGCACCTATAAACGAAGATAAAATTCTCATGGTGTCACGCTCTATGCGCTTAAATATAATAGTATCATACACTGTGCTGCCTGAATATAATAGTGCTACACACTGTGCCCCTGAATATAATAGTTCTATACACTGAGCCCCTGAATATAATAGTTCTATACAAAGTGCCCATGAATAAAATTGCATCAAACACTGTAAAGTAATGCACCATACACACACACTGTCTGCTGTGGAGAGTGCTCCTCATAGGGCCGCATTAGACAGTGCCCCTCATAGAGCCCCTTTTAGGTCCCCAGTAGCGTTCCCTGTAGATCGTTCTCACTGTGGCGTTCCCTGTAGTGCCCACTGTTGCATTCCCTGTAGTGCCCCCTGTAGCATTCCCTGTAGATAGGGCCTCCAGTGGCATTCCTTGTAGATAGGGCCCCTGTGGCGTTCCTTCTAGATAGGGCCCCCTGTGGCATTCCCTGTAGATATGGCCCCCTGTGGTGTTCCTTGTAGATAGGGCCCCCTGTAGCATTCCTTGTAGATAGGGCCCCCTGTAGCATTCCCTGTAGATAGGGCCCCCTGTAGCATTCCCTGTAGATAGGGCCCCCTTTAGCGTTCCATGTGGATGGGGCCCCCTGTTGCGTTCCCTGTAGATAGGGCCCCCTGTGGCGTTCCCTGTAGATAGGGCCGCCTGTGGCATTCCCTATAGATAGTGCCTCCTGTGGTGTTCCCTGTAGATAATGCCTCCTGTAGCGTTCCCTGTAGATAGGGCCCCTATATAGTCCCCTGTAGATAAGTAGCCCCTATATAGTCCCCTGTAGATAGGGGCCCCTAAATAGTCCCTGTAGATTGGGGTCCCTATATAGTCCCCTGTAGATAGGACCCCTATATAGTCCCCTGTAGATATGGGCCCCTATGTAGTCCCCTGATGATAGGGCCCCCTATATAGTCACCTGTAGTTAGGGCCCCTATATAGTCCCCTGTAGTTAGTGCCCTCTATATTGTCCCCTGTAGTTAGTGCCCCAAAATAGTCCCCTGTTGTTAGTGCCCCCTATATAGTTCCCTGTAGTTGAGTGCCCCCTATATAGTCCCCTCTAGTTAGTGCCCCCTATAGTTATTTTCCCCTATAGATAAGGACCCCAACACTGCCCACAGTAAAAGGAAAAAAAAAACATATGCTTACCGGTGCCCGTTCTCACGCCATCCTCCAGCGATGCCAGGCCTCCTCCAGGGGAATGACGTAGTGGTGCGATGACGTCTTTGCACCACCTGCATCATCGCTAAAACACCGGTGAGGAATCCTGTGCCTCGCCAGGGCAGCACTAGGCAACTCCATTGTATCCGTGTCCTAAGGACGCGGATACGATTGAGTGCAGGGGACCGGTTCTGGTTTCCCGATTCTGCGAACCGGCTGTAATTTTAACAACCGGTTCGGGAGAACCGGAGCGAACCGGCCGGATTCCAGGACTGGGTACATTACAGTATACATTGGTATATTTTTCTGGGTTATGTATATGTCTTTCATATGGGGAAAACAAGGTGTGAATATAGCCTTAAAATGCTAGTAAAAAGTCTGTTTTTGACATAATGTGAGAGACTGGCATTGTTTTTAACCCTTTCCTACACCAGGATGTATAAATGCATTGAGCGCTGGAATACATTTCTTAATTTCTTTAAGGCTAAACATTAGCCTTTGAGGGATTATAAGGAATCTCTGGCCAAAACTCATGGCAGTTTCCTTCCAGATTTGCCACTCACCTCTATGGTGGCGCCTTTTGGATAGTTGGTGGCCTGTACTCCATGCTGCCTAGCCTAATGCAAATTCCAGTGCGAAAATCTGACATGCCCCCTGAAACCTGCTGGGAGCACTGCTGTAACAGCTGCATGGAGCAAAGATGACCGCTGGATTGAGCAAAAGGAGCTACACAAAATATTCCATATGTGGTCTGACTAGTGATTTGAAAAGTGGTAGAACTATGTTCTCGTCATGTACATCTATGCCCCTTTTGATGCATCCCATGATCCTATTTTCCTTGGCCACAGCTACCTGACACTGGTTGCTACAGTTAATTATACTGTCAACTAATATTCCCAAGTCTCTTTCCTGGTCGGTTTTTCCTAAGTTTTATTCCATTTAGTATGTAATGTTATTCCATTTAGTATGTAATGTTGGCATGTATTTTCCCTTCCCAAGTGCATAACCTTATTTTTATCAATGTTATACCTCATTTGCCACGTCTCTGCCCAAACCTCGAACTTATTCAAATCCATTTGTAAAAGAATTCTGTCCTACATTGGATTACATATTTCTCACATTTTAGTATCATCTGCAAAAAATATATTTTTTACTATGTAATACCTCTACAAGGTCATTAATAAGTGTATTAAAAAGAATAGGGCTCCAATACTGACCCTTGTGGTACCCCTCTAGTAATGGTGATCCAATCTAAGTATGTACCGTTAAAAACCACCCTCGGTTTTCTATCACTGAGAGTTTTTTTACTTACACACATAGAACTCTAGTCCCCAATTTCAACAGAGCGGTGGTCACAGAAAAGAGTTGCACTCCTTTTATTCTCTCTTGTACTGCCGGAGATAGCTGATCGCTGTACCAGATATCTACTTAGAATAAGGCCTCACGTACATGGCCGTAGCCATGTGCATGTTCCGTGATTATGGCACGGACAGTCCAAGGAGTGTCATCCGCGGGCCGTCCGCAATCACAGAACGTGCACATACAAGATGTGCATTGACTCTGAGTAGCCTGGACCGCAAATGCGGCCCGTAAAATGACTAGTCCTATTTTTTTTGCAGTCCAGGCTAACAGATGAATCATGGACCGTGGAAACCATGGTCGTGTGCATTGGCCCATAGTATAGAATGTGTCCTATACTATCCGCAATTGCGGATAATATGCAGACCGTAATGCAGGTCGTGTGCATAAGGCCTTAATGTAACTTTAACGTTTAAGAAATAATATAAATACATAAATTTAATAAAAAGTTCACTTTAACATAAAAAACGATATTTGCAGCAATATTATTTAAAGTGCTCTTGAACAGTGGCGCAACGATCCCACGGGGTGTGAACGCAACTGGGCCTGGAGGGGAAGTGGGCCTGCATGGGGCCCACCCTGATCCATAAAGACGGTCTATGCTGTGCTGCATACAAGGAATCCTGCAGACAAGGAAAGATGCAGGTGTGATGAGTAAAGGCTTTTTTTTTTTTTTAATACAGTCTGATTTGGGGGGCTGGGCGACACAGGGCCCACCACTCCCTGGTAACGCCCCTGCACCTGAATACTTATGTGCAGAAACTGTGTGCTGCTCCAACGTGTACAGAGTCATAGTATGGCACCCACAGAAGTCTATAGGCCCATACTGTACCTCTGTATGCCTTTTATTTCATACAGTGGTGTTTTCCGACAGATTTATACTGAATCTGAAAGAAAAAAATAAGTTGTGCTATTACGGAGCTGTGCCCACACCATCACTAATGGGTTTCGGCTGTAATACTTAGCTAACATCCCACTTTAACAGCAAGTATCATGAATGACTTTTACAGCCTCTCGCATCCCAGTGGAGTCAAGAGCTGCTTTGCTAGGTATGAACAAGAAAATACTTCTGGAAACTGAGATCTGGAATTTGATTGGTTGGTATGCTTTACTTTTCCCCTGTATTAGTGTAGCGTCCATGGCCGCGGGCCGTCGGGTTTACTCACTCCCCGACGGCCGCAGCCATAGATCTGTGAGCGATGGCTCACATCTCCTTCCTAGGAGATGCCAGCACTCACTTCCGCTCCAGTCCGCTGTGTCCCGTAGGGTGCACATGTGGGGAATCCCCATCATCAACTGCACAAACCTGCCCTTCTGATCCTTGCCTGAGCGTTGTTAGTTTATCCCATGTCAGTCTTGTAAATGGTCCCTTAGTGTTATCCCGTTCAAATTGTTACCCGTGCCCTGTTACCCGTGTCCTGTATCCCGTGCTGTGTTTTTGTTCCTGAGCCCATTAGTGTTGGAGTCATGTCCTACTACACCTGCTGTAGTTTGCCACGTCCAGTGTCATCTTCCACGCCTGGCGTAACCTGCTGCACCCACCTCCATCTGTGCCAAAGCAGGCAGCAGGCATCACGGCTCAATGAAACGCTGGGGGAAAATGGCGATGCATTTTCCCCTGGACGTACTATTCCGGCGCTGAGCGCGAGCTATGCACTTAGCGTGACGGAATAGTACGTCGCTGAGCGCTAAGGGGTTAAAGACCATTAAATGGATGACAATGTAATAGTATTTGGGTAGTATTTGTAATAGTATTTGGATATATAAAATAACTACCAACAACCTTTAGAATATGTAGTTTTCAAGAGTTCACATGAACTTAAAATATTTAAGAAAAATATATTGGACTTTTGATTTAGTAATGTGGGGTGATATTGACAGAAGTCCTAATAACTTTCACAGGAAACTTGCACCATAGTTATCAAACAGTGGCACAATTTTAAGAGTGTTAACACCTTAAAACATTTTACCTTTTGTGTTAACATCGGTCTTAGAACTTTTGAATTAGTATAATGCTAGGTTCAAGCCAGGTTGAGGGATTATGTTTAGAGGGACCATTTGAAGCAGTTCACCAGATACAATTGCATACTTTTGCCACTGACATGCGTTTTTGCATACAATTTTAGTGTAGTCTACACTTTTGAATACAGTTGGGGGCTGTATAGCGTTACCTACAGGAGGGGCTGTATAGTGTTGCCTACAGGGGGGGCTGTATGGCGTTACCTACAGGGGGGGCTGTATGGCGTTACCTACAGGGGGGGTTGTATGGCGTTGCCTACAGGGGGGCTGTATGGTGTTACCTACAGGGGGGGCTTTATGGCGTTACCTACGGGGGGGGGGGGCTGTATGGCGTTACCTACAGGGGTGGCTGCATGGCGTTATTTACAGGGGTGGCTGCATGGCGTTATCTACAGGGGGGTCTGTATGACGTTCTCTACAGGGGGTCTGTATGGCGTTCTCTACAGGTGGGGCTGTATGGTGTTACCTACAGGGGGAGCTGTATGGCGTTATCTACAGAGAGGATGTATGGCGTTACCTACAGGGGGCTGTATGGCGTTACCTACAGGGGGGCTTCATGGCGTTACCTACAGGGGGGCTGTATGGCGTTATACACAGGGGTGGCTGTATGGCGTTATCTACAGGGGTGGCTATATGGCGTTATCTACAGGGGGCTGTATGGCGTTATCTACAGAGGGGGCTGTATGGTGTTATCTACAGAGGGGGCTGTATGGCGTTCTCTACAGGGGGGTCTGTATGGCGTTCTCTACAGGGGGGTCTGTATGGCGTTCTCTACAGGGGGGCTGTATGGCGTTACCTACAGGGGGGCTGTATGGCGTTACCTACAGGGGGGCTGCATGGCGTTACCTACAGGGGGGGCTGCATGGCGTTACCTACAGGGGGGGCTGTATGGCGTTATATACAGGGGTGGCTGTATGGCGTTATCTACAGGGGGGCTGTATGGCGTTATCTACAGAGGGGGCTGTATGGCGTTCTCTACAGGGGGGGCTGCATGGCGTTATATAAAGGGGTGGCTGTATGGCGTTATCTACAGGGGGGCTGTATGGCGTTATCTACAGAGGGGGCTGTATGGCTTTCTCTACAGGGGGGATGCATGGCGTTACCTACAAGTGGGGCTGCATGGCGTTACCTACAGGGGGGCTGTATGGCGTTATATACAGGGGTGGCTGTATGGCATTATCTACAGGGGGGCTGTATGGCGTTATCTACAGAGGGGGCTGTATGGCATTATCTACAGAGGGGGCTGTATGGTGTTCTCTACAGGGGGGGCTGTATGGCGTTCTCTACAGGGGGGGCTGTATGGCGTTCTCTACAGGGGGGCTGTATGGCGTTCTCTACAGTGGGGGCTGTATGGCGTTATCTACAGGGGGGGCTGTATGGCGTTATCTACAGGGGGGCTGTAAAAAAGGCACTATCTACAAGGAAGGGTTGTGTGACACCCAGGGGAGGGGGGGCCCCAGTCAAAAGTTTGCTATGGGGCCCAGTCTTTCCTAGTTACGCCCCTGCATGTGTATATGTGTACATACACTACCGTTCAAAAGTTTAGGGTCACTTAGAAATTTCCTTATTTTTGAAAGAAAAGCACAGTTTTTTTTAATGAAGATAACATTAAATTAATCAGAAATACACTCTATACATAATGTGCTAAATGACTATTCTAGTTGCAAACGTCTGGTTTTTAATGCAATATCTACATAGGTGTATAGAGGCCCATTTCCAGAAACCATCACTCCAGTGTTCTAATGGTACATTGTGTTTGCTAACTGTGTTAGAAGGCTAATGGATGAGTAGAAAACACTTGAAAACCCTTGTGCAATTATGTTAGCACCGCTGTAAACAGTTTTGCCCTTTAGAGGAGCTATAAAACTGACCTTCCTTTGAGCTAGTTGAGAATCTGGAGCATTACATTTGTGGGTTCGATTAAACTCTCAAAATGGCTAGAAAAAGAGAGCTTTCATGTGAAACTCGACAGTCTATTCTTGTTCTTAGAAATGAAGGCTATTCCATGCGAGAAATTGACAAGAAACTGAAGATTTCCTACAACGGTGTGTACTACTCCATTCAGAGCACAGCACACACAGGCTATAACCAGAGTAGAACGAGAAGTGGGAGGCCCCGCTGCACAACTGAGCAACAAGACAAGTACATTAGAGTCTCTAGTTTGAGAAATAGACGCCTCACAGGTCCTCAACTGGCAGCTTCATTAAATAGTACCCGCAAAACGCCAGTGTCAAGGTCCTACAGTGAAGAGGCGACTCCGGAATGCTGGCCTTCAGGGCAGAGTGGCAAAGAAAAAGCCATATCTGAGACTGGCTAATGAAAGGAAAATATTAATATGGGCAAAAGCACACAGACATTGGACAGAGGAAGATTGGAAAAAAGTGTTATGGACAGACGAATCGAAGTTTGAGGTGTTTGGATCACACAGAAGAACATTTGTGAGACACAGAACAACTGAAAAGATGCTGGAAGAGTGCCTGACGCCATCTGTCAAGCATGGTGGAGGTAATGTGATGGTCTGGGTTTGCTTTGGTGCTGGTAAAGTGGGAGATTTGTACAAGGTAAAAGGGATTTTGAATAAGGAAGGCTATCACTCCATTTTGCAACGCCATGCCATACCCTGTGGACAGCGCTTGATTGGAGCCAATTTCATCCTACAAAAGGACAATGACCCAAAGCACACCTCCAAATTATGCAAGAACTATTTAGGGAAGAAGCAGGCAGCTGGTATTCTATCTGTAATGGAGTGGCCAGCGCAGTCACCAGATCTCAACCCCATAGAGCTGTTGTGGGAGCAGCTTGACCGTATGGTACGCAAGAAGTGCCCATCAAGCCAATCCAACTTGAGGGAGGGGCTTCTGGAAGCATAGGGTGAAATTTCTCCCGATTATCTCAGCAAATTAACAGCTAGAATGCCAAAGGTCTGCAATGCTGTAATTGCTGCAAATGGAGCATTCTTTGACGAAAGCAAAGTTTGAAGGATAAAACTATTATTTCAAATAAAAATCATTATTTCTAACCTTGTCAATGTCTTGACTATATTTCCTAGTCATTTTGCAACTCATTTGATAAATATAAGTGTGAGTTTTCATGGAAAACACAAAATTGTCTGGGTGACCCCAAACTTTTGAACGGTAGTGTATATATATATATATATATATATATATATATATATATTGATAGAAAACAGCAGCACTCTATAGCAAGTCCCACTACAGCGGCAGGTGAAAAGCAGATAATCCTGATCCAAGGGTTGTACAGTATATCAAAGAGAAATTCAGCAGCACTCCAATATAGGCAAAAATAAAGTGATTTATTCAATCAAATGCAGAGATGCGACATTTCTGTCCAGCCTTAGGACCCTTCTCAAGCTTGCTGAGGTCAGAGGCGGTACCGCAGCAAGAAAGGGCATGCCGCTTTTTTTTTACCGCGAGTGGCTAAAAGCCACCGTGGTAAAAAAAAAAACACACCTCCGTCTCCCATTGAAATCAATAGGAGGTGTTTTCGAACTTTTTTGGTGCTTATTCCGTCGCAGTTTCCACGTCAATATCAGCGTAAAAAAAACTGTGTGAACTTGTCCTATAAGGTTATGGCCCCTATAGCTACACCACTAGATAACATTGGATAAATTGTCTCAGCAGACAGTATTAGACATGATACGCTGAGATACAGAGCTCCGGCAGTCACTATTACATACATATGATAGGCTAGGTACAGGGTCACAGCAGTCAGAGTCATACATGATAGGCTTGTATACAGGGTCCCAGCAGTAAGTATCCTTGTACTTACCCTCAGGGGCAAATTTGCCATATTTGGGCCCTAAGGCTGGGGGCTCTAATCAAAGACACCTGTAGAGAGTGTCCCACACAGTGCTCACTGTATATGGTGTCACAGCCCCTCTGTATGGTGCCACAACAGTCTCCCTGTAGGTAAAGCTGTACACCCTCGTTTGTAGATAGTGCCACATGCCCCCCTTGTAGTTCGTGCCACATACCCCCCTTGACTTGTAGATAGTAAATCGAAGAAAGGAACTGCAGCACTCGAGATAATCCAATGAAGTGTATTTGATTTATTCACCAAGCATAAAAACACTTGCAACTTTTGAACCTATGAATTGGTCTTTATAAAGCATGGTTACATAGATTCAGTGCACACTTTATATAGTACAAAATATGTGACATAATTTCCTGTACATAATTTCATTTAAACAAAGTGCTTAATACAATAAATACATCCATAATAACATGTATAAACATCTCCACATGTTCTTTGTGAAACAACCTAGCTAAAAATGTGTGAATCGTCACTTGATATACCTGCACAAAGTACTGTATTTTTCAGACTATAAGATGCAAGGCTGGGGGCTCTAATCAAAGACATCTGTAGAGAGTGCTCCACATAGTGCTCCCTGTATGTGGTGTCACAACTCCTCTGTATGGTGCCACAACAGTCTCCCTGTAGGTAGTGCTGTACACCCCCCTTTGTAGATAGTACCACATACCCCCCTTGTAGATAGTGCCTCATACCCACTTTGTAGCTAGTGCCACATGCCCCCCTTTGTAGATCGTGCCACATACCCCCCTTTGTGGATAGTGCCACATACCCCCCTTTGTAGATAGTGCCACATACCCCCCTTTGTAGATAGTGCCGCATACCCCTCTTTGTAGATAGTGCCGCATACCCCCCTTTGTGGATAGTGCCACATAACCTCCTTTATAGATAGTGCCACATACCCCCTTTTGTAGATAGTGCCACATACCCCCTTTTGTAGATCGTGCCACATACCCCCCTTTGTAGATCGTGCCACATACCCCACTTTGTAGATCGTGCCACATACCCCCCTTGTAGATAGTAAATCGAAGAAAGGAACTGCAGCACTCAAAATAATCCAATGAAGTGTATTTGATTTATTCACCAAGCATAAAAACACTTACAACGTTTCAACCCATGAATGGGTCTTTATAAAGCATGGTTACATAGATTCAGTGCACACTTTATATAGTATAAAATACGTGACATCATTTCCTGTACATAATTTCATGTAAACAAAGTGCTTAATACAATAAATACATCCATAATAACATGTATAAACATCTCCACATGTTCTTTGTGAAACAACCTAGCTAAAAATGTGTGAATCGTCACTTGATATACCTGCACAAAGTACTGTATTTTTCGGACTATAAGACGCACCTGACCGTAAGATGCACCCAGGTTTTAGACAATAGAAAATAGAAAAAAAAATGATTTGTTAAAAAACTATTTATTCTGTTTCACCACATTCTGAGAGCCTAAACTTTTTTTTATATTTTTTTCATCGATTGAGCGGTGTGAGGGCTTATTTTTTGTGGGACGAGCTGTAGTTTTATTGGCACAGTTTTTTGGTACATACGATTTTTTTTATCACTTTTATTTTTTATTTCATTTTTTAAGCGCTAAGGTGACCAAAAAACTATTTTGATGTTTTACATTTTTAAACTCACCGTGCGAGTTAAATAATGGTATATTGTAATAGATTGGACTTTTACGGACGCAGCGATATCAAAATATTCTATTTTTTTTACATTGTGCTTGGGGAAAAATGGGAAAAGTTTATTTTTTTTGAACTTTTAATATTTATTTTTTATGCACTCCTGAAAATGTATCTAACATTTTTTTTTTTTACATATTTTATTAGTTCCCCTAGGGGACTTGAACCAGCAGCCACTTGGTTGCATGTGGAGATACTGAAACAGCGCAACTCGCTGAGCTACGCTGTTTCCCTAACTCCCATAGTAGTGAATGGCAGTTACGGAAACAGCGTAGCAGGCAAGTTCTATGGGAGTTACGGAAACAGCGTAGCTCAGCGAGTTACGCTGTTTCATTAACTCCACATGTAATCAAGTGGACGGGAGACCGCAGAAAGTTAGAACGGGCTTTAGGGGGCCCTGTTCTAGAGATAGGTGCGGGCCCCACAGGTGGGACCTGCATCTATCTGACATTTATGACATATCCTGTGGATATCCTCAGAAAAAGCATGGTTGAACAGCAGCGCATGGCTCCCAAATTTCAATCAATATGTTCTTTTATTGGTCAAACATCCAGTAAAAAATGGCAACGTTTTGACCCGTGACAAGTGGAGGGTCTTTCTCAAGCAGGCTATAAATATATAAAACTATAAATATATAAAATCAGAATAAGATATCATTCAAAAAAACATTTCTCTTTATTAGAACGCAACCAAAAGGTTGGGCACCAAATCTTAAATCCAACCTATGCGATGATGTGACCAGAATTATGCAAGGGAAACATGTCTAAATAATGCCTGTAGTCTTAAATTCTCTATTTAGCCCTTTCTTGATGATCCCCTTGTAGATAGTGCCACATGTGCCCTTGTAGAAAGTGGCACATACCCCCCTTGTAAATAGTGCCACCCCCCTTATAGATACTGCCACACACCCCCTTGTATATAGTGCCACCCCCATTGTAGATAATGCCTCACAGCTCCCCTGTATATACTGACCGGGTGCCCCTAAACAAATTAAGAAAACTTTATACTCACCTAGCCTCGTTCCCCCGATGAACGGAGCTCCACAGCCTCCTCAGTCCTGCTGCCTACGAGACACCGAGATGGGAACCTTGCGTAGGCCGGCGCGATCCAGTGACGTCATTGTGCCGACATGCGCAGGGATTCTGTCCCAGCATTTTATAGGCTGCAGGCCTAATAAGGCTTGCAGCCTAGTAAATGGCAGAGCAGGAAGTGGATAGTTTCCTGCTCTGCCATAGTATTCAATTGTATCTGCGTCCTGAGGATGCAGATACAATTGAATGTGACAGTCATCCAGGGCACCAGGCCAAAAATCTGTGGCTTAGACCCCCGGATGCCCGGTGCTAGCGACGCCACTAATATATACACAAACATACATGCACATATATACTTGTACATACATATACCTGTACATATACACATATATATGTATATATTATTCTAATTTTTTTTATCAACTATATGACCTCACTGACTGACGGTCAGGTCACTCACAGGGTCAGCGGGGCACACACTATTGTACTTAATTGTACCCACATCCTTAGGACGCAGGTACAATTAAAAGCTCTGACGAGGCAAGAAAATTGTCATTTGGCGATTTTCTTCTTATGCAGGCGGTGCTATAACGACATCACGCCACCTGCGTCATTCCTCTGGAGCAGGACTGGTCAGAAGACACCAGGTCTGCATCACTGAATTAGAGGATGGCACAGGAATACCAATAACAATGTGAATCATCGCTAGTAACCTGGTTACTAACGATCATTTACCTACTTTAAAAAGTAGGTGAATAACCACTAATAAGTCCTAGCATAGGGACTCCTTTGTATCTGAAGTAGTCCTCGCACTAGGATTATTTAGTGGCGCACGCACCAGAGATGCGCCAAAATTCTGGCACATCTTGGGTTATCCTGCGCCTCTTACAAGCCTCAGTAAACTAAGCAGTGACAGTTCTAAGTTGTCATTAATGAATTTACATCACGTAGTGCCCAGTTGCCTCAGTTCATTGGCCTACTTATAAAAGTAGGTCAGTGACCCGGGATAACCTGGGACCATGTGATGTAAACCAACCAATGACAGCTTAGAGCTGTCAGTGCTTACTTTACTGTCGCGGAGGACACTACAGCTCCAGCGCTGGACCCAGGAAAGGTAAGTATAATAATTGTTTTGCTTTTTTATGTGTTACTAAATGTTTTTTTGTGTTTTTTTTTAACAGATGGTCAGGTACTAGATTGTACCCGGCTCTTCCGGATATCCCTGGTGGCGGTGGGTACCGGAGTAATAATGGGGGGTTAGTGTTAGCCTTTTCACCAGCTAACACTATCTTAGTAATGGACACTGTCTATCAGCCAGCGGCCATTCCTAAGGCGTTAGTAATAAAGTTAAAAAAAACACAGACACATGGAAAAAATATTTTATTGAAATAAAAAGGTATATGTTCAGCGATATCAGGAGCAGTGCTGGAGTCCCAGGACGAATATCGCTCTGCCCGGGACTCCGGATCTGGGGTTGCTCGAGCAGAGCCTATACATATATGGACAGTGATGTCAGGAGCAGAGCTGGAGTCCCAGGCAGAGCGCTGGTAGCGCTTTGCCCGGGACTCTGGCTCTGGGGTTGCCCCTGACATCACTGTCCATTTATGGACAGTGATGTCAGGGGCTTCCCCAGAACCAGACTCTCGGAGGAGAGATATCAGGAGCAGAGCTGAAGTTGCAGGAAGAGCGCTAGTAGCTATCTGCCCGGGACTCCGGCTTTGGGGTTGCCCGAACAGAGCCTATGCTAGTGCTCTGCTTTGGGACTTTGGCTCTGGGGAAGCCCCTGACATCACTGTCCATTTATGGACAGTGATGTCAGGAGCAGAGCTGGAGTTCCAGGCAGAGTGCTAGTAGCTCTCTGCCTGGGACTCATGCTCTGGGGTTGCCCCTGACATCACTGTAAATATATGGACAGTGATGTCAGGAGCAGTGCTGGAGTCCCAGGCAGAGCGTTAGTAACACACTGCCCAGGACTCCGGTTCTAGGGTTGCCACTGACATCACTGTCCATATATGGAAAATGATGTTAGGAGCAGACCTGGAGTCCCAGGCAAAGGGCTAATAGCGCTTGGCCCAGGACTCCGGCTCTGGGGTTGCCCAAGAGGAGCCTATACTAGTGCTTGCTTTGGGACTCTAGCTCTGGGCAAGACCCTGACATTACTGTCCATATACAGTATGGACAGTGATGTCAGCAGCAGAATTGGAGTCCCATGCAAAGCGCTAGTAGCGCTCTGCCCAGGACTCCGGCTCTGGGGTTGCCCGAGCAGAGCCTATACTAGCGCTCTGCTCTGGGACTCCGGCTCTGGGGAAGCCTCGACATCACTGTCCATATATGGACAGTGATGTCAGGAGCACAGCTGGAGTGGGGAGGAGTGCTAATAGTGCTCTGCCCAGGACTCTGGCTTTGGGGTTGCCCCTGACACCACTGTCCATATATGGACAGTGATGTCAGGGGCTACCCAGAGTCCCGGAGTAGAGCCTATACTAGTGCTCTGCTCTGGGACTCTGGCTCTGGGGTAGCCTCAACATCACTGTCCATATATGGACAGTGATGTCAGGAGCAGAGCTGGAGGGGGAGGAGTGCTAATAGTGCTCTGCCCAGGACACTGGCTCTGGGGTTGCCCCTGACACCACTGTCCATATATGGACAGTGATGTCAGGGGCTACCCCAGAGTCCCGGAGCAGAGCCTATACTAGTGCTCTGGGACTCCGGCTCTGGTTGCCCCTGACATCTTTGTCCTTATATGGACAGTGATGTCAGGGGCTTCCCCAGTGTCCCGGAGCAGAACCTTTACTAGTGCTCTGCTCTGAGACCCCGGCTCTGGGGTTGTCCCTGACTTTACTGTCCATATATGGACAGTGATGTCAGGAATAGAGCTGGAGTCCCAGGCAGAGTGCTAGTAGCGCTCTGTCTGGGACTCCGGCTCTGGGTTGGCCCCTGACATCACTGTACATATATGGAAAATGATGTCGGGAGCAGAACTGGAGTCCCAGGCAAAGTGCTAATAGCGCTTGGCCCAAGACTCCGGTTCTGGGGTTGCCCAAGCAGAGCCTATACTAGTGCTTGCTTTGGGACTCTAGCTCTGGGAAAGACCCTGACATCACAGTCCATATACAGTATGGACAGTGATGTGTGCAGCAGAACTGGAGTTCCTGGCAAAGCGCTAGTAGCGCTCTGCCCAGGACTCCGGCTCTGGGGTTGCCCGAGCAGAGCCTATACTAGCGCTCTACTCTGGGACTCTAGATCTGGGGAACACCCTGACATCACTGTCCATATATGGACAGTGATGTCAGGGGCTTCTCCAGAGTCCCGGAGTAGAGCCTATACTAGTGCTCTGCTCTGGGACTCTGGTTCTGGGGTAGCCTCGACATCACTGTCCATATATGGACAGTGATGTCAGGGGCTACCCCAGAGTCCCGGAGCAGAGCCTTTACTAGTGCTCTGGGACTCCGGCTCTGGTTGCCCCTGACATCTTTGTCCTTATATGGACAGTGATGTCAGGGGCTTCCCCAGTGTCCCGGAGCAGAACCTTTACTAGCGCTCTGCTCTGAGACCCAGGCTCTGGGGTTGTCCCTGACTTTACTGTCCATATATGGACAGTGATGTCAGGAATAGAGCTGGAGTCCCAGGCAGAGTGCTAGTAGCGCACTGCCCGGGACTCCGGCTCTGGAGTTGCTCCAGACATCACTGTCCATATATGGAGAGCAATGTCAGGAGAAGAGCTGGAGTCCCAGGCAGAGTGCTAGGAGCACTCTGTCCGGGGCTACAGACTCTGGGTTGGCCCCTGACATCACTGTACATATATGGACAGTGATGTCAGGGGCATCCCCAGAGTCCCGGAGCGAAGCCTTTACTAGCGCTCTGCCCTGAGCCTCCGGCTCCGGGGTTGTCCCTGACATTACTGTCCATATATGGACAGTGATGTCAGGAATAGAGCTGGAGTCCCAGGCTGAGTGCTAGTAGTGCTTTGTCCGGGACTCCGGCTCTGGGTTGGCCCCTGACAACACTGTACATATATGGACAGTGATGTCAGGGGCTTCCCCAGAGTTCCGGAGCCGAGCCCATACTATTGCTCTGCCTAGGATATCTGCTCTGGGGTTGCCCCTGACATCACTTTCCATAAATGGACAGTTATATCAGGGGCTTCCCCAGAGTTCCGGAGCAGAGCCTCTGCTAGCGCTCTGCTCTGAGACTCCGGCTCTGGGGTTGCCCCTCACGTTACTGTCCATATATGGACAGTGATGTCAGGAACAGAGCTGGAGTCCCAGGAAGAGTGCTAGTAGCGCACTTCATGGGACTCCGGCTCTGGGGTTGCCCTTGACATCACTGTCCATATATGGGCAGTGATGTCAGGAGCAGCAAAGCTGCAGTCCCGGGCAGAGTGCTAGTAGCGCTCTGTCCAGGACTCCAGCTCTGGGGTTGCCCCTGACATCACTGTACATATATGGAGAGTTATGTCTGGGGCTTCCACAGAGTTCCGGAGCACAGACTATACTAGCGCTCTGCTCTGGGACTCCGGCTCTGCTCCTGACATCACTGTCCATTAATGGACAGTGATGTCAGGAGCTGCAGAGCCTATACTAGCGCTCTACTCTGGGACTCCCGCTCTGGGGTTGGCCCTGACATTACTGTCCTTCTATGTGACTCACATTTAGTAGTAGGTCACCCGGCGGCGGTGTGAGTCAGGTCGGTGTTGGCCAGGGAGTGGACCAGTCCAGCCACCTGACCTGAGTCAGTCACCTTATTTTACATCACTGACGTGAGGTCAGGTGACGGGACGGGTCCAGTCCTGGCACCGACCTCACTTGGCAGCGGCCTGCATATTTTCAGATTCCGCAGAAGTCAAGCAGAATCTGAAACTATATTCGTGGCCTACTCTTCTCTTTGCACTGCGCATGTACATTGTGGTGCATGCGCAGTGCAACGTTCCGGGACAAATTGGCTAAATCCAGGACGGCAGAAAAAAAAAACACCTTTTTTTTGCGGACTGTCCGTAAATTTACAGACGGTTGGCAACTCTGCCCGAGAACCGGAGCAGAGCCTCAACTAGCGCTCTGCCCGGGATTTCAGTTCTGCTCCAGACATAACTATCCATATATGGACAGTAATGTCAGGAGCAGTGCTGTGAATGGGGCCTAGCGTGAGGAGGCACGGGAGCGTGCATGTCAACGTTGTGCCTTCCCCTCAGAAACTGTTCTTCATAGAATCCGTAGCCAGCGTCTGATGTTGCTGGCTACGGATTCCAACTGGCAACCAGCGGGGGCTGCAGAAGTAGAAGAGATGGAGGAATAGCAAGAGAGGGAAGAAGACTACAGCATAGCAGGCTAACCCTGGCAGTAAGGTAAATGTTATATATTGAAAAAAAATTATTATTGTGTTAAAAGGAACACATATAAAAAAAGTTTTTAATCTTTACAAGTACACTTTAAGTAGAATCATTATACTGTATGATTAACAGTTAATATACAGAAGGCAAATTAAATGTTGTTTTAATGGTTATAGTTATAAAATAAAGTGTTAATACTCCGTTCTATCATCTTATTTAAGAATTTATACACTATACCTAAAAACAAAAGTAAGTCTATGTCCGTTACATGCATACATGGCGCTTTAGGCACCGACTCTGTACCTTCTTCTCTTCTCATACCTGTGACTCAGGCTGGATTCACACGAGCGTGTGCCTTTTGCGCACGCAAAAAACGCGGCGTTTTGCCTGCGCAAAAGGCACTTGACAGCTCCGTGTGGCAGCATCATATGATGCACGGCTGCGTGGTTTTCGCTCAGCCGCCATCATTATGACACTCCATTTGGATGTTTGTAAACAGAAAAGCACGTGGTGCTTTTCTGTTTTCATTCATCCTTTTGACTGCTGTTGCGCGAATCACGCTTGTCCCACGGAAGTGCTTCCGTGTGACATGCGTGGTTTTCACGCACCCATTGACTTCAATGGGTGCGTGATGCGCGAAAAACGCAGAAAGAACGGACATGTTGTGACTTTTGCGCCACGGACTCACGCTCCGTAAAAATCACGCACATGTCTGCACGGCCCCATAGACTAATATAGGTCCGTGCGACATATATCCCATCCTCATTTTGTAGCTTGTTCTGCATTTCTTTAAACCATTTTGGGAAAACGCATGTTTAACAGTATTATCTAATAAATATTACTTGGATTCAATAATTGATGCAATAGAGATTGCAGTGATTATCTTTTACTATTGATGTGGGATACCCCCTCTACCTGACACCTCATAACCATTCCCTGCGTGCAACCCATATTCTATATAAAAACAAAAGTAAGGCTATGGCCGTTACATAGTGATGACTGCCAGGTATAAATGTGTGGTGTATTGCATTTCTTGTGGAAAGGAAACAAAGCCTAGAGGTTCAAAAGTACCATTCACATCACATATCCATATTAATAAGTAACCACTGCAGAAAACAGCCAAGTGACAGATACTAGGGAGATTACTTATCCTTCTGCAGATAAGGAAGATATAAATCCTTATCCTGGTGACCATGGATCAAGCTGTAAACTAGGAAATATTCAGTGTAGAATCAGAGAAAAACTGTAAAGAAAAGGCAATCACATTACAGGGATGTTAAACAGAATCGATATGTGAAAGCTGCATGAAACATGACCAACCAAATACCGTATTTTTCGGACTATAAGATGCCGTTTTTAGCAAGAATAAATCTTCCTAAAAAGTCCCTGCATCTTATAGTCAGCAGACAAGGGACCCGGCTGCGCCAGACCCCCTGACCGCTTCCTTAATTAACCACTTCCTGACACATGACGTGCCAGCACTTCATGAAACAGGGGGGGTGATGTTTGGAGCGGGCACATGCGCTGAGCCTGCTCGATACACTACAGGTCAGTTGTGTTTTACAGCTGACACACTGTTCTAACGGCCAGGAACAGCGATCGCACTGTTCCTGGCCGTTTAACTAGTTAAATGCTGTGGTCAATAGCGATCGCACTGTTCCTGGCCGTTTAACTAGTTAAATGCTGTGGTCAATAGCGACCGCGGCATTTATAGGGATATTCCCATGATGGACATTTATGACATAAATGTCCGATAGATGCGGGTTCCACCTCTAGGACCCGCACCTATCTCTAGAATGGGCCCCCTAGACCCCGTTCTAGCTTTTTGTGCTCTCTCGGCCACTTAATGATTACAAGGTTGAGTTACGGAAACAGCGTAACTTGCTGAGCTACGCTGTTTCTATAACTGCCATTCACTACTATGGAACTTACGGAAACAGCGTAGCTCAGCGAGTTACGCTGTTTCCGTAACTCGACAATGTAATCCGTAATCGGATGCGCATGCGCCGTAGTGCAGTTTACAACGGCGAACATATTGTTTATACTGCGCATGCGTCGATTACGAAGCAGGGGCGCACGTGGTCACTTCACTACGGTGCCAAGTGTGAACTTGTTGAGTACGCTGCCTGGCCCCTGTCAATCACATCGAGCAGGGAGGGAGTGGGGGGGGGGGGGTTGAAAAAGGCAATGACGTGCTAGCATTTTGGAGCAACGGAGATGCCCTCGTTGCTCCAAAATGCTAATCGCATAAAGTTAATAAAAGAGTTTTTAATGCAAAGCAGGCACGCTGGGGAACAAGGAAAACAAAGTTAAAATCAGATTAGCATGAACTATATTATCATACTGCTAGTTAAAAACGAAGTTCTGGTGAAAGACTCCCTTTAAGTGGCCAGGAGATCAAAAAAAGCTAGAATGGGGATTGGGATCTAGAGATAGGTGCGGGTCCCAGAGGTGGGACCCGCAACTATCTGACATTTATGACATATCCTGTGGATATGTCATAAATGACCTTCATGGGAAAACCCGAAGGGGACGACCCCCTCCGACAGCCTAACGTCCCCCTCGCAACGCGATCGGGGGGGCGCCGATTGTTGTCATGGCAGCCATTGCAAGTCACCTAGGGGAACTAATAAAATGTGTAACAAAAAAACGTTTTCAGGAGTATAATTTTTTTTTACAAATATTAAGTTAAAAAAACAACTTTTTTCCATTTTTTCCCAAGCACAATGTAAAAAATAAAATTTGGTATCGCTGCGTCCTTAAAAGTCTGAAATATTACAATATACCATTATTTAACTCGCACGATGAACGGTGTAAAAAAAATTATTGAAACACCAGAATCATTGTTTTTTGGTCACCTTAGCGCTAAAACAAAATTAAATAAAGAAGGATCAAAGAATCGTATGTATCAAAAAATGGTAACAATAAAAACTACAGCTCATCCCGCAAAAAATAAGCCCTCACACCGCTCAATCCATGAAAAAATATAAAGCTTATGGCTCTCAGAATGTGGTGAAACTGAACATTTTATTTTTTTTAACAAATAGTTATTTCTTTGTAAAAGTATAAAATAGGAAATTATTTTTTCCTATTTTCTGTTGCCTAAAACCTGGGTGCGTTTTATAGTCAGGTGCGTCTTATAGTCTGAAAAATACGGTAATAACAAGGCAGGATGAAGGTAAATGTTCAGGTAGTGATGATTCTATTAACAATGAATTTATCGATCACTACTCAGCATTCACACAGGAAGATTCACACAAGAATCATATATTCCAATAATATAAGTTTAGTTTAGTGGAACGATGGGAGGAGGGGGAGCCTGGGTATTGTGGCTGTAATTTTCACCCATATTAGAGCCATGTCAAACTGGCCAACATGGCTAGTTCTACTGCAGAATGGGCATGATGCATTTTACATCAAGATGTGATTTACCATAAGAATACATTGAGAAACCATTTCTGCAACATAACAATCTAAAATAAAAGTCAATGAAAATAGAAATTTCAATTTTGTGCAACAAAGTCACAGGACCAGAATGATGTAGAGCTTATTCACAAAAAATACAACAT
The DNA here is from genome assembly GCF_050947455.1 of Rhinoderma darwinii. Lineage (NCBI taxonomy): Eukaryota > Metazoa > Chordata > Amphibia > Anura > Rhinodermatidae > Rhinoderma > Rhinoderma darwinii. The sequence goes on from NC_134687.1 coordinate 493,474,032, forward strand.
TTGAAGGTCTAGTAGGGCTGCATTTATTTACAAATCATTAAAGCGGTTGTCCACTTCCAGTAAATAATTGCTATTTTTTGTATAATTAAAAGTAATAGAATTTTCCAATCTAGTTTCTGTATTAATTCCTCACAGGTTTACAGATCTCTGCTTGTTGTTATTTAGTAGAAACATTCATTGTTTACTTCCAGTCAGGGCCAGCCCTAGGATAGATGGCGCCCTGTGCGAAATGACCTTTCGGCGCCCCACTCCATCATTAAAAAAAATGGCCCATAAAAAAATTATAATGCCCCTTTAGTGCCCCATACAGTATAATAATATTTAATAATATAATATAGTACAACCCCTTCAAGGACACAGTATTTTGTCCTCTAATTGTGCCCACAGTATTATGCCACCTGTAGTACCCCTACACAGTATAATGTCCGCTTAGTGGCCCCCACACAGTATACTGCCCCCCCTGTAGATTTTGCCATATAGCCTCCCTGTAGACAGTGCCATAATCCCCCACCTCCTTTTTGTAGATCGTGCCATACAGCCCCCCCCCACCTCCCCCTTGTAGACAGTGTCATACAGTCTCCCACCTCCCCCTTGTAGACAGTGCCCCAAACAAAAACAAAAATTGTACTCACCTAGGCCCCGTTCCCATGACGAACTGAGCTGCTCCATGACGGGACCCTGTAGCCTAGTACAGAGTTTCCCAACCTTTTCAGACTCGAGGCAGCACTGGAAAAATAAAATTTCCTCAGGGCCCCCCTACCAAAAATTGTTTTGAGAAAGACAGAAAACGGCTAAGAACAAGCACTACACTCGTAGGGTATGTTCACACACATTTTTTGTAAGGCAAAAAAAATCTGCCTCAAAATTCCTTCAACAACTGACAGCGTTGTGTGACCTTTTTTTTGGTGTTTTTTCTTAAGCTGTTGAAGCGAATGCAAAAGACGCAGGAAAAAAAGCTCCAAACGAGCGACACAGGAATTGACTGCCTCCTATTAATTTCAATTGGAGGTCAGAGGCGGAAACCACTTGAAGACCATCAGCCCCCCACTCACAGTAAAATGACCATCAGCCCCCCACTCACAGTAAAATGACCATCAGCCCACCACTTACAGTAAAATGACCATCAGCCCACCACTCACAGTAAAATGACCATCAGCCCAACACTCACAGATTCCCCCTGTAGGTAGCGCCACACAGCCCCTTGTAGGTAGCGCCACACAGCCCCTTGTGGGTAGCGCCACACAGCCCCCCTGTGGGTATCACCACACAGTCCCTTGTAGGTAGCACCACACAGCCCCCTTGTAGGTAGCACTGGACAGCCCCCTTGTAGGTAGTGCCACATAGCCCCTTGTAGGTAGCACCACACAGATCCCTTGTAGATAGCGCCACACAGCCCCCTGTAAAGAGCGCCACACAGCCCCCTGTAGGGAGTGCCACACAGCCCCCTGTAAGGAGTGCCCCACAGCCCCCTGGTAGGAAGTGCCGCACAGCCCCCTTGTAGGTAGCGCCACACAGCCCCCTTCTAGATAGCGCCACACAGCCCCCTGTAAAGAGTGACACACAGCCCCCTGTAGAGTGCGCCACACAGCCCCCTGTAGGGAGTGCCACACAGCCCCCTGTAGGGAGTGCCATACAGCCACCTGGTAGGAAGTGGCGCACAGCTCCCTGCTATGGAGTGCCACACAGCCCCCTGGTAGAGAGTGCCGCAAAGACCCCTGGTAGGCAGTGCCACACAGCCCCCTGGTAGGGAGTGCCACACAGCCCCCTGGTTGGTAGTGCCCCACAGGCCCCTGGTTGGTAGTGCCACACTGCCCACAGCCCCCTTGTAGTGCAAGGACAAAAAAGGACAACTGTGCAGGAGCACACAAAATACCCAACTTTCCCGGCTATCAAAGAAATGTGTTGAAATAAACTAAGATATAACTTTTATTTAGTCTTGCTAAAGGATTAATCCTTTAGCTAGATGAAATAAAAGTTATATCTTAGTTTATTTCCACACATTTATTTGATAGCCGGGAAAGCTGGGTATTTTGTGTGGTCCTGCACAGTTGTCTTTTTTGTAGGTAGTGCCACACAGCCCACAGCCCCCTTGTAGATAGAATCCCCCCCCTTCCAGTATAGATAGCGCCACTGTAGCTCCCTGAAGGAGCGGAATCCCCATGTGGCCAGGGATTCCGCTCCTGGAGCGCTGCTTGATGTCTCTGTCCATATATGCAACGCTGTGACCGGGGATTCAGCTTCAGGAGTTTCCCCTGCTGTCACTGTCCATATATGGAGAGAGACATCAAGCAGCGCTCCAGGAGTGGAATCCCTGGCCACACGGGGATTTCCGCTCCTTCAGGGAGCTACAGTGGCGCTAGTAGATAGCAGAGCAGGGAGATACCTCCCTGCTCTGCTATAGTGCCGTTGCTACCGCTATAGCAGCCGCAGCAGCTGCTAGCGGCTCCCCCACCCTCATGCCCGGTGTCACCGCTAGCAGCCGCTATGGCTGCTACAGCAGTAGCGACGGCCACTAAGTGAAAAAGCGCCCAGGCGGAAAGGCGACTGCAGTTAGTGTGTGTATCCCCGCTGGTAGTTGCAACGGCGCGGGGATACACACACCCAATGGCGCCCCTCTTGCAGTGTGGCGGCTGGCGCCCGTATCCAAGTCCGGCCATGCTTCCAATGGATACAATTCTGTCCATGGTCATGTGATGGACACAGCTGTTAGAATCGTTAGAAGACACAGCTCTGATACACAAACTGTAACTATAAAGAAGCGTGTGTCCATCACATGACCATGAACAGAATCTTACCTACTGGAAGAAAACAAGGAATTTTCCTACTGAGTATCAATAAGCAAAGTTATTGAAAACCATGTGGAATTGATACAGAAAATATATTGGATAAATGTATAACTTTTAATTATACAAAAAAAGAACATGAATTTGCTGAAAATGAACAACCCCTTTAACAAGTTTAGTCTCTGTTCACACCGCGATCTTGCATGTTGGCGTACTTGCTGGGAACTGCTCCAGGTGTATACTCCAAGCACTTCCATAGACTCAATATATGCGAAAAGAGTGCTCTTTTAGCATACGTTCCAGTGGAGTCAGAATACCTTTGTTTAACTATTTTGAAAAACACAGTCGACTGTTCTTTCCAATACAAAGGCATACCACACTGTACAAGGTTTTATTTTTACAATGGAATCAATGGACAAAGTTTTTAATTGTAAATGCATAAAGTTGCACATGTCCGGGCTATGCAGATGTGTCCTTCCTTAACTTATCTTTAAACCTGACATATCCTTAGATGTGTGGCACAAGATGTTAAATGAACGTGTAAAAAAAAAAAGTGGTATACCTCTGACGGATGTCACCAACAGATGCCATTTGTTAGCCATAGACTCACATGTTAAAAAAAGTACAGTTGCCATGTATTCGCCATTAGTCGCCTATATATTCCCATGTTATAAAAAAAAAGCATACGTTTAACGTATACTTTTTTCTGGATGGCACAAGATTGTGTTGAATTGTTATCATGACAAATTGTATAACTTAAGGGTGGACACTTCAGTATGTCCTAGTACATGACATGTTGAGAGCTGTAGGCTGGATGTACACTACAAATGTGGTGTGAATAGAGCCTAAGGGTCCTTTTACACTGGCCCATTTTGGCCGTAACAATGAGTGCCGATCAACAAGAGATCTCGTTGATCGGTGCTCGTTTGCTCCTTTCACAAGGAGCTTTTATCAGTAATGTGTGGGGACGATCGCTCTTCACTACGATCGATCGTTCCCATACACTTCTATTGTGTCGATACGATCTGCCGATGAATGAGCATTTGCTCTATCATCTGCTGAACGCTGCCCGTTTACACAGGGCAATGATTGGGAACGAGTGTTCTGTGAACGCTCGTTAGCCCGACAATTGGCCAGTGTAAAAGGGCCTTAACATACTACCAAGCTTAGTGCAGGAATTTTGTACAACAGTTTAAACTTTTCCTTCTTTCAATTGTGGCTATCTGCTTCTCAGGTAGTTATTCTATAACTTAGAGATCCATTTAAAATTCATTTAATTATCTGATCTATTGAGTCCTGGTGCAGTGCCCTGCATTAATTCATGTCTACAGTAGTTAAGATTAGCCATAAGTGCCCTGTAATGACGCCGGCTGGCCACGGGACAGAGGGACTAGGCTTCACCTATAGCAATCCCAGGACTACAGAGGAGCCAAATTGTGAACCAACCAGACAGTTGAAGGGAATTATGCAGCACGTATCACAATTCTGACAGGCAACATAAATACAAGAAACAGGAACTCACCGATTGAAGACAAGGATGGAACAAGATAATGATGTCAGATGTATGATGAAACGGATGGTGGGTGATAACAGTCGCATGATGGGAACCAAACGAATAATAGCTAATGAAAACATGTTAACCCTAACTAGCTCTCCCTAGATCTATCCCTAGATCTTTTCCTAAGCTCTAATTCTAACAACACACCACTAACCCTCAGGGTATGTTCACACGCCGCATTTTCAGATGTATTTCTGGCGTTTTACGCCACCACTGTGTGAACATACCTTTACTGTCCCAAACACTGTGCCTAATCTGCAGACACCGTCCCTAAAACAGCCCCAGAAAAACACCAGACGCAATGAAAATAAGACAAACTGATTAAAAACTCAGGGAAATAAGGCAAGTAGAAAATAAAACATTTAAATAGAGTGAAACTAACCAACTAACAGGTCTAAACAAGAAGCAAAAATGGACTGAGGAAATATTAGGCAGAGCTGGAAAAATACAACACTAGACTGAACAGGAACATAGAATCTAAGGGTATGTACACACACCCTATTTACGGACGTAATTTAGCCATTTTACTCCTCGAATTACGGCAGAAAATACGGCTCCAAACTGCCAACAAACGTCTGCCCATTGAAATCAATGGGGTTACGATGTTCTGTGCACACTGGCTTTTTATTTACGCGCCGCTGTCAAAAGACGGCGCGTAAAAAGACGCCCGCGTCAAATTAGTGCCTGTCACTTCTTGAGACGTAATTGGGGCCGTTTTTCATTGACTCCATTGAAAAACAGCTCCAATTACGTCCGTAATTGACACCGCAAAAAACGCGAGTATGAGCAATTACGGCTGAAATTCAGGAGCTGTTTTCGCCTGAAAACAGCTCCGTAATTTCAGGCGTATTGGACGCTGCCGTGTGAACATACCATAAGGGTATGTGCACACGACCTCTTTTCAGACATAATGGAGGCATTTTACACCTCGAATTACGCCTGAAAACACGGCTCCAATATGTCGGCACACATCTGCCCATTGCCTGCAATGGGTTTTACGATGTTCTGTGCAGACGAGCCCAGCTTCTGCCAGATCACTGCTGTGACGTCACTCACAGGTCCTGCATCGTGTCAGACGAGCGAGGACACATCGGCACCTGAGGCTACAGTTGATTCTGCAGCAGCATCAGCGTTTGCAGGTAAGTAGCTACATTGACTTACCTGCTAACGCCGAGGCTGCTGCAGAATCAACTGAAGCCTCTGGTGCCGATGTGTCCGACACGATGCAGGACCTGTGAGTGACGTCACAGATCTGCACTGCCAGAAGCTGGGCGTTCTGAAGAGAAGTGGATGATACTTCTCATCAGAGCGCCCAGCTAGTAAAAGTAGTAAAAACGCCCCGATGTACGCACATAATACACACCCACTTGGACTTTTACTTTTAAACACACCCACTTGGACTTTTGCAAGCCTCATTTGCATAACTACAAAAATGGTCATAACTTGGCCAAAAATGCTCGTTTTTTTAAAAATAAAAACGTTACTGTAATCTACATTGCAGCGCCGATCTGCTGCAATAGCAGATAGGGGTTGCAAAATCTGGTGACAGAGCCTCTTTAAGCCCCATTGGCTCTTCAGCTGTAAGTTCTTCTGTACACTCCTCTTGCATTCCAGGGGCGGTGTCTCCATAGGTGTGTCCGTCATGCAGACTCCTTTGTGTTCCATAGATCCAATCTCTTTGTGAAATACACTGATATATATATATATATATATGTATGTAAGGATAATATTTTTGCAAACAATATACATGGTAATGATCCCTGACATTACCAAGTCCAATTCCCATACTGTCTGCCTTCAGAAACTTAGATTGTAAATTAATTCTTAACATACTGCAGCTTCCACCTTGGCGCCTTAAGCAAAATCTCTTTAAAAGTTGTGTAACTAAGGTGGAGTGAAATGTGGCGAAAGTAGGCTGACAGCAATTCACTGAGCTTAACTTTATAATTATAACTGTCTCTGTCAAAGATGACTCTATCCATTTACCCTAAGACGACACCACAGGTTCACATGTCAGTATTCATTAATATTATTTGCCCAAGGTTGTTTTCTAATAATTGGTTGTACACTGGTGAAGATCGTTCTCCTTCTTTAAGATCCCTATTGCTTGCCCTGCTAAGATTTCTCCTGTACACCTCTGAGATGATGTGACAGCTGCAGCAAACAGATATACTATGAAAGTCAACACTAGTCTGGACTCGTATCTTCAGACACCTAGCCAGGAGACCACAGTATATTTCTAATTGTCCATTTGATGCTTCTATTTTCCTCTGATGGTGATGAGAAACTCCCAGTGCATTTACAAAACATCACATATACTTATATGTGTATGTATGCATTAATAAATATATGTAAAAAGGGTGGTATACATCACTAATATAAGAAAAACGACGTCCTAGGACATATCCAGCACACACTGGGGTAGAAAAAGTAATATATTAATTTATTCACTGAGAGATATAAATAGCATTTCCCAATAGGAACGGTATGGCCCAGTGGGTCCACGCACCCTTCGTGACACTATGTATAAAATGAACAACTTGTATATGGGCTTGTTTAGCTTGTCAGGTTGTTATCCATACGCATTTGACAGAATATATAGCCTCCAAATTAGATATTGAGTACACAGCATATATAATAGATAATTTTACTTATCAGATCGATAACCATGCACTTTTAACCAGAAAAACATATGGCTTCCAGATTATCAATGTGCAGTTTATGTTGCAAGGACAAAAAAGTAACTTTTTAGTTTATACTCATCTGTCGATGACTTCTATATTTCCAGTGTGCCATCTCCAGACCAAATATGGCCACATTCCTTTCCCTTTCAGGTGGGTTATTCCTCCGGCCGCAATCATATACCTTTAGCACTTGTAGCATATAACTAAGGCTTCGGTCACATCTGCATCAGGGCTCCGTTTTGGAGTTCTGTCTGAGCTTCCCATCAGAACAGAACCCTGACTGAAATAAATGGAAACCATAGGTTTCCGTTTGCATCAGCATTGATTTCAATGATGGATACGGTGCAAATGGTTTCCGTTGTGCAAGGGTTCTGTCGTTTTGACGGAAGCAATACGTCGTAGGAGGCCAGCCTGGATGATGTCAGAGGCCGGCCTCCTGGGATGACGGTACATCCCATGTGACCACCTCTGCAGCCAATCAGAGGCTGCAGCGGTCACATGGGCTGCAGCGTCATCAAGGGAGGCCGGACCAGACTACAATGGTCACCATAGCAACGGCCTACTTAAGTATGAACGTTTTTTAACGCTGCTTTCCACAGCGGAAATTCGGTCAGAAAAAAACGCACCACAACGTGGTGCGGTATTCTGACAGAATGTACTGCGGATTCCTGGTCGAATACGCTGCATGGTTTTTACAACATTGCTTGGGCACTGGAATAGTGGGCAAAGTTCCTTAAATAGTCCAGGGTATGCAGGCTGGGGGGACTATTCCTGGGGCGCATGCTGGCGCTTTAAGAAATGGCTGGAGTCTTGGAAGTGGGAGGCAGAGCACACCGGTTTCCTAGGGAAGGAGGCAGGGGATGTAATAATGGTCACCTCCATGTACTTACTAAGTCCAGGTATCTTCTGGCTTCTGGGCGGCACCGCTCCTCTCCCACGTTCCCTGTTTCTGGAGGTCTCCCACACTGCTCCTGTTCTGCTCCTAGCTTTCCCAAGGAACTTATAAAGAATCCACTTTTTCCTGTCCACCAAGCCTGAGCAATTAGGTTCTTTCTAGCTTGTCTAATGTCTCCCTGCCATTACTTTGTTACATTTTCTGTGATTGACCTTTGCCATTACTTTTTGACTATCCTCACCTGCTGCCTGCCTTGACCTCTTGCTAGTGACTCGTAATGAAGCATTGCTGTCTGCCATGACATTTTGATCAACCAACCGTGAGTGCCCATTTGCCGCCTGCCCTGATCTTTGCTATATCTGACTCTGCATACTGTCTATTGATTTTGTACTATGTCTGTTTACATTGGCTGACACCAATGGGGACTACTCTGGGGGTAGGGACCTAGGGGTTCCCCTGCAGCAAAGTCCAGATCCCTGTATAGAGGTTAAAGGGTGAAACCAGGGGTCCCCTTAGACTTCACTCCCTGATTTAGCCCTACTTTAAAACACTTGTGTCAAAGTGAGTTCACACCACTCTCTGCAGGCCCCGTGACAGAGTAATTACCTACGGTCCCCGTTAAATGTATGCTTTTGTTCTAACATGGGAGAGTGCATCTGTCAGAGGCAACAGTCAGAGCACTTTTTTTTTTTTTTTTTAGACGTTTAACATCTCGCACCATTCATCTTGGAATATATCAGGTTTAGAGATAAGTCTCTATGTACATCTGTACTTACAAATTTGCATTAGTATGCAGGTACACAAAAAGAGATGGAAAGCATTAGGAGGTGGACAGAAGAAGCTATTTGACATAATCGTAATATGGTGCAAAGATCATAATTACAAGGTGTAATATAGAATTATATGATTCATGTGATGACATTGAACTTATCTAGAGCTCGGTTTACAAGTTTCTATTGTGACATTTTGACACTAAACTAATGTGACCCTGTTTGAAGATCAGGAAATCTACCAATGACTTAATTGTTGCCAACATATACTAGTACATACATTACATCACTTTTTACATAACCAGTTGCCTAAAGCTAGCCACACACATGTAGAAATGCCCGATTTAGGTGGAATCAGCCAACTTTAAGTGTATGGGGGCCATCCAACCATCCCAGACTGTCAGGAGAAAGAAGTATTGAGCATGTTGAAATCACTGATTTTTTTTGTGCCTATTATTATTTCCCTCCCTTTATTGAAATAAACATGCATGCTCAGCTGAGGGTTTGGCTGAACGTATGTTCAGTGGATAGCTATTGAATGTGTCTGGCCAGCTTTACATTATAACAGAAGTATAGCACAAGCCTTAATACTATTCAATCAACATCTAGGAGTTATGATCAGTATCTGAACAATTATTATAAACAAATAACAGAAAACTACAGGAAGTTGTGAAAAATTAACTTTCCCCACAGCTCTACACGATATTGCTTTATTTAGCCACTCCTGCAACTTCTATATTAATATTTTCTTAATAAGCACTAATTTACAGTTTACATGCAGAAAGAGTAACTTTTTTTCTAATCCTGGAAAACCCCTGTATCCCCTTTCCGACACCTACTATACAAGTATGGTGAAATTCGGAAGGAGAAGTATAGCGTGGTCTCACTGGCTGAGTCCCCTCTATACGCTGTGGGTTTTAGCTAACACCCTGCACTAACCTCAGCGATCAGAGATAACTCCGATCCCAGACGTTTAAACACTTAGATGCAGAGGACAGGGAGGGCACTCTGGCACTCTGTCAACCCTTCGGTTGACTAGTGATGCGATCGTGGTGTGCCAACGGTTGTCTTGGCAGCCTGGGGACCTAATTAAAGCACTCAGGTGTGCCATGTTTCTCTCATCTTAATAGGAGCCGATAAAAAGCAAAATACACTGCAATACGTAGTTATTGTCCCCTAGTAGTACATATTCAAGTCCCCTAGTAGGATGAAAAAAAAATATATTAAATACAGTTTTTAATAATATAAAAAAAATATTAAAAGTTAAAAAAAAACCTTTTCCATTTGACCCCTAAAGTAATGTAATCAATAAAATTTGAAATAAAAAAAAAATATAATTGCATCGCCACATCTGTAAAAGTCTGAACTATTGTAATATAATGTTATTTGTCCCACACGGTGAACAGAATAAATAATAAAAAAACGCCAAAATTGCTTTTTTTGTTGGTCACCTTGACTCCCCAGAAAAATAGAATGAAAAGTGATCAAAAGGTCACCCAAATAGGTATAAATAAAAACTATAGCTCACTCCACAAAAAAAAAGTCCTCACCACTGCTCCATCAACAGAAATATAAAAAGGTTATGAATCTCAGAATATGGTGACACAAATTTTTTTTATTTAGTCAAAGTAGTAAAACATACAAAAACAAATATAAATTTGTTGTCACCATATTCATATTGACCCGCAGAATAAAGTTAACATGTCACGTTTACCGTAAGGAGAACGCTGTAAAAACAAAACCCCAAAAACTATGGAGGAATTGCTGTTTCTTTTCTATTCCTCCTCATATAATGATTTTTTCAAGTTATCAAGTACATTATATGGTACAATAAATTATGCCCTTTAAAACTACAACTCACCCGGCAAAAAACAAAATCCCTCATATGGCTATTTTAACAAACTAAATTTAAGTTATGGCTCTTGGAATGCGAGAAGGAAAAAAAGAAAATGAAAAAATAAGAAATGGCAGTTTCAAATCTCTTTACACGTCATTTTTTGAACATCCTTATATTTTTCCAGGATGCTAAAAGGTTTAGAACTTTAGCAGCAATTTCTGATATTCTCAAGAAAATTTCCAAAACCTATACTTTTTTTAGGGACCAGTTCAGTTCTGAAGTGGCTTTGAGGACCTTATATATTAGAAACCCCCCATAAGTCACCCAATTTTAAAAATTGCACCCCTCAAAGTATTTAAAACAGCATTTCAAAAGTTTCTTAACACTTTAGGGATTTCACAGGAATTAAAGCAAAGTGGAAGTGAAATTTATAAATTTCATTTTTTTTTTTTTTTAGAAAATCCATTTGAATCTATTTTTTCTGTAACACAGAAGATTTTACCAGGGTAGCACAACTAAAAATTTATAGCCCAGATTCAGCAGGTTTTAGAAATGTCCCACATGTGGCCCTAGTGTGGTACTTGACTGAAATACCAGCCTCAGAAGCAAAGGAGCACCTAGGGGATTTTGGGGCTTCCTTTTTTTTTTAAATATATATTTTAGGCAGTACGTCAGGTTTGAAGAGGTCTTGTGGGGCCAAAACAATGGAAACAACCCCAAAGTGATCCCATTTGGCAAACTACACCCCTCAAGGAATTTATTGAGGGGTATAGTGAGCATTTTGACCACACAGGTTTTTTTGCTGAATTTAGTGGAATTAGACTATGAAAATGAAAATCTACATTATTTCCAATAAAACTTTATTATCAATTTTTACAAGGCACAAAGGAGAAAAAGCACCCCAACATTTGATAAATAAATTCTCCTGATTACGGCAATATCCCATATTTGGCGATAAACTGCTGTTTGGACAGGGCTCAGTAAGGCAGGAGTGCGTTTTGAAATGCAGATTTTGCTGGATTGGTTTTTGGGTGCCATGTCGTATTTACAAGATCCCTCAGGTACCAGAGTACAGTCGAAGCCCCGAAGAAGTGACCCAATTTTCGAAACTACACCCCTCAAGGAATTTTTTATTTGCCTGGACACTTGACAGGGCTCAAAAGTGAAGAGCACCATGCGCATTTGAGGCCTATTTTGGTGATTTTCACAGCATTGGCCCACAATTGTAGAGCTCTGTGGTCAAATAGCAAAACAAACCCCCAAGTAGTGACCCCTATATTGGAAACTACACCCCTTAAGTTTTTTTAAGGGGTGCAGTGAACATTTTGACCCCTCGGGTGTTTTTAATTAGAAATTGATTAACCCTTTCAGGACATTTTTTGTTTTTTCGTTTTTCACTCCCTGCCTTCCAAGAGCCATAACTTTTTTATTTTTCCATCAATAGATTGGTATGGGGGCTTACTTTTTGCAAAACGAGCTGTAGTACCATTATTTGGTGCATACAACTTTTTGATCACTTTTTATTATATTCTTTTTGAGAGCTAAGGTGATCCAAAAACAGCGATTTTGGCGGTTTAAATTTTTTATTTTTTTTAAGGCATTCACAGTGCGAGATAAATAACACGCAGAAATACCAATTTTGTTTATTTCCTTTTTTTTACATCACTTTAGAGGAAAAAAAAATATATATTTTTTTAAGTTTTAATATTTTTTTTTACTAATAATAACTTTATTTCACACATTTTATTAGTCCCCCTAGAGGACTTAAACTAGCGATCTTTAGAACGCTGGTACAATACACTGCAATACTAGTGAATTGCAATATATTGTAATTTTTACAGGCTTCTTAAATAGCGCTGTTCCTGTCCATTAGTCCCAGTTGCCAGTGTAGTGTCCCAGTACACTCCCTACTTCCATAATAGGAGTAGTTGTCGTATGGTAGTAGGTCGGTCACAATGTAATAGTACTGTGTGTCAGTATGCCTCTGTATATCATGTATTTCCCGTGTGCATACACTGTTTATATTGCCATGTGCTTAATTACTTTGCTGCCATCTATGGTTCACCCACTGTAAGTGCATGTGAGTGTAGGATTTCAATCACTCCTGAGACATAACAAGTTTCCATCCAGAAGCTTCTAGCATTCTGTGGGTGGAGACTTTTGCCCAGCCTACCTCTTAGCAGAGGGCAGGAAAAGGACAGCAGACGAGTTCTGGGGAGTCTAGCGTGAGGTGCCAGCAACACATGGCAGGGAATCTACAGCTATCTACCTGCCACGCCTAGGAGCTGCATGGTGAATGTCACGGCCCATGCAAAACACAGATATTCCTAGGACCCTTCACCAGTCCATACAGAGGGGATAACATATACATTTCTACCGCCTCCGAGAAGGAGAGAATCTATCCGTCAGAAAGAAGCAGTTTCAAGAGGAGCCTTTCTGCAATCCTGGACCCCAAAGTAGGCCTCTGGTCAAGTCCAGTCCTCCGTGGTTTCCAAGCCAGGTGTCTTAGGTCCGTGTCCGGCTGTCGGATACCGCGGCCCAGTAACCGTGAGTAACTACATTTCCCTCAAGTTAGTCACCCGCCGGGAGCCAACCGGTGCAGATCCCTTCTGTAGCCATAATAAGTACTGTGTCTCCCCCAAAGCCATAAACTGCATAATCTGACGAAAGTACTGTGTCAGCATCACCCCTCACAAGCATATCCCTGCAAGTCAGCTAACAAGGGGTCCTCCTCACATGTACACTCCACTATACTTGTAATGAGAGACTGCATTGCTGTGAATTATTGCTGCACTTTATGGAAGTTCTCCTTAGTAAACAGACTTTTGGTTAGCAGAGGACTGTATCTGATTTTGCTTTCCATTTTTGACAATTGACTTGGTGCGTGTCCTAAGAGAGGTGCCCCAGGGTTGGATCACCACTGCAGCGACCGTGACATCACTAATAAGCCAGCCATTAGTGGCTTGCTGTAGGGTTCAGAACGGAGGGAGCGTCATTTGGCTTTGGGAGCACAGATTTTGCTTGGTAGCTGTTCTGTTTGGGGTTTTACTGGTATTTATTTTTATAATGTGGGGGCATATGTAGGCTGTGCAGAGTATATCAGGGCATAATAAGAGGGTATAATAATACGGTAAATAAATTATAACTTGCAGATGAGTGGCCAGTGTCGCACTGATAAATGGTGCTCTTGGAACGCTCTGCACATTTTGTGTTGCCATAATCTGAGAGCCTAAATATATATATATATATATATATTTTTCTCCACCAGAGCTGTGTGAGGGCTTATTTGTTGCCGGACAATCTGTATTTTTCGTTGGTACAATTTTGGGGTACATGCGATTTTTTGATCACTTTTTATTCAATTTTTTTGGCAAGCAAGGTGACCAAGAACCAGCAATTCTGACAATGTTTTTTATTCTTTTTACAGTGTTCACCCTGGGCTATAAAGGCAATTTTTACTTTATTCTGCGGGTCGATAGGATTACGGCGATACCAAATGTATATAGTTTTTTTTATGTTATGCAGCGTTTGTACAATAAAATCTCCTTTTTTTAAAAAAAAATTTATTCTTTTTTTTGTGTTTTCATATTTTGAGACATATCTTTTTTATTTTTCATTCAAAAAAGCTTGTTTTTTGCAGGACGGATTCTAGTTTTTATTGGTACTATTTTTGGGTACATGCGATGTTTTGATCACATTTTATTCTATATTTTGTGAGGGGTGGTGACCAAAAAACAGCGATTCTGGCATTGTTTTCTTTTTATTTTTTTGCGGTGTTGACCGTGCAGGAAAAATAACATTATAGTTTTATAGTTTTGGTCACTACGAACGCGGTGATACCAAATATGTGTACTTTCTTTAACGGTTTTATTTTTTTCCTATAATAAAATACTTATTGTAGGAAAAGATACAGTTTTTGTTTTTTTAACTTTAACTTATTTTGACACTTTAAAAAAAACTTTTGGTCCCACATGAAGACTTGAAGACCTGCAGCACTGATCTCTGCTATAATACATTACACTACTTGCATAGTGTAATGAATTGTAGCTGTCAGTGTGATGCTGACAGGAAGCCTATCAGGACCTCATAGGCTTCCGTACATGGCAGACCCGGAGGCCATTGTCAGGCCTCCAATTGCCATGCCAACCATCGGCACTCCCCGTTATGGTGTTTTGGGGGGCGCCGATCTCCTACTGACCCCTTAAATGCGGCGATCGCAATGGATCGCCGCATATAAGGGGTTCATTGCCAAAATCGCCGGCGATAGACCGGTGGCCGGCTACAGGGGAGTGTCAGCTGTCGGGGACAGCAGACCTCCCGGTTCCTGGACACTGTCCATTGGGACAGTGATCTCCGGGAATGTTTCAGTAACTGTACTTCCTGGTGCGGAAAGTAACAGTTGTGTCCTGGTGTGCCTAGGGGTTAAAGGTCTGTCTGTCACCATAAATTTGCCTATCAAACCAGCAGCACAGTAAGCCTTATCTGAATCTAACGCTTTTTTCATTTTTCAGCTGAGTGGAAGCAGAGGCGCGGGCGCGCTCAGGAGAATACGGGGCCAGGCGTGATCATGGCTTCTACACTGCCTGGCCCCTGTCAATCAAAGAAGGAATGGAGGAAGGGTCGGACTTCGCATAGAAGGTAGAGCTGTTTGGAGCAACGGTGACGCCCTCGTTTCTCCAAAAAGCTCATTTGCATTGTAAGGTCTAAATTGATTATCGCTGAAACGGAGCCATTCAGCTGAAAAATAAAAATAACGTTAGATTCAGGTGAGGCTACGCTGTATTACTGTGCTACTGGTTTGATAGGCCAATTTCTGGTGACAGACTTCCTTTAATGCCTCCTGTCAAGAGTCCTTTGTTTCTAACCCCAAATATTACTCTTAGGGTATGTTCACACGGCCTATTTTCAGACATTTTACACTCCCCGAAAAATGGCTGAAAATACGGGGGCTGAATGCCTCCAAACATCTGGCCATTGATTTCAATGGGAAAAACGGCGTTTCGTTCCCACGGGGCATTTTTTTATGCGTAAAAAAACGCCCCGTAAAAAAGTAGTGCATGACACTTCTTGAGACGTTTTTGGAGCCGTTTTTCATTGTCTCAATAGAAAAACAGCTCCAAAAACGGCCGTAAATAATACATCAAAAAAAGCTTGATGTATAAAAAACAGCTGCTGAAACGGCTGAAAATCAGGGGCAGTTTTCCCTTGAAAACAGCTCTGTATTTCACAGCCGTTTTTTGTTTGCCGTGTGAACATACCCTTACATGAAGCAATCATTTAGCAGTAACATTTTCTGACTTCATGAATAAATGCAATAAAAAATTTATTATTAATATATTTTAAGCAAGGCATTGTTCTCAGTATCTGTACACAGCACTCTGCACTCTAACAATGGGCCTCTTTAATATTCAACTTACAGAAAGTGGTATATTTAGAGATAAAGTGCACAGCTATATGGATCATTGTTCACATTAATTTATGAAGGAACACATATCCGGCTAAGACACAAATATTGCTTAGATACTCCCTGTGTTTTCATCGTCTGCCAAACCAGGAAATTTACATTGTGCTTATAGTGAAAGCTAATCCTATGTGTTCCTGAAAAACATGAAAGACATTTACAAGAGACCAATCCACCTCAGTGTTTGCAATATAATGACGTTTATTAATTATGATTTTCATTTAATTTCTAGACATCGCTCATAATAGTATTTATTTGTATGCTATACTGAATGTATTGTATATATCTTTTTGTAACATTTGAGATTTGCAGTGAATCAGGGATTTGAATTTTAGAGAATCAGTGGAGAACTTTTAAGAATTCACTCATCTCTACAACAACTGATGTAATAAATTTACCAGGTTTAACCCCTTCCCTCTTTAGCCACTTTTGACCTTCCTGACAGAGCCTCATTTTTCAAATCTGACATGTGTCACTTTATGTGGTAATAACTCCGGAATGCTTTCACCTATCCAAGCGATTCTGAGATTGTTTTCTCGTGACACATTGGACTTTATGTTACTGGCAAAATTTGCTCGATATGTTCAGTATTTAATTGTGAAAAACACCAAAAATTAGCGAAAAATTGCAAAAATTAGCATTTTTCTCAATTTAAATGTATCTGCTTGTAAGACAGGCAGTTATACCACACAAAATTTTTGCTAATTAACATCACCCATATGTCTACTTTAGATTGGCATCGTTTTTTGAACATCCTTTTATTTTCTATGACCTCACAAGGCTTAGAACTTTAGCAGCAATTTCTCACATTTTCAAGAAAATTTCAAAAGGCTATTTTTACAGGGGCCAGTTCAGTTCTGAAGTGGCTTTGAGGGCCTTATATATTAGAAACCCCAAAAAAGTCACCCCATTTTAAAAACTTCACCCCTCAAAGTATTCAAAACAGCATTTAGAAAATGTCTTAACCCTTTACACATTTCACAGGAATTAAAGCAAAGTAGAGGTGAAATTTACAAATTTCATATTTTTCTGTAGAAATACATTTTTAATACAATTTTTTTTATAACACAGAAGGTTTTACCAGAGAAATGCAACTCAATATTTGTTGCCCAGTTTCTGCAGTTTTAGGAAATATCCCACATGTGGCTGTAGCGTGCTACTGGACTGAAGCACCGGCCTCAGAAGCAAAGGAGCACCTAGTGGATTTTGGGGCCTTATTTTTGTTAGAATATATTTTAGGCACCATGTCAGGTTTGAAGGGCTCTTGCGGTGCCAAAACAGTCAAAATCCCCCAAAAGTGACCCCATCTGGGAAACTAGACACCTCTAGGAAATTATCTAGGGGTGTAGTGAGCATTTTGACCGCACAGGTTTTTTACAGAAATTATTGGAAGTAGGCCGTGAAAATTAAAATCAACATTTCTTCAAAGAAAATGTAGGTTTAGCGATTTTTTTTCTCATTTCCACAAGGACTAAAGGAGAAAAAGCACGGCAAAATTTGTAAAGCAATTTCTCCCGAGTAAAACAATACCTCACATGTGGTAATAAACGGTTGTTTGGAGACACGGCGTGGCTGAGAAGGGAAAGAGCACTATTTGGCTTTTGGAGTTCACATTTAGCAGGAATGGTTTGCGGAGGCTATGTCACATTTACAAAGCCCCTGAGGTGACAAAACAGTGGAAACCCCAAACAAGTGACCCCATTTTGGAAACTATACCCCTTGAGGAAATTATCTAGGGGTATAGTGAGCATTTTGACCCCACAGGTTTTTTGCAGAAATTTTTGCAAGTAGGCTGTGAAAATGAAAATCTACATTTTTTCAAATAAAATGTAGGTTTAGCTAATTTTTTTTCATTTCCACAAGGACTAAAGGAGAAAAATCACCATAAAATTTGTAAAGAAATTTCTCCTGAGTAAAACAGTAGCCCACATGTGGTAATAAACGGCTGTTTGGACACACGGCGAGGCTGAGAAGGGAAAGAGCGCCATTTGGCTTTTGGAACTCAAATTTAGCAGGAATCGTTTGCGGAGGCCATGTCACATTTACAAAGCCCCTGAGGGGATAAAACAGTGGAAACCCCCCACAAGTGACCCCATTTTGGAAACAACACCCATTGAGGAAATTATCTAGGGGTATAGTGAGCGATTTGACACCACAGTTTTTTTGCAGAAATTATTGGAAGTAGGCCCTGAAAATAATAATCTACATTTTTTCAAAGAAAATGTAGGTTTAGCTAATTTTTTCTCATTTCCAGAAGGACTGAAGGAGAAAAAGCACCACAAAATTTGTAAAGCAATTTCTCCCGAGTAAAACAATACCCCACATGTGGTAATAAACGGCTGTTTGGACACACGGCAAAGCTTAGAAGGGAAAGAGCACTATTTGACTTTTTGAGATCACATTTAGCAGGAATGATTTGCGGAGGCCATGTCACATTTGCAAAGCCCCTGAGGGGACAAAACAATGAAAACGCCCAAAAAGGGACTCCATTTAGGAAACTACACCTCTTGAGGAATGCATCTAGGGGTGTAGTGAGCATTTTGACCCCACAGATGTTTCATAGAATTTATTAGAATTAGGCAGTGAAAATAAAAACAGTCCTTTTTCTTCAATAAGACATAGCTTTAGCGCAAATTTTTTCATTTTCTCAACAAATAAAGGAAAAAAAGAACCCAACATTTGTAAAGCTATTTCTCCCGAGTACGGTAATACCCCATATGTGGTCATAAACTGCTGTTTGGGCAAACCGCAGGGCTCAGATGGGAAGGACCGCCATTTGGAGTGCAGATGTTGCTGGATTGGTTTCTGGGCACCTGTGGGCCCAAAACAGTGGAAACCCCGCAGAAGTGACCCCATTTTGGAAACTACACCCCTCAATGCATTTACCAAGGGGTGTAGTAAGCATTTTAACCCTGCAGGTGTTTTGTAGAAATTAGTGTGCGCTCAATGTTGCAGAGTGAAAATGGGATTTTTTTCCATAGATATGCCAATATGTGGTGCCCGGCTTGTGCCACCATAACAAGACAGCTCTCTAATTATTATGCGGTGTTTCCCGGTTTTAGAAACACCCTACATGTGGCCCTAATCTTTTGTCTGGACATATGACAGGGCTCAGAAGTGAAGAGTACCATGCGGAGTGGAGGCCTAATTTGGCGATTTACAAAGTATTGGTTCACAACTGCAGAGGCTCAGATGTGAAATAATAAAAAGAAACCCCTGATAAGTGACCCCCACTATGGAACTGCACCCCTCAAGGCATTAATTAAGGGGTGTAGTGAGCATTTTCACCCCACAGGTCTTTTCCATAAATGAATGCGCTGCGGATGGTGCAAATTAAAAATTTATATTTTTCCCTAGATATGCCATTCAGTGGCAAATATGTCATGCCCAGCTTATGACGCTGGAGACACACACCCCAAAAATTGTTAAAAGGGTTCTCCCGGGTATGACGATGCCATATATGTTGAAGGAAACTGCTGTTTGGGGACGCTGTAGGGTTCAGGGCCGAGGGAGCACCATTTGGCTTTTGGAGAGCGGATTTTGCTTGGTACTATATTTGTTTGAGTATTGCTGGTGGGGGTACATGTAAGCGGGGCGGAGTATATAAGGGGCATAGTCAGGTGGTATAAAAAAATAAAAATAATCCATAGATGTGTGTTACGCTGTGAAGCAATCCTTTCTGCACAGGCCGGTGTCGCACTGATAAATGGTGTCATTTCTTATCCCCCTTTTGGTCCACACTCCGCGCCTTTGTAGTTTGGGGAATTTTGCTGGGAAAGTATTATCCTGGTATAATACGGGCACCGTCGCTTCCAGCGGATATGTTTGGGCCCTCCCCTTCCTGGTTCCCTAATTTTAGGTCCTTGATAAATCGCCTCTTGAAACAGAAGAAATGTTCCCCTCGGGCACAACTGCATATTTTTTTATTTCCTGACTTATTGAAGCCATAACTAATTTTATTTTTCATAGACGTAGCGGTATGAAGGCTGGTTTGTTGTGGGACGAGCTGTAGTTATTATTGGTACCATTTTGGGGTACATGCAACTTTTTGATCACCGTTTATCCTATTTTTTGGGATGCTAGGTAAACAAAAAAACGCAATTCTGGCACAGCTTTTTTTGTTTTTTTTATACAGCGTTCACCACGCATTATAAACTACATGTTAACTTTATTCTGTGGGTCAGTACGATTCCGGCGATACCTAATTTATAGCACTTTTTTATGTTTTACAACTTTTTGCACAATAAAATTACTTTTGTAAAAAGAATGTATTTTTTCTGTCGCCAAGTTGTGAGAACCATAACTTTTTAATTTTTTTGTCGACGGAGGTGTATGAGGGCTTGTTTTTTGTGGGACGAGCTATAGTTTTTATAGGTACCATTTTTGGATACGTGCGACTTTTTGATCACTTTTTATTGTAATATTTGTAGGGCAAAGTGACCAAAAAACAGAAACTCTGGTAACGTTTTTTACGGGTTTTTTTTACGCTGTTCACCGCGTGCAATAAATAATATAATATTTTGATACCTCCGGTCGTTACGGTCGTGGCGATACCAAATACATATGGTTTATTATTATTTTTCAATAATAAAGGACTTGATAAGAGTAAAAGGGGGATTGTGTGTTATTTGATTACTTGAAACTTTTATTGTTTTCAAACTTTTATTTTTTGCACTTTTTTTTACACTTTTTTTTACACTTTTTCTCAAGTCCCACTAGGGGACTTGAAGGTCCAACGGTCAGATTTTTTTTTTTCTAATACATTGCACTACCTATGTAGTGCAATGTATTAGATCTGTCAGTCATTCACTGACAGCAAGCCGTTTAGGCTTCGCCTCCCGGCGGGGCCTAAATCGGCTTCCATAATGGCAGAGCAGGAGACCATTGTGTCTCCTGTTGCCATAACAGCAGTCGCCAGTCTCGATTGCCTGTCAGGGCTGGCGATCTGCTTGTAACCGCTACGATGCAGCAATCGCTTTCGATTGCTGCATCGAAGGGGTTAATGGCAGGGATCGGAGCTAGCTCCGGTTCCTGCCGTTACAGGTGGATGTCAGCTGTACAGTACAGCTGACCTCCACCGCTGATGACGCCGGATCAGCTCCTGACCCGGCGCCATCTTGCCGGCAGCTACGGAAGCCGATCAGGCTCCGCCGCCAGGCGGATCTTGACCGGCTTCGGTGCTAGGCAGACCGGGAGGCCAGTATTAGGCCTCCGGTTGCCATTGCAGCCACCGGAACCTCGGCAATTTCATTGCTGGGGCTCCGATGAGCTGCAAACACCTTAAGTGCAGCGATCGCGTTTGAGCGCTGCACTTAAGGGGTTAATGGCGGGGATCGAAGCTAATTTCGGTCCCCGCCGTTACAGTCGGATGTCAGCTGTAAGATACAGCTGAGATCCGACGATGATGGCACCGACTCAGCTTCTGAGCCGGTGCCAAACGTTTGACGTACATGTACGGCATTTTGCGGGAAGTCAATGCTTTCCATGACGTACATGTACGTCAAATGTCGGGAAGGGGTTAAAGGGGTTGTACGCTTTTTACAATATCATTTTGTTAGGATCCCCCAAAAATAAGCTGTTGCGATCGCCACAATGTTAGGAGCTACAGTAATCAACTGTAATCTGTAGGAGAACA
The DNA here is from genome assembly GCF_050947455.1 of Rhinoderma darwinii. NCBI lineage: Eukaryota > Metazoa > Chordata > Amphibia > Anura > Rhinodermatidae > Rhinoderma > Rhinoderma darwinii. The sequence continues at coordinate 493,495,655 of NC_134687.1, forward strand.
TGGCATTAAGTGCTCAATTTCCCTGCAGCACCACCACAGATGAAATTAAGTATTGCATGGTGACTATTGATATCAATTGGCTGTCCATATAATGCACAGACTTCCTGGGTCCTCTAGAGCGAGGTGCTCTTTGTATTTCCGCTCCACTCTGGCTAATTGATGGAGGTACCACATAAAGGACTCCACTTTATTAACACAGAAGTCCCTAAAAGAAAATGAGTATGTGCTAACCATTGAGAAATTAACATTTTACATTTTAGGTGTACTGCCGTTTAGGGTAAAGTCCACTGCAAATCTTTGCCAAATCTGGACAAAATCCATTTGTGTTAGGCTCTGTGGATGCCGAAACAGAGTCCTTTTGGATAAGTGATATGGGATGGTATAAATTGGCATACAGTTTTTTTTCTTTTTTGCTGTATAGAATGGTGTTGTAGACTATGCTATTCTAACCAGAGGGATACAGCAAAAACATACTGCGCGATATACAGCACATTTCTTTACCATGGGAGTCTATCGGCGATGTATGCACCCTTCTGTTGGAAATATACATCAGGGAATCCTTTCAACATACTTCTGATGGAGGGCTTTAATGATATGTGAACATAAGCTTATATGCCACAGATTTCAACTTTTGCATTGCAATAGGTGACATACATGGCAAAAATCCAGAAGCAGAAAATATTTTCAGCAAAGATTATTCTATGTATAATGAAAAATTGTGACATGTTACAATAAACCTTCTGTTTCAATTACGTACTCATATTTTTCAAATTCAAATTGCTTTTGTCTGCATTTTTGCAAAAATATTAATTTATATCAATTAAATGCTAATGTCCTTGTACCAAGAAATGCCACCTACTTGAAGTACAACTCGTCCTGCAAAAACAAAGCCTCAAGGGGGGGCGGAGCTAGCGATGAGACTGAATGGACGTGTCTCACTGAGCTCCGTACATCCAGAGACCCAACGCAGCCTACAACAGCTCCTCAGACCTTGAAATGGTCAAGATCGGAGGCAGTAAAGCCAGGGAAGATCCGGAGACCGCCACTCCGGCTCCCTCTCAAACTGAAGTGGCAAAATTCTTTAAAAGAAAACCTGCTTCTCTCCTGCAGCAGAGTCCCAAGATGGTGCCGTATTCCCGCCGTCAGAGAGAGGACGAGGTCTCAGACACCTCTGAAGCAGATTGCGATGCAGCGAGTATGTCGGCTACTGGGGACTTACCTGTTCAAACAGGTATTGGCAAAAACCTTGGAGCCTGCTATTAAGGACTTAGCTGACATTAAACAAGATGTCCGACAGATTGGTCACAGGGTGAAAGCCTTAGAAAACTCCCAAGCTGCAATTTTGGAATTTAATGGAGCTACTACACAAAGTTTTTCCTCCTGTCAGTCTGCCTTTAACACCATTTTCAGATCATTGGAAGATCAGGAAAATAGGAGTCGCAGAAATAACTTACGTTTCCGAGGAATTCCTGAATCTGTGTATTCTGAGGAAATCCCAGACGCCTTTATGTCTATTTCTCGCTCTATTTTGGGATACGACCATACAGACTGCGAGATCATTATTGAAAGGGCTCATCGAGCTCTACGTCCAAAGCCCAAGGCAGACGATCCCCCTAGAGATGTAATTTGTCGATATCTCAACTTTCAGGTCAAAGACAAGATCCTTTTCAAATCCAGGGAAATTGCTCATTTTCTATTTAAAGGTACAGTGATCTCAATTTAACAAGATTTAGCCGCTGTCATCCTGTAGAAATGTATGAAGCTTAAGCCTCTAACTGACCTTTTAAGAAACAAGTGAATTCTTTATAGATGGACTTTCCCTTTTGGACTTTCATTCTCAGCTGAGGGATGGCGATTTACCATCTCCTCGTTAGGAGATCTTGGAGAAGTCTATACCTGCCTTGGAATTGCACCATTACCTGTTGAGGACTGGGACATTATGACTGATCTTGCCTCGCTCCCTCAAGTTACCCAGATCACCCCTTGGAAACGGAATTCTGGCAAAAATGCTGAAAAAAACAGTTTCGCTGCAGTTTTAATATTTATTTTTTTTAGACCATGCACCAATCATCGTAAATAATGTTATACATTTGTTGTTCAGGTTGTTACGGTCGTGGCGATACAAATATGTCTATATTATTTCATGTTTTAGGACTTATATTTTAAAAAGTTTATTCATTGTAAAAAACGTGTGTTTCTGTGTATTTTTTTTACAGCTTTTTTATTTATTATTTAACATCATTTTTTTTTTTACATTAATGAAACTTTTTTTTTAATCCCATAAAAGGATTTTTGATTTTGATTTTCTAACTGTAATGTACTGGCATAGATCTATATGCCAGTACATTAGCTTGTGTACTGATAGTACACAGGCAGTTGTTAGGGCATACCTCAGTATGCCCTAACAACAGGAAATATGTTCAGACAGCCCTGGGTTCCTTCAATGGACCCTGGGCTGTCTGGCCACACAAGTTATGGGCTTTGGTTGTGTCACAGGGATTTTCTGTGACGCGATCAAAGGCCAGTTCCCCCTCCTCTGAACGCCGCGGTCAGCTTTGATCGCGGCATTCAAGGGGTTAACGGCGGAGAGAAGAGGTTTCTCTTCTCTCCCCCGTTAGAGCGTGGCCGTGGCTGTGTATTACAGCTGTTGCCCCGCTCCTTTTCGTGCGCGGACGCCGGCTGTCACACAGGACGAGAATGCTCGTCCTAATGCGCGCAGTACCCGCCGCTCAGGACGAGTATTCTCGTCCTGTGTTGGCAACCAGTTAAAGGTGGTTTGTAAGTATGTTAAGGGATTTAATTCCCCCTCCAAAAAATTTAAAAACAGCTTCATGTGATATTTTTTTGCTGCAAGAAATGCATTTTAAATTACACCACTTCCCCAAATTATCTTTTTCAAATTTCCCCGTCTGGCACCATTGTGGCTCTGCAAATTCTGCCTCCAGAGGTGTGAGCATAGGCTTCTGCCGTAATTCTCCTTTTACATACTCTTCTCATCTTCAGGACCCAGATGGTAGATACTTGATTTTAAAGGGTAAAATTGGTACTCAGACATTTACCTTTGCAAACCTATACGCTCCAAACTCTGGTCAAATAGATTGGTTACTCTCCACATTTGCTTTGTTGGATTCATTTTCAGAGGGTCTAATCGTAATTGGTGGTGATATTAACCTTACCATAGACCCGCTAGTTGACTCCTCTTCTCAAAAGTCTACTCTGTCTTGTAGGGCATCAAGTAAATTTAAGTCCTTGTTAGCAAATTACAGACTAGTTTGTATGGAGATGTCTTAATCCAACCCAGTTGGACTATACTTTTTTTTCCTCGGCACACTCCTCCTATCATAGATTGGACTATTTCTTTCTGCCTAAACCTTCCCTTAAATTTTACTCCTCAGTGGAGATTGGTTCACAAATACACTCAGACCATGCTCCCATTTCCTTAACCCTTACGCTCCCTGTCAAAAACAAAAGATCGGTTAAGTGGCGCTTGAATGACTCTATACTTGGTACCGCTAAAGTTGTAGATGACTTTAGATGCAAATTGGCAGATTATTTTCAAGTGAACAAAACCCCTGGGGTTATGCCTGGTAAAGTTTGGGATGCCCATAAAGCCTATATTGGTGGCCAATTTATTAGTTATTGTTCCCACTTGCAGAGAGAAAGGACCAAACAAGTTGATGAACTTTTCAGAGAAATAAAGGCCTTAGAAAGAATGCATAAAGCCTCTTTGGCCTTAAAACATTTACAAGATTTAGCCTCCCTGAGAACTCAGTTGCTCAATAAGTTGAATGTGTCTTCGGTAAAAAAAATTATGCATTCTTAGCATAAATTTTATGCTCATGGCAATAAAGCTTCAAAATTAATGTCCAAAAGACTAAAACAAAGACGAATCCTTAACTACATACATATGCTGAAAGACTCGAAGTGAGATTCTATATATTCTTCTAAATCTATTTGAGAATAATTTCGTTCTTATTATGAAAACGTATATAATCTAGTAAACATTAGCTCCTCCCCGTCTGCGACTAATAGATCTTCGCTTATCTCCGATTTTCTAGACTTCCTGTCCCTTCCCACGATATCTCCCTTGCAGAGTGAGAAACTCAGCCGACCGTTCACCTTACTAGAACTTGAAATTGCTCTGAAACAATCTCCCTCAGGCAAATGTCCTGGTCCGGATGGACTTCCTTTTATTTACTACTCCTCGTTCAAGGACATACGGCTTCCTCGACTACTATCTTTAGCGAACCTTTCTCTACTAGGTCATCCACTCTCTCCTGATATGACTCATGCCCACATCTGCATTATTAAGAAGGTAAAGACCTAACTTCATGCACAAACTATATACCTAATTCCCTCCTAAATTCAGACCTAAAACTTATTGCGAAGTTATTAGCTAATAGACTTAAATTGATTCTTCCTGATATCATCTCACCAGATCAAGTGGGTTTTGTTGGAAACAGGGAAGGAAAAAATAATTCAGTTAGAGTCCTTCATATTTTACATTACTCCCATAAAAATAAGATTCCCTTACTCCTTCTCAGCACAGATGTTGAGAAGGACTTCGATATAATTGATTGGGTCTATATGAAACAGGTCCTACTCACCTTTCCTGTGTGATGCGATATTTTCCATGTATGCCACTCCTTCAGCCTCTGTGTCAGTTAATGGAATTTTATCTAGCTCCTTCAAGATATGTAACGGTACGCGGCAAGTGTGTCCCTTATCTCCTTTACTGTTTTTAACATGCAGGCTATTAGATTGGACGTTAATATTAGGGGAATACATCTGGGGAATAGGGAATATAAAATAGCTGCTTATGCCGACAAAATATTGCTGATGGTTACAAACCCAGAAATAGCGCTTCCCAAAATTCAACACATTTTGGACTCCTTTAGTACCTTTTCAAATTTCAAAATCTATAAAGGGAAGTCCCAAGCTTTAGGGTACTCCTTATCTGACTCTCATAGGAAACTCTTGGCGGATAATTCTGACTATAATTGGACTTCTCATATTACATTTCTGGGTATTAAGATTGGGAATAATTTAGGCCACCTGCTTTCTCTAAATAATGCCCCCGTCCTCGCTTCTCTCTCTGGTCTGTTGAAACAATTTGATGTACCTTATATCTCCTGGTTTGGCGGAAAAAATATTCTAATGTAATTTATTCTCCCTAAGCTTACTTATCTTATGCAAGTTTTACCAATACCGCTCACCAGGGCATTTTTCACAGATATCAAGTTTATTTGGAAAGGTAAAAAAGCCTGTATATCTAGAGAAATCTTAACCCGACAGAAGCCTTGTGGTGGTACTGGTTTACCAGATCCAGAAAAATATTATCAAGCTATAAATTTATCTCGGATTATTGAATGGATTCATCCCCCTCTCACAAGCTGTGGATATCTGTGGAAAACACGCTCTCTCCAGTTCCTCTACGCACTTTAATATTATTTAACAGAGAGGTTGTGGAAGGTGTTAAGCCCTATAACCCCCTGACCTTGGCAACGCTGAAGGTATGGCATATTTCTCCTCAAGATCTGACTTTGGTTCTTTACCATCTCCTCTTTTACAGGTTAGAGACCTGTTAGATCTTGCTCCATTGGCCTTACAGGAAAGCATCCCTGGTTCGGTCGTCTCCTCATGTGACCTTTTAGCTCAACTTTTTAACGACTCAAAGAAGGTCTTAGATGACATTTCCCTCGCTTCTAAACTTGGGATTCCTGTAACTCACTCACCTCTGCTCTCCTTCATTAAAGTTAAAGTTCAGTCCTTTCGGCTGTCCCATGCGAGTTCTGGACCCTCAGAATGGTTTGATAAATTGTTATCTCAGTCGACGCCGGTCATCAAGTCAATTTCACTAATGTATAAAAAACTGATATTTTGTACTCCCTCTTCCCCTCCAAATTTTCTTAGATTATGGGAGAAAGATCTAGCTAGAATTTTGTCCGACTCTGAAATAACTCGTGTATTGATTGCTCTGCATAAGATCTCCAGATGTGTCAGGATACAGGAAAACAGTTATAAGATTTTGTCCCATTGGTACAAAACACCAGACATGACTTCTTTATATAACCTATCACATTCTGATGTCTGTTGGTGTTGTGTCAGGGACAAAGGATCCTTCTTTCATGTCTGGTGGTCCTGTGATGAGATTGCAAAATGGTGGAAAGATATTTTTGATAAATGTAATTCCATCTGTCAAACTAATATTCCCTCTTCTCCGGACTTAGCTCTTTTGTCAATATCACTGTTGTCCCGTCCAAAGTTTTTAAGAATTTGTTGGTTGCTGCTAGACTTCTGATTCCGACATATTGGTTTTCAGTGGAGAATCCTTCTATGGAACACTGGATTGCTAAGGTAGACCAAATATATTGATTTGAGGAGGTGTCTCATTGGGAGACTCATCCCTGGGATGCTTTCTTGAAAATATGGTTGCCATGGAAACATTATAGAAAGTTTGAATAATCTCCATTTCCCTTGTCCTTTCTAGTGATTATACTATTTGCAACACTATGTTATCACAATGATATTCTGTGTACTTTTCATTATAGCTGACCGTCTCTAATCTAAATGTTTGCAATGCCAACATTGTATTTGAAAACTTACACATGTTCTTTAGTTTCTGTATTGTTCATTTGAATTCTCTTTAAAAACGAAAAAACAAAAAAACAAAAAACAAAGCCTAAAAATAAAATAAAAAAAAAACATTTTCTAGACCAAAAGTGGCACGGTCCCCAAGGGGTTGAAAGGGTTGTCTCATGAAAACATTAGGCCCCTATAAGGCTGTATCAACATCTAAGATGAAGGTCCCCCACTCAGGACCACCTCTATTAGCCTTAATGAAGAGGCGTTCTGTAGTAACGGCTCTAATTCTTGTGGACTTCAGTCATCCATGATCACATGGGTGGCCATTCTTTTGAATGGCCCCAATGCAATTCACAATTTCCCCTGATGCAGCTGGCCAGTTTCCCCTGACAAATTCAGCTGTTTACCATCAGTGCTGGATCCATAGCGATCAGCTGATTGCTGTGGTAGCTCCCAGCATTTAACCCCTTAATGACCGCCGATACGTCTTTTTACGGCGGTCATTAGTGGGCTTTATTCTAGAGCGCCGCCAAACTACGTCGCTGCATTAGAATAAAGTAAACAGAGCAGGGAGCCGTGAAATCTCCATGCTCTCAGCTGCCAGAAGCAGCTGAGGGCTGGGAGCGTCCCTGCTCTGCCGGGTGAGATCGATATTAGTATCGATCTCACCTGTTTAACCCTTCAGATGCGGTGCACAATAGCGAGCACCGCATCTGAATGGTTTTGGAGAGAGGGAGGGAGCTCCCTCTCATCTCACTGACACCCGGCGATAAAATCGCCGAGTGTCTGTGTCTTCTATGGCAGCCGGGGGTCTAATAAAGACCCCCAGGTCTGCCTGCAGCGAATGCCTGCTAGATCATGCCGCAGGCATGACCTAGCAGATGCCTGTCCGTTTTAAACGGACAGGCAGTAATACACTGCAATACAAAAGTATTGCAGTGTATTATAATAGCGATCGGATGATAGGGAAGTCCCCTAGTGGGACTAGTAAAAAAGTAAAAAAAGTTTAATAAAGTTAATTTAAAAAAAAAGTGAAAAAAAAAAAATGAAAAACCCAGCTTTTCCCCTTACAAAATGCTTTACTATTAAAAAAAACTACAATAAAGCAAAAAAGTTACACATATTTGGTATCGCCGCGTCCGTAACGACCCCGACTATAAAGCTGTTACATTATTTAACCCGCACTGTGAACGCCGTAAAAAATAAAATAAAAAACAATGGAAAAATTGCTGTTTTCTGTTAATCCTGACTTAAAAAAAATGTGATAGAAAGTGATCAAAAAGTCGCATCTACTCTCAAATGGTACCAATAAAAACTGCAAGTCGTCCCGCAAAAAACAAGACCTTATACAGCTATGCCGACGCAAAAATAAAAAAGTTACAGCTCTTCGAATGTGACAATGGAAAAATGTAAAAAATGGCTTGGACATTAGGGCCCAGAATGCCAGCAGGGGGAAGGGGTTAACAGTGTAATGTTGATGGATTATGTCAACATTCAACAACAAAGATTGGGTATGTATATTGGCATAATAAAGTGACTATCATAAGTTGAAATTTTATTTATTTTTTTAGAAAATTAAGCCACCATACACGGTTAAAAACATTTAAAATAGCATCAACATGCTCTATACAAAAAACTTGGAAGCTTCCACCATGATAAGTGGCCAACAATAAGCCAACAAAGGTTAGCATTTTTCTCTTTTGGGGCACATCCACTTGTGCGACATACAGTAATATGGCCAGGCCACCACCTGTGTGTGAGGACGGGCAACTTGGCAGAATAAAGCGACATAACTGATATTTTTAACGGTAATATGAAGATAACATTGTTATAACTTTTTTATATTACGCTTTAGTAACTTGTAGGTCTGCTGATAATACATGTATTTAGAAAATGAGCAGCAGTGGTCTAATGTTTTACTTCACATCATTAACCAAAACACATGCCATAAATTCATTCTCTTCAGGCTTATGCACCTTGGATACCCAGTGCAATAAAGAGACATTTAAGCTGAAGTTAGCTGGATAAGTAAAACATGGATTCTTTGCTGCAATGACCTGCTATGCCATTCACTGAGTACTGTAGATGACCAATGAATTCTACGCAGAAAATATCATGCTTGATTTGAGACGTAAACAGCCAGCTTGAAATGTTTGAGAAATTCATCTGTTTGAAACATGATTTCCAATATCATATTGAGGTTGAAATAAGACACAATTCCATCTAGTTCTTTCAACCTGTTATCATGCAGTGTTGATCCAAAACAACCCTTATAATGTATTTGCCAAATGTTCCTATGACAATGGTAAGATATTGCATAGATATCCAAGCAATCTAAAACAGATAATTTTTTGTTATCGTTTTTATATGCTTTACTACTTTTACAAAGAAAAAAAAAATTGTCAAAAAAAATTATTAATTTTGTGTAGCCAAATTCTGAGACTCATAACTTTTTTATTTTTCCGTCAAGAGAGCTGTGTGAAAGCTAGTTTTTATGCATGGCAGGCTGTAGGTTTTTTGTGTGTGCAATTTTGGGGTACATAGGACCTTTTAGTAACTTTGTATTTAATTATTTGGGGAAAGCAAGGTTTTTAGTCCCCCTAGGAGACTTGAACAAACAATTTTTTGAGTGCTGGTACAATACACTGCAATACTTATGTATTTCAGTGTACTGAGCTATTTACAAGATCCTATTAATAGGAGCAGAAACATGGCACACGTGGGGGCCTTCATTAGGCCCACAGGCTACCATGACAACCATTGGCATTCCTCGAACGCATCACGGGGGGGTGATGGGCTGGCAGAGGGGTCCGCCCCCATCTTTGTAACAGTTTAGATGCTATTAAATGCGTCATGTAAGTGGTTAAACGGCCGGGTTCGGAGTTATTGCCTATCCCGGCTGTTAAGGTGAGGTGTCCGTAACATACAGTCAACACCTGCTTAGTATGAAGCACATGTCACCAAGGGGCTATAGCCACTGACAGGTGAAATTAATAACATTGATAGATTATCAATGATGCCTGTCAAGGGGTGGGATATATTAAGCAGCAAGCAAGCAGTCAGTTCTTGAAGTTGATGATTTGGAAGCAGAAAAAATGGGCAAGTGTAACGGCTGGCGCGCCGTTCCCCGCCTCTTCCACGGCCTCTCCTCTGGTTCCTGCACCCTCCATTTCCTCATGCTCGTCCCGAGCTCCACTTACCCGATCCGGACGCTCTGTAGGCTCTGGGCGTCGTCAGGAAACTGCATCTCTCACCTCCCTCCACGGCCGTCATCCACTATGTGCGGCTGCAGCCACTAGAGGGTGCGCGCGGTGACTCTTTCCTTCTTAAATGGCCAGCGCATGCCAAAATTCAAAGACTTTCTATTTAAGGATCCTCCTCCCTCTGAATCCTTGCTTGTTCAACCAAGTTCCCCGTGAGTTTCCCTGTACCCTGGTTCCCTGTTTTCTTGCCTTCTGCCTTTGTCTGGATTTCCCGTTTTTGACCTCTGCCTGAACTTTGACTATCCTTGCCTGCCGCCTGCCTTGACCTATTGCTATCGATACCCGTAATGACGTCTGTTGCCTGTCCTGACTTCTGGCCTATACATCCGACTGCCTCTAAACCTGCTGTGCCAAGCATTGCCCTGGGTTATTAGCACCATCTCCCGGACGACACAGAGGATCCACAAACGAACCAGGTGAGAACTGCGATAGCAAGCGTTCGGATCTGAGTGACTTCAACAAGGACCAAATTGAGATGGCTAAATAACTGTGTCAGGCAGGTGCGTAAGTAGGAAAGACTGGGACCCATAGAAAACTTTTGACTGGGGCACCCGCTCTGCTGGGTATCACACAACCCCCCCTTGTAGATAGTGCCTCCCTATAGATTCCACCACACCGCGCCCCCCTATAGATACCACCATACACAGCCCCCTGTAGATAACGTCTTACAGCCCCAATCCCCCTGTAGATAATGCCATACAGCCGCACTGTAGATTACGCCATACAGCTCCCCTGTAGATAACGCCATACAGAACCCCTGTAGATAATGCCACACAGACCCCCCTGTAGATAACGCCATACAGACCCCCCTGTAGATAACGCCATACAAAGTCCCCCCTGTAGATAACGCCATACAGAGTCCCCCCTGTAGATAACGCCATACAGACCCCCCTGTAGATAACGTCACAGAGACCCCCCTGTAGATAACGCCATACAGAACCCCCCGTAGGTAACGCCAGACAGACCCCCCTGTAGATAACGCCATACAGACCCCCCCTGTAGATAACGTCACACAGACCCCCCTGTAGATAACGCCATACAGAACCCACTGTAGATAACGCCATACAAACCCCCCTGTAGATAACGCCATACAGACCTTCCCTGTAGATAACACCATACAGAACCCACCGTAGATAACGCCAGACAGACCCCCCCTGTAGATAACGCCATATAGCCCCCCAAAAATGGCCTATAGTTTGTCCTACAAAAGGGATGTATCCCCTATCCACAGGATAGGGGATACATGTGTGATCGCTGGCAGCGATAAGGAGAGTCCGAGGTCTGTCATGGAGAACTTGGGGGGACTTTCGGTCCCCCTTTCTCCTCATCGCTGGGCGTCCCAGCGATCCCACATGCATCCCCTATCCTGTGGATAGGGGATAATGTCTTTTGTAGGAACAACCCCTTCAGTGGCGTCGTGCTGTTGCAGCCATAGCAGCTGCTAGCGGAGCCTCTGGCCATGGGGGGGCCCGTGCCAGCGGGTGGCATGGGCCCCCTCATGCTGCGGGACCCGTAGCAGCCGCTACGGCTGCTATAGCGGTAGTTACGCCACTGGGGTCTGGGCATCTACAAAATGGCAGGTCTTGTGGGGTGTTCACAGTATGCATGGCTTAGTACCTATTAAAAGTTGTCCAAGGAGGGACAATCGATGAACCGGCAACAGAGTCATGGTAGCTTAAACCTTATTGATGCATATGGGGAGCAAAGGCTAGCCCACTTATTCAGTTACTTACTTAAAGTGCTACTGTCATGAAAAAATATATGATTCTTATAAAGGGTTTAAACTGGGGGCTTTATCTAATTAGTTGAGAAGAAAGAAAATCCACTCTCCATTTAGTAAAATCTCTTCTTTTATTAGCAAAAGCAGCGATGGGATGTGGAGCATAAGCCTACAGCCGTTTTGCGTGAGCCCACGCTTTGTCGATACACGTTTTGTTTTTTTTAAAGCATTTAGTGTCATTTTTCTACCATAGACCTCCACAGCTTTTTTTTTTTGTACAACTTGAAAAAAACGCATTTGTCAATGTGTGTTGCAGATTTTTATGGCATTTTTTTAATGCCTTTTTTTATGTTTATTTTTAATAGAGTTCAAGGCGGATTAAGTAGACCATAGACCCTGGGCTGTTTCACAATCTTGGGCCCCCCTTCCCCATCGCCGCTCTACCGTGTCTATAGTGCACACCACCATTCTGTGTGAGCATTGAGAAATGGGTGTTAAGATTCCCCTTGTCAAAGAGCTGTGTCCCTACATACTGACAGTCTTTAACCATCGCTGACAGTATCACACTGTGTAGGGACACTTCCTCTTGACAATGGAAATGGTAACACGCATTTGTCTATTAGCCCTGGGTACACAGAGATATTTGGAATACAAGGATTACCTGCAACAGACATGTCAGGAGAGGTGACAGATCCCCTATATATCCAGTGACTCACAAGTGACGTCTTCTCTGATGGGAGACGTTTTCTTTTCTTCTCCATCTGACGCAGACCGTTATGGCAACTTCTCCTGATGAGACATCTTTGTCCATCACTTCTGCAGCCATTTCCAGCCTCTATAGAAACACAGAAATGTAGACACCAAGGCCCAGGACCATACATTAAAGGGATTGTCCGGGCACGGACCGTTTTTTATACTGATGACCTATCGACAGCCCCTTTTACTCAGACTAATAAATTTGGACCCCAGACTAGATCATAGAATACATACAGACCCCAGACCTTCTAAACTATTGCAGTCCCCAGACCAGACCCCCCTAAACAAATACAGACCCCAAAACAAGCACCCTAAATAAACACAGACATCAGACAGGACCCCTAAATACAGACCCCTAAATACATACCCCATAAACGAATACAGACCCCAGACCAGACCCCTAAATACAGACCCCCAGACCAGACCCCCTAAATACAGACCCCATACCCCCTAAATACAGACACCAGACCTAAAACTAATACAGACCCCCTAAATACAGACCCCAGACCTGACCCCTACACTAATAATGACCAAAAGACCCCTATCCCTTGATTAATACAGACCCCAGACCAGACCCCCTATTCTAATACAGACCCCAGACTAGACCCCTAAATACAGACCCCTAAATAAAGACCCCTAAACTAATACAGACCCTAGAATAGGCCCCCTAAATAGATCCTATAAACTAATACAGACCCCAGACCAGACCCCCTAAATACAGACCCCTAAATAAAGACCCCTAAACTATTACAGACACTATAAACTAATACAGACCCCAGACCTCAAACTAATACAGACCCCCTAAATACCAACCCCAGACCCCTTAAACTAACAGACCCCTAAATATACAGACCCTAAACCCCTTAAACTGATACAGACCCCAGACCAGACCCCCTAAATACAGACCCCTTAAACTAATACAGACACCAAACCTCCTAAATATAGTCCCCAAACCAGGCCCCCTAAATACAGACCCCTTAAACAAATCAATCCCCTTATACTTATGAAATGAAATGGGAAGAGAGAAAAGGCTGGCACTGCTGAATCGGCACCTATTGGGACAGGAGTGTGTCAGATGGCTTGTTTCCTAAATGGATTGTTGCAGACAAGTTGCCCCTGAGTTGCTCATCGAAAAGTATGGCACAACAGGTTAATATAAGTATAGAGGAATGATCGAGGCACTCACCGGACTTTCAACACAATTTCTTTATTTGGAAAGATCTCGGTCAGGATGTGGAATTGCCTACGGCCGTTTCACGTGCGTACACGCTTTCTCAAGGCCCTGGCGTCACTTCCTTCACCTGCCTTTTTATTCACAAATCAGTGCGGATTGTTACATAACAAGTGAAAATATAAAAAGACAGGAAAGTGCACAGTATACTTTTGTGATTTATGCATCAAAAATATATCAGTTTTAAAATAACATTGCTTTATCCCTTGATTACAAGCTTGTTCTTCCTCCAGTAAAATCTGCATGAACCTGAGAGAGCTCACAGTCGCCTCTTTTTCCCATTTATTCATGATTCTTACAGTTCTCAACCTGTCTGTACGTGTTAGGCTGGGTTCACACGACCTATTTTCAGATGTAATGGAGGCGTTTTACGCCTCGAATTACATCTGAAAAAACGGCTCCAATACGTCGGCAAACATCTGCCCATTGCTTGCAATGGGCTTTACGATGTACTGTGCCGACAACCTGTCATTTTACGCGTCTCTATCAAAAGACGGCGCGTAAAATTACAGCCTCATCCAAAGAAGTGCAGAACACTTCTTGGGACGTAATTGGAGCCGTTTTTCATTGACTCCAATGAAGAACAGCTCCAAATTACGTCCGTAAAAGACACCCCGCAAAACGCGAGTACATGCAATTACGTCTGAAATTCAGGAGCTGAAAACAGCTCCGTAATTTCAGACGCAATTGCAGTTATCGTGTGCACATACCCTTAGTGTGATCCGTAGACCCCTTGGTACAATGTTGTTTTTTATTACATTTTCCAACTATATTGTCTCCCACCATGTGACAATATAGTTTTTATCAAACTTTGTCAGTTCTTTAATTGCCATTTTTATATTAGTTTTTGCTAAAGGTTGCGTGTATTCTTTTTTTGAAAACACATCTCTCGCTACTGTGCTCCACCTATCCAGATCTGGCACTCCTGCTAGAAAGCTAGCCATATTCGATCACTTAATGCCAAGGATCTATGACATCTAGGTGGTCGATCAAGAATTGAATTGGGTTTTGCTAATGGGATGAAGTTTGTAACGGTTTTCCTTGACAATCTAGGACTGGGTCATGTATACAATTCAAATCACCATCTAAAATTAAGGAAGAGCAATCTCTACTAGACAGAACAGTGAGCAATCTTGAAAGAAAAAAACATGTTAGGAGCATTAGGAGCATAAACATTTACCCAGTAATAAGGATGAGAGTAAATTGTAACCGAAATAATTAAATTCCTGCCGGTTGGATCAGCATAAGAGTCATGGACCACATAATCTAAGGCAGAATGAAAAATAATTGCTACTCCTCTACATTTATCAGTATATGAGGCCTCATAACTGTACAAAAAAACGATGATTCCGTAATGGAGTGGGTTTCTTGAAGGAGGACAATCATAAAACCGAGTTTACCTAGATGATTAAGGACTTTTGTTCCTCTTAACAGGACTATTAAGGCCATCCACATTCCAGGAACACCATCTAAGATGGCCTCCCAATGTAGAATTAATTAAAGTAACAGACATCATTATCCTATTCCTGTTTTAAAAAATTTCATATTATGAATCAAGTAGTGTGAGGACTCTGTCTTGTCCCAGCGAGCAGGCATCATCCTCAAAAATAACAAATGACAATGAATAAGGTGGTGACACGTTCCCTACCTTCCCAACATAACATAACTAAGTTGTCACAAAGAAATACACAGTAAACAGTGAGGTCCCTGTTCTTCCCAAACCTCTGTCCCTACCTACTTGTACGACCCGACCTAAACGACGGCACACAACTGGGCGGCGTTCCCTATACAATTACCAGCGAAACTGACAAACGGATAAGACAGAGACAGTACGAAATAACAAAGGGTCACCTGGGAAGTACACGGAGGGAGAGGCAGGGCAATTGCGCCACAGACAAGTCTGGGCGCAAAAGGCGGAGTCAGGCAGGCAGGGTCAAACAGGGAGAGTGTGGAAAAAACAAAAGTCAGAAAGCAAAGGAAAGTCAGAGAGTCCAGCCGGGGTCAGGTCACAAAGGAGTCAAAATGCAAGTCGCTCAGGGGAGTCTGAAACAAGGAAAAGCACCAGGCTAGGTAACTCTAATTACAGGCAAAGGAGAAAAAGCCATGATTAAGGACGCTCGTAGCGTCTGAAACGCGTAGGCTTCTCATTTACCACTACCACTTTCTTCCCTACACTATCAGGATGTCACGCCGTGCTCTTTATTCCTGATTTTAACTTGCCAATTATACTGGCCCATTAAACTTGGAAACATTCCTTCCATTTTATCGAATCGTCAGTGCTGGATCCAAACCCAACTTTTACAGGCAAAGGCCTACTATCCCAGGCTGAAGTAATTAAGGAGAGGGAGGGAGCTCAGGAACATCAGCCAAGCTTTGATTGGCCTGACGCTCCTGAGCTCCTATTGGCTGCAGACTGCCTCAGTCTGCCATGCCGGGCGACGCCCGAGCGAGTAACTCTCCATGTCCTGGAGACCGAGGGAGCAGCAGGTAGGGAGTACGTGACATAAGTGCAACAATATCAAAGACTTCGTCTTTAGCAACAACACGCCAAGGAGTGGCATGTCAAAGGCATCATGAGTTGCCGAATGTTCAAAAATTAACATGGAAAAACATCAGGTGACTTATAACACATTTTAGGTAGAAGATGATGGTACGGAGGATCTGGATGGAGAGGCATCGCTTGAGGGGTTGAGTAACATCATGGCAGAATTTGGGTCATCAAAGATGTGAGAGAATCCATTTAAAGAGGCTCTGTCACCAGATTATAAGTGCCCTATCTCCTACATAATCTGATTGGCGCTGTAATGTAGATAAAAGCAGTAGTTTTTATTTTGAAAGACGATCATTTTTGAGCAAGTTATGAGCCAGTTTAGATTTATGCTAATGAGTTTCCCAATGGATAACTTGGCGTGTTTTTACTTTTTACCAACTGGGTGTTGTACAGAGGAGTGTATGAGGCTGACTAATCAGTGACCAATCAGCCTCATACACTTCTCATTGTTCAAGCCCAGCATGATCCACAGCACAGTGTGATTGTGCAGTGAAAGAAGCTGGGCTGGAACAATGAGAAGTGTAGGACACTGATTAGTCACTGATTGGTCAGCCTCATACACTTCTCTTCACAACGCCCAGTTGGTAAAAAGTAAAAACACGCCCAGTTGTCCATTGACAAACTCATTAGCATAAATCTAAACTAGCTCATAACTTGCTCAAAAATGATCGTTTTTCAAAATAAAAACCACTGCTGTTATCTACATTACAGCGCCGATCAGATTATGTAGGAGATAGGACACTTATAATCTGGTGACAGAGCCTCTTTAAAGTGATGCGCAGCTTCGCAGGATAGAACAGGTTGAATCTAATCTGACGGTCAAATAGAAGTTTGCAAGCAGGTTGAAAAAGACGTCTTATGGAAACCACAGTGGTGGAAAAGTCCTGAAATAAGAGTAGGTTATGTCCATCATATTTCACAGGCTGATGCTTGCCGTATGCATCTTGGAGCCAAACTTTATCTTGATAGTTCAGCAACTTGAATATCACAGGCCTTGGTTTGGCAGAGGAATCACGAGGTGTAATCCCAATTCGATGAGCTTCTTCAACTGGTAATGGTAATATATCTCATGGGATATTTAGCATCTTGGGTAACCATTTAGCTGTAAAGGAGAGTAGCTCAGGTTGTTTATCTGACT
Source organism: Rhinoderma darwinii (assembly GCF_050947455.1). Taxonomy (NCBI): domain Eukaryota; kingdom Metazoa; phylum Chordata; class Amphibia; order Anura; family Rhinodermatidae; genus Rhinoderma; species Rhinoderma darwinii. The sequence continues at coordinate 493,512,899 of NC_134687.1, forward strand.
CTGGTACGCCAATAATCATCAATCATCAATTTTGTCCTGTAGGATTTTAATAGTTGTCTCAGCTTCTTCAGCATGTGTGTCATGAGAGATATTGTCATCTTCCAGTTCAGAGACCCTTTGTTCAACTTTAGATAACCTCTTGGTATGATCAGCAACTTGAGAAACTATTATATCCAAAGAGGATTGAAATGCCACTAATCTCGCATCAATAGCCGGCATGAGAATGGCATATATGGCTTGTGCAGTAGCTTGGGTGGTGGGTGAATCAGTTATCTGTCCATCTTCCATGCCTCCAGAAGAGGACAGAGTTAGTTTAGATTTTTTTAGATGCTCCTTTGCCTGTAACTATTCATAGCAAACAGAAGAAGGGTTATAATGGAGAAGGATAAATGGCGTTGCTGTGAGATTCTTCCGTAACAACAGTAAGAGGTCACCATTTGTATATGTGATCACATGTTTGATACGGTGTAGAGAAGAAGAGCTACATAAGGAAGATTATGACTCCCACTAGTGGTAGAAAATAGTCGTGGCAATCTTGGGATAGTCAAATCGAAAAATACAGAGGAAAGCTGATAATAAAGTTGTAGTTAAGGTGTAACACCCATAGCCACGGACCATCAGGATTACTCACCTCCTGATGGCCGCAGCCATGGATCAGTGAGTGCTGGCCCGCATCTCCTCCTCAGGAGATGCCAGCACTCACTTCCGCTTTACTCTGCTGTGTCTCGTAGGGTGCGCGTACGCTCGTGCCCGGTCTTAAAGGGCCAGCATGCACACCTGAATTTGATACAGAATTAGCCCATACTCACCCTGGACTATGCCTGCATTGCCTGAGCATTGTTGTCATTTACCTATGTTCGTATCTGCAAATGGTCCCTTTAGTGTTTTCCAGTTCCCAGTGTTCCCGTTCCTGTTACCTGCATCCTATATTCCGTGCTATCTTGGTTCAAGTGCCGTTTAGAGTTGGAGTCATGTTGTGCTGTGTACTACGCCTTCCTGATTACACCACGCCGGTGTCTGCCTGCTACCAAGGTCCCATCCGAGCCTATCTTCGCTACTGTCTGAAGTTACCACAGGTACCCCTTATCTGAACTATAGAAATTGACTTGGTATCCTGTTGGCCAACCGCTATACTGTCAAGGCGGTACGGCCCAGTGGGTCCACACACCCAACGTGACAGTACGCTCAGGCCATGGACCCCGCTCATCAATCCGAGACTATGATGACATCACAAGTGATACGGGCGGATATGCTAGACCTCTGGTCCCGACAGGACCAACTCCTCCAGGCGTTAAAAATTATTGCACATCGGCTGTGCAAGCTGCCGTTCCTCCTACACCTCCTGGCAGTACTCCTGGCAGTACAGACCCTCCGAATACACCTCCTAGCAGTGCTGATCCCAGATTTTCTCTGACACTACCTCCTCGCTATGATGGGAACGCGAAGACCTGCAGGGGATTATTGAACCAGTGCCAGATCCACTTCAGTCTGTATGCAAAAGCATTTTCTACTGATGGTGCAAGGGTCGCTTTCATCATCTCTCTCCTCACTGGCAGAGCCATAGTATGGGCGAACCCTATCTGGGAGAGACAAGGACCAGAGATCCGTGACTTCCAGGGGTTCCTGCTGACATTTCGCATGGTGTTTGAGGAGCCTGGATGAGTCTTGATGGCAGTCGCTTCCTTGCTGAACCTTCGCCAGGGAGACACCTCCGTGGGCGAGTACGCCATTCACTTCCGCACACTGGCGAGAGAGTTGTTGTGGCCTCGAAGGTCATCTTGTGCGTCTGTGCCCCTAAAAGCCCCAGAGTTGGTTGGAGAAACAACCCTTGGTGAAGAAGGACCTTCTTCTAAATTGTCCATCCCCGCGACCATAGTGTCTGGCAAAAAGATGCACCGGGTCTCTACCTATGTGGACTCTGGATCTGCAGCTAACTTCATCCACAAAGATCTAGTGGATCTCCTCCAGTTGCCTACGACCTCTCTGGAGAGGCCATTGATCGTCGCCTCTGTGATTGGACTACCTCTGCCAGACCCGATTGTGGCTGTAACCAAACCGCTGAGACTCCATGTAGGAGTTCTTCATGCTGAACTCATCTCATTTCTTGTTTTACCCAAGGCCATCAATCCTATGCTGCTGGGCCTGACCTGGCTCCGACTACATGCCCCAGTTCTGGACTGGAATTCTGGAGAGGTTCTCCAGTGGGGTCACAAGTGCCTCGACTGCTGCCTGCGGCAGATCCATCCGGTCCCGCCTCCTTGTCCTCAGCCTTTGACAGGATTGCCTTCTCATTATTCTATGTTCTTGGATATCTTCAGTAAGAAGGAGGTGGAGACACTTCCCCCACACCAGGCATGTGGCTGTCCTATCGAGCTGGTTCCTGATGCATCCCTTCCCCGTGGTAGGGTATATCCTCTCTCCTTACCCGAGACTCAGTCCATGTCCACCTATATTAAGGAAAATCTGGAGAGGGGTTTCATATGGAAATCCTCCTCCCCAGCAGGAGCCGGGTTCTTCTTCGTTAAGAAAAAGGACGTTTCTCTGCGATCCTGCATCGACTACCGGGGTCTCAACCAGATCACGGTCAAGAATAGATATCCATTGGCATTTTCAGAGCTTTTTGACCGCACACGAGGAGCCAAAATTGTTTCCAAACTAGATCTGCATGGGGCTTACAACCTAATCTGGATTCGCCAGGGTGACGAATCGAATACGGCATTTAACACCCGAGACGGGCACTATGAATATCCGGTGATGCCCTTCGGCCTGTGTAACGCTCCCGCTGTCTTCCAAGAAATCGTCAATGACACCTTCCGGGATCTCCTCTATGTTTGTGTTTTGGTCTATCTCGATGACATTCTGATTTTTTCCCCAGATCCAGTGACTCATCAGAGACATGTCCGTCAAGTTTTGCTGCGATTAAGGGAGAATCGTCTGTATGCCAAGCTGGAGAAGTGCGTGTTCGAGAGAAAGTCTCTACCCTTCCTGGGCTACATTACCTTGGATCAAGGTCTCAAGATGGATCCTGAGAAGGTAAAGGCCATCCTGGAATGGCCACGTCCTCAAGGCTTAAGGGCCATACAGCGTTTCCTGGGATTTGCCAATTTCTACAGGCAGTTTATCCCTAACTTCTCCTCAGTGACAGCTCCCATCTCCACACTCACCAAGAAAGGCATGAACGCCAAGGTGTGGACTCCAGAAGCGCAATCCGCATTTAATAGCTTGAAGTGTGCCTTCACGTCAGCCTCAACCCTCCATCACCCTGATGTATCACTACAGTTTTCATTGGAGGTGGACACCCCCTCTGTTGGTGCTGGCCCACTTCTGCTCCAGAGAGGCCCCACAGGCAAGACCGTGGTATGTGGCTATTACTTCAAGCTTTTCTCTTCCGCAGAGCGCAAGTACTCGATTGGGTATTGGGTGTTACTGGCCATCAAACTGACTCTGGAAGAGTGGAGACACCTTCTAGAGGGCGCAGCTCATCCTGTCCTGATATTCACTGACCACAAGAACCTCACCTATCTCCATACGGACCAACGGCTGTACCCCCGTCATGCCAGGTGGTCGCTGTTCTTTGCCCAGTTCCAGTTTGAGCTCCACTACCATCCGGCCGACAAGAATGTGAGGGCCGATGCCTTATCCAGGTCGTTCGAAACAGGGGACACCATAGAGCCTCCACAAAATATTATCGATCCATCTTGCATTGTCTGTGTCAACCCCCTGCAGGTCAGAGACATCCCTCCAGGGAGGACATTTGTGCGCCTGGCAGACAGAGGGAGAATCCTCCATTGGGGACACAGTTCCAGACTGGCAGGTCACGTAAGACCCGACACCTGATTGCCCGTCATTTCTGGTGGCCCACGCTACCCAAAGACATCATGGACTTTGTTTCGTCCTGCTCGGTGTGCGCAGCTAATAAAGTTGCTCATTCCAAACCTGCTAGTCTGCTCTAGCCGCTGCCTGTACCCGATGCTCCCTTGCAGCACATAGCTATGGACTTTGTTACGGACCTGCTGCCCTCTGCTGGATGTGGTACGGTCTGGCTGGTGGTGGATCGATTTTCGAAGATGGCTCACTTCGTTCCGCTGACCGGTCTACCTTCTGCTTCTCAACTGGCCAACTACTTCATCCAACACATCTTTCACCTGCATGGCTTACCTCGACATATCGTGTCTGATCAGGGGGCTCAGTTTACCTCAAGGTTCTGGAGAGCCCTCTGTAAACTCCTCAATGTATAGTTGGACTTTTCCTCAGCCTACCACTCCCAGTCCAATGTTAAAGTCAAGGGGATCAATCAGATCATGGAGAACTACATATGACACTTCAGCTGATTCTACTTTTAGGGACTTCCTGCAGAACTGGCAGCAGACCTGATCCTCCATTCTGCTGGTGGTCGACCGCATGAAACGAAAGGAAGACACAAGGAGAAAAGAACCTCCCCAGTTTCCTACAGGTACTAAGGTCTGGCTGTCCTCCAGAAATATTCGGCTGAAGGTGCCATCATACAAGTTTGCTCACAACAAATCAACCATATCTCCTACAAGCTTCGGCTGCCTCATACCCTCAAGATCCCCAACTCCTTCCATGTCTCCCTCCTGAAGCCTGTGGTCCTAAACCGCTACACCAAGATTCCTAGTCCTGCAGTTGCTCCCAGCGGTTCATCGGATACATTCGAGGTTAAGGAGATCCTGGACACCAAGAGAGTAGGAGGAAGAACTTTTTATTTGGTGAATTGGAGGGAGTTTGGTCCAGAAGAGGGGTCCTGGGAGCCAGAGGCGAACCTCAATGCCCCTACCCTCCTGAAGAAGTTTCTCTCCCACTCTGGTCCCAAGTGGAGGGGGCGTAAGAGGGGGGATACTGTAACACCCATGGCCACGGACCATTACTCACCTCCTGACAGCTGCAGCCATGGATCAGTGAGCGCTGGCCCGTATCTCCTCCTCAGGAGATGCCAGCGCTCACTTCCGCCTTACCCTGCTGTGTCCCGTAGGGGGCGCTCATTCCCAGTCTTAAAGGGTCAGCGCGCGCACCTGAATTTGACACCGAATTAGCCCATACCCACACTGAACTATAAGAAGGGCCCTGCCCCTTCCTGCATTGCCTGAGCATTTTTGTCGTTTACCTATGTTCGTCTCTGAAAATGGTCCCTTTAGTGTTTTCCAGTTCCCAGTGTTCCCTGTTCCTGCTACCTGTATCCTATATCCCATGCTATCTTGGTTCAAGTGCCGTTTAGAGTTGGAGTCGTGTTGTGCTGTGTACTACGCCTTCCTGGTTACACCACGCCTGGTGTTTGCCTGCTACCAAGGTCCCATACGAGCCTATCTGCGCTACTGTCTGAAGTTACCTCAGGTACCCCTATCTGAACTATAGACTTTGACTTGGTATCCTGTTGGCCAGCTGCTATACTGTCAAAGCGGTACGGCCTAGTGGGTCCACGCACCCAACGTGACATATGGTATAAGCTTGGTTAAACAGCAAATGTTCTCATTGTTGAAAATGATAAGAATGATCTTGAGCATCAATGTAGAAATGAGAAAGTCGAGTTATCCCAATGCAACATGTAGATTCACTAAAAGTGAGATGTATAATCAGGTAAGAATAAACTGAGTCAGTTATATGAAGTTAGCGAACCTTCAATATGGAAGATCCATATAGTACTCACACTATTAGCTGCATCCACCGCCACCCAGCCTCACTGGCTGCCTGCGGCCTCGGTGCTTACTCCACGCGCCACTGCACAGGCTGCAGCGGAATTATAAAGATTTTTGCCTCCGGGGATGAGGAAAGAGCCAGTCGGTATGTATCCAACACTATCCTGCGCCGTTTGTATGTTTGTATCACTTACTGTGTTATTTGAGCCGCAGTGGGGCCGTTAGTTTTACCGGGTGCAGGAGCTCAGTAAAATGCGGCCAGCCACCTGCGTTGCATCCCGGAAGTCCACCTGATGGCATTTTTTTAAGAATAAATCATGTGTTGCACAGAGAAATCTTTGCATCACATGATCTTTTAATGACATGATTTGCAATGTGAAAATATGAGTTTCTTAGATGTATGTTTTTTGTTAAATAAAATGGCACACACAAAATGTGTGAATAAAGCCTTTAGCGGAATTTTCACACAGCGTTTTTCTGCATATTTGGGAGTTTTTAACCCCTTCCCGACATTTTACGTATCCATACGCCAAAGTCGGGTAGGGGAAGTATAGAGCTGGCTCACCTAGTGAACCCGCTCCATACGATGTGGGTGTCGGCTGTTTGTTACAGCCGACACTTCAGAGTAACGAGCGATACCGCAGCATTTAAATCGTTAGAAAGAGGGGGGGCGACCCCCTCTAACAGCTCATCGCGCCCCCTCAACGCAATCGCGGGGGGCCCATGGTTGCTATGGCTGCCTGGGAGCCTAATGAAGGCCCCCAGGTCCGCCATCTTTGTGCACATATTAGGCTGGGTTCACACGTGGCGGAATTTCACTTGAATTCCGCTGCGGACACTCTGCAGCGTTAATCCGCAGCGCAGCCGTTTCTGCATTGACTGCCACTTCTATTTAGAAGTGTTCGTTTAGACGATGCGTAAAATTCCGCTGCGGAGCATAGGCTGCGGAGCGGAATTTGGTGTCAGCAGCATGCTCTGTCTGTTGCGGAGCAGTGGCGGACTGGTTGCGGACTCATGGCGGAATTTCTCCATTGACTTCAATGGAGATTCTAAGTTCCGCAATGAAGTACGCAGCTGTCATGCACATGTTATGTGTGCTGCGGATGCGTCTTGCTTTTTTGCCATGACATTTCTTCATTCTGGCTGGACCTATGTATTTCTAGGTCTACAGCCAGACTGAGGAAGTCAATGGGGCTCCCGGAATTACGGGAGCGTTGCTAGGTGACGTCAGTAAATAGTCACTGTCCAGGGTGCTTAAAGAGTTAAGCGATCGGCAGTAACTGTTTCTGCCCCCTGGACGGTGACTACCGATCCCAATATACAGCTACCTGTAAAAAAATAGAAGTTCATACTTACCGAGAACTCCCTGCTTCTGTCTCCAGTCCGGCTTCCCAGGATGACATTTCTGTCTAAGTGACGGCTGCAGCCAATCACAGGCTGCAGCGGTCACATGGACTGCCGCGTCATCCAGGGAGGTCGGGCTGGATGCCGAAAGAGGGATGCGTCACCAAGACAACGGCCGGTAAGTATGAAATTTGTTTATTTTCACTAGGGAAAGTGCTGTCCCTTCTCTCTATCCTGCACTGATAGAGAGAAGGGAAGCACTTTTCCCGCATTCCGCAGCAGCTAGTCCGCATCAATTTACTGCACATTTTGGGCAGATCCGCAGCCGTAATCCGCAACCCGGATTAGGTGCGGCATTGATGCGGACAGTTGCGGAGGAAATCCGCCACGTGTGGTCATGCCCTTAAGCCCTGCCTCCGACAGGGCTTGATAGTTGCCTGTCAGGATTACGTTATACTGCAATACTGTAATGATAGGGGTAGGGAAACGGACAAGTGAGCCCTAATCTACCCGCCACTCTGTCCCTGCCTACTTGCAACGACCCGCCCTAGGCGACGGGGTACAACTGGGCGGCGGTCCCTACGCTCAGTAAGTGCACGAGACAAACATACAAGGGAATTGTAATGACCGGGGGGTAGGGAAACGGACAAGTGAGCCCTAATCTACCCGCCACTCTGTCCCTGCCTACTTGCAACGACCCGCCCTAGGCGACGGGGTACAACTGGGCGGCGGTCCCTGCACTCAGTAAGTGCACGACAAACACGACAAACATACAAGGGAATACAAGCAAGGGAAAGGGGCAGTTGCCCACGGCAACACCGTGAGCAACCAGAGTGGTGAACGAGCCGAGTCAAGCCAGGAGTGTGCGAGGTACCAAACGAAGAGCAGAAGAGTAGTCAGTAAGCCAGGGTCTGTATGGAGCAGGAACAAAATAGAAGGAGCTGTAGCTGGGCCAGGAAACCACACGAAAAAGAATAACAAGCAAGGAGGAACAGGAAATGCAGGTATAAATAGACAGAGGGCGGGAGCTAGCTGAGTCTGGCCAGGCTACGATAGGCTCTCCCACTCCTAAGCCTGCCAGCCTGAGTGGTGGAAGCTGGAGTCAGTCTCAGGGATGTAGATTCAGGTGCTGACTGATTAATTAAGGGAGTTAACCCCGAAGCTGTGTCTGGCAGATCCTTTACAGGAATATAAAGCAAAGGGAAAGGGTCAGTTGCCCACGGCAACACCGTGAGCAACAGAGTGGTGAACGAGCCAAGTCAAACCAGGAGAGCACTAGGTACCAAACGCAGAGCAGAAGAGTAGTAGGAAAGCCAGGGTCAGAATGGAGCAGGATCAAATTGTTAGGAGCTGTAGCTGGGCCAGGAAACCACACGGAAAGAATCACAAGCAAGGAGGAACAGGAAAGGCAGGTATAAATAGACAGAGGGCGGGAGCTAGCTGAGTCTGGCCAGGCTGCGATAGGCTCTCCCACTCCTAAGCCTGCCAGCCTGAGTGGTGGAAGCTGGAGTCAGTCTCAGAGAGATAGACTCAGGTGAAGACTGATTACCTATGGAAGTTAACCCCGAAGCTGTGCCTGGCAGATCCTTTACAGTACCCCCCTTTTATGAGGGGCCACCGGACCCTTTCTAAGTGGACCTGGTTTAGTGGGGAAACGAAGGTGGAACTTCCTGACCAATACCCCAGCGTGAACATCCCGGGCGGGTACCCAAGTCCTCTCCTCAGGCCCGTAACCTCTCCAATGGACCAGGTACTGGAGGGAGCCTTGTACCATTTTGCTGTCCACAATCTTGGTCACCTCGAATTCCACCCCCTCAGGGGTGAGAACGGGAACAGGAGGTTTCCTCGAGGGAGCCAAGGACGGGGAGCAGCGTTTAAGGAGGGAGGCATGAAACACGTCGTGTATACGAAAAGATGGGGGTAACTCCAGCCGGAAGGAGACAGGATTGAGGACTTCAATGACCTTATACGGCCCAATAAACCGGGGAGCAAACTTCTTGGACGGGACCTTAAGACGCAAGTTCCTAGATGATAACCACACCAGATCCCCGACCATAAACAAGGGGTTAGCAGAACGTTTTCTATCAGCCTGAGTTTTTTGTACACTCTGGGACGCCTCTAGGTTCTTCTGAACCTGGGCCCAGACTGTGCACAGTTCCCGATGAACGACCTCTACCTCGGGATTGTTGGAACTACCAGGTGAAACGGAGAAGAACCTTGGATTAAACCCAAAATTACAGAAAAAGGGGGAGACCCCTGACGAGTTACTGACCCGGTTATTAAGGGAAAATTCAGCGAGGGGAATGAATGAGACCCAATCATATTGACAGTCAGAGATAAAACACCTTAAATATTGTTCTAGAGATTGATTAGTCCTCTCAGTTTGGCCATTGGTTTCAGGATGGAAAGCAGAGGAGAAGGACATATCAATCTCCAACTTCTTACAGAAGGCTCTCCAAAACAAAGAAACAAATTGTACCCCTCTGTCCGAAACAATATTGACAGGGACCCCATGGAGACGCAGGATGTGTTTGACAAACAAGGTAGCTAACGTCTTGGCATTGGGTAGTTTCTTGAGGGGCACAAAGTGGCACATCTTACTGAAGCGGTCTACTACCACCCACACCACCGACTTGCCTTGGGATGGAGGCAAATCGGTGATAAAATCCATGGAGATATGTGTCCAAGGTCTCTGGGGAATGGGCAACAAACGTAGTAAGCCCGCTGGTCGGGACCTGGGAGTCTTGGACCTAGCAAAAACCTCACAAGCGGCGACGTAGGCCTTAACGTCTTTAGGCAACCCAGGCCACCAATAGTTTCTGGCAATGAGGTGCTTGGTACCCAGGATGCCTGGATGACCAGATAGTGCGGAGTCATGATTTTCCCTAAGTACCCTTAGCCGGTATTGCAGGGGAACAAACAGCTTGTCCTCAGGAAGGTTCCCGGGAGCTGAACCTTGATCAGCTGCAATTTCAGAGACTAAATCAGAATCAATAGAAGAAATGATTATACCGGGAGGCAAAATACAAGCAGGATCTTCCTCCGAAGGAGGGCTGGCCACGAAGCTACGCGACAGTGCATCGGCCTTAATATTTTTAGACCCAGCCCTATAGGTAACCAAAAAGTTGAATCTGGTAAAAAATAACGCCCAACGAGCTTGTCTCGGGTTTAGCCTCTGGGCAGATTCTAGGAAAACCAGATTCTTGTGGTCGGTAAGGACCGTTACCTGGTGCCTAGCCCCCTCCAGGAAGTGGCGTCACTCTTCAAATGCCCATTTAATGGCTAAGAGTTCGCGGTTACCAATATCATAGTTACTCTCAGTGGGCGAAAACTTCCTGGAGAAGTAGGCACAGGGGCGGAGATGGGTGAGGGACCTGGTACCCTGGGACAAGACAGCCCCCACTCCCACCTCGGATGCGTCAACTTCCACGATAAATGGCTCCATTTGGTTGGGCTGAACCAGCACCGGGGCCGAGATAAAGCACTTCTTAAGGACCTCAAAAGCCTTTACAGCCTCTGGAGACCAGTGGAGGAGATCAGCACCTTTGCGAGTGAGGTCCGTAAGAGGCTTAGCGATGACCGAGAAGTTAGCAATGAATCTCCTGTAATAATTAGCGAACCCCAAAAAACACTGTAACGCCTTCAGGGAGGCAGGTTGGACCCATTCCGCCACAGCCTGAACCTTGGCGGGGTCCATGTGGAATTCATGAGGAGTGAGGATTTGACCCAAAAATGGTATCTCCTGTACCCCAAACACACATTTTTCGGTTTTTGCAAACAGTTTGTTTTCCCGAAGGACCTGGAGCACCTTCCTGACATGCTCAATGTGGGAGGACCAGTCCTTGGAAAACACCAGTATGTCATCAAGGTACACTACAAGAAATATCCCCAGGTAATCTCTCAAAATCTCATTTATGAAATTCTGGAAGACCGCCGGCGCATTACACAACCCAAAGGGCATGACGAGGTATTCGAAATGACCTTCGGGCGTGTTAAACGCAGTCTTCCACTCATCCCCCTCTTTGATGCGGATAAGGTTATATGCCCCCCGTAGATCAAACTTAGAGAACCATTGGGCCCCCTGAACCTGATTAAAGAGATCAGGAATCAAAGGAAGGGGATACAGGTTCCTTACAGTGACCTTATTCAGGTTACGGTAGTCAATGCATGGCCTAAGACCACCATCCTTCTTCCCTACGAAGAAGAAGCCAGCACCTACCGGAGAAGTAGAGGGGCGAATGTAACCCTTGGCCAGGCATTCCTGGATATACTCTCTCATGGCTTCACGTTCGGGACAAGAAAGATTAAATATCCTACCCTTAGGAAGCTTAGCTCCTGGTACCAATTCGATAGCGCAATCGTATTCTCTATGAGGAGGTAACACTTCGGAGGCCTCCTTAGAGAAAACATCAGCGAAGTCCCGAACAAACTCAGGTAGCGTGTTCACCTCCTCAGGGGGAGAAATAGAATTATTAGAAAAACATGACGTCAAACATTCATTACCCCATTTGGTAAGCTCCCCAGTATTCCAGTCAAACATGGGATTATGCAACTGCAACCAGGGAAGGCCTAAAACCAAATCGGACGATAATCCCTGCATCAACAGTACAGAGCACTGCTCCAAATGCATGGAGCCAACAAGGAGTTCAAAAACAGGGGTATGCTGTGTAAAATAACCATTAGCAAGTGAAGTGGATTCGATACCCACTACCGGGACAGGTTTAGGCAAATCAATCAAAGGCATAGCTAGAGACATAGCAAATTCCACAGACATATTAGCAGAAGACCCTGAATCCACGAAGGCACTGCCGGTAGCAGACCTACCACCAAAAGAGACCTGAAAGGGAAGAAAGATCTTATTACGTTTCATATTTACGGGAAATACCTGTGCGCCCAAGTGACCTCCCCGATGATCACTTAGGCGCGGAAGTTCTCCGGCTGCATTCTTACGCTTAGGACAGTTGTTCACTTGATGCTTGTCAACCCCACAGTAGAAGCAGAGACCATTCTTCCTGCGGAAATCTCTACGTTGTTGGGGGGACACGAAGGCCCCGAGTTGCATAGGTACCTCTGAGTCTTCCGGGGAAGAACGAAGCAACGGAACCTCGGGAGGCATCATGGGGGAGTCGGAGGAGAAAACACATAAACGTTTGCGTTGTCGTTCCCTGAGACGTCGGTCAAGTCGTACCGCTAAAGCCATAGCCTGGTCTAGGGAGTCAGAAGAGGGATAGCTAACTAGCAGGTCTTTCAGGGCATTCGACAGACCCAACCTAAACTGGCACCTTAAGGCAGGGTCATTCCACCGAGAAGCTACGCACCACTTCCTAAAGTCAGAACAATACTCCTCAACAGGTCTCTTACCCTAACGTAAGGTCACCAGCTGACTCTCGGCAAAGGGAGTCTTGTCAGTCTCGTCATAAATGAGTCCGAGAGCAGAAAAGAAAAGATCAACGGAGCCGGGACATAATTATACCCACTCGCTGGCTCTCAGAACCTGAGGAGTGGGGCTTTAAGCGAAAGTAAAGCCTGCAACTCTCCCAAAAGGAGAGAAAATCCCTCCGGTCCCCTGAGAACCGGTCGGGCAACTTGAGGTGGGGTTCAGGAGTTGAGGTGAGGGGAACTACCAAGGTAGCATCAGGCTGGTTGACCTTCTGAGCCAGGGCCTCGACCTGTAGGGAGAGACCCTGCATTTGCTGAGCCAGGGTCTCAAGGGGGTCCATAGTAGTATCAGGGACCAGGGTAGACTAGGTATATGGGCTTGTGATTAAGTAATGATAGGGGTAGGGAAACGGACAAGTGAGCCCTAATCTACCCGCCACTCTGTCCCTGCCTACTTGCAACGACCCGCCCTAGGCGACGGGGTACAACTGGGCGGCGGTCCCTACGCTCAGTAAGTCCACGAGACAAACATACAAGGGAATATAAAGCAAAGGGAAAGGGGCAGTTGCCCACGGCAACACCGTGAGCAACAGAGTGGTGAACGAGCCAAGTCAAACCAGGAGAGCACGAGGTACCAAACGCAGAGCAGAAGAGTAGTCAGAAAGCCAGGGTCAGAATGGAGCAGGATCAAATTGTTAGGAGCTGTAGCTGGGCCAGGAAACCACACGGAAAGAATCACAAGCAAGGAGGAACAGGAAAGGCAGGTATAAATAGACAGAGGGCGGGAGCTAGCTGAGTCTGGCCAGGCTGCGATAGGCTCTCCCACTCCTAAGCCTGCCAGCCTGAGTGGTGGAAGCTGGAGTCAGTCTCAGAGAGATAGACTCAGGTGAAGACTGATTACCTATGGAAGTTAACCCCGAAGCTGTGCCTGGCAGATCCTTTACAAATACAGTAGTATCGCAGTATATCGTGCAAGCAATCTTTTGATCGCTGGTTGAAGTCTCCTAGGGGGACTGATAAAAAAAGTAAAAATGAGTTAAAGTTTTTTTTTTGTGTAAAAAAAAATAAAAAAATATTAAAAGTACAAAAAAACCCTCCTTTTCCCATTTCCCCCCTAGAGCATAGTAAAATAAATAAATAAATAAATATAATTGGTATCGCCACGTCCGTAAAAGTCTGAACTATTACAATATGTCATTATTTAACCCGCACGGTGAACGCCGTAAATTTTTTTTATTTTAAACGCCAGAATCTCTATTTTTTTGGTCACCTAATCTTCCACCAAAAATTAAATAAAAAGGTGATCAAACCTTTGCATATACACCAAAATGGTATTATTAAAAACTACTGCTTATCCCGCAAAAAATAAGCCATCATACAACTTAAGCGACGGAAAAATAAAAAAAAGTTATGGCTCTCGGAATTTGGCGACGCAAAATAAATTTTCTTTTTTACACTTAGGTTTTTACTTGTAAAAGTAGTAAAATATAAAAAAACTATGTATATTTGGTATTGCCGTAATCATATTGACCCACAGCATAAAGTTAACATGTTGTTTTAATTGCACAGTGAATTTCGTAAAAACGGTGTGCAAAAAAACATGGAGGAATCTCTGTTTTTTTCACTTTCTACCCAACAAATAATTTTTTTCCTGTTTCCTAGTACATTATATGGAAAAATAAATGGTGCTACAAAAATCTACATCTCGTTCCGCAAAAATCAAGCCCTCATAGTACTATATTGACGGAAAAATAAAGATGTTATGGCTTTTGGAAGGTAGGGAGGAAAAAACGAAAATGAAAATCTGAAAAAGGGCTGCGGCGGGAAGGGGTTAATGGTGTTTTTAACAGCATTTTTCGATGTGTTTTTTATTGCAGCCAGTAAAATTTTAAATGCACGACATACAAATGCATTTTGGTTTGTTGTGTTTTTGAGGCAATGTTGTGGTTAGTGGCGTTTTTTTCTTACCTGGCGCAGCATGCTCTGGCTATAGTATTTTTTTTTTCTGCTGTTATTCCAATAGGCTTCTCTATAGGAATTCAAAAGCGCCAGAAAAAAAGCATGCACAAAAAGACACAAAATGAAAAATGCCACTAAATACGCATGTTACATTTTAATAACACTAGCGTCTTTGGAAGCATTTTTTGATGCTGTTTAAATTGCCATAACAAATCTGTCTGTAAAGGAGGTCTTATGGAGTTAAAATAACATTTGTCTATTGTCTCATCCTGTTAGCACAGAAAATGTTAGATGCTTTACTTTAATTAAATGAATACAATGCCTCACCCAAATTCTAAGTATTGTTTACTAACACACATATTCTATCCTGGCAAAGATCCTCACAAACTTCAAAGACCGTTTATAAAATCAAGTCATTTGCTTTATTTGTTTAGGCGTGGATAAAGAAGAGCATTTCTCATCTTCTATTGTGCAGAACAGAGCCACGAACAAAATGATTAGGATTAAACTAAACTTTAACAGTCTGCATGCAAGAAGCTCAGTAAGGCTTTGTTCACATCTGCGTCAGGGCTCCGTTCCGACGTTGCGTCAGAGCTTTCTGTCGGCACAGAGCCCTGACTGACACAAACAGACACCATAGGCTTCCGTTTCCATCCCCATTGATGTCAATGGTGACGGATCCGGTGCCAATGGTTTACGTTTGTATCCGTTGTGCAATGGTTCTGTCATTTCGACTACGCTATTGATTCCGTCAAAACTACGGAACCCTTGCACAACAGAGACAAACGGAAACCATTGGCACCGAATATGTCAACTTTGAAATCAAAGGTGATGGAAACGGAAACCTATGGTTTCTGTTTGTGTCAGTCAGGGTTCCGTTCTGACGGAAAACGCAGATGGAACGGGACTCTGGCGCAAATGTGAACGAAGCCTTATATGATTGTAGTTCTGTCTTACCTCAGCCCTCTCACTTCTTTAGATAAGAGATCATCACATGTGGCATACTTGCCTTGAATTTTTCCCATTGGATATTGTAACGTTTTCCGCAGCGTATTTTTACGCTGCGGAAATACAAAGCAAATACGCCACGTGTGACTGCATCCTTAAAGCTTAGCAGAGCTCCTATAATGCAGTGCAACAGTTAGATTATGCCACAACAGTTTACTTTACAGTGCTTGGCATAAAGACTGCCTTTACCAAATTGCAAATCATAAGAGCAAGCAATATACATATGCTGAACAAGCAATGAATTCTAATAGAATTTAGCTCTGAAGTCTGCAGAATAAAGATTGTAGCTCTGGACTTTAATACAGGGTATAACTCAGGTTCCTCACAAAATTAGTAATGCAATGAATTTACAAAGTTACTCAACTTTTTATGTAGATTAATTGTATATGCAAACTGTGAAAAGGTAAGCATACACTTTGAGTCAGGCTTTTTGGTACCTTTCTTTAAAAACTCCTATGACAATTATGAGAAAGGCATTCCTACTGACTGCTTCTATTGCACTTTCATAAACTACGTGTACTGAGGCAGAGAGTCTGAAAAAATCACATCTCTGCATAAGGCCCTGTTCATTATACCCATACCCCCCAACTTTCAAGTATCACAAAGAGGGACAACCGATACGGAGTGTGCAGCACGGCACGGCAAATTTTTGTTCTTTTAAGCCACAACTCTAATCCCACCCAATCCTTGCTCATACACACCCGGTTCAGCCCACACAGTATCATGCTCCCATAGTGCCTCCCACACAGTATAATACGAGATAGCTGCCCCCACACAGTATATTGCCCTGTAGCTGCCACCATACAGTATAATGCCACCATAGCCGCAGCCATACAGTATAATGCCCCATAGATGCACCCATACAGTATAAAGCCAACACAGATGCCCCCATAGAGTATAATGCCCACACAGATTCTCCTATGCAGTATAATGTCCATACAGATGCCCCCATGCAGTATAA
This sequence comes from Rhinoderma darwinii, assembly GCF_050947455.1. Classification (NCBI taxonomy): domain Eukaryota; kingdom Metazoa; phylum Chordata; class Amphibia; order Anura; family Rhinodermatidae; genus Rhinoderma; species Rhinoderma darwinii. The sequence continues at coordinate 493,529,201 of NC_134687.1, forward strand.
CGCCCAAACAAATTCTCCCATACAGCATAATGCACCTTAGCAGCCCCAATGCAGCATAATGCCCCATAGCTACCCCATGCAGTATAATGCCACCCATACAGTATTACGCCCACACAGATGTCCCCATACAGTATAATGCCCCCTTAGCTGTCCATAGGGCCAGTGCCATTGTAGATAGTGACACTGTGCCATGTAGATTGTGCCCATGAAGATAGCGCCACAGTGTCCCCTGTAGATAGTGCCCCTATATAGTGCCAGTGTCCAAGTAGACAGTGCCACCCCCCCCTTGAAGATAGCGCCACCCCACCCTGTAGATAGCTCCACTGGGACTCCCTCTCGGAGCGGAATCCCCAGCCCGAGGATAGGCCAGGGATTCTGCTCCTAGAGGGAAGCCCTGATGTTACCGTCCATATATGGACAGTAAAGTCCATGGCTACCCCTTGAGGGGAATCCCCGTTGCCGACTCTGGCTGGGAATTCCGCTCCTGAAGGAGCCCCGTACGTCAATGTCCATATATGGACAGTGAGTTCAGGGGTTTCCTCTAGGAGCGGAATACCCGGCCTGATCATCAGCAACGGGGATTCTGCTCAAGGAGTAGCTACTGACGTCACTGGGACTGTGACATCAAGGGCTTCTCCGAGCACAGCGCTTAAAGCAGCTCTGTATCCGGAGAGTCCTCGGCGAGCTCCATCTGCTCCTCCACTCTAAACTAATTCTGAAGCAGAGAGCTGATAGTTCCCTGCTTCAGAATTGGATTCAACTGTATCTGCATTCTGAGGACACAGATACAGTTGACAGCGGGACATAACCCCTACTGCCCGGGACAGCAGGACACCGCTCGGAATAGAAGATTTAGTTGCAGAAATTTCTGCGACTAGAAATCAGTTCCATTCATCTGAATAGAACCTGTAGAAATCCATGCACCTGTTGCAGAAATAACCACATTCAGATATATGGAACTGATTTTCAGCCACAGAAACCTTTGCAAAACAAATCTGCCACATGTGACTGCACCCTAATAACATCACCAGTAGTGCTATATGGTCCCAACAACTTACAACACAGAAAGGTGATTCTGGTACATTGTCTTGTGCTCCATGGTGAGAGGAAGTAAGAGATAAACCTTCCTGGAATGCTCATTAAGACATTCATTGGAAAGCGCTCTCCTTGGTAATAACAATCTTGAGGGAACTTTGTTGTATTCCTCCCTTTGCTATACTAATAAACGTCTAATCAATCTTGGAAACATTCAGTGTTGGAAAGGACAGGAATGTATCATACATGGACAACAGAATATTATGTATACATGGTGAGATTACTGCATGCAGGTCCGGCCTTTGGGGCGTGTGATCGCACAGGGTGCATCACTCCAGCAAGAGGAAGGAGGCGCTGCACTGGCTCCCCTTCACTTGCATTTCTGAAGCGACTCTGCAGCTGCTTTCCAGCCCGGGCCCTTCTTCTCTACTCCAGTTCCAACACTGCACTGAAAATGACACGTGTCACATGATATTACAATGCAATGTGTATCAGATTCAGTCCCGCACTGGGGACGAAGCAAAGAAGGAGCGCCCAGTGGTAAGTGAAAACCAACCACCGATCGCTCACCGGGCCTCCAAGGCATTATTTATACTCTGTCGGGACACTTGGGGGACATTATACTTTGTGGGGGCACTAAAGAGGACATTATACTGTGGAGGAGGGCAGTAAGGGGCATTATACCATTAAAGGGGGAATTATACTGTGTGGTGGACACTAAAGAGGGCAATATACAGTGTGGGGGAACTATATTGTGTGTGAGGGCATAGGAAGGTTTTCTACTGTGTGGTGACAGTAAGAGTGGCATTATACTGTGTGTGGGGCACCAAAGGGGCATTACACTCCGGGGGCAGCTATGGGGCATTATACTGTATGGGGCAGCTATGGGGGTATTATACTATATGAGGCACTAAAGGGGCATTATACTGTTTGGGGTACACTAAAGGGTCATTATATTTTGTGGGGGCACTAAAAAGGGCATTCTACTGTGTGGGGCCATTATACTTTTTTCTGGGGTATTATTTTTTAGGATGGGAGTGGGGTAATGAATGAAAATTTTGCACAGGGTGCCATCTATCCTAAGGTCAGCCCTCACTTCATAGCTGTGAAAATACAATATATTGAATATGTATAGTATATATGTATACTATACTTGTTATATTGCATTGACAAAGCAGGTTACTAACTTTGTAGGGGTTTTATTTTGTGGTATTTTTAGAACTTGAAGATCATGTCTGCCTTCAATTTTAAAAAAATAATAATAATTTGTATAAAAGCTTGTCAGTTGTCCGGCCTTAGATACGTTCGACCAATGCGGTCATACAGGGCGCCAGCAGCCACACTGCAAGAGGGGAGCCAGCGGGTGTGTGTATCCCCGCTCCATTGCAACTACCAGCGGGGATACACACACTAACTGCAGTCGCCTTTCCACCTGGGCGCTTTTTCACTTAGTGGCCGTCACTACCGCTGTAGCAGCCATAGCGGCTGCTAGCGGTGACACCGGGCATGAGGGCGGTGGCGCCGCTAGCAGCTGCTGCGGCTGCTATAGCGGTAGCGACAGCACTATAGCAGAGCAGGAAGGTATCTCCCTGCTCGCCTATCTACTAGCGCCACTGTAGCTCCCTGAAGGAGCGGAATCCCCGTGTGGCCGCTGATGTTTTTGTCAATATATGGACAGTGACATCAGGGGAAACTCCTGAAGCGGAATCCCCGGTCACAGCGTTGCAGACGCTATGACCTGGGATTCCACTCCACGAGAAGCCAATGACGTCATGGACACAGACGACAGGAGCTTCTCTTGGAGTGGAATCGACGGTCATAGCGTCTATGGCGCTATCTATACTGGAAGGGGGGGGGTTGCTATCTACAGGGGGGCTGTGGGCTGTGTGGCACTGCCTACAAAAGAGGACAACTGTGCAGGAGCACACAAAATACCCAGCTTTCCCGGCTATGAAATAAATGTGTGAAAATAAACTAAAATATAACTTTTATTTAATCTATCTAAAAGGATTAATCCTTTAGAAAGACTAAATAAAAGTTATATCTTAGTTTATTTCCACACATTTATTTGATAGCTGGGAAAGCTGGGTATTTTGTGTGCTCCTGCACAGTTGTCCTTTTTTGAATGTTTATTGCCCGCCAGCTATCAGGGTCATTTCGTAGTCCTTGCACTACCTACAAGGGGGCTGTGGGCAGTGTGGCACTACCTACCAGGGGGCTGTGTGGCTCTACCAACCAGGGGGCTGTGGGCTGTGTGGCACTACCAACCATGAGGCTGTGGGCTGTGTGGCACTACCAACCAGGGGGCTTTGGGGCACTACCAACCAGTAGGCTGTGTGGCACTACCAACCAAGGGGCTGTGGGGCACTACCAACCAGGGGGCTTTGGGGCATTACCAACCAGGGGGCTGTGTAGCACTCCCTACCAGGGGGCTGTGGGCTGTGTGGCACTCCCTACCAGGGGTCTTTGCGGCACTCCCTACCAGGGTTCTTTGCGGCACTCCCTACCAGGGGGCTGTGTGGAACTCCCTACCAGGGGGCTGTGCGACACTTCCTAACAGGGGGCTGTGTGGCACTCCCTACGGGGGGCTGTGTGGCACTCCATACAGAGGGCTGTGTGGCACTCCCTACAGGAGGCTGTGTGGCACCCCCTACAGGGGGCTGTGTGGCACATTCTACAGGGGGCTGTGTGGCGCTATCTACAAGGGGGCTGTGTGGCGCTACCTACAAGGGGGCTGTGTGGCGCTACCTACAAGGGGGATGTCTGGCACTACCTACAAGGGGGATGTCTGGTGCTACCCACAAGGGGGCTGTGTGGTGCTACCCACAAGGGGCTGTGTGGTGCTACCCACAAGGGGGCTGTGTGGCGCTATCTACAAGGGGCTGTGTGGTGCTACCTACAAGGGGCTGTGTGGCGCTACCTACAGGGGGAATCTGTGAGTGGTGGGCTGATGGTCATTTTTCTGTGAGTGGTGGGCTGATGGTCATTTTACTGTGAGTGGTGGGCTGATGGTCATTTTACTGTGAGTGGGGGTCTGATGGTCTTCAAGTGGTTTCCGCCTCTGACCTCCAATTGAAATTAATAGGAGGCAGAAAATACCTGTGGCTCCCGTTTGGAGCTTATTTTCCTGCGTCTTTTGCATTCGCTTCAACAGCTTAAGAAAAAACACCAAAAAAAGGTCAAACAACGCTGTCAGTTGCTGAAGGAATTTTGAGGCAGATTTTTTTGCCTTACAAAAAATGTGTGTGAACATACCCTACCAGTGTAACGCTTGTTCTTAGCCGTTTTCTATCTTTCTCAAAACAATTTTTGGTAGGGGGGCCCTGAGGAAATTTTATTTTTCCAGTGCTGCCTTGAGTCCGAAAAGGTTGGGAAACTCTGTACTAGGCTACAGGGTCCCGTCATGGAGCAGCTCAGTTCGTCATGGGAACGGGGCCTAGGTGAGTACAATTTTTTTTTGTTTGGGGGCACTGTCTACAAGGGGGAGGAGGGGGGCTGTATGGCACTGTCTACAAGGGGGAGGTGGGGGGGGCTGTATGGCACGATCTACAAAAAGGAGGTGGGGGATTATGGCACTGTCTACAGGCAGGCTATATGGCAAAATCTACAGGGGGGGCACTATACTGTGTGGGGGCCACTAAGCGGACATTATACTGTGTAGGGGTACTACAGGTGGCATAATACTGTGGGCACAATTAGAGGACAAAATACTGTGTCCTTGAAGGGGTTGTAATATATTATATTATTAAATATTATTATACTGTATGAGGGCACTAAAGGGGCATTATAATTTTTTTATGGGGCATTTTTTTTTAATGATTGGGTGGGGCGCCAAAAGATAATTTCGCACAGGGTGCCATCTATCCTAGGGCCGGCCCTGCCCGGGCACTTCTATTTGTTTCATCACTGGACAATGGCTGCCATTACAGCTCCTACAGCGGATAGAAGTATGATATTGCATCTTCTCGCTGGCTATGTGACGCAATGACCGTGACCGTGCACCATCCATTCCCAACCCACCAGACAAGAAATAAAAAATTCCCTGCTTCTCTTCTCTCCTCTTCTCTTCTTCTCTTCTCTTCTCTCCTCCTGATGCCCTCAGCCTCCCTCAGCATGTGGCATACAAGGTCTAGACTCCGAGCAGCACTCAACACCATCAGTGCTGCATCACATACAATGTCCTGCCGCTGCCCGGCGTCCAAATCTTGTATAAGCTCCCACCTGCTAAAGGATTCTAAGGGGACATGGAGGAAAGAAGAGGAGCAGTGCGGTGAGTATAATTTTTTTAAGTGATTTATTTACCAGTAATTGTCTGAAAGGAGGTAGTTGGGGGGTAGTCCGATCGGGTTTCGGGGCCCGGCATGAGACTCTACCTTGCTGCTCTTCACAGAGTGAAATATAGGTCAGCTTTGAGCTGGCATAAATTATAAAAATATTTGTCGGGAAGCGGTAATTGCACCCACTTTTGCTAAGCTGTGCCCCTTTTTGCATGCAAATTGCAAATTTTGGGCTATTTTTGAGACTTTTCAATAGAAAAGTTGATACATTTACCTCCTGTTGTGAACTGTAATGGCAGTCATTCATGGTTTTCTTTTTTGGAAAATCAGAAAATCAGAAAATCAACAAATTCAGGGCCCATGTACACAAGTGTATTATGGCTTAATACAAACTGAGTTTTACAGAACTTTTTGGCCATGCGGCTTACAATGGTAAAGGACATTTAACCATTTGCTTTACCCATACAAACCACGTGGCCAAAAACCACCTCTATCTATCAAGAATAACTGTCATGTTGTCAGCATATTTTATCAATAACAAACTGACTCTCTTACCTTTATTTTATGAGAAGCCCACACTTCCCCAATATTAGCTTTGGTGGTGGAGTACTACTACTCGAATTATGGCATGCCAAACTAGTCTAGTAAATACAGTCTTTGGCCAGTTTCAGGAACAGCGTTTACTCACCCTTTCGATTGCTTTTTTCTACACTTTTTTGTTGTTCAAAAGCACTATGGCCAAAAACCACATCAGATAACAACAGAAATTTACAGTAAAACCACTTGCAGGTTCACCATGTGTTTTTTGGCCATGTGGCACACTACTGACACTACCTTTATAGGTACCTTCAAGCTATTTTTATCTGTGTAACGAATAATTCCCTATTGTTATTGTATATTGATTGGGCTAGTCTATTGTTACTGGAAGACTCATTTTAAATGTATCATGAGTAACTGCATAGTCCAGCAAATCTTAATGTGATGCATGTGTTTATTCATAGGTGCATTAGAATCTTGCCAATCACAATGTGGTACAAAGCTCGTGAACTGCTCCTGCCATGCAAGTTGCTGGAATTTAGAAAATTGCTGTACAGATTATCGAAAATTATGTCTCCAGATTTCTCCCCACTCAGGGACTCTAATGGGAGGGAAAGAATTTACTGTTCTAGATGTAATATTTGATAATGCTACAATTGTGACATGCAGGTAAGTGGAAAAATAAAGATTGAAGTTGTGAAGATGATTGAGCTCAAAATGTAGGCCATATCTCAAGGATAGGGATAGAGTGAGGAAAATACAATTAAAGGGTAACTAAACTTATAAAAAACGTTTGACATGTCATAGTGACATGTCAGAAGTTTTGTTCGTTGGGGGTCTGAGAACTGAGACCCACACGATCGCTAAAACTAAGCGGCAGAAGCGATCAGGTGAGCGCTGTGCCACTTCATTTCAGATCAGCTTTTCTCAGAAAGCCGAGTGAGTGACGTACGGGCTCATAGACTTTCTATTGGGCCCGTACACCACTTGCTCGGCTTTCTGAGCGAAAGCTGATCAGAAACTAAGAGCCACAGCGCTCACCTGATCTCTTCTGCAGCTTCGTTTTAGCGATCTGTGTGGGTCTCAGTCCTCGGACCTCCACCGATCAAAACTTCTGACATGTTAGTATGAATTATCCAAAGTTTTTTTGAAAGTTTAGTTACACTTTAAACTTTTTAATGTACATGCTGTTTTATTCGTTGCCACTTTTGAATTAGCCTCTATCTATCAAGAATAACTGTCAAGTTGTCAGCATGTTTTATCAATAACAAACTGACTCTCCTACCTTTATTTTATGAGAAGCCCACACTTCCCCAATATTAGCTTTGGTGGTGGAGTACTACTACTCGAAGTATGGCATGCCAAACTAGTCTAGTAAATACAGTCTTTGGCCAGTTTCAGGAACAGCGTTTACTCACCCTTTCGGTTTCTTTTTTCTACACTCTTTTGCTGTTCAAAAGCACTACGGCCAGTTGTTACTGTAGATTGAAGTATTTAGTAAAATCTTGTAAATTCTACATCCAATTTGGCTTGTTTTTGTAGCGTTTTTGCAATCACTGCCATTTTTCTCAGAACTCAGCATGCTCTTGGTATGACTTTTTTTCTCCATAGGCTTCTCTACAGGATTTAAAAAATGCTAAGAGAAACGTCTGTACAAATTGTCATAAAATAAAAAAACGTCACCAAAAACGCATGTAAAAGACGGCATTAAAAACACTTTTATATACATGCTTTTAAAATGAAAAGAAAAAAAGTGTGTGAGAGAAGGAGGCCTTTTAGTATTTAAAGGGGATGTCCAGAAAAAAGTTAAACCTGATTCACGTAAATTTTTTTCTAATCCTTGAAGAGCCCTTTAAATAGGGCTTAATCAATAAACAACCTTACAATATATTTTGTATTTGAATTCCTCACTATATGTCTGCCTACTTGTCATTGAATAGAAAAATGGAAAAAAAAAAATCTTACATACATGGGAATACAACCTGTCCAGACCTGACACTGCTTAAAGAGGCTCTGTCACCAGATTTTGCAACCCCTATCTGCTATTGCAGCAGATCGGCGCTGCAATGTAGATTACAGTAACGTTTTTATTTTTAAAAAACGAGCATTTTTGGCCAAGTTATGACCATTTTTGTAGTTATGCAAATGAGGCTTGCAAAAGTCCAAGTGGGCGTGTTTAAAAGTAAAAGTCCAAGTGGGCGTGTATTATGTGCGTACATCGGGGCGTTTTTACTACTTTTACTAGCTGTGCGCTCTTGATGAGAAGTATCATCCACTTCTCTACACAACGCCCAGCTTCTGACAGTGCAGACACAGCCGTGTTCTCGAGAGATCACGCTGTGTCGTCACTCACAGGTCCTGCATCGTGTCGGACGAGCGAGGAAACATCGGCACCAGAGGCTACAGATGATTCTGCAGCAGCATCGGCGTTAGCAGGTAAGTCGATGTAGCTACTTACCTGCAAACGCTGATGCTGCTGCAGAATCAACTGTAGCCTCTGGTGCCGAAGTGTCCTCGCTCGTCTGACACAATGCAGGACCTGTGAGTGACGTCACAGCGTGACCTGGCAGAAGCTGGGCGTTCTGAAGAGAAGTGGATGATACTTCTCGTCAGAACGCCCAGCTAGTAAAAGTAGTAAAAACGCCCCGATGTACGCACATAATACACGCCCAGTTGGACTTTTACTTTTAAACACACCCACTTGGACTTTTGCAAGCCTCATTTGCATAACTACAAAAATGGTCATAACTTGGCCAAAAATGCTCGTTTTTTAAAAATAAAAACGTTACTGTAATCTACATTGCAGCGCCTATCTGCTGCAATAGCAGATAGGGGTTGCAAAATCTGTTGACAGAGCCTCTTTAAGGCTATGGCTACATGCCAACTCAGGCCGCAGATCACTGTGGTGCGTTGTGTACGTCGGAATATTGTAAGTGAATGTGACAGTAGCAAGAAAGTGTGACGGTCACGGCAACTTGCGGATCACAACGTGGCCACATTCACTGACATTACTGTGATGTACACAGCGCGACAAAGCCATATTTGAACACGCATCCTATGTTGCGGCCGTAGTCGCCATGTAGCCCTAGCCTAAAGCAGAGGTATAATTGTGTCCAGTCTAAACTATCCTCTGTGAGATAAACACACCAGCAGCACAAGTCTCTCTCATATCCTAGACTCTCGGCAGGTAGCACACTGATACACTGTAACATACTTAGACGTGTGACTAGGACAGGTTTTCAGTCTCTGGCTGTAAACAAAAATGTTTCCATTGACCAATAGCAAGCAAAGAGTATATTGTGTTATTTCATGACACAATGATAATGATTTATCTGTGCATAATACTGGACATCTTGACACTGAAGGCAAGGTAGGCTGGATTCATGATAAACTTGGCAAAATATTCCTGTGAAATTGAGGAGAATTCTCTGAACAGAATGAATATGCATTAACTGAAAGAATGAGATAAACTGCAGTAGGGTCAATTGTAATGAATATTATTCTGATCTGTAAATTAAGACATTAGGAAATTTTTAAAAAAGTCTCCAGCAATGTAATTCTATCCCTGAAGTTAGGCAATCATTTTGAGTTATGGTCAAAATAAACTGATATTGTCAGATAATAGAGATTTTTTTTCCACCAACAGATTCAACAATGAAATTGATACTCAGGGTTATGTTAATAGATCTGGAATTGCTCACTGCATTTCTCCACTGGTATTTCAGACTGGCCACATCCCATTTACATTGTTATTTAGTGGAGCATCCAGTTCTCCTTCTGGTACATGGCTATCAGGTAAGATGCTAAAAAGTTAATGCAAACTACCGTTAAGGGTGATAGCCTAAAAAGGCCAGACTTGCTTTGGTATTTAAATTATCTATCACAAAATTTTGTCAACATTTTCCAAAATTTTGATTAATGTTTTTACAGAAGTTGGGCACTTTTGCTAATTGATTTAAAACATCTTGTTTTTCAGTGGTTTTCCTTTGCATAATTTAAAAAAAATATTATTTCATTGATTTAATTAGTAAATACTTTATGTATGCGGTGTAAATACTAACATATTGTGTAGAGCTGTACCGAGATTGCGTACACATCAGTCAACTCCTCAGTAGTAATTTCCTGATCTTAAGATCTTACACACACTCTAAGAATAAATTATGAAGATTACTTATCATAGCATGTTTTTAAAGTATTATTATAATGAATGTTGTAATATAATGATAATTATTAGTATTAAAAATAACAATAATTTCCCATTCCACATTAATACAGTGTTCCTTTTTTGGTATTTCAGTTCATCACAGTAAGGCTTCTGAGGATGAAAAGAGTAAGTTGGTTGATTCCAAAAAATGGCAATATTATGGAACTCTTGGATATAATGGAACTCTCACAATGACCTGGGATCCCATCACTCTCCCCATTCAACAAGTCCGTATAGAGGTTTGGGGCTATAATGAAACAGGTGAGCTCAAGATGCCATTCATGAATCCTCATTAAATCCTACACTATTGTAAGATATCAGGTATAAATATTTACTGCTTGCATTGCAGGTAATGTATCAAGGGCTCATTCAGATGTGCATGTTCCTCATCCGTGTGCTGTGCGTTGAAATCACTCACCGCACACGGACCCATGCAATTCAAAGGGGTTATTCAGACATTCGTTGTTTTTCATGCAGCGTCTGTCCGTTGCGTGAAACTCACTGCATGTCCTACATTGGTGCGTGTTTGCGCATCACAGTCACCCGTTGAAGTCTATGGGTGCGTGAAAACAAAGCACAGCACACTTGCAACATCCGTGTGCTGTGCGTTATTCACTCACAGTTGCGAAGGAGATTTGGAAAGATAACAACATTTGCAGACCAGCGTGGACAGCTAGTGGAGGAAGATTATACTGTCCTGTGTGCAGCAAACAACCATGCCTAGGCCAATAGATGTCGAGGAATTGATAACTTTGGTGCAGGAGAGGCCAGAGTTACGGGACACCAGGGCGGATGCGTACCATGACCGCCAGAGGAAAGATACAGCATAGGAGGCCATAGCTAAAATTATTTTCCTGAATCAGTGGTCTAGTGCGAGGCCTGCTGAAAAAACCAAGTTTGGTAAGTGCAACCATAGTAGAGACTCTATCTTTAAATATTGTATATAGCTGCCCTCTAGCTTTAAATATTGTATATAGCTGCCCTTCCTGTCATGAGCCTCAGTTTTTGCATCTTTAGCATTATAAAATATTTTATTCATTACCGCTATGTGGCCCTGATAGAGACGGTTTCACCATTAATGCCCCCTTTAAATATTAGTGTCTTGTGTCCCTGTTGAGCAAGTTTTAGCATTAACAATTATTTCTGTCATTTACGCCATGTGGCCCTGATAGAGACGGTGCCCCTGTGAAAATGACATGTCATCTCATGTAGGCCTTGTAGAACATGTTTTGCATAAATGCCCCTCGGATAAATATAGCTATATATATATTTATATATATGTTTTTTTCAACAGTGTATGACATCAAGGTCCGTGGCGAAGCACGAGGGACCAACGTCGTCGAGAGCTCACCCAAAAAGGGAGAAGTGGTTCATCTCCATTGAAAAAAATCTTTTCACCCAGCAGCTATCATTTATGAGACCAATTTTTGAGCTATGTCTGTAAGTATCCATAAATAACCAAAAAAAACATTGGTTGTTAATACATGTAATAGATATTAATATTATTTGTATTTCCTCCAAACTTAGCTCGGACGACGACCTAGAGGAGAATGAGGAGGAAGAGGAGAGGAGAGAAATGGAGGAGAGAGGTGGAAGACACCACACTAATCCCCCCGGACATGGAACACCAGTATCCCAATAATTCAGGGACTTCATCTGGCCCAAGTTTTTGTAGCACTACCCCAACTTAAAATACAGGTCGATCACGAGCCGCTAGTAAGATTAAAAGAGTGCAGCCCTCTACTATGAGCCAGGTTGGCACAAGGGTTTTGGAGTACCTAAATAGAAACAAACCCGAAGATGAGGTGGACAATTTCGCCTGTTCCCAGGCTCCTTATTTGAGGCTTATCCCACAGGAGCGTCGTCTCAAAACTCAGTCTGCGGTACTTATTTTATTGGAGGCTGTAACCCCCCCAATGACCCCCAAGGAGTTCTTAACAGCTTTGGAGAACTGGCGCCTTTTTGGCCACACTACTCCTCAGCCTCAGGCATCCCTGAGTTATACCGCTCCAATTCCCTTATTACCAGAGGCAAATGCCTGCAGAATCGCAACACCCAAATTTATTTAGGGGTCTTACTACAGCCCACAGGAGCCGTATTATTCCAACCCACCTCCTTAGCAATCTGCTGGCCAATCGCCCTCTGAGTGAATATAGTCCACTCGAGCAAGTGCTCCACCATCCTATCCTAATCTGTTTAATTTATAATATATTTTTTGTTGTATTTATGTTATGTTATTTTTATGAACAGCCTCATTGTTGTACTGTTATTTTGCACTGTTTAATTTAAATTAATTTTTTGGGATAAAATAATGTTGGAAATCCAAAATTTTCTGCTTATTTTTTATCATGATTGGTGATGGGTGGGCAAGAATTTGTCATGTATTTGCTTACAAAAAGGAAATTGGGGACAAACAAATGTCTTTATTTGGTACAAAAACACACTCTAGAACACAACATTTTTATAAAATCTTTATTAATTATACCGTATTTTCCAGACTATAAGACGCAGTTTTTAGCAAGAATAAATCTTGCTAAAAAGTCCCTGCATCTTATAGTCAGCAGTCAAGGGACCCGGCAGCACCGGGCCCCCTGACCGCTCCTTACTTAACCCCTTCCCGACTCGTGATGTGCCAGCACATCATGGTGCGGGAAGAAGACTATGTATGGAGCGGGCTCACGTGCTGAGCCCGCTCCATAGACTGCAGGTGTCAGCTTCTAACACGCTGTTCTAACGACCACGAACAGAGATCGTACTGTTCTTGGCCGTTTAACTAGTTAAATGCCGCAGTCAATAGCGACCGAGGCATTTATAGTGTTTTTTCCATTAAGGACATTTATGACATATCCACAGGATATAAAGAAAAATAGGAGGCTTGACAAAGACCCCACACTCACTATGGGTCGAAACGGTGCCTGTTTGTCGTGGATGTTTTGACAATAAAACCACTTTGAAGATCTGGAGACGTGTGCTGTTGTCCTACTACTTTTCTTGGAATATCCACAGGATATGTCATAAATGTCAGATAGATGCAGGTCCCACCTCTGGGATCTGCATCTATCTCTAGAATGGGGCCCCCTAAACTCCGTTCTATCTTACCCGGCTCCGCCGTCTTCCGGCCACTTCCTGGTTACATTGTCGAGTTACGCAAACAGCGTAACTCACTGAGCTACGCAGTTTCCGTAACCCCCATAGAACTGAATAGTAGTTACGGAAACAGCGTAGCATGCTACGCTGCTTCTGTAACTGCCATTCACTACCATGGGAGGTACGGAAAAAGCGTAGCTCAGCGAGTTACGCTGTCTCCGTAACTCATCCGTATATTGTACAAGCGATATAATGATCGCTGGTTCAAGTCCCCTACATTTTCTGGAGTGTAAAAAAAATGTTCAAAGTTAAAAAAAAAAAAACCTTTTCCCATTTTTCCCAAGCACAATGTAAAAATAAAAAAATTATTAAAAAATTGGTATCGCTGCGTCCATAAAAGTCTGAAACTATTACAATATGCCATTATTTGACTCACACAGTGAACGGCGTAAAAAAAATTAATTTAAAACACCAGAATCATTGAGAAGAATTAAATGAAAGGAGTTGCTAATAAAAACAACAGCTCATCCCGCAAAAAATAAGCCGTCACACCGCTCAAACAACGTGTGTCTTATAGTCAGGTGCGTCTTATAGTCCGAAAAATACGGTATATATATATATATATATATATACTTACCTAGAGGAGTAAAATGAGATATTAGTTGATATTCAGGTCAAAATATTATCATTTATTCCAATCTACCTTGTATATGGTGAAAGTATTTTTTTATAACGCATATTAAAAAGTTAATATTTTTACCTAAATATGAAAGCCTGCTGTAATGGCAGGGGGTAGGGAGACGGACAAGTGAGCCCTAATCTACCCGCCACTCTGTCCCTGCCTACTTGCAACGACCCGCCCTAGGCGACGGGGTACAACTGGGCGGCGGTCCCTGCGCTCAGTAAGTGCACGACAAACACGACAAACATACAAGGAACACAAGCAAGGAAAAGGGGCCGTTGCCCACGGCAACACTGTGAGCAACCAGAGTGATGAACGAGCCGAGTCAAGCCAGGAGTGTGCGAGGTACAAAACGAAAAGCAGAAGAGTAGTCGGTAAGCCAGGGTCTGTATGGAGCAGGATCAAAAATAGCAGGAGCTGTAGCTGGGCCAGGAAACCACAAGGAGGGAAACACAAGCAATAACAAGCACCGAGGGACAGGAAGTGCAGGCTTAAATAGACCGAGGGCGGGAGCTAGCTGAGTCTGGCCAGGTTACGATAGGCTCTCCCACTCCTAAGCCTGCCAGCCTGAATGGTGGAAGCAGGAGTCAGTCTCAGGGATGTATTCTCAGGTGCTGACTGATTAGTTCTGGGAGTTAACCCCGCTGTGCCTGGCAGATCCTTTACACCTGCAACCCGTGTCAAGGGTCCTCTTGTATTGAGAGCCCCTACACTAACCAAACAAAACTAAAACAATGTAAACAAACTAGAATAACAAAATAAAACTTTACACATGGCATCTCTAGCGGATAGAGTCCTACTGCAAGGGCACTACTCCCTCAGGGCTCACAAAATAATCCACAAGGAATTCCTGGATTGTGTGTCCAGATGTTCCTGGTCTTCCTTGCGGTGTCTCATCCAAAGTCAATGTTCCAGTGGCCATGTAATGTTCTACGTCACCATCACCTGTTGAATCATACATCTGGGTGAAGTTGTGCAGGGTGACACAGGCTTTGATGACGTGGTTCATATTGTCCACTGCAGGACCAGTGACTGAGGAGAAAGGAAGTTGTGTCAGGACAGGAAGTTGAAGTCAGTGATTGCCATGTGACATGGTGGAGAAAGAGAGAGGATGCAGAGAGAAGCGAGGACATAGCCAGCATTGGAGGTGTAGAGATGAGGGGACAGCAGAGGAGATAAGCCTTGGAGCTGGCCAGCACCTGAGATAAGTGCCCTGTGTAACCCAATGCTCACACTGTTATTGGCGTCTGTGTGAGATCTGATAGTGCTGAGAATTACTGCAGAGGACTGTGTTAGCTGAAGCCATTACAAATTGGCAGGATTCCAAACCAGTGCGGGGAAACCCCAATGGATTTCAAATCCATAGCCTTAACTACGCATCCATTTGGATTTTTGACATGAAGACCCTCCATTTATTTGCGACAATACTGAAGGTGCACTCAACATACCGACGAGCCCTGGTGAGCCGATAATTGAATATGCGCTTCCAGTCGTCCAAACCACACCTGGGAAAGGGGCGCATAACATGTGTTGGGAGACCAAAGGCCTCATCTGCCAATATCACAAATGGTGCCGGGTTCCTTAAGATCTAGGCAACAAGTGGGGTTCGGGGAGGGCTAGCTGGTTGCTTAGAAGCCGCTGACCCATTCTGGAAGCCCTGAAGACGCCAGCATTTGCAGTGCTACCATAGGAACCGATGTCTACAATTACAAGCCGGTATTGACTGTCAGCCAAGGCCAACAGCGCTACCGAGAAATACTGCTTGTAATTGTAGAATTGGGACCCTGAGTGTGGCGGCTTCTTCACCGGATGTTTCCCATCCAGCACCCCAATGCAATTTGGAAATGCGCATCCACTGTTTTGTTGTGGGTTGAGGCATCACAGTGTCTTTCAGTCTCTGCCATATGAGCTCATAGGTGGACCGGATAATTCCTGAAATGGTCGAAGTCCCCAATAGGAATTCAAAGTGCAGAGATGCAAACTAATTTCCAGTTGCAAAGAATCTGAAGAAAAAAGAACAGAAACTGCATTAATTACACAAACTAACAACATTATTGCCCTGGTAACTTGTCTCCTCAACTTGCTCTGTGAGTTTACCAACAGTGCATTTAAAATAAAAAATGACATTACAATTTATTGGATAGGGTCTTTGTGTCCTTCACTATATATTTGCAAGCTAACACATGTTGTAACTGTACTGATAGGTATATCACCCTGACGGTATCACGGGGGAATTGGGTCAGGCGATTTACCATACTTCTAGCTGTATCAGGTTAACTGCACATTTTTTTAAAAAAGCAGACAGTATGTATTCTTACCTCAGGGTGACGATGCACCGTTGCTCAGGTGAAATGCTGATATCAGTCGCAACGATCAAACGTTGCGACTGCCATCCAGATGCGTCCGCAGGTCCTCATACAGGGTGTGGAAGTGCCCTTTGGAAGCACATTGGGAGACAATGGGATGAACCCAAAGCCTCTATCTCCTCCTAGGTTGTTCCTTTACCATCTGGTGTCGCTCTCCATATGTGCGAGAGATTAGCCACATTACAAGAACATGGTCCATAGGTTTGGAGGTCATGTTCAAATGCGAAAAAGTAGTCAAAAACCAAACTGACAAGGCAGAGGAATCAGACAAAGCTCTCTACGCTGTATAAGCAATAGAAAATGGCGTTTTTCGACCATGTGACCTTCCTGTGGGTGTTTCCTCAGGGTTGGGACAAAAATTGTGACAAAAGTCCTCCTTCTGTTTTTTGCACAAGTATAATACCCGTCATATATGTGCGCTTAAAACAGACGAACAAGAACACAACGGAAACAATCACGCAAGTAAAAAGCAAGCTTTTTTTGCCGACGATAAACATCCACGCTTGTGTCAATGTAGACATAGTATAGTACACATAGTATTTCCCTTTTGGTTAACAATCTAAAAGAAGAGGCAGCACTACAATGATATAGAAAAATCCAAAAATGTATTCACCCAACATACAGGCAACGTTTCACCTTCCCATTGAAGGCATTTTCAAGCATTGAATGTGTGTGCTCAAAGCATTTATATAGTGTGCAAAAGTACAAATAGGCAATGTAAGGTAATAAAACATGATTAATAATAAAGTGCAAAGTGCAATATAATAATACACAATAGAAGTATTGATATTAATACAGAACATGTGAAAAATATGTAAATCAATAGTTGAGTATCAGATGTACACATATCTGACAGTCATTGCATAAAATACATAAATATGCAATAAAGTGTCAATTATAATACTAAGAGTTACAGCTGGCACTCGCCCTCAGTCGTTACAAACAACATACCTGTTCTAACTAGGAGAATTAAGGTAATACATTATTACCGTCATGACGCGCCAAAATCTCGGTGTTGTGAAAAACCCACAGCGCATGCTCACATCGGTTCATCAGATTCTCACTAACGGCCAATCATATGTTAGATTGGTAAAAATTGTGAGAAGAAGGTCACCTGACACAGCGCGTCATGCGCGCATGCGTGTTGATTGAAAGGAAACCATGGTCGCCATCTTAGAGTCGATAAATATATTTCTCAAAATACACATCTCCTGTGTTGTGGTATGTGAAGTAATCAAACATATTGTTACCATAATTATTAACATATTGTTGCCATAATTATTACCGAATCTCCCGGACTTGTTACATGGAATGAAGTCCCAGTACCCGGACAGTCGTTTCCAGCAGGGAATACCCGTACAGAAAGGCACTATATTTATGGTTCTCGGAACAGTCCACACTCAGAAGGAACATGTCCCTGTATACAGGAGCACGATCCAACAGAGGATCACCAATGTAAAACTCGGGATGCATGTATCACCTACCCCAAGGAAACATTAGGATCAGAACGGATTCCTGTGACCAATATATGTGCCATATCGGATTATCTTCCATAGTACAAGGGAGAAATACACAAAGATGTTTGATAAAACGTACGCGTAACTTCGATAATTGATATGAGATCAGGCATAGACGGGGTTTCACAATGTTAACTTGTCGTCATGACACAAAGAACAATTTTAATGTAACATTTCTCAAATCAGTCGTGTTCATCTCGACCAGTGAGTGCTCAGCCAACTTCCAACAATATTCTGTACTTTTGCACACTATAAAAATGTTTTGAGCACACACATTCAATGCTTGAAAATGCCTTCAATGGGAAGGTGAAACGTTGCCTGTATGTTGGGTGAATACATTTTTGGATTTTTCTATATCATTGGAGTGCTGCCTCTTCTTTTGGATTATGGTCTCATTTTAGTCAAGATTCCTCTGAGGATAGCACCCACTACATGCTACAGTGCAGCTCCTAGATCTCGTTTTTCCCTTTTGGTTAAGATTTCATGAAACTTTAAATATAAATATAGTACCCGTATAACTAAAGCAATAAACCATTTTACTTTATGTTACTTTATGTTGGGTAGAGTATATTCACCATAAACTTTATTGTACATGTTTATTTATTGTAACAGAAACTATTTTTGCTAAACTTATAATAAATGTAGGTTTAAAGAACTAATTAAAGGGTAAATTACTATTTTTTTTAATGTTTATTATTGTATTGCATTGCATTGTATTGTTTATGTGATGTCAAAAGCCATTACAGTCGTTGACTGATCATTCTACCGCAGAGGTGAGATGTATAAGGAAAAAGATTGTGTGCCCTCCATAAGAACATATAGCCATGAAGAACTAAAGAAACCCAATAAGTTCTTATTATGTCAGTAGATAAAGGATCTCACACCATAAGGCCTCATGCACACGACCGTACGGATCAGGTAATTACGGATGAAATTGCTGACCCATTCATTTCTATAGGCCACGGACACCATTCCGTATATTTATTTAGTACTCGGGGTCGTAGAAATGATCCGCAAAATATAGAACATATTCTTGTCCACAATTGCGGAACGGACTCGCCCATAGAAGTCTATGGTCACTTCCACAATTGCGGATGGCTACGTATGTTCATCCGTATTTACGACAGTAAAAATACTTATGGTCGTGTGCATGAGACCTAAGACTCTTGTTTTCTGTTACTATTCTTCTATATTGTAATTGCTTGTTTGCCTGGAAAGGAGACAGTACAAAAGTATGTTGCTTCAAGACTAAAAATGCCCATAATGCCACTCTGTATAGCCCTTATTATGTTGGGCAGTCACAATGGTATAGTGTGTTGCAGGATGAGATGCTAAAATGAACCAGACAAACTCTGATTCATTTCAAGCCTAATATCTCCCATCATTTGGCAGAAACCCAGAAGAGGGGCATAAATCATATGGACTTGATACTGTAGCGCCAGTGCATTTAAGCCAGGTTTACATGGTGACATCTGTCACCTGCAACCACAATGATTGACATCACTGCTGCAGCTTAGAAAGCAGAAGACGTTGGTCAGTCTTAGGGCAGATTCAGACGAACGTTGCGTTTTTGCGCGCGCAAACAACGCAGCATTTTGCGCGCGCAAAAAACATTTGACAGCTGCGTGTGTCATCCGTGTATGATGCGAGGCTGCGTGATTTTCACGCAGCCGCCATCATAGAGATGAGGCTAGTCGACGCCCGTCACTGTCCAAGGTGAAGAGAGAGCTAACTGATCGGCAGTAACTCTTTCAGCACCCTCGACAGTGAATGCCGAACACAATATACAGCAACCTGTTAAAAAAAAAGAAAAAGTTCGTACTTACCGAGAACGTCCCTCCCGGCCGTTGCCTTGGTGACGCATCCTTGGTGACGCGCCTCTCTTGACATCGGGCCCCACCTCCCTGGATGACGCGGCAGTCCATGTGACCGCTGCAGCCTGTGCTTGGCCTGTGATTGGCTGGAGCTGTCACTTGGACTGAATTGTCATCCCGGGAGGTCAGACTGGAGGAAGAAGCCGGGAGTTATCGGTAAGTCAGAACTTCGTTTTTTTTTTTACAGGTTCATGTATATTGGGATCGGAAGTCACTGTCCATGGTGCTGAAACAGTTTAACTCTTTCAGCACCCTGGACAGTGACTATCTCTTGACGTCGCGTACCGGAAATTTTTTTGCCGGGTTCGGCCAAAACGGGTTCGGCCGAACCCGGTGAAGTTTGGTTCGGTTGTCCGGGTTCGCTCATTTAAAAAGACACTCCGTTTGGATGTTTGGAAACAGAAAAGCACGTGGTGCTTTTCTGTTTACATTCATCCTTTTGACAGCTGGTGCGCTGTTTCAGTCGGTTCGCACGGAAGTGCTTCCGTGCGACCTGCGTGGTTTTCACGCACCCATTGACTTCAATGGGTGCGTGATGCGCGAAATAAGCGGAGATATTGAACATGTCGCGTTTTTTGCGCAGCTGACAAACACTGCGCAAAAAGCACGGACTGTCTGTACTGCCCCATAGACTTGTATTGGTCTGTGCGTGGCGCGTGAAAACCACGCGGCCCGCACGGACCGAATACACGTTCGTGTGAATCCCCCCTTAGACTTTTTCTGGATTTGTCTTGATAGTATTTTTCTTTATTTTTGCCTCTTCTGTCAGTAATACTGTAGAAAACTGAGAATCATTTGAAATTTATTCTAGTCTTGCTCTTAACTCCAGAATAGACTTTATTAAGTTGTAATAAAGCTCATTGAAATTTACATTAAATGTCCTTAAGTTTTAATATACAATATGTTCAGGTTTTATTGAAGCCCCTTCAGTAAGAACAATTTGACAATTAGATCAGACCAAAAAAGATTGTGCACCTTCCTTTTTCCCAGTAAAAGTTGATGGCTGGTCTTTGTCTTATTTCTTACAAAATGTATCATGGTTGCAGGTCCATTCCAAATCTCAGCAATGTTTTTATTACTTCTATATATATCATATACACAGAGTTACTGGCACACTTGCCAAAAAATCTGTTATATCAGCTAGAAGTGGCTACTTTAAAGAGTCAAAAATCTAGATTTAATTTGTTGAAACAACGTTAATCTATTATTTTTATTAATCTTAACTTGTTTATTTATTCTATGCTTTCATTTCAAAGTACATTTGTGATATTAAACTGTGTAAATATCAATAAAAACTGTAAAAATTGAGGTGCCCTAAAACTTTTGACCGGTAGTGCATATCTATCACGATGCTGTACGTTGACGTGCAGAATATGAGAGTGAGAACATAAAAATAAAAGTATACTTACAAAGAAAAACATTTTAAAAAGAACACTCTCCATATGAGCTTACAGTCTGAAGGAACTGGATGATCCACACAAGAGATTGTGAAGGATTTTCAGATAACACCTTTGGAGAAAGTGCCGAAAAGATTGCGTCCATTAAATTTATGCTATAGAATGGAGGGTATGTTAATAAAGGAAGCTGCGACACTTCAGAGCTGTTGTAGTATTCACTGTGCAAATGTTGCAAATTACATAACTACTGTGCCCAACTTATTTCTTAAGTAGTATTCCCATAAGTATTAACTGTTCTTTTTAAATATTATCCAATGTTGTCCAGGTACATTTGAAATCAATTTTCATGGATGTTCTATATCCATGGGGACAAGTAGAACCAAGGCACTTATTGGTATTACAGTACTGACTTCCTGTTTGGCAGACCATTTTTAAAAAATCTGTTTTCAATTTTGAAAAATATGCTTTAAAACAATGTAAACAGTCTCATACATATGTTTGCTTTCCTTTTATTTGCCAGGAGTCCCATATACTGAATCATGGGAGGCTCACTGGACCTACCTCTACACATTGGAATTAACTCATCCCAACAATGGCAACTTCACTTTCACTCCAGTTCCTGCACAATCCCCATTTGATCAATGGGAAGTAGGAATGTTAAGAATCAGTGGAAGTAGCAAAAAAGAAGGAGAGAGGTAATTTATGCGATTTGTTTTATTTATTTTTTCTTAGTGAAGCAATGCTGCATAAGTACATATGGAGGAAGACCTCCACTTAATGTGCATGTGCTCCAGTATTAGGCTAATATTCCTCAAAATCATGATGTCGCTGAATTAACTCATTTTCTAGTGTAAATGCAATGACAAATTGAGTATGGGTAAATGCCATAATTTTGGGGCCCTTGAGCCACTTTGTGTCTAGAAAAATGGGTGGGGCTGGACAAGTGGGTGGGACTTTAAAGTTGCATCAACTGCGAAAATAATGTCAACATTTTTCTACACTGTTTTACTTCTTTAGCACTGGTGTTATTTTTTACACACCGCACAGGACATGCTTCTTCCGTTACACTACACTGCAAGGACCTTTAAATCAGGGAGCTCGAATCATGGAGCTCAGTCTCCTGCTTCTTCATACACTGGCAGCTGCCTGCATTTGGACTATAAGACACACAACAAGATTACAGCTCAGTTTTTAGGACAAAAAGTGTGTCTAAGGCCCAGTTCACACTGAGTTTTTTTGGCGCTGATTTTTAAAAGGAAACCGCGTCAGAATTAGTGCCAAAAAAACGTCCGAAACTGCCTCCCATTGATTTCAAAGTTTTTTCCCCGGTGTGTTTTATAGCCGCTCACGGAACAAAAAGCATCATGCACTTTCTTGCCTCGGTTCCGTCTCTGACCTCCCATTAATATCAATGGGAAGCAGAGAAAGCTTTTTTCGAGGCATTTTTTGCCTGCGGCGCTCAATGGCCGCGGCCGACAAACGCTGCTAAAGACCGCGGCAAGATAGGTTAATTTTTCAATGGGTGGTCAAAGACTGAAGCGCGGCAAGAAAGAGCATGTCGCTTTGTTTTAACATGAGCGGCTAAAAGCTGTTCCAGGAAAAAAACGCCTCCACCTCCCATTGAAAACAATGCGAGGCGGTTTCAGACGTTTGTTTACGCTGATTCCAACGCAGTTTCCGCGTCAAATTCAGCGTAAAAAACTCTGTGTAAACTGGGCCTTAGAGATACAGCTTCTATGTATCCATATCCACGTAGCATAAACTCTGCGCAATTCCTATAATGGAATTTTGTGCAGGAAATTTCGCAGCATTTACAGTATCAGCAAAGTGTCCACAATGCGGAAAAAAACGCAGCAAAAACGCTAATAATTTGACCTGCGGTGTGGAATTTAAATCCGCAGCATGTCAATTTATGTTACGTTTGTGTTGCTTTTCTGTTGCGGATTTCCCCCATTGAATTGTACAGGGATGCAAAATCTGCAACAAAAAGTCAAGCGTTGCGACTTTGGCAGCAAAATCGCAGCGATTCCACCGCAAAAATCGCAAAAAAAATCAATAAATCATACTTACCCAGGCTTTCTGGGATGACGTTTCATCCCATGTCCCCGCTGCAGCCACTGAGGGATGCGTCACCATGTCAATGGCCAAGGTAAGCATGGATGTTGTTTTTTTATTTCTACGCTCCTTCCTGCAGTGGAAATGCTGGCCAGATTTGCTGCGGGTTCCAGGTCGGATACACTGCGTAAAAACGGTTCTATTTTTTTTGCGGTCCGGGTTTCCGGGCACTGCACAGACCGTTAAAACCACGGTCGTGTGCATTGGCCCATAGGATAGAATTTGTTCTATGCTATCTGCTTTGCAATTGCGGATAGTATGCGGCCGCAGAGGCACGGTCGTGTGCATGAGGCCTAAGCCGAATTCATCGGGTCTTCAGGACTGACCGCTTCTGTGAACGCTGGTCCTGCGTGTCTCTGACACACAGGATCCACCTGTTATCAATCACATCTAAGATCATGAAAAAAAAAAGTGACAGTTAAAAAAAAAATATGACTCTAAAGCTTTACATAGTGTTTAAAGGGGTTTTCCACGATTGAAAAACTGATGACCTATCCACCGGATGGGTCATCAGTATATGATCGGTGCGGGTCCGGCACCCGGATCCTGCACCGATCAGCCGACACGGCTGCCACCGACGCCAGATGTTTTGAACGGTATGCAGTAGTTGGACCCGGAAGCTGATGGCTCCGACCAATTCATAGCGGTTGTTCGGCAGAACTGCATCTCTGCTCCATTCACTTGAATATAAGCAGAGCTGCAATACTGCAGCTCGGCCGCTATTCAGTGACCGGAGCCATCTGCTTCCTGCAATATCATCCCGTGCCCAGAGGCAGACGGAGCAGTTGATTGGTGCAGGGTCCGGGTGTCGAAAACCCCTTTAAGCCTCCAAATGTTTAATTCTAACTAACATAAAGTACTTGAATGCACATGTATTTTACTATGATACCCGAATTAAGGTCTGAATTTAGCCACATTGTAGTATAACATAATAGTCTACCTTTAACAATACCAAGACTATACCATTGCCTGTCAGGGTGTAAAGAATGGCGATTAAAATTCAAACAATAAAGAAATTTGAAGATAGCGCTCACTTTGTAAATGAAAATACAACATTTTGGCTTGGTAAGCTTTTTTCAAGCGTCGGTTGGAATAAGTAATTTCATCTACAACCTAGGCGCTGTCTTCAAATTTCTACACTACATTGCTTATACATTATGCGTGGGTTAGTCGGACCAAGCCTACCAGGAGACGAGCACCATTTGGACTGTACTTATATCAGTGCTGTTTATTTGCATTTTTTTTTGTATTAAAATCTAAAAACACTTGGCCAACTTTGTAACTGAATGTTTTACTTTTATATCCTGGTCTATGTTATAGATTTATTCTATGAACAGTTTCTCTGGCATTCGGGGTATTACAATATGTGGACCTCAATAGAAGCTTTTTACATAGAAGCTTTTTACATAATTCAAAATGAATATGTCAAATGTTACAAGTCAAATGTTACACTTAAGGAAGGGAGACCGTTTATGACAAGTAAAAATGTCTTCTTATGCGCAATTGCAACTTCATTTTGTAGAAAAGGTTCTTACTTTGCAATATATTATCTTGGCTGGTTGCCATATTATGAGCTGCATTTGACATAAAAGTACTTATGTATGCCGAATGTTTTACATGTAAGTATCAAACTTGTCCTAAATTAGAATGTATTACTTTATGTCATAGGAATGTACATTCAATCTGGAGTCCTGTCCATGCCTTAGCCTGGCACTTATCGGAGAACTTCAGGAAAGACCCCGCCGGCTGGGCTTCCTCTAAGTGTATGGACTGGACACATTTGGAAAAGAACAAGCTGCCTAACTTTCTGATAGAGACAGCAGATTGCCCTTGCACGCTAGAACAATCAAGAGCGGATACAGGAAGATACCATGTATGTGCCAGGATTGGTAGTCTGATAGCTTGTTTTTTTAGCACCCTCCTGGACCCCAAACACAATCAATGCTAGCCCACTCCCCAACTATCACTAACCATTTGGGCCTCCTTAGGTGCAACTTCTGCCCCCTCTATAGACATACCACTGGACATAGGGGAACTATAATGAATACTTGAATCAGTTTGCTGGAATATCAGTGAGAAACAGATTGGCATGGCATAATGTTAAATTGCTGCTATGTTCCAGTAAGTTTTATACTCTATAAAATGATGGACGAGCTATCATCATAGAGTCATACAGTATTGTATTGCAGATCAGTGTCACAAATATTGTTTACTTTTTTAGGCACCCAGAGAGCATACATTATTTATTTTATTGCAGTATTTGCAGTAGTAAATTAAATTTAAGTAATTTGTACAAAACTTTGTCTGCCAAGTACATTGTTAACAAAGCCCATAACATCAAGAATTTAAGACACAACTATAAGATGGTTATAATGGGCACTTCTTGCCACCCTGTTTCACTTACCAGCTCTCAGCGTCTATCTTCTACTGTATAGCACCGCTTCTCTGAGGTCTGTATTTGGTGGCCTACCACGCCGACAGTATTTTCTCATGGGTCCTAGTGTGCACGTGCGCTAGCTCTCGCTCTCTTAAAGGGCCAGCGTGCACCAAATTATATCACTCAGCTTTTCCTGGGTATTTAATGTCCTCCCTTCCTATGCTCTTTGCCATAGCAATTTGGTTTATTCTAGTGTTCCCTGTGTT